>NC_142012.1:132092719-133292719 GCF_049901735.1 Notechis scutatus
CTTAAGAATCACTCATTTCAGCTGGTTCAGATATCTTAGCAAGTGACAGAATCTTTACTATGAAACCATTCTACAAAATAATTTAAGATAACTGAGTCTATATCAGTGGTTGAAGTAGGACCTACTATTTAAACAAAGTTCAAAACTTTCAGTAATTCAGAGCTGATGTTAATTTACATTGCCAGCTGCAAATTACTGAAAAATCTAAGCTTTTAACCTCTAGGCCATGTTTCTATTATTGATTTTATCTCAGTTCCTTTCATCATCAGTATATATATAGTTAGGAATCTGAAAACTGCAGGCACTCCACTAATGTAAGCTACAGCCGTTCCTAATTTTCTATTCTATAGCCTGATTTTACAACTGATTTTACAAGTCAATATATTTGATGTCAGATTTTCTATTCAAGGTTGTGTTCCCATCAATTATTGAAATCAATGGCCCCTTGACTGAATTGCCCTATATTAATTACAGATTTATAACAATATATCTAACTCAATACTAATTACAGATAGGCCTTCTCAGGGGTGGGATTTAAATTTCTTTGCAACCGGTTCTGTGGGTGTGGTCTAATTTGTGGGTGTGGCTAATTTTTGGGCAGCAAAGGGAGAGGCGGGTGGGGGAGAATGAGGAAGGGATTTTTGCGTATGCACAGTAAAAAGAAAAGTTTTTTTAATTTTTTTACCCTGGAGTGGCAGATAGGGGCGGGGGGCGGGACAGCGAAGGGAGGGGTGGGCAGGGGAGAATGAGGAAGGGATTTTCGTGCATGCACAGTAATAAAAATTGGTTTTTGGCCTGTAGGAGCGGCGGAGAGGGGCAGGGCCAAGCAGGGGTCGGTTTTACCAGTTGTTAGAACTACCGGTGATGTTAACAACTGGTTCTATGGAACCAGTGCAAACCGGTAGAAACCCACCCCTGGGCCTTCTCCACAGTTAAAATACATTTATTTAACTTCATTTATTCTTATTAAAAAGTAAAATATGACTGTCCTTTCTGGCCTGCTTTTCATCTGTTTGAAAACCAAGAGTCTTTAATACATGAGAATCAGAATTACTCTCATCATTATCATTTAGGGAAGCCTTCACCACAAAATTTATAAGGAAATATTTTTTCTTTTCAAATTACCTCCTTTTATTGCTAATAGTTATTGAGTGGGCCATTGTTAGAGGTGGTCTCTCTATTTCCTTTGCTTGAATTATGCTGTCTGGCAAAGATTTCACTTCTTTTTCTTCAGGATGTCCACAAACTTTATCTACCTGTAAAAAGACAGGGAAGAAGAAAAGGGCACCAAATCAGAACTAGCAAACATAATACAAAGCTACAGCACAATAGGGTTGCTTAGAGTTTTGCATTTGAAGGAGAAAAGGTCTTTTGGATCCAACCTTGGCTACTTTAAGACTTGTGGATTTCAACTCTCAGAGTTCCTCAGCCAGCATTGGATCACTCAAGGAGATTCACATAGCACCTGTCAGCAGCTCCTTCAAGCAGCTGCATCTTTTCCAAGGATCACACAGCTGCCTTTCCTAATTGCAGCATAATCCTGGGTTGAAAAAACTGCCAACAGGTGGTATATTCATCCATCCATATTTTTGTCTTTGAATCCAAAGGTCTGCACAACTGTACATAGTCAGTGTTTTTTAGATCAAGCTTGCTCTTGGTTTTTGAGTGACATACTAAGAACAATATTTTAAGCAGTAATAGAGGCCAAGGGAAAACAAAACGTTATTTAACTAAAAGGTACTTATATTTTAATTACATCCTTGTAGTTTTGACTTTGCACTAGATCATATATTCCATTACTGGGGAAAGATAGTATGAGCTGCAATTTGGGTTTAATGGAACAATACAAGACAAGAAATTGCTATAGAACTATGACCTTGATTACATTGAAAGGAAAATCCAATGCAAGATGTACCAATCCTCAGGCTGGTATAAATTAGGAATCCAATTCTAGAATAAATGTTCCAGGGTTTTTGTTGCCTTTGACTAGTAAGAATACTTCTTGGAATAATCATATCTCTATGAAGCTTTACATGAGCACAAGCAATAGGCCTGTGCAAAGTAGGCATAACCCATCTTATTGTTTAATTTGAGATGGTTCCCAAACTACAAGTGAAGCAACAGAGGTTGACGTGCTTCATGTGAAATGTCAAAGCAGCACTGATCCATTCCAGCTGGCTACCTTGCAAATGGCTTCTCTGTATGTGCTGTGTATATACAGAAGACCAATGAAGAGCTAGAGAAGCTGCTGAAGCAGAGTTCAACTGCTCTGAACCGTAAGTAAAAGCACCATGCTGCTTTACTTCATGGATCTATTTCAATGAAATTGAACCACTCCAGTGAAACTTTGAATAAGCAATACAAAGGTCAAATGATTGCAGCTGGTGGAATTCTTTTTCATTGACACAGAACCTTTCCCCACTGCTGAGTTAAAGTATTATCACCCATCCTTGTGTTGGCAGAAAATACACAGGCATGAAATTTGCTGCCCCGATTGCTAATTTCTTATACTTCCTCTATTCCAAGTCCCTACTGAATGACATTGTCGTGATTATGCATGTATAGTGTCTGATGAGAACAAAATATTGATTTAATTCTCCATCTTTTTATGGCTGTTCCCACAGTTATATCTTGAAGCTATGGTAAATTTAAAAAAGAGGATGATGGCTAAATATGTTTGTGGCAAGGTTAGATGCAAATAAGACAAAGAATTGTGCATCACCTAAATTCTTTTTAGTTTGTGAATCTGAAAATCTACATTGCAGTGTAAAAGAGCTAATCAAAGAATGCTAACTTCATTCAGAGGAGGAAAGGATTTTGCAAAGTGACTGAAGGTGGGATGTGTCAGGTTCCCCTTCTGGCATGCAGTGTTCATACCAAGATTGTGTCTTCAAAATTTGCATTAGCATAGTGGCAATTTAGTGCTATGTTGAATAGCTGGTTGAGTTGAGTAAGATTTCAGATAGTAGAAAAGAAAGTAGATACATTTATTCTAATAAAATTAAGAATATAGCAAAGAGAGAAGAAAGCAAAGATGAAGACGCTTTAAGCCAATTATTTTCAATCTAACCAATTCCACAGAATTATTGCTGTGGATATAAAAATAAAGAATGCCTTCATATGCATTCCCTTGGAGAAAATTGCAATAAATAAATGTCTGTGCTTGTACTGTCCAGACAGTTTAGAGTTAATAGGATTTGGATAGTTAGGTAGCAATTGTGAGCTGTCCCCTTAAGGGAATGCATCATAGTAAATGTAGTGAAGGTATCCTGGGAAATGTATATCACGTGACCACATCTGTAATCCTGATTGGTCACTAAATTGACCCTCAAGGGGTTGGGGGAGGTTTTCCTCACTCTTGGCTGAACTCATGGACTCGTGGTAACTCTTCTACTTCTATCGCTACAACATGGGGGGAAAAAGGATAGAAGATAAATCATCTTTTTTTTTTTTACCTACAAGACAGATATACAAAGGATTGGTCATTAAAGAAGAACTTCATCACAAATGTGAATTATGAGGATACCTGATGAACCAATAAAAGTACTTTGTTATGGATGTTTTGTGGAGTTATCTATCTGCATCTGTACAGGATACATAATAGTGCTGAAGTAATGATTAAATTGCAACAAAAGCTGTCAGTGACATTATTGCTAAACTTAAGCTGTCATTGCTCTGTATTATATTGGGTGGGATGTGGAAATGTGATAATGACCCAGAGTCATAATGTTGAATCATTGTATTATTAATAAAAGTGCTACTGATAACAACCAGAAGTATAGCTTCCTACAAATAACTCTTGTATGCTGCTTTATAGACATTGTTGGCTATGTGTATCATGGCAATGTCTCACTGGTAAGTGTAACTGTAATCTAACTTTTTTACTGATGCTTTTTTCTTATTTGTTTTAAGTCTACAGATTTACCTTACATTAATTTACATTAATGGTTTGCAAATCAGCAGTGGAATAATTGTCCTAATAGAATGCCTCAGATTGCCCATCCTTGTCTAAATTCTGCATTTCACATGAAATCTAGTCCATGATCAAATCCACACTGAAGTATAAGATCTATTTACAAAATAGCAAGATGGTAAAGGAAGATGTTCCTAGATTCCATTCCACCATTTCTTTTATAAACCCAATCTATCTGCAGACCATTGAAGAAGTACTTAAGATTCTTGCAGACAGTACCAAATTTGCAACTCATCAATGCTGCAAGTATTGCAGGGCATAAAACTAAGAACTACAGCCATGTAGTGAGATTGAAAGCCTCATGACCAGACAATATTTAAAGGATAATGATAGTCTGAACAAGGCTATATGTAAGATCAAGTAGCAATCATTCTTAACTGTCAGCCTCTACCTTATTAGTTGTGACACTTGGTTTGGATATTGACAATCAGCAAAGGTTATGCTTAAGGTTACAATTATTGTGGTCTAGTAAATAAAGGAAAAATCTATGGGGAATCAATTCAATAAATCTCCTTAAAAGCTTTCAAAGTATGAAATAATTCTTCAGAAAGACAACATGAAGAAATCAATTCAAATGATGTTCATTTTAATTTAATTCCAGTTCTGTCATTTTGAAAATTAATTACATTGAGATAGATGTGTTAGTATCCATGCGCGCGCTTATATGTCACTCCCAAATGCTCTTATTTAAAAATGGACTATTTTTTTCTATCTTGAATTCATTCAAGATGTAGTGACAAACAATGATATTTGGGAAGGAAGCATATTGAGAGGGAAAAATAATTCTAATTTGGTCACAGTTACTTTACATTGATAGTGTGCTTTAAACATTTGTATCCCAAAATTTATCATTAAAAACAGCCCCAAAGTTGAGACTGTTTTTATAAATAACACATTTATAAATTTGGATAGATAAACAGACAGGCTGATGGATGAGAGGCCTCTATACCTCTGTCCTTTTTATATCTCCAGAAATCTTCCCAAGCGCAACTGAGAAAATGAATGGCATGGTTTCTTTCTTACCATATTAAAATGGGAAATACAGGCAGTCCCTGGGTTAAGAATACCTAGTTTATGACAACTTGTACTATGCCTATTACTAAAAATGATTTATTTTATTTATTTATTTATTTATTTATTTATTTATTTATTTGATTTGATTTGCCAATTGTTTACAAGATAATAAGTATAAGTGTATACATAGTTGTGAATACATGAAATGGGTACATATAAGAAAAATAAAAGAATAAGAGAAACAATAGGACAGGGACGGTAGGCACGTTGGTGCGCTTTATGCACGCCCCTACAGACCTCTTAGGAAAGGGGTGAGGTCAATAGTAGACAGTCTAAGGTTAAAGTTTTTGGGGTTTGGGAAGAGACTACAGAGTCGGGTAGAGTATTCCAGACATTGACCACTCTATTGCTGAAGTCGTATTTCCTGCAATCAAGTTTGGTGCGGTTTACTTTGAGTTTGTATCTATTGTGTGCTCTTGTGTTGTTATGGTTGAAGCTGAAGTATTCATTGACAGGTAGGACATTGCAATGTATGATTTTATATACCATGCTTAAGTCAGACTGAAGACGGCGTAATTCAAGGTTTTCTAGTTCTAGAATTTCAAGTCTGGTGGCATAAGGTATTCTACAACAGTAGAAGAGTGGAGAACTCTTCTTGTGAAATATTTCTGGACTTTCTCAATTGTGCTAATATCAGATACGTAATGAGGGTTCCAGACTGATGAACTGTATTCGAGTATTGGTCTAGCAAATGTTTTGTATGCTCTGGTTAGTAGTGTGATATTACCAGAGAAAAAGCTACGTAGTATTAGGTTAACAACTCTTAATGCCTTTTTGGCTATGTAGTTGCAGTGGGCTCTAGCACTTAGATCATTAGAGGTGAGTATTCCAAGGTCCTTTACAGAGCTTGGGTCACAACAAGATCTTGACTATTCAGCTTGTATTTTATTTTCTGATTTTTTTTGCCAATATGTAAGACAGAGCATTTATTTGTTGAGATTTGAAGTTGCCATTTGTTTGACCATTCAGATACATAGTCAAGATCTTTTTGTAGGGTAGCAGTATTGTCTGTGGTATTGAACAGCTTTACATCATCAGCGAAGAGAACGCAATTGCTCTTAATATGATCACAGAGGTCGTTTATGTAGAGTATGAAGAGAGTTGGTCCTAGAACACTGCCCTGGGGGACACCACTATTGACAGGTACTGGATTTGATAGGACGCTCCCGATTTTGACCATTTGTTGTCTGTTTGACAGGAATGCTTCTATCCAGTTATTTAGTTGTCCAGAGATACCATAGGATTTTATTTTTAGGAGTAGTTTGTCGTGTACCACTGAATCAAAGGCTTTACAGAAGTCTATGTAGATTGCGTCTATTGCTTTGCCCTGGTCGAGTTGTGTCGTCCATATGTTTTTGCAGTGTAAGAGTTGCAGATTGCAGGATAGTTTTTTTCTGAAACCAAATTGTTTATTGGAGAGTAGGTTGTTTGTCTCTAAGTGGAGGATGATGGATGGGTTAATAATTGATTCCATGACTTTACAGGTGACGCAGCATAAGGAGATTGGCCTGTAATTTTCAACTAGGCTTGGGTCTCCCTTTTTGAAGATGGGGATGACTGTGGCTTGTGACCATAGGTTAGGCAAGGAGCTGGTCCTGAAAGATTTTTCAAAGATTATGCTTAGAGGTTTGGCTATGGCAGTGGATAGCTTTCTTAAGAAGTAGGCACATATTCCATCTGGTCCAATAGATAGAGATGGTTTTAGATTGCGTAGTGATTTTTCAACATTGTCTTCTGTGAAATCGATATGTATTAGATCATTGTTGTTATCTGTGGTACGGCTAGGAAATACTGGGCATGATCCATTGCTGTTTACAAATACTGAGCCGAAGAATGTGTTAAAGATGTTGGCTTTAATGGTGTCGTCGTTGCAGTCTTTACCATCAGGTCCTATCAAGGAGGGATGGACCTTGAGTCTTTTAGTTTGTTGTTTACAAAATTGTAAAAAGCACGGTGGAATTGGTGCTTAGAAGGTTTTCCTCTTGTTTAATGTGATAATTGGTGCATTCGGTCTTTATCTGGTGGCATAAATTTTTGTATCGGTTTTTGAAATTGGCAACGTGACCAGATTTGTTTTTCCGCCAGAGTGATCTCTTTTTGGATTGAAGTTTCCTTATTGATATGGGTAATCTGCTTTTTGTTTTGTTTTGGGAGTTGTTGTTGGGACATATAGTTTGATAACTCTTTTGACTTCAAGTAAAAATATGTTGTAATGGTCTTCAACGGTATTGCATCCAGTGAATAGAGATTGCCAATCAAGGGATGAGAGATCGTTGTCTATAAGATCATAGTTGCCTTTTTGAAGTTACAATTGGGGATTACATCATTGTGGTGATTTTTGTGTGGACGTATGTTGAGACAAAAGTCAATCATATTGTGGTCACTACTGGAAAAGGGTTCTTTAGTTTGTATTCCGTAAATTAAATTCAAACTGTTGCAGAAGATGAGATCGAGGCAGTTGTTTAGTCTAGTGTTGTTGGTTACTAGTTGTTCCAGTCCCAGATTTGTAATAGCATTGTAGAAGGTTGTGTGTATGATTTCAGTTGTACAATCATTTAGGGTCCAGTCAATATGAGGTAGATTGAAATCACCAAGAAGGATAAAAGGGTATGGGCAGGATGCACCCCATGTTAGTAATGTATTTAGCTTGTTTACATGTTCGATGTCATAATCAGGTGCTCTGTAACATAGTAAGAATCGAATTGTGATATTTAAGGATAGTTCACAGATGATGGTTTCAGGAAGGGCAAGCTCCTGGGTAACTTGGATATTTTTAGATGTAAGGATTTTTTATAGAATATAGCAACACCACCTCCTCAACGATTTTCACGATCTGATCGGTAAACATGATAGTCTCTTACTGTGGTAATGGAGTCGGGAGAGATGCATTGAGCCATGTTTCACAGACAAATATAATGTCGAAGTTAGCCATATTTAGGAGGAAGAGAAATTCAGGTATTTTATTCACGAGGCTTCTTGCATTGAGTAGTTTGCATTTAAGGCCGGCAGTAGTTGGAATTGAGGTAGTTGGGCGTGCGTGCCTAGTCTTGGGTGATGGTGGATGGGTTGAGGTAGGGTTGTGGTTGAGGGTAAAAGCTGAGTATTGGGTGGGTCAGTGGGTGGAGTCCTCAAGCTCACAAACCACTGACTATTTGAAGTCTTCAAATGTTTTCATGAACCAGAGAACCTGTGCAGTTTCAGCTTTTCATGAAAACTTTACATGGCTTCAATGGTTTGTTGTTTCAGGGAAGGAGAATGTTGTCAGCCATTTTAAGTAATAGGTTGCCTGTTCCTAAGCATGTTGCAATTTACACACAAATTTGAGTTAAAAATAGATTTAGGAATGGAACTTGTTCTTAATATGCCACTGTTTGTATACACAGACAAACCAAAAAAATACCAATAGGTATTCTAAAATAATGTTCAACATACTGTTGTTTTTAGAGACAGAAAAAGAGAAAAATAAACCTAGCATTGCACAAATATATCACTCAATGTTGCTCACTTAGTTACTTTATGTCTCTCCACTGTGGCCATCATCGTCTCCAAAAATAAGTTATGTGTACCTTAATCACAAACATATCCCCACTACAGAGGAAAATGAGTTGAATGAATGCTCTCAGAGGAAGCTAGTAGTTAATTCTGTCATAGGAAATTGGAACGGACACAGTAGGAAATAGGGAGTACATAAAATAGGTATCAGATTCCATTTTTTAAAATTTCAATGCATCCAACTAGATATTCCTTAGCTGTACAAGTTTGTTTTTATCTGTTTCCAGGTATTCTGGAATCAAATAATTAAACTGGAATCTATTTAACAATTTTTTGGGGAAGAGTATCTGTTGAATAGAACTACTATATTATTCTGTAAAAATGCTGAGATTTATTTTTTTGAGTAAAGAAGCATTCTCAACACATAGATTGTTTCAGTTCACGCTGAGGATGGAGTAATACACACACATACTAGGAATGGAGTTAGGTGACCCGCAAGGTCAACTACTAAATTCATCCATTTCAGAAACATTTCAGTAAAGCGTATACATTAACAGAAATTGGACTGTCCTTTCTTGGCAATTGGTGATTCCAAAACAACTGTGTAAAGCAAATTCATATAAACATTTATTCTGCCTTTATAATACAAAACATTTTTTTAAAAAAATAGTCTTGCAAGATTTGCATAGCTTTCCATTACCAATTAGATCTATAAACTTCCAGACAAGGAATTAGGAATAACTTGTTCAAGAAACAGGCAGCCAGGTTATAACATTTTGAACTATGGCAATGAATTTCTGTTTGTTATATGATAATCAAAGTGATAGCTGTTGTAAAAAAAAATGCACATAAAACTACTTTAATCTTACCCTGATATTGAATGTATTACAGAGTGAATGATACTTTGAGCTACATTTTTTTTAATGCCAATATTAGTATCACAAACTTTTGTATGGAATTGGTGTTCTAATTGTGCAAGCCTAAAACTAAATGTAAATAAGCCTTTAAAAAAAATCTGTTATCAACATATAAACTATCACACAGTATGATGTTTCCTGGATAGGATTAAGATTTTTAAGGAGACTATGAAAACAACTGAGTAATTATTGTTTTCACGGTGTTTTAACTCACCCTTCTCTGGCAATATTAACTTTCATATTAACACTTAACAAGAATGTTTTCAAAGACTATATCCCATTAGAAGGAGAGATACTAATTTAAAGACCAAAACCAAATAATGTGTTTGAAATAAGAGGGAATCAGTTTATTAAGTTCCAGGTTTAATATGATCTTAGAAATGTGTACTTTCTTAATCTATACATTAATTGTAAATCAATTGTATCAGTCTTTTTCAAAGTTTAGTGACAACAGTAAAAATGTCATTTCTTATAGCCAACAGCTTAAAATTGCCTACAAGATTAAAAAAAAAAGATATTACCATATTAAAACAGAAAATAGAAATTTAAAAACCAACCCACCAGTGTGTGTGAGTGTTTGCTATAAATATCAAGAGACTTGGATTAAGGTATCAATATATGAAGATGGCATCAGAGAAAGCATTATCTATGTGCAGCTATTAGAGGGTTGTTGTTTAAAAATATTGTAGTGATATGAATTGTTTTTAGAATGATTCTTTTAGAAAAAGTAGAGATGTTATGATACTAGCTAAGAAGGAATAGTGAAAGGAGAAGGTGGTATTTATTGTATAGTTGTTGTGAAGAAAGCTAAGGGAAAGAGATAAAGAACTGAATGGCAGAAACTGACAGGAGGAGGAGGAGGAGGAGAATAGTAGTAGTAGTAGTAGTAGTAGTAGTAGTAGTAGTAGTAGTAGTAGTAGTAGTAGTGGTAGTGAAAGACTCTCATCTTTGGATCATGTGGCCCTATGGTGATGATAGTAACAGTAACACAGCAATGATAGTGACAATGGAAGCTTCCATATTGTCCTAAAATGTGGCAAGCCAGTAAAACAATGCACTGGTTATGATTGCTCCAGCTGCAGTCATAGGAACCTGAGGGCCAGACAGTCAGATGGAGTTATGGCTCAGCAACCATGTTCATTGAAATCTGGTGGAGTTGGAAAAAACAAACCCTTTATTATTTATTTATTTATTTGACAAACATGTACAAGATAACAAGTATAGGTATGAACATAAACATGAACAAAGGAAGTAAATACAGATAAATGGGGACAATAAGGCATGCTGATGCACTTATGCACATCTTTAACGATCTTTTAAGAATGGGGTGAGGTCCACGGTAGACAGTTTGAGGTTGAAGCTGTGAGGGATTGAGGCTGTAACAACGGAGTCAGATAGGGTGTTCCAGGCATTGACCACTCTGTTGCTGAAGTCGTATTTTCTGCAATCAAGTTTGGAACGGTTTACCTTGAGTTTGTATAGGTTGTTTGCCCATGTATTATTGTGATCAAAGCTGAAGAAGTCATTGACAGGCAAGATGTTATAGCAGACAATTTTGTGAACTATGCTTAGATCAGACCGCAGATGGCGCTGTTCCAGATTGCCCAAGCCCAAAATTTCAAGCCTGGAGTCATAGGGAATACTATTATTTATTTATTTATTTATTTATTTATTTATTTATTTATTTATTTATTATTTATTTATTTATTCATTCATTCATTCATTCATTCATTCATTCATTCATTCCATTCATTCATTCATTTATTTATTTATTTATTTGATTTGCCAATTGTTTACAAGATAATAAGTATAAATGTATACATAGTTGTGAATACATGAAGCACTTAGATTGTGAGTAGAGAATTGGAGTACTCTTCTTGAGAAATTCCTTTGAACCCACTCAATCATTTTAATGTCCGATATACAGTGTGGGTTCCAGGTCGACAAGCTGTATTCGAGAATTGGTTTGGCAAAGGTTTGTATGCTCTAGTTAGCAATTCAATGTTACTGGAGAACAAGCTTTGCAAAGTATGTATGTAGGCTCTTCCAAGTAAGCCATGACTAGATGAGCTAATTCTACTCTATTTTAAGGCTATATTGACAGAATATTTCACACATGAAGGTACAAGCTTCCTGCCACCATTTTAAACAGCTGATCAATTAGTGGCAGGTCCTTCCTAAGTTCCTTCTTCTGATCATTGATTTTCTGGGGGCTCCTGCCTTTTTTGTTTGTTGTCTGATTGTTTCCTAGGCATCTCTCTTGCCCCCAAATTCATCCACACATTCCTATGAGAGATAATGTCCCGTGGAGTTTGTTTGTTTTTTTAATGAGGGAATCTGTAGAGGTTTTTTTAATGGGAATATTGTGAGGAAAGGGTAATGTTGTTAAGAACAAACCAGGACTTGGAATGGTGGTATCCAAAAGGCAGAAAAGTGGCTGACACAGCCGCAAATACACTTCTGCAAGCAGAAGATGGTGAGGGTTAAGAAGGACAATTAATGAAAAGCATATTATTGATAATTAGAAAATTATTATTTAGGACAAAGCCATGCACCAGCTAGCATGAGTTTATCAAAATGTATTTTGACAAATTAACCCAGTCTCTTTTTTGATACAGTGATACAGTGACCAATTTAATCAATTCGAACAATGTGGTAGGCATTATATACGTCGACAGCAGGAAAGCATGTGACAAAGTCTTTCATGATTCTAATAGAAAAAAAATGACAAAATGTGGTGTTGATTATGCTTCTATTAAATTAATAAACAACTGTTTGAACAACTGAATCCAATAAATGTTCATTAATATTTGCTGGATTAAGCTGGAAGAAAATCTTAATTAATGTATTCCGGACCCAGTGGTGTTCCATTTATTTATAAATTATTTTATAATTTAGAAAATGTTATTATCAAATTTGAGGATATCCTGGGAAACAATTTAGATGGCAGAATTCAGTTTCAAGAAGTTTTTAACAAGCTGGAACAAGTGGTAGAAACTAGCATGATTATTTTGAATAGAAGGGGATATATGCAGCTCAGAGTTGAAGTGTGGAGTGCTTGGTGCTCTCTGAGCTTGGTTGTAGGATGGTGATGATGATCATCAGGTAATGAAATGTCTCCAAGCAAACAACCAAACTCAGAGACCAACAAGACCAAGTTCAAGGTTCTACATTAGGGTAGGATAAATCAAAGGCATAAGTATAGGATGGAGAGGGGCCTATTGGGCAGCAGAATACACAGAATCTGAAGGTTTACTGTATCATATTAAAAAATGAATCAACATTATGGTACAGCTAAAAAAGAAGCAGATACAATCCCAATGGAATCAACAGATGCATACTATTACGATTGAGAGAAGTCATTGTTCTTTTCTATTCTATGCGGTTAAACTGTACCCGGAATAGTGCACATAGTTTTGGGACTACTATTAGGATAGACAGTGATGAATTGGAGAACATTCTGAAAAAAGCAGCCAATATACTAAAAAAACCTATGAAAAACATTTAGAGGCTAGGCTAGAGGAGATAAGATAATGAAAATGTATGATAGCTTCTAAATATTTTCTTCCAGCTGTCATATTCTATGATTGTATGATTATAAGTGCAATACTCAATTATTCTATTTATTAAATTTATTTATCCATCCCCCATCCCAGTTCAAAGTGATTCTGGGCAGCTTACAGCATTAAAAGCATTAAAATCATAAAATAAAAATATTTCTAAAACAATAACAATGGAAATTACAATGAAAAATACAATGATAGTTAAAAGATGGGGAGAGAAGGATCAGCATCAACCATCTCCAGTGTGATGCTACCCCTTTGGGACATCAAGTCATCTGTTTTAGTTCATCCTCTGTTATATGCAATAATATTACAACATCATTTGCACAGAGTAGCAAACATTTGCTGGAAGGTGAAAATCCAGATCTTGCAAGACTCTTCCCAGGAATTAGAGTTTGATAAGTAGGTGTTATTTCACAGCCTAGCTTAATCTCTTTTTATATCTCTTTATGTGCTTCAAGATTTTTGCGTTTCAGAGTTTGTGGGAGATTACATATGGAACATTCAGGAACATTCAATTGTTTTGATATGGCTGTCTGAAACAACTTGTTATCCAAAAGGATTTAATTCAATTTTCCTAATGGAATCAATTATTAAAATCAGATCTCATTCACATAGATTTAATTAGCTTCCTTCCCTTTATTTATTCCTGCCCCACCACACTTGGCAATTGGCCAAAACAGATTTAGATAAAATGAGAAGTTCAGTATAATAAATATGAAAAATTTGGCATTTGGGAGTGAGTGCTATATATGATCTAAGAGAAATTCTTTTAATAAACTTCTTAATCTGAAAGAACCATCCTTGTTAAAAATGCCAGTTGAATGCAGAAAATATTTATTTACATTACATATAGCACTAAAATTTGATCGGATTTGTCTTGAAGAGCATTAAGATAGTTTTCCATTAAAAAGTAAAACTAAACTATAACTTATATACTAACTATAGGAATCAGACTTGTGAGGTAAATTGGACAGGAAATACCAGATGAAAAGCCAGATGTAATAGAAACTGAGTGGAGGAATCTCTTCTAAGCTTCTTGCCACACTCACATTTCTGCTGTGGGTTAAACTGTCTTTATCCGATTGTCCCCTTGACTGCATCATTTTTCAGTGTCTCTCAAGGTCAGCCCCATACAAGGGATAAGCAAAAGCAATAAGTAGAACCATGTTGTACAGCCTCATATTCCACACACGTACATATTTGCCTACATCCAAGAAACCATTTCCTAAACCTCTCCATCTAATATATCCTGCCATTTTCCAGAAGACTTTTTTAGCTTCTCAATTTTCTATAGAAGTCCTATAATTAATTTAGCCAGTCTGGATGCTGAGAAGCAAGACAGAGGTTGGAAAGAAATAGATAGCAGCAAATTAGGGAGAGAACTGCCTGTACACTCAGTGCTCATTAGAGTTACTAAGTCTATTTTGTTCCGAGCTCTATTTGCCCTGGTCTTTGTTAAATTAAAGACAACAAGTCTATTCTGTATCACTGTAAATAGCTAAAGGATCTTGTCATTATTTATCTGTCCATAAATCATTCCTTCATTGGCTATGTACTGCAAAATTTTGGAGGTTAATTCATGCAGTGCCTGGCTTGATTCCAATCCATTACATTAAGGAAAAAGTATTTTTCCTTTGGAATGAAAATTATGCCTATGCTTATATTTCACATAGCCTGCCTCATATATTCTAAAGGCTAAGAAATGAACACATGCAGCCAGACCACATTAAATCTATCAGTAATCATTGACTGAACTGAAAGACTTGCAGGCAGTACTTTAAGAAAAAGTAATTTTCCAATTGCTTAATTAGTAAACAAGACAACTTTGCAAAAGCAGATTATTAGCGAATAAATCTGCCAACTCAAAGACATAAGGTGTGTGTGTGTGTGTGTGTGTGTGTGTGTGTCTGTGTGTAGATCTAACCTAATTTAATCTGAAATCATCGGGATTTTTATAATTTCAGGATAATCTTGTTTATTTATTTGATTTTAGTATTGTGAAAGAAATTGCGGAATAGCCAAAGAACACCCACATTTTGATACACAGTCTGGGAGGTATAAATTAAGACATATTGGAAGCTGCAAAGATCAAATTCTTTTAATTATTTCTAGATGATCTCAGACAATATGGCAATTGATTGGTTTCATCTGTAAAATGAAAATGTGACCAGTTACGACACTACTTGATAGGGATTTGGTTTTTAAAACTTTATAAAATCTTAAGCAAGCTGTACAATCCCTACATGACATGATGGATGAATTTACATGGAACTGGAGTTGAGTAAGTGAATAAATTCAAAGAAAATTGTCCTGCTACATTATAAAAAAAATCTGAAAATATGAATGAATGAATATAACTTTATTACAGCCTTAGATCAGCAATAGGCATCACTATTTACAATGTACATAAAAATACTGACACATTATAATACATTAATAGTGGATAAAAACATCTGTTAAGAAAATACATGTTCTCAAACAGTTAGGGGCACTCCTTGGTTTATATGAGTGGAGAGCCAATAAGTATGTGTATAAATATCATTTTTCAAAGTTTGTTCTATCTCCAAAAATTGTCACAAATTGACAGATATAATTCTGTAACTAATTTTTTTCTAGTAGACATTGCAGCAACACAGAATTTTGCTACTGCACACGTAATAGCTGGGTTTGAATCCTGGAGAAGAAAGTCTACATAAAAATTGTCTGCACTCTGGACTTCTGGTTTGGGTCTCTTCAGCTACAGACCGAAATCCACAATTGTGCACAGTTTCGATCTGTGCCCGCCACTGGAGTGCCCTGATCCTTTGGATTTGGGGCTGAAGCCACCCCGTAGAGGTGGTGAAGAGGGGGGAGATTGCTAGACAAATGGAGGGGAGACACATCTCTCCTCCTTGGCTGGTCTAAACTCTCTTCCCCAAAGAGAGTTGCAGTGGTGGTCATAAATGGCCACCTCAAAGAAGAACCCAACTGGATAAGATTGTGCAGGAGGAAAACAAAGAGGAAAGCAGGACAGACAGGGCTAAACAACAGAGAGCATCTAAGCAAGGTACCCTGAATCTAAAAGTACCTAGAGGAATATTTCTGAAAGAAGATCTTTAAGTGGCGAAGGAGAGAGAAAAGGTTAAAACCCCTTTTTTTAACCTTTATATTGACAATTACAAATGGTATGGAAAGAAATTTATATTAATCTATTTTGACACTAATAGGCAACCTTAAGCTGAAATCTAAGTGTCAAAAGGAGAATAAAGATTTTTTCTTGGTCATTTTAAAGCCCTAAAAAGGAGAAGAGTGGAGGCAAAAGGCAAAATGGAAAAATGGAGTGCCACCTGGAAAAATAAAGAGAATTAACAGTGAAACTTTGAAAATACTCCCGAGGATACATTGTAACTGAAATCTTATTAAAAGATACAGTAACTCATGGAAAGGAAAAGTAAAGGAAAGAAACAAGAAGGAACAGTCTGTGATCATTTGGTGATTTAAAAAAAAGTTTTTGGCATTGGTTTTTTCTTTCTTTTTCTGTTTTTATTTAAAGTCAATTGGTGGTTGTTCAAAAGTGTTTAAAATGCCATCACTCCTGGAGGAATTGAAGATGAGTCTTAAAAACAGAAAGAAAATGCAGAAGGGGAGGAAGATCCTTTGGCTTCGTATTTGAATTTTTTGAAATGGAGATCCTGAACTATGAAAAGCAAAAGGAAAAGCTTCAAGAGCAAGAAGAAGGGCGGGACAAAGAAGAAGCCATTTTCAATGATCAAATAATGCAAAGTGTGGTAATAAGGGGAAAGGGGGGGAAAGGAGTTAAAAGGTTGAGATCAAAGGGAACAGCCAAAAGAAAAATAGTCTGAAAAAGAAGTATAACAGCAAGGAGAAGCAGAAAAGAAAACTACAGAAGGGAAAATTAGAGAGAGAAGGGTATAAAAAAAGGGATGAGAAAAAGGGGGGAAAGATAGGGAAAGAACTTAGGAGGGACAAAAACAGGAAATAAAGAAAAAGGGGAAACGTATTAGGATTAAAGGTATTTGCTCAGCTAGAAAACACAGACAATGGTTAAATTAAGTTAAAAGTAAGGATTCTGCAAAGGTATAAAAGATAGTGTTGTGACAGTAGAATACTGTAATGAGTTAGAAATGAAATAAGTAAATAATCTATGAGATAAAACTGCATTGTTATGTAATGGTATGTTTATTTATAATTAATGCAATAATAAAGAAGAGAGGGAAACATTGCAATTGGTTCTAAAGATTGATAAAATATTGAAAAGAAATGTGAAAGATTTATAAGGAAATTTATACCAGTTATTAGAATGGATTTGAATAATTATTTTGCTTATTAAT
Source organism: Notechis scutatus (assembly GCF_049901735.1). Lineage (NCBI taxonomy): Eukaryota > Metazoa > Chordata > Lepidosauria > Squamata > Elapidae > Notechis > Notechis scutatus. Next base: position 132,110,073 of record NC_142012.1, read on the forward strand.
AGTAAATAATTTATAAGATAAAACTGTATGACTATCCAATGGTATGCTTATTAACAGTTAAGTAATAATGAAGAATGGAGGGAAACATTTCAATTGTTCTCAATGATTGATAGATATTGAAAAGAAACATGAAAGATTTACAAGGTTCATATCAGTACTAGAATGATTTTGAATAACTATTTTGTTTACTAATGTTTATATATATATATATATATATATATATATATATATATATATATATATATATATATATATATATATATATATATATATATATCATTCAGCTTTGTTGGTATTTTCCACGTCATAGTAGTTGTGCTTTTAAAGTTGTAGCGACATTTCGGCAGAATCTCATCTGCCATCAACAGGCTTCTGTATAGTGTTCATCTGTGAGTCAGACTTTCACAGCCGTGATGGCAGATGATGGCAGATGATGGCAGATGAGATTCTGCCGAAACGTCGCTACAACTTTAAAAGCACAACTACTATGACGTGGGAAAATACCCGAACAAAGCTGAATGCCATACATGTAAGTACCCATGAAAACTTAAGAATATATATATATATATATATATATATATATATATATATATATATATATATATATATATATATATATATATATATATATATATATATATATATAGTTTTTGCTATGCTTTTAGAATTTTTCTTTTTACATTTTCAAGGGGAAGTACCAAGCAGAGTCTGAATGATGAGATCTACATGATATAAAATAGATATTACGAATTTGAATGTTATAATTTTAGAATGCACAAATTCAATGAGATTTCATATGATAATAACAATAAGATTTAAAGGTGTTGCATTCGCAATCATAAGGGGAATTTTTCTTCTTAAGAATGTTGGAAGAGAACATATGAAATTATAAACAAGCCAGACGAAAGTATAAGTACAATGAATAAAAAGATATAGAAATTTAGGTAAAAGAAATACAATAGAATAAGAAGAAAATGAGATAACCATAAAAGAAAATTAAGAGAAGTAAAGGGAGAAATAGTGAGAAGTTGGAAAAAGAGTAATAAGGTATGAAGTTGAATACATAAGATGAATATGCATATGAAATTGTGTCTGATAATCCAGAACGATGCTGTACTCAAATAAGATGTTTTATTTGTTTTGTTAAAACTCAATAAAACTTTATTTAAAAAAAATTGTCTGCACTCCCTGGCAATCTCTCTAGTAAGGAGAGAATATACAGTGAGCTATATACTCTGTATAATTTATGTTTTCCTATAAATTCATATCTATATATTTCAGAATGGCAGAGATATTTTTGCCTTTTTATGGAGACAGTGAGAACTGATAAGAATAATGCTAACTTCCGAGTGAGGAATGGCAAAGTAGCAAGTCTCCTAATAAGCAGACATAATGTCACTGGTAGGACTTAGAATCTTTCCAGATAAGGGACAGGAAATCACCTACTTGGCTCCAGTTGGCTGCTCCTTACAAGATGACAGGATAGCAATTTCCCATTGGATTGTGTGCCAGGAAATGAAGGGAAGCCATCACATTCTCAATGGTAGCAGATCCTTCTGAAGGACACTGTGTTTGCTATCCTCACTTTTGGAAATTACCTATTAAACTATTTTAAGAATAATAGATGAGAACAATAAGGTAAACTAAAAGCAAATGAGTCAAAACAATAAATTAGATACCAATATAATGAATTAGTTTTTTAAAAAAATAAATAAACATGGTGCATCAGAGATATATACTCTTGTATGGAATAAAGAAATTATGTTTGGAAGAGTTAGCAGAATTAAAATGAAACCAGACCACCAAATAACATGGTAGTTGGATACCAGCCAGAGCACATAACTGCTCAAAGAAGTAGTGCAAGATTGGAAGGTGAGACCTGCTCCATAGAATTGCCAAGAGTTAGACACGACTAAATGGACATCATCATTAGAAAAACAGTTTTTCTTTCTTTTAACTAAAACATGTTAATTGACAGTTCTAAGAAGAACTAAAGACTTCAGATCATTCATTCATTCATTCATACATTCATTCAAAACATTTAAATAGCCATCCATCATATAGTCAACTCTATTTGTGCATTTAGTTACCAATCAAAAGACCAAATTTTTAATACTACTTATTCCATCTAGAAACTGGAGCAGTCTCACAAATGTAAAATTTTATGAAGCTGTTTTTTTAAAATTCATTTTTACATTTACTTTTAAATTCAGGTCTAGATACTATAAGCCAGGGATTCACAATATGGTAGTGTCAACACATAAAATTTTAAATAAAGAAATAAAATACTGAAAATGAAGGCCTGACAATCTGCAAAGAATTGGAGTTGGCTAAAATAAATACAAAAAAGTTGGTAGTAAGATGTACTGTTCTCAGCATATATGCATGATCCTGGTACTAATGCTGTAAAAAAGGAAGAAGGAGATGGGGGAGGGAAGAGAGAGGGAGACGAGGGAGGGAGGGAGGGAGGGAGAGAGGGAGGGAGAGAGAGAGAGAGAGAGAGAGAGAGAGAGAGAGAGAGAGAGAGAGAACTAACAAAATGCTAATATAGGATACCTGGATAATTTTTAAAACAGGAATAAATGAAAAACATGCAAAGACTTATTTATTTATATACTGCCTTTTGGCAGTCTACAAAATTCCAGAAATGTAAAATATGAAAGTAATAAAACATACAATTGCTCAGAACATGATAATGATCTTTTTGAGGGGGAAATTGGAAAGTTTCTGGTGACCTTTGATGAAACTAAGCTCTGCATTTAGCTGAATGTATTTGAAATGAAAACTAAAACAAAAACAGCTGTTGGAAGCACATGCATGGCAAACATTTTCATTAGGAGAAATGCTGCTTTAGGGCTATTTTGTTTTGGCAGAGTCTAACTAGACTGGCATTCAGTGAATATCATTTCAATACCAAGGTATTTACAGTAGCTGTTAGTGACATCCGGTAGATCCATTTGGACTGTCAAGCTGGACAAAATGATGTCTGAGTCAATTACACCAATGCTTATTTTATGTAGCCAAGTAAATCCCTTGATTTTTATTTTTTATTTTTTTAAATGGAACTGGCTTACTACTATTGAAAATTGGAATTATGTAAATAGCTGTAAATAGGACAGACAATTCTCTTTTCTCCATAATTTCTACAATCTAACCAACAAGGGAAACTTTGAGTCACAAATTCCTTTTCTAAATCAATAGATTTAGAAAAGTTCTGCTACTCATTTTCCTTATTGGGCTTATTCCCATATTATCACATATTCCTTCAATTTCCATTCAGTGCAAAATGCTTAAGGATGGGACCAATATAATAAGGACCTGATTCTGCCTGTTCTTGCTGCCATAAAATGGAAGCAAGAACTTTTTTTTCATCTAATTTTTTTTTTTTTTTTGCCCAAATGCTCTGGGCATTTTATGGGAAATTATCTATACCAATGTTTGCAAATCCAAACTATTCCAGAATATATGTGGATGGAGGTAAGGCAATGGGAGGGGATGATTTTACAAACAACATTATTAAGTATGATGTTCCAAGATAGCTTCTGCAGAAAAATATATATACAAACTTTGAAGAAGAAACTAGAATGAGAATGATGATATTGTAAAGAACAATATACATATATTACTAGTTTATCTTATAATATTGGAATAATATACCCAAAGACAGGAATTTGTTCCAGTCTACTATGATAGTACATTGGTAAAGATTTTAAGAAGAAAAAAGTTGAATGAATGTATTAAAAACAAAGTGTCGTTTCTGTCATATTTTAATTTCTAACAATAAAAAAAAACCTCAATCTAAGGGGTACCTTGAAGTTTGGAGAACAGTTCCAAATTTGCTCCTTTGCTCAGAACTGCAAAACATTCCTTTGTACAAAATCTTCTTTCATCCCATATATCATAAAACCCTTTCAGGAATTTATAACACACTAAGATAGACTGTAGAGATTACACACACAACAATCTGAAATCATTCTTTAAAGAAAACAATGAAAGCAAATTACTTTTTTGCTATGGCCAACCCTAAGACCACATACTAGAACTGTTTTAATTTAAACACACTGAAGAACTAAGACAGTTTTAGTCTTACAATTTTGAAATTCATTTTTGAATCTTTTGGTTGTTATTGCTGTTTTGTTACATTCAATATTTGGCTGGATTTGGATATCCATTGCCAAATACTTTCTCAAGTTCCTGATCCCTTGCTGTATCTAATGCAACTGTACAAAAGTCCAAATGCACTAATTGCCAGGTCAGGTAATGTTGTTTTGTATATTCTACACAAACATTTCTGACTCAGCACACTTCAAGAGCAATTCATAGTTTCTTAACAAGTTGCCTATCCATGTGATTGCAACATCTGGCTTGTTTCATTTATATTTTTAGATATACTCTGAATGCTTTAAGTGTCTACCAAAGATTTTATTTTCAAAACAGAAACCAAGAAGCAAGCATATTTCAGAATCATTTTATTCCCAACATCAATTTGGGAATAATTGTCTTTAGAAGATATCACCGGAATGTCTCTCAACCCTCATGTTCCTTGCTTTTTATATTATAAATCACAACACTCCTTTTTTGGTCTGATTCAATTTTTGCCTATATTTAGTAATATCACCATGTGAGATCCTTTTTCTACTCTCTAGACTAATCTCTGTCACCTAGGAATGGAAGTATAACACAGAATGCTAATCTGGACCAAGGACTTATTGTGAATATTTATGTACTTATGTACTTATGTATGTATTTAATATGTACTTATTCATATTAGTACAATGTAAGTACAAATGGTATGTAAAGTAAATACAAGCAGGTATGGAATTATTTTTTATTAATTTTTTGTTATTCAGACAAATAAGCAAAATCCTTTAAAAAATCTACATTTGTATGATATATAACTTTTCCTTAATAAAGCTTTTAAAACACAGCCTTTAATATACGCTACTTAAAGTAAACTCAGTATACATACATTCAGAAGATATTTTGTTTGTTGTAATCTCTCTTAAATATATAATATATTCTTTCAATAATATCCATATTTAGGAATGTATACCTTGAAACTTCCCTTGTTTCATTCAAAATTGTAGATGTAAATAAGGTTACAGAATGTGTGTATTGCTGCAAACTCCAAGTGATGCCTTTTTACAGTGGAAGACATTTCACTTTCAAAGAAATCTATGGACCATTTATTTTGCTTTCCTGGATGGACATTCCCGCCTTGGTTATTCATCATGAAATTAATAACTCCTGATTGGCTTACACTGCTGACTTGGAAGCAGAAAGGATTAGTTTCATGGGATTCCTAAATATTGTGGCAGTATCCCATGGAAATTCTAAGATAGTGAGAGATTTATTTAAACTCAGCACTTGTCATTAGCCAGGCTAATCCATCTATCTTGATTTTTTCTTCTCTTCACAATGCAGGTAGCCCAAGTTCTTTGGTGCTATCTTTGTATGCAACTATTTCTGACCCAGTTGGCTAGCAACCAGCATATCCTATTTCCATACAAAACACCCCAGTGATTGACCTGTGCTGAGGTTAGGTATGTAGGCCTGAGTGTTGAGCATATCCAATGAGAGATTGACGTGTTTGGTTCTCAAATTCTATGATTTGTTTCTTAGTGTACATATTTTTCAAGGCCTCATTCTAAAACTTTAGGTTTATATTCTTCCAAGTGGCTCCCAAATGATGTTGCCTTAGAAATGCGCAGTAGCTGCAACAGGGTTGTTTACAAAAGCAGAAAAAACTTGGTTAAGCCATACTATTTTATTATTATTGTATCTACTGGAGCATGTACTTTCTATTTGTTTCACTCAGTTTTTGCAAACATTTTCCCATGAAGTTGAAGAATATGTTCTTCACTTTTTTGCTTTTCAATTTAGCTGAGCATCTGCATTGCCTTGGCTGTTGTCACAGCTGAGGGTGGCGGAAAGAAAGACAAAGACTTGTCATTAACAGCACAGCAGGAAATCTACATCAAGTGCAACAAATATGTGTACTCTGCTCCCCCCCACAAACAAAATGCTAAAGCAATGTCAAACAGTACCTTGCTCCCCCAAAAACAAAATGCTAAAGCAATGTCAAACATGTAATTGTAAATTTTTCTCTAGCATAGAAAGAAATGAGAAAATTCTTACTCCTGTTACAGTTGAAACAATTCATATTTCAGACTAGAACAGGCATTTTCCTTTGTCTTCACAGGCTAATCAAATCCAAATGGGACAGTGGAATATATGGAGTCACTATCTAGAGAAAGAAAGAAAGTATTATGAATCCCATATTTATGTTTCCAGGCCTAGGAAACTGTTTTCTTGTGTTTACAAATCCCTGGTGATAAGTTTTGGTGAGCTATGTTTTATGCCAACAAGCCAAAGAACCGAGCTTGTCCCTTATGTCCCACCGTAATTTCTATGATGGACTGACTATGCTACCCAGACCAATCAAGCATAACATTTTCTTAAAGGACATATAATACTGTATACAGACAAAAAGTCATTGTCCTATTTTCTGGATCATTTTTTTTATTTTAAAGTGTTTAATTCTTCATTTAACTTGCATACATTTTTCATAAAATACACACCTCATACACTGTGTAGTTTGTTCCACATCTTCTAAAAATGTTTTTAGCTCAAATTTTAATATATACAAATTTCAATCAAGATAAAGAAATGTAATAAATTCACTGAAAAATATGAAGCTGAGCAAAAGTCTTCAATTATTTTTTACTCCTGAGAAATAAATATGCAAATAATGAAAAAGAAGACAATTTAAATTATTTTAAGTTATACCAAAACTTTTTTTTCACTTAATACTGAATAGTTAACCTCAGTAAAAATAATTCAAATCAAAAATTTTACTGTGTATTCTAAGTGGAACACACCATAACATTAATATTACATTAATGGTGGAGTAACTGTAATCTCATTACAGGTGGAGATGAAACAGCATATGGGAGGAGGCTCAAAAATTATCCTTATAGTGCCTAGAAAACAACCTGCAACTAAACATCAGCAAGACAAAGGAGATGGTGTTAGACTTCTGGAAGAAGAGAGAGGAATCCGCCCCACTTTACATCGAAGGGGGCGGTGTGGAGTTTCCTCCTTTAAATTCCTGGGAGTCTACCTCAGCGAAGATCTCACCTGGCAAGTTAACACAACCCAGGTAGCCAGAAAAGCCCAACAGGGACTCCATTTCCTTAGGATCTTGCGAAAGAATAATGTGGAACAACAACTGATGACCTTATTTTACTGATCCACAATAGAAAGTGTCCTCACATATTGCATTGTGGTATGCTGGCTTGACAGTCGCGGATAGAAAGACATTACAGAGGGTGGTGAGCACAGCACAAAACATCGTGGGCTGTTCCCTGATACCACTAGATGACATTGCTAGGGCTCACTGCCTTAGAAGAGTGAGGAAAATTATCAGGGATGACTCACATCCCGGTCAGCACTTCTTCATTATCCTATCATCGGATAGGAGATATAGAAGCATAGCCAGCAGCACCAACAGACTGAAGAACAGTTTCTACACGTGAGCTGTCAGACTTCTGAATGGAAAATAACTTCATGTCAACATAGTATGATAGACTTGCAGGGCCAGCGCATTGTGCAACAAAGTCACAAAGTGTAATAAGATTGGGACTGGGTTAGGGACTTCTGTCCTCACTGTGAGCTGTGTTAGGGGGAGGTGCAGTTGGTGGTATTCAGCTGGTTCGCACTGGATCGGGCAAACTGGTAGCAAGAATTTGGCATGGGTCGCTGAACCGGTAGTATGTTCTGGCTGCTCACACACACCCCACCTGGTCACCCGCTCACCCGATGCTCACTCACCCGCCTGCCTGACATTTGCCTAAGGTATTTCTTTCTCTTTTTTCCCTCCCAACAATCAGCTGTAGATAAGATAAGCTGTGCTGGGATTTCCCTTGCTGAGGCCCAGGAAGGCAAAAAATGGAGGGAGGAGCTCAGCCCCCCCCCTCCATTTTTTGCCTTCCAGAGCCCCAGAGAAGCCTTGGGGAATCAAAAATGCCCCCCAGAGGCTTCTTTGAGGCTAGGAAGCTGCCTAAACGGAGCTTGGAGGGGTGCTGCCTGCCCCTCCCATGCTCTGTTCCTTTTCTTCCGGAGGCCCAGAGGAGCTTTAGGGGAGGAAAAATGACACACACACCCAGAAGCTCCTCTGTGGCTACGAAGCTCCCAAAAATGGGTGCAAAAAAAGCCACACCCACCCAGTCACATGGCCACGCCCACCAAGCCACGCCCACATAACCAGTAGTAAAAGTTTTTGAATCCCACCACTGAGGAGGTGCATGAAGGGAGGTTCAACCAATCTCATTGTACACATGTTGTACTCTGACAATAAAGGTAATAATAATAATAGACATGGATGTTATTTCATGTAACATGGAAAAAAGACAGTAATGGTTGAAGTGATAAAAATAATACTATCTGGTAAGGAACTGATTCTGAATTACCAACTGAATTTAAAACTCCTACTTGAACAAATTGACTGGTACACTGATAGCAACCTACCTTGTATAGAATCAAGCTATAGTAATTCAAGCCTTCGTTACTGTCCTGCTGGACTACTACAACAGGGCTTACATGGAGCTGCAACTACAACTGGTCATTGGCATAGGGAGCACACAATGCTCATTTTGGCAACTCAGTACTGGTTGCCAATTTATGCTCCTAGTGTTGACCTACAAAATAGTCTACAGCTTAGTGCTGAATTATTTTGGGACCAAATGCTCTAATGTGAATTTACCCAATGCACTAGATCTTTAGTGCCACTAGTTACTTGTAGTCTCACACCTCTGGGAGGCGAGTCTAGAAGCTGCTGCTTTTGGGTTCTCTGAATAGCCTTCCTACAAAGACCAGGCTCGCTTTTGATTTTCAGAAAACTGTAAAGACATTAATTTTAGAATGGATTCCAAAGCATCATGCATCATTTTATTATTTAGTTTTAATTTTCATTTCACTTTAATATTCTACTTTTGTTGATGTTTTCATATTGCTATTGTTTGTTTAACTGTGCCATGAATATTTTAACTGTTGTTATATTGCATTTTCGGAAAGCTATCAAGAGTCAGATTGAGAGTCAGACTATTAGATAGATAGATAGATAGATAGATAGATAGATAGATAGATAGATAGATAGATAGATAGATGTGTGTGTAATACTGATAACCCATCCTTTTAAATATTACAATTATTTTGCATAATAGACATAAATCAGGCTTATTAACATTTGAGTGTTTTTTTAAATGGTCAGTTTAAGAGATATTAGCAAATAATTGAATGCAAATGAACCAGGAAACAAATTCCTAACTTCTCAAAATCAGCCTTATTAAAGAAGGTTCTTTCTCAAGGGATAACTTGTGAGTTGGAATTTCCTCATATAACCATTTCTCTTTAGGATGCTAAGTGGGTGGTAAGCTTGCTTCAAGACATTTTGCCAATTTTTAATCATTCCAAAATGGTTTCAAGGCAATATGCTTCTGTATCTCTGGAATATAGCAATAGCAGTAGCACTTAGACTTATATACCACTTTATAGTGCTTTACAGCCCTCTCTAAGCAGTTTACAGAGTTTACATATTGCCCCCAACAATCTGGGTCCTCATTTTACCCATCTCAAAAGGATGGAAGGCTCAGTCAACCTTGAACCTGGTGACATTTGAACTGCCAAATTGCAGAAAGCTGGTAGTCAGCAGAAGTGGCCTGCAGTACTGCGCCACCAAGGCTCAGTGGTTAGTGAGTCCAAATCATAATGTCTAAATCAAAGAATGTCAAGCATTAAAATGGAGAAACAGTGAAGCCATTAAAGCTCATCACAACAATTGTTGATTGAATCCTTTCTGCAGTTCCATTTAGATAATTCACTTCAGTTGTTTTAATAGCAGAATTAATAATAGTCATAGTGAAATAGTCACACCAACATTCACCCATTATGAGATGTTTGATCTCTTCATCACAGATATTGGTTGAAATGAAGGATGTTATATATAATGGTTCTCAATAAAGTATCTCCATCATTAAAAAAGCTTACGTTAATCAGAATTGCATGTTCAAACATATATGTTACTAATTTACAGAACTTCAGTGCAAATGATCAGGAACGTAGTCAAACACAATATCAAAGAAACTAGCATATGAAATGTCAGTAATTAATTGCAAAAGAAAAATGTGCAATCTGGTTCTGGGATGACTAAAACAATGAAAAGTGCCTCTGTGAACCTTTTCAAACTGAAACAGTCAGATGAATGTACACTTGGACTTCTATGAAACCTTTGTCATCAAATCTTGTCCTTGACATTTAACTCAGTTAACAGCATTTCAAAGAATGTTAAATGAGTGTGCAAAAATTAAGTCATTATGTGATAAACACACATATAAATGTAAATATAGAAGCAGGACTTGAATCAAAAATTTTCAGTATAGATTATTCCTATTTAAATTTTCAGGCACCGGCCTGATTTATCCAGTAAAGTATGTTTTGTTATCAATCTGATTTTTCATTTTTCTATTTCAAATATCAATCAGCTGATCTATACAAATGGAGCTTGTGGATAAGAGTTTCTCTTCTCTTTGGATTCTCTCATTCTTTTTCTTCTAATTCTCTTGTGTCCATGTGGTGCCATTTTGATTATTGAAACTTCCACATTTGGAGAATAATGCTGTTATCCATACATAGATTACTGAAGGAAAATCGCAGATATTGCCTTTGTAATATTAAAATTAAAGGGAAGATTCATCATAAGGAATATTGAATTCCTTATGTGTAACCAATCAAAATATCTTTCCTCCTCTTTAGAATTGTAACATATTTGTGCACAGATTTCCTTTTAAACTGTTAAAAATCTTTATACAAAGAAGACAGAAATAGGATAATATATGTTGCAATCCCTATATGTATTAAGAAATATCAATTAAAAGATTTAATTACATATAAATGTCAACTTAGAATACAAAACAAAATCCCAGAGAGCGGAGCTGGCGTCACGACGATACGGCATGAGATCTTGGAGATCTGAGATCGCTGCTGATATCTTTGCTTCTGGAGGGTCCATTTGGATCTAAACCGTCCCAAAGAGACGGTGAATGTAAAGAGCACATCCTGTCAATCCCAGGGATATTGCAAAGTCCCTGGTAGATCCAGGAGAAGCTCTTTTTGCCAGCGGCAAAGAAGCAGCCATTAAAGCTGCTGAAGTTGGGACAGCTCCGAAACTAAAGAGAACGGAAGGAGAAAGTGTGCCAGTTTGGTGAGAACTTTTTCTTTATTTTAAGATTTGAAAGGACACCCTAAGGAAAAGGAAGAATCTGTAAAAGTTTTGACAGAAGTGATTAAGCGGCGATTTTAAACAGAAATGTCAAAGTAATTTTTTTTTTCTCATTGCTGGATTTTCTACACATGATTTTATATTTTGAAAGTGGACTGGTTTTTTTGACTTTATAATATTCTAGGCTAGAGACTCCCTTTTAGTCAACTTTTTAAATATCTTTTTCCCTTTTTAATTAATTTTTATTATATTTTGTTTGGAAAAGGAGGGGGAAAGTGAAAGCAAAAGAAACTTTGTAACACTGCCAACTAGAGGCTTGGAAATATTCTATTTCTTTTTCTTGACCAGACAAAGCTGAGAAAGAACTGAGACTTCTTTTCAAGAACATTGCTATTTGATAAGATAGAGGGAAGAGCATGGGAGAGTATTATTGCAGGTGCTCTTCTGGGTTTCTATCAACAGCTGGAGTCTGATGTTGAAGCTTATAGGGAAAAAAGATGATAAGACTCTGGAGAAAAGAGTTATAAATTTTAACAAAACCCTTGGATCAAACAAGGTGCAGTGTGCTCTTTTTTTTTTTAAGTTGTGCTATTTCTTACTTTAACAAACCCCCTCCTTACTAGTTTACTTTTTGTAATAGCTATTTGGATTTTTGGCCTTTTGGAACTTGTTTTTGTCTTTCTTTTTGTCTTTTGAAGTCAAATTTTTACGTTTGCATTTTATTTTAAAGGAAAAGCTTTAGTATGAATGATTTCCTTCCTTTTCTTTTTAAGGGAGTAGTCTCTTTTCTTTTTTCTCTCTCCCTCCCTTGTTTTTTTTTTTTTTTTCCTGTTTACCTTCCATATTGGTCTTTTTATTTTTTTATTTTTGTGGATTTCTTTTATTTTTTCTTATGCATCCTTTTATACCTGAGACCTCTTAATTGGATTAAGGTGTTGAAGAACCTGAAGATTCTTTCTTTTCTCTTTTTTAGTTTTTTACTTTTTACTTTTCCGCCTTTTTCAGGATTTAACAATTTTTTTTCTTTTTTGTGTGTGTTTATGATCTTTTCTTCCATTTATGAGTTTTTATTGCTATCTAGTCAACCGATTGGATTAAGGTATACAAGAACCTGAAGAATATTTTTTTATTATTATTATTATTATTATTATTATTATTATTATTATTATTATTATTATTATTATTATTATTATTATTATCATCATCATTATTAGTATTATTAGTATTATTATTAGTATTATTAGTATTAGTATTATTAGTATTATTAGTATTATTAGTATTATTATTACCACTATTTGGTTTCTTTTTTCCTACTATTTTATTTGGAATTGCAATTGGTTATTTCACAAGTGGATTAAGGTTTAGAAGAACCTGAAGATTCTGAATTGTCCGAAATGAGTAGGAAACTAACAGAACCCTGGTTCCTCAACTTCTACTTCTTCCTCTTCACCATCTGGAGGACAACGTTCAATACAAACAATGTTACAGCAAGAAAAAGAACAGAAAAAAGTGACCCTGCAGATGATTATGCAAGGAATTCAAAATATTCAAATAAGAACAGAGAACATTGAAAAGAGAACAGAGAACATTGAACAAAGAACAAGAAAAACTGATGAAAAGGTGGAGAACATTCAACAAATGATGATGAAGTATGATGAGAGATTCCAAAAAATTGAAGAAGAAGATAAACAAAGAGATAAGAAGATTGGAGATATTGATAGCAGATTAACTGTGGTTGAACAAGATAAAAGTGGGATGCTGAGATGGGAGATGGAGAGGTCAGAATTTTATCTCAGATTCCAAAACATAGAGGAAGAAAAGGGACAAAACCTAGCTGAGATAATGATAGCAATTTTGGCTGAAGCTTTGGAAATAACTAAAGAGAAGATGATGGATGGAATAGATGAGGTTTATTGAGTCTTCACAAGATATGCAATGAGAAATAGCTTACCAAGAGAAGTTCACATCAGATTTACAAAGAAAGCCATTAAAACAAAAATATTGCAAGTGGCAAGAGAGAAAACATTGAAATATAAAGACAAGCAGATTGTGGTCCTGAAACAAGTAAACAGAAGAGTGAGAGAGATGAGAAGAGAATACCGATTTCTGACCAAAATGCTACTTAAAAAAGAGGTGAATTATAGATGGCTGATTCCAGAAGGTTTATGTTCACATGGCAAGATCAGAGACATAGAATTGACTCAATTGAGAAAGCTGAATCATTTTACAAAGAATTTTTTGAAGGGAAAGAGGAAGAGGCAGAAAAAGAAATCTCACTAATTGAATTCCAAGAGGACTGCCAAATGGCGACTGAAAAAGAAGAAGGAGCAGTAGGTGGAAAGGTGGAAGTCAAAGAACAACGTGAACCAAGATCTACGAGAGCTGCTAAACCTAACTACAAAATATAACCATGGAAGAGAAAAAACTGATCACAATTAATATAAATGGACTTAACTCAGCTGTTAGAAGAAGGAAAACTTTCCATAAATTAGAGAAATTAAAATTTGATATAATCTGTCTACAAGAAGTACATATCAAAAAGCAACATGAACAACTGCTGATACAGCCAAAATTAGGGAAAATGTTTACTTCTTTGACACAATGCAAGAAAAGAGGAGTGGTTTTATGCATTAAAGATATTATTCCAGCGAAATTGATCTATACTGATGACGATGGAAGAATACTAATGGTGGAAATAATGGACAATAATATGAAAACACTCCTGATTGCAATCTATGCCCCAAATGACAATCAAGAAGAATTCTATAAAAAAATTACATATGAAAATAATTGAACTGGAGTATGCTAATATAGTTATGATGGGAGATTTTAATGGAATTGTAGATAATAAACTGGACCATACAGCACAGAAAACAACAAAGCAAAACAGAAAGAGTCTCCCTAAATCTTTTTTTAAAATGGTAGATGAAATAAACTTAAGAGATATATGGAGAGAAAGAAATGCTAAGACTAAACAATACACCTTCTATTCAAATAGACATTTATCATGGTCCAGAATAGATATGATATGGATGTCAACAGAATTGTTAACTAATATTCAAGAAATAAATATTGAAACAAGTACTTGGGCAGATCACAATCCAATGACAATTAAATGGAAAGGACAAAGAAGAAGATCTAGATGGACGTTAAATAATACTATATTAAAGGAAAAAGATTTCACACAGTGGATGGAGAAAGAACTGGTTTTCTTCTTTAGAGAAAACAAAAAAGAAGATACATCAATTCAGAATGTATGGGATACAATGAAGGCATATGTCAGAGGCTTGATAATAGACTATACGAGGAAAAGAAATACCATGAAAAGACTAGCCTCTAAGGCATTAGAGGATGAGTATAAAGGACTTGAAAAAGAGCTACAGAAAATGCCACAGAAAAAGGACCTTAAGTTAAAAATGGATATAATTAAACATAAAATAGGTCTAATAGAAAAAGAATTAGCACAGAAAATCAGAGGTGCGAAACAGAACTACTTTGAAGATGCAAATATACCAGGTAGATGGTTAGCATATAAATTGAAAAAAGAGAAAGAATCAGGGAAAATATTGCAATTAATAGATGACCAAGGCCAAGTTTGCTATGGTAGTAAAGAGAAGAAGGAAATCATATGAGACTATTTTGGGAAACTATACACACAAGAGAATACTGATGAAGAAAGAGTTAAACAGTATTTACAGAATGCTAATTTACCCCAGATACCTAACGAGATTGAAACTATGTTAGAAAGCAATATAATGATGATGGAGTTAACTGAAGCACCCAAGAAGCAAAATAATGGAAAGGCACCAGGCCCAGATGGACTTCCTGCAGAATTTTATAAAACACTACAAGAATCATTGAACCTTCCATTGCTAGAAGCTGTGAATGAAGTTATATCAAAGAAGAGGATACCCAAATCTTGTCCCAAAAGCGGAGGACGATCCATTACAAACCAAGAACTATAGACCTATTTCCTTACTAAGTGCAGATTATAAAATTTTTGCTTCAATATTGGCAGACAGACTTATAAAATACTTAAACAATTTTATCCATCCTGATCAAAATGGATTTCTGCCAAAGAGACAAATTAAAGATAATATGAGAGTAATCTTGGACACTTTGGAATACTATGAGGCACATCCTGAAAAACAAATGGTTTTGATATTTCTAGATGCACAGAAGGCATTTGATAATGTGAATTGGCGATCCATGTTATTACAGCTAGAACAGATGGGCTTTGCTAAAAAAATTATTCAAGCAATAGAAGCTATATATCATAAGCAAACGGCAAAGGTAATGATAGAGGGAGAACTGACAGACTCTATTGATATAAGAAAAGGAACAAGACAAGGGTGCCCACTATCACCTCTGTTGTTTGTGTTAACCTTGGAAGTGCTAAACAGAAATATTAGAGAAGAAAAGGATATAAAGGGGATGAAAATTAAAAAGGAAGAATTTAAGTTGCAAGCATTCACAGATGATCTGGTTTTCATTTTAGAAGACCCACTAGAAACAGCATCAAAATTGATAGAAACGATAGAGGCATATGGAAAGGTGGCTGGTTTAAAAATAAATAAAGATAAGACAAAGATTTTGACAAAGAATATGCTATCAAGACAAAAGGAAGAACTGGCAGATCTATTAAAAATTCAGGTCACGAATAAGATTAAGTACTTGGGGATACATTTGACAGCAAGATGCAGTACACTAAAAGAAAATAATTATATCAAACTTAAGCAGCAGATAGCACTAGATTTGGCGAAATGGGAAAATTTACAACTGTCATTAATAGGGAGAATATCAACAATCAAGATGAATATATTACCCAGAATTTTATATTTGTTCCAAACAATTCCAATTAGGCTTGGAAAAGATTATTTTGAAGATTTAAATAAAATTGTGTTGAAATATATATGGCAAGGTAAGAAAGCGAGAATAAAGTTAAAACTTTTGCAAGATGCCAGAATAAGAGGAGGATTTGGTTTGCCTAATTGGGAGTTGTATTACCAAGCTACAAATTTGATGTGGGTTAAGGAATGGATAACATTAAGAAATACTAGATTGTTAACATTAGAAGGACATGATCTGTTGTTGGGGTGATATGCTTTTCTATGGTATAAAGGAACTAAAACACAGGGGTATTTTAGAAGACATTATATACGGGAGTCTCTGTGGTTAAACTGGGAGAAGACTAAAAGACAATGTTATTTGAAAATTCCAGTCTGGCTATCGACTATTGAAGCATTTTCTTATCCTATAATATATAAAAAGGAACAAACAGTTAGATATGGTGAAATATTGAATGAAAAGGGTGAACTTAAATCTATGCAAAAATTAGAGGAACAAGGTATAAAGATGAATTGGTTTTCATATGTGCAAATACATTCAAGGTATGATAAAGACTCTAAAACAGAAGGTTTCTACGATAAACTGACTGATTTAGATAAGATTTTGACAGGTACTGATGAAAAGGTGATTAAAAATTATATGGATACTTATTAGAAATTAAACTAGAAGAAGAACAAGTTAAAGAAACAATGATTGCTTGGGGGAAGAATTTTGGATATGGGATTGATTTAGAGAAATGGCAAAAATTGTGGTCTCAAAATTATAAAATGACAATGTCAACAGCATATAAAGAAAATTTGTATAAGATGTTTTACAGGTGGCATTTTCCCCTGACAAGAATAGCAAGAATGTTCAAGAACAAATCTGAAAAATGTTGGAAATGTCATCAGACACCTGGCTCATATTACCATATGTGGTGGACTTGTGCGGATGCTAAAAAATATTGGACTAAAATCCACATGTGGTTGGAAAAAATGACAAAAAAGCATATAGATTTGAAACCAGAGATATTTTTATTGGGAATTCTACCTGAAATATATAGTAAAGAATTGAAATACCTGATTGTAAATGTATTAACAGCGGCTAGGATTGTATTTGCTAAAAACTGGAAAAATGAGAAAATACCATCACAGGTATTTTCATAAATCATTAAGAAAATATTGGAATGTGCTGAAATGAGTAGATTGACATTTGAAATCAGACAACAAGATGATAAACAATTTTATAAAATTTGGGATCTATTCTATCAATGGTTACACAATAAAACATGGTAATGAACTATGTAGATTATTAGAAAATAATAAATATATAAAGATGTATTCTTTTCTTATTATATCTACAAAATGATTGTAGGATAGATTTGAGATGATAATATGAACTGTTATAAAACAAATTAAGTAAAATATGATTATTTCGTGAAACATGAATGAATATAAGTATAGTTAAATGATTGATTAACAATGATATTAATGTATTTAATACTTGATTGAAAATATGAGAATATATACAATGTAATTGTAATTGAAGACTACAAAATGGAAGCACAAAACAATTTGTAAACCAACCGGCACACTGTATGTATATATATGGAAGATGGCTTGATGTTTTTATGTTTTGTTTGTCTATGTTCATCTTAAAAAACCAATTAAAAATTTTTTTTTAAAAAAAAAAGAATACAAAACAAAATCTGGCAGCTGGATTTTCAAAGCAGATTCCTAAGTCTGGGTGGGGGGGAGAAATACCCCTATTTTTTTCAATAGATGCCACATAACATCCATATTATCCTGTTGAAACATTTTTTCATCTTCTTTTAATACCATAGCATCTTCCTGAATTTCCCGAGAATCTATTTTAAAATTTCAGATTTCAAAGTCCTTTAGTGCAATTTAAGTTTTTTTCCCCCACAGATTTTATATAATCCAAACATTCTTTTCATTTCTCAGGTTTTACATTGTTGCCAACTATGACTATGCTGCTGCTAATTCTTGATCTCTCATGATGATCAATCTGTAAAAATATTTTGTGTAATATACTTTATGGAATTACTATATGAATGAATATTTTAAAGTTTGACAGTAGCTAGCATAGAGAGACCTTCAGGTCTTCTTACTTTAAAAAATGAATCTGTAGAGTTATTATTGACATGATTTCTGAAATAACCAAAGAAACAGAAGAAAATAGCTGGCTTAATCAAGTGAAGGTTAATCTTTCCATTAAGCAGATGTTCAATATTTCAAAGAAAAAAAGGTCATAATCAGTGCATCCTGAAACTGATTTTTTAATTAATTTTAATTTTGAAACAATGTAAGAGAAACAAAAGTGACCATGAAAAATCTATGTGGGCAGTACAATTCCCAATTCTGGAAATGAATCAAAAGTTCCAGAAGATTTAACCCTAAAAGGAAACAAATTCTCAAGTCTGCTACAGTAAATAGATTAGATTTCAGAAGAAATGTGCAAAACAATATTTGTCTTACTGTATGTACCAAGACAAATGTGTTTGCAATGCTGAATAGTTTTCATGAGCTGGCCTGCAATAACATCACTAAAGCAAAGTGAGAATGCAAAACCTTCTGCCTTATTTTCCAGGTGGAAAACATCCATTACTGTGAGAGGGAGTTGCAAAGCTGCCTTTCATCTCAATATTAGGCAATATACTGTATATTATGTTGATGATTTCTTAGCTGTAGGAAGGGAAGAAAACCACCGAGTCAGAAAGTGGAGTGAGATTCAAGCTCATATTATGGGAAGAGGCCTCTTTCACACATTTTGCAAATCTCTAAGATCTCTTCCATTTACGTTGTAGTTGAAACAGAAATAAATTGTTTCCCAGTAAGAACAATAGCAAAGGAACACAAAAGGATTGTCAGTGAAGCAACACCAAAACTCTGCAAGAAAGTGACCTCAGAAATATCTTCTGTTTACCATATATATGAATATAACAGACTATTATGTTGTCAACGTCTGCAATATTTCCAAAGTAAGCCACCAGAATGAAGAGCTATATTATATGTCTGGTTCTGGATATAGTAAAAAAACAGAAGGTGGTCACAGACATGATAGAAAGACTATGAGTTACAGAAAAAGAATGAAGACATGGCTAGAAGAGATCAGAAATAAAAACGAGATAATTAAAACACAAGATGAAGATATAGCGAGAAGTTAAATTTAGGTGTAGGAATCTTTATCAAGAGTTCTAGATAATAAGAATTATGGTAAGAACACCTATAGATATTCTTGCTGCTAATATTTTCGCAACATGAAGCAGGGATATAGCCTTCCTAGAAGATACTAGTAGCACTTGGAATGGTTAATGGTAAACAAGATAAAGCAGAAATTCAGAAAATTCACTTGAAAACCTATTATTGTTTATTTAAAACAAAATAAAATTTCTAATAGAAAAGAGAAATTCAGATTCGATTATCTGGGTACGAAGTCTGAAATAGTACAGTATTATATGCCAATAAAAAATAGGAGTCATGGCTACATATTTAGTATTCTATGGGTAAGAAACACGGAAGCTTTTAGAGGTCTTCATAGTAATTACATTGCAATCAATTTGATGACTTCAACAACTGGCAATTCTGTACCCTGAAATACAACAAATGAAGTAAATTCAGCAAATAAAGACCATTACTCTATTTTTTTTCATTGATTCATAGCACAAATACTCCTATAAAAGGATTTAACCAGATTAATTTGAATATAATTTCCATTGCTAAAATTCTATGAAATAAAATTACTGGTTTTATCTATGTATGTATATGTGTGTATCAGAAGAAACATTATTGTATGAACTTGCTCATGCAAATCTTAGTTTAAAAAATCAGAAACTGAAACAGAAATGGAATCAAATGAAATTGGAAATTGAAAACATAAACTGAACTGCAGCTGGAAAAATTTGTCTGATCCTCGTAATCTGAGAAATAAATAGTTGGAAATTGTTCTTGGTGATTTTCAGACCACAGTTACTAGGATTTAAGACTGCCTTCTCTCAGCTTCATTTTGTTAGTTTGTATAAGCATACCACCTAGCAAAATATGGAGCTCAGTTTAATATTTGCTACATTAAATATTATATAGCATATCTTAGCACTGGCAACTAAACAGTTAAGAAGCCTTAAAGGAAGCAAGAGAATTAGCTGTTGCTGAAACAATTTTATGGTCCTTTCCACTTCACTGGAGGTAGTTTGTATGGATGACTGGTTTCTATTCAATGCTGTCAAATATCTAACACTCCCATAGCTAGGCACCTTACAATGAATAACAAGCAGTCTAGCTGCCAATATGCTAGGACTGCATTATTCATTAGGGACTGGACCTTAACCTAGCAACACTCCAAAATCAGTGCTTGATGCCTTGTTAATTTATGAGACCAACAATTTATCACAACAAACTGAGGTGCCAACAGTACCAAGTAAATGTCCAAACTCAAATCATCGTTCTAAATTAAACCATAAAAATAATGGTTTAACTGTAATGGCAATAAAATAACACATCTAGTTAAGCTTTTTCAACTTGTAGCATTTCATTAACCTGACATTTAAAATCCACAAACTGTTATCTTTTCCTTTTGCAGTCTAATTCTTAATCTTCTTTGTTTGAGTTTTAATCATCTTGGAAAAAGTAAAGAATAAATGGCAAATGGCAATTTTAAAAATAAGGGTGTGGTTTAACATAGTTAGATTCATAATTGTTTGGAAATATTTAGCACTAATACAGCTATCTAGAATAATAGAATAACAGAGTTGAAAATGACCTTGGAGGTCTTATAATCCAACCCCCTGCTTAGGAAACCCTATATAACATTTCAGAAAAATCCAATCTCTTTTTTAAAACCTCCAGTGTTGGAGAATATTGTAAACAAGCTATAAAAATTGCAAAACAACTTTGGTGGTAAATAACAAAGAAATCGGAAATGTGAACATTAGGAAAGAATGTTTTTCAAGGGAATTCTATGTGCCCATTGTTTTTACTATCTTAATTATATCCCTCACTCATACCAAAACTTGGATATAATCTGTTGAAATAAAGCAGAAAAATATCCAGCTTATAAAATATACATGATCTGAAGCTTAATGGAAAATCAAAAATTAAAACCGAATCCTTAACTAATGATATAGTGATCATAATCACAGCGGAAATTAGATTTGACATATGTGTGATCCTCAGCAAAATTAAAGAAAAAATGATCAAAATGAAGAAATACAAGTTAAACACTGAAATATTGTGAAATCTTTACCCTAATAAGAATGCTATAATATCTAGGAATATTCAAATCAGACAATTCTTTGCATGGTTAAAATAATTGTTTAGGATACTTGAAATGTTTGAAAAATTCAAAATTCAAAGTTAAATTAGATAAATTAGTTAGTCATAAATACATGGGTGGTACTGGTGATCAAATAGAGTAGATATAAAAATTATAATTTTCATTCTTGAAAATGGTATAATTTATATTTATAAAATTTAAAACATTGTTGCAAAAGAGTTAGAAGGTCACTGGGTTTTATATAGAAGGTAAACCCAAAATACAATAAAGGAAAAGAGTAAAAGTTATAGTTATGACAATGCATATGGAAAGTCATTCCTATAGATCAGGAGTCTTTAAACTTGACAGGTTTAAGGCTTGTGGACTTCAGCTCCCAGAATTCGTCCTCCAGAAATGTTAGTTCAGGAATTGTGGGAGTTGAAATCCTCAAGTCTTAAACTTGCTAAGTTTGAAGACCCTTGCTATAGATAGTGTACATTAGTTGGAATAACAAATAGATTAAACACATTTTTACAAGAACCAAACCAAATGTCCAGGTTGGAATTCAAAATACTAATAAATATAGTATAGTATATATATTATATTCTACAATAAATATAGAATAATAGCAAATATGTATTTGTTTTTGCTTATTCTTCGTACTGTATTAGACTTTGATTAATAAAAACATAGTAACACTGTATCCAGATGAATTTTTTTTTATTACTGCTGCTTTTCATAACCTAAATGAAATTCCAAATCTATTACATAGTGAATCTATCTGCCAAGACAATTTCTCTGATATGTATTTTTCCCTAAGAGACGCTCTGGTTCATCTCCTCCTTAAGAAGCCATTATTAGACCCCACCATATTAGAACATTTTCATCCAATGTCCAATCTACATTTCTAGGGAAGATTGTAGAAAACGTGGTAATGGAACAGTTGGATGAGATGGATTATCCTTTCAGTCAGGATTCAGGCCAGATGTTGTATTGGCCAACCTGGTCCAAATTCAGGAAGTTATCATCTTTGATGTTAGATAGGTTGGCACTGCTCCCAAAAGACTCTGTATGGAATTTGGGGGTCCTCCTGGACTCATAACTTCTGCTTTATGAGCAGGTGGCAGTTATGGCTAAAAGGCTTTTGCTCAACTTCAGGTTATGTGCCAGTTGTACCTATTCCTTAACTGGGAAGTTCTACTCTCAGTCATTCATGCCACAATCACTTCCCAAATGAATTGTTCAATATGTTCTACATGGTGCTGATCTGGAAGAACATCTGGAAACTGCAACTTTCTAGCACATAGTTATATGCATTCTTTGGTCAATGCACATTACACTTCTACTCCAAGAGCTGAATTGGTTGCCAGTTTGTTTGGCTCAATTTAAAGTGTAGTAGTGACATATAAAGCCCTACACGGCATGGGGCTAGGTTATTTGAGTGACCATCTCTCATTAGTTACAGCTACCCATCCTATCTGGTCTGGCAGAAGGGCATTCTATTAAAAGGTGTTGTCTGATGGGACCTAGAAGGACAGCCTTTTCTGCTGTGCCATCCAGCTTTTGGAATATAATCTCTTTGAATATAGGCTGGCTTGACCCTGTTGGGCTTTTAGAAGCTCTGAAGAGATTGTTTTTCCATTATAGCTGGTTATATGCTGGAAATATAGAGCCTGCAAGACAACTGTACTATTTATAATGTAATGTAACATAATGTATGAAGTCCACTTTCCTGTGGATCAGTGGTGAGATTAAATTTTTTTTACAACTGGTTCTGTGGGCGTGGCTTGGTGGGCGTGGCAGGGGAAGGATACTGTAAAATCTCCAGTCACAGCTGGTATTTGCTGGTTCTCTGAACTACTCAAAATTTTCTCTACTGGTTCTCCAGAACTGGTAAGAACCTGCTGAATACCATCTCTGCTGTAGATTATGTTTTATTATTTTAATTGTTTTAATGGTTGTATTTGTTTTGATAGTTTTTTTATTGTTTGATTTTTTTTCTTTGTGAGCTGTCCAGAGCCACCTATGGTTGTAACATAATATAAATTGAACAAATAAATAAACCTAGCTTTATTGATTTGTCTATTTATCTTACTGTGTGAGTAATACAGCTTGGTTGTGATTAGTGACTAGCATTGATGATGTTACCTAGTTTGGGTAATGAAACATCTGCAAAAAACAACCAAGCTCAGAGGAGCAACCTCAAAGACAAAGGAAATGTTGATGGAAATATCTCATAATTCATAACCTTGCTTCCATAAGAACAAAAAACTTTTGACATTCTGAAAAGCAGATTTCAAGATAGGATTAATGTATTCACTTTGTATTTGGGGAAGTATAAATATGTACACCTTGTCCTTTCATCCAGGCATTTCCACTTTTGCCAGTAGTACAGCTTGAGATAATAAGTTGGTTAAACAAAATCAATATTTGCAACAGCTGACCTTTCATTTTAACTCACAAACTCATACAACCCTAAACAGTATTGGAACAAGTTAGTTAATGGATGAGGACTAGAGCGAATTCCCAGTTCTGTAAACTAGAGTAGGAAGTTGAAATAATAACCTCCCCATTGTTTTTTATTAAAACAAAAAACACCTTCATAGAGATGTCCATGTTGTCATCAGGAATCTAACTCAACCCAAGGGAGTCTTTATCTGAGTTGATTAAAGGCAGACTATAGCAGGGGTCCCCAACCACCGGTCCGCGGACCGGTACCGGGCCACGGAACAAGTTCTACCGGGCCACTGGCTTGCTGGGCGCCGCCATCTTTTTTTGATGAAAAAGTGCTTCCGGTGAGCTTTTCCGGGTAGAAAGCTCACCGGAAGCACTTTTTCATCAAAAAAAGATGGCGGCGCCCAGCTAATGCTGGTACCGGGCCACGCCATAAAAAAGGTTGGGGATACCGGGCCGCGGCATAAAAAAGGTTGGGGATCACTGGACTATAGGACATGCTCAATAATATCACAATTATTTTATTTATTTAGTTATGCCCTTATTATTTTTAGAAATAATTCAAGGCATCAAACATCCAACACAACTTCCTCCTATTATTCCCCCCCCCCAAACCATGTGTGTTGGGCTGAGAGTGAATGACTAGCCCAAGGACAATAGCTGGCTTTCTTGGATAAGGTGTGACTAAAATTCACATTCTCCTGGTTTCTAGCCTTTTACCTTAACCACTAGACTAGATGGAATTAAAATCATTAAAAAATAATTAGAATAAATAAATAAATAAACAAATAAACATAAAAAAATACCTGAGATCATTGTTATTGTTGATAATAATGATACAATGCAATATCTAATATTTCATAAGTTTGGAATATTGTAATGTGTTTCATAATTCTATTGATATTATTTAATTCTAACACAATCTAAGCAATAAATTCCTTTATTCCTTCAGCTTCTTAAAATTAAGATAGTATTATGACTGAAAATTTAATATAATATGAGACTTCTTCCTTTTGCAATTCGTTGCAATATATTATTAAAAAATTTAATTACTAGCCTGTCAGATGTCAAGATATGTCAGAGGTCTCCTATGAAATTTTACTTTGTACCTTTGTCCAATTCAGTTTTAGGGGTTGGCTTTCATTTTCCAAAAGTTATTGTATGCATTTTTGAAAATGCTGTTCATGTTATTTTAGCACAGCCAGGATGTAGTGAAACACACTACATCTTGAATGTTATAAAAAAGTAATTGAAATCTTGAAGGAAAGAGAGGGCTACCCTGAGTGATGATGTTGAGCATCGTTATTAAAGAATACCTAGCACAAGAAATCTAGTCCATTAAGGAACACATAAAGAAAAGAAATGGTAAATGTGCATGTGCCTAATCTCACACTCATCCAAAGAACTGTGCATAGTTAAGATTACAAAACAATACAATCTATACAATCTAAAGCCGGAGAGAAACAAGGGGCCAAAGACCAAATCTTACCATAGTTAGGCTTAGTTATATGTTTTGTATTTTGTTAGGATCACAGGACCATGGTCCATGTTCAAAGACAGTGCTTTCAATTATTTATACCCTTAGAACTCTCTTCTAAGAATTCTGCAAGAATTACTGTTTGGATTATCACAATATGTTTTACATAAGGTTTCTCCTAAAGATCACTCAGAAGCTACAGCTAGTCCATGCCAGCTTCTAGAAATGTCCTTTTATAGAAAGCAAAGTCTAAATATGATACTCTATTTTAATTAACAAAAATGAAAGCCTTGTGATGGTGCAGATGAATCTCAATTATGTGGGCGATGGAAAAAAATGGAGAAGCCTAACATAGCTGCTTTGAGCAGAGAAGCAGAGATATTTTTTTCTGAGATTTTTATTAGCCTTTCTCTGGATCAATGGACAGATAAAGACAAGACTGAAAAAGATAGGAACAAGATGTCTGTAAAGGTTGTCAGTCATCTAGGTCAGCGGCCACCAACCGCAGCCCATGAGAAAATTTTGGTGGGCTATGAGAAAATTTTGGTGGGCCGCAGAGAAATCTCACCCCCAGAGCACCCCCAAAGCAATTAACCCAGGCTGCGCAGAAACACAAGGCTGCTCAGCCCACATGGCCCACAGGAACCTTCCCTGCCTATTAGGAATTGATAGTCACCTAACAATTGGGTTGGAAATATATAAACCAGGATAGACATTTAATACTGTCTCTTTAAGGGAATGATGTAATTGTAATTGGGTATGGTTCCTCAAACGGCCATAAGATGGAGCCAAAAACCTGGTTTTCCTAGTTGCTAGATGTTCTGATGTTGATGTTGGTTGGTTTGCTTTGTTTCCCTATTGACTGTTGCTGATCATCGTTCTTCTTGGATTACTGTGAGTCTGTTTACTGAACTGTTTACGATACTGGACTTTGTTATTTGGATTATCCCTGGACTGAAAATTGACTGCTTTAACCGTGTATAACTTGGACTGTTTATTGGACTTCGATTTACCGTTTACTGGAAGTAAAACCTACATTTTACTATTCAGTGTATCTGTATGCTGGTTGTGTGTTATTCAACATCACTCTCACTATACTTCCCTGAGAGCACTCATTCTCCTAACAGGGAATACCTTAACACTGCCCACTCACTCCTTACCCAGCAAACTTGTCTGCTAAGTTGCTATTTTTCTTTCTTCCAACCATCATCTGTTCTGCTGTGCTGGGAGATCTAGATTAGCTAGGAAGCAGGAAATGGTTGGATTTCTTGCTTTCTAGCTAAGTACAGCCAAACCTCCCTTAGGACTGAAGATTTGCTTGCAAGCAAATTCAGTACAGACTCATGGCAAGCAAACTTGAGAGACTGAGCTAGCCGATGGCAGATAGATAGATCACTGAATGATTCTGCGAGCAA
The DNA here is from genome assembly GCF_049901735.1 of Notechis scutatus. Classification (NCBI taxonomy): domain Eukaryota; kingdom Metazoa; phylum Chordata; class Lepidosauria; order Squamata; family Elapidae; genus Notechis; species Notechis scutatus. The sequence goes on from NC_142012.1 coordinate 132,136,795, forward strand.
CTCAGTCTGCCTGCTTTACCTGATTTTGGATAAAAGTTGCTCTTTTTTTAACTAAAAAATTCAATATTTACATGTATGGTGTGTTGTGAGTTAATTTTGTGAGTTTGCTTGCTAGCAAATTTTATGAGTTTGCTTGCAAGCAAATTTTATGTGACAGACTGAGCTAGCCAATGGCAGATAGATAAATTTCTGAATGAATGAAGATTTTTGAATTTCAATTCAATCTGCCTGCCTGCTTTGCCTGATTTTGGGTAAAAGTTGCTATTTTTATGAAAAAGTCAATATTTATATAAATATTCATATACAAGCCATGCCCAGCCAGTCACATGACCACCAAACCACTGCCACAAATTAGGCCACACCCACAGAACCAGTTAGTGGTCCCTGGGATCTAAAATTATGAGTTTGGTGGTCCCTGAGGTCCAAAAGGTTGGCGACCCCTGATCTAGGTTATAGTTTTCTCAAAGATGGACTGGACTATTTTTTCCTCGAGGAAGATGTTTCACTTCTCATGCAAGAAGCTCCATCAGTTCTGGGGGTGATTGAAGGATTAGTTCTGACAGAATGTGGAAGGTTGGAAGGATCATATTTCCTTGCAATATGAACCTTCCAACTTCTCCCCTCCTGTCAAAACTAATCCTTCCATTGCGCCAACTTTCCTGTCAGAACCAATGAAGCTTCTTGGATGAGAAATGAAACATTTTCCTCAAAGGAAAAAAAAAAGTCTAGTTGCCTTTTGAAAAAGCACCTTTGAGATAGGAACAAGACTGGTACACTGTAGTGATCGGAAAGGAAGGAAACTGGGTAAGGTTTGGAGCAAGAGAGACTTAGCTAGTTTAGAGGAAGGATGATCTTTGAATGATTCTTGGCAGGTAGAAAGAAAGTGGATGGAGGAGAGAGTCAAGAGGCAACCAAAAGAAGAAAGAGATGGGAAAGGCAAAAATTTGCAGACACAGAAGAAGAGAGATGGATATAAAAGATCTTTTGGAGACTTTCCATTTGGAGGCAGCTGAAATTTTGCTGTTCAAGGCCTGGTAAAAGTAATGTTGTGGGGGCAGCAGTTTTTGGAAATGAATTTATTTCCACACAATTCAAAGGCTGGAAAATATATCAATAGATAGGTGAAAAAGAGTCCAAACATTGTGGCATAATCAAACATATTATTCTTTCCAATAAACCCAGCCATCTTGCTGTGCACCTTGTTCTGTTTTCTCATTGCAATGGATTATTGTATTGTTGTTTGCCCTTTCTCAGACTTCAGAGGAAAGGTAAAGCTTGAGAGGCTTTTTTAAGACCACACAATTTCAGCATGGTTGTACCTTTAGTACTCATCCAACAAAAAAGGCAAGAGTAGGATATTCTCCTACTTCCGAACTTGAAGCTTCTGCAAAAACTAACTCCATTAAGGTAGCAAGAATTATAACATGTAAATGCAGTCCAAGGTAATCAAGCAACATAAGACTTACAAGGCATATTTCATCAATCAGCAATAACCACAGCTAGTACACCACACAAACAACAGAAATCACTTAAAAAGAAACAAAATATGGATGGACTGTAATGAACCATACTGGCCTCCAACCGTTTTTTCAAGCTCAAGTCAAAGTATCTATTTTTATTTAAAAGACAGGAAGTTTAAATGATTGACATACAGAGAAATATCCTGTTTATCTGTACTCAATTACAATGCATTAAATCATTAAATCAGGGGTGTCAAACTCACATTGTTACAATGGTGTCACATGACATATTGGGACTTTTTCCCCCTTCGCTAAACTGGGCATGGGCGTGGCCAACATGTGACACATCCAATCCGCGATTGGGAGTTTGAAAGCCTTGCATTAGAGCAATCAAGGAGACATTCTAATGATTTTTTAGTTACTAACCAGGATTTGTGTCAGATTTTTAATTTTATTGTGATCTGATTACATTTTATTTTTTGAAACCTTGAGGGCATATATTTTCAAACTAAATACCACAGGAATTGCCAATTTGGCAGCTAGAAAAGGAATGTGAGGGAGTCAAACTGACTTCCAATTTAAAATTTTAAAATTGCCTTTAAACTTATTGGAAACAGGTTCAGGCTAAACTTGCATAAAAGAAACAATACTTTAGATGGTAAGGAAAACTTGCATATACATTGATTCTGAAACATGCAACCCTAAAAAAGAGCTGCTATTTGTACTCCAGAATTTTTTACATTTATCTTTGCTTTTCACATTCAAAAGTTTTACAACCAACTCTTTCCAAAGTTGAAGAATTTTTATATATCCACTGGGAACACAGCAAGTGGATTGCAGAAGTTGATGACATAATTATGTCAGGCACAAAGAATTCTGGGAATACAGCTGTACAAAATGCAACTGAAAACCTTTTTGACAATATTCATGTGAGTCGGTGGAAGAACTAATGACTCTATTAAAAATAGTAATGTCCTCTATATATAAACTTGCTTATGCAGGAAGATTTAAATAAGGAAACAAATTATGTTGGTGCATAGAGTGCTTGTTTTGTAACTATCAGCAAAATGGAAGAACTTGTCTTTCGGATTGTCAAAAAAATGTTTACAGTTCTAAATTTACTCAGAAACAAAGCAAAAAAAAATACAATGGCAAAAATGCATCTATAATCAGATAAATACTGATATATTAAAAAGTATCATTCAAAATCTCATTATGGACCCTATCAATACCAGAACCTATTTATTCTTCATTTTTAGGCATTTTTATGTGTTAATAAACTTTCAGTTCTGATTATCTATACTATAGCTCTGTAACAATATCACTAGAATATATGAAAGTAAAGATGAAAGTATAGAATAGCACTCTTGTTTTATATCTACAACTAAACATATTTCATGAAGAATTACATTCCTCTTGCTTTTACAAGGATTGCATATGAGAAAACAATATAAAAGCTTGTTTTCTGTTTTTTGTTAAAATTGTTACTAACATATTTCAAAACCTTTAAAAAGGAGTGAACAATTAATAACAATAATATTCCTAAATATGAATTAAATTCTACCAGACTTCTTATTTAGAACATAATTCCAAAGGAAAAGACTAAAAAAATGATAGTCAAGGGCCAACAAGTTAAGTCAACCTATCTGACATTATGGTGCCATGGGATTTCTTTCAGTAGGATACACAATTACATTTCAGCAAATGAAAGAGAAAATAATAGCAGTATTTGCTGATGCTACAAACCAGAAAATCCATATTAGCTGGGTAAGAAGCCAGCTTCATTGAGCAAATAGCATGGCATCTTATAAAGAAAAGCATCAAGCCCAGGAATGGTTAATATCTTAATGGCAACCTTTCACACACATCTGCCATGTCATTCAAGTAGCTACTGTACTTTTCATCAATGGAAATTATTACTATTACTATAAACTATTTCTGTTGTTCAACATAAAGCAAAATCTTTTATTTTTGCCTCCTGTTAAATACAATAATTGCTTTGCTTAACATTCTCTTCCAACAAAATAAAAATAACCACCACCCCTACCCCCTTTTTCATTGCCAAATATATAACTAGCTTAAAATAAATTCTTTCTATTAATCCATTGCTTAGCCTGTATATATTAAAAATGTCAACTGTTCTAAAAAAGTGAGCACTGGCTATTAAAGAAATCTGCCTCAAAATAGATGAAAACTACTAGTGGGGAGGGGGCTTTTATTCCATAATCATATTTATGATAACTAATATCAGGTACCCAGTGGGTTTCAAAACTAAAATATATGGAAACAGACATCCATACCTAAGGCAAAAAAAACAAAAAAAAGTCAGAATAAAAAAATATTTATTAAAAGAAATATATTTCATAAGTATTTAATTAAACCAGAGTGAATGTAATCCTTATGAATCAGCACTAATACAAGCTGATATGTAAATAACATTTGTAACATATTTTCCATGGTATTTTGATATTATATAATATAATAGACTGTATTTGCATTTGAATAGAAATTTAAATAGTATATTTTATATGAAAGGTATGTAGAGTTATGGTACTTGAATTGAAACCTCAAGCAATATAGCAATAGCAATAGCACTTAGACTTATATACTGCTTCATAGTGCTTTACAGCCCTCTCTAAGTGGTTTACAGAGTCAGCATATTGCCCCCAACAATCTGGGTCCTCATTTTACTCACCTCGGAAGGATGGGAGGCTGAGTCAACCTTGAGCCTAGTGGGATTTGAACTGCCAAATTATAGGCAGCTGGCTGCAGAAATAGCTTGCAGTACTTGCACTTTAACACAAATTGTAATGACAAGAAAAAACTATTCACGTACAAAAGGGTTAATTGCAAGAGGCAACCCATGTCATCTATGATCTAATGAAGAGCAAAATAATCAGAAGTTTGGTAGCACATTTTTCCAACTGATACACTTTTCTTTAAAAGCCCGAGGTTTTGTAGCTCACAAGATTAATTAAAATGAAACTGCAATTTACAATAGTAAATTGTACAGATTTCCAGCAAAATTACGGAAATTCAAATTCCAAGAACTAATCAAAAGTCAGGTTTCCCTCCTTTCAGGTGACTTTTCAAAAAGGGAGGGGACAGCTTCATTCCCCCACCCCTTTTTTCCCCTTTGTCTTCCATGCCCAGAAGAAATATTCCCTCTTTGCAAACAGGATTCATGGCATTATTATTTTTTTAACTTTTTCTCTCTTTCTCTTCAATTCTCAATTGCTTAATCTTCATCCATCTTATATTGTAACCGACTTGTATCTTTTTCTGAAATAATTAGTCTCCTTCTGACAGGGAATTTATCCCGGTCAATCTAGCTATCGAAAGGCAAGAAAGGGCAGGCAAGAAAGTTTCTAATCCTCCCCCAATTGATGGTGGCAGTGATAGATTTTCCTCTCTCCCCCACCGCTGAACTGTGAACAGGTGTAACAATCATGGAAAAACACTTAGAGTGCATTGACTAGTGCACCACATCTCAAGAGTTCACTCCATTATTCATATGTCTATTATTCATTTTATTATTATTTTGTAATGTTATATTACAGCAAGCACTGAAATGAATAAACAAGTGAGAGATGACGCTTCAAGTGCCAGTGGTAAAAGGAATTTATGGATGACCAATGCATTTTAGAAATATATTCTTTATTCAAGAGTACTATAAAAACAGAAACAAAAAACAAAGGAAAAAAACCACTAAAATGATTTACAAGACACATGTAACAATGTTTTAAAAATATACAAAATATTATGTATATTCTAACTAACTCAGCAAATGTTGAAAACTGGATAGCTTGAATGAATTTCTGTTTATTTTGAAGAATGTTGCTGTAGTAAGCCCAAAAACAATAATATAATATAGTGAAGATGATACTTCTAAAGCAAGGGTCTTCAAACTAGACAGCTTTAAGACTTGTGGTCTTCAACTCCCAGAATTCCTCCTCTAGTCATGTTAGCTCAGGAATTCTGAGAGTTGAAGTCCATGAGTCAGTCTTACCTGCCTAATTTGAAGACCTTGTCCTAAAGCATGTTGTATGTATTTGCTTCTAATGTAAATGAAAATAGAAGTGAAAGGACTGCTATATACAAAATAAAATGTTTACCTTTGAATACCTGTAAACCAGTCACCTGGCATATTGTGTAAAACTGAATCTAATGAGGATAAGAGCAGCTATGGTAATTTATAATGCTAGAAAAATATTGAGGACTATGACAGCAAAATTCTTAGGCATGTTTGAAGGTAAAAGCCTTATTTGTTTTTCTGAAAATATGTTTCACTGGAGTGGCTTTAATTATTTGTTTTCTTGTATTGCCTAATATTTTCAGTTATAATCTTAAGAGCTCTAGTAGTTTTGCTGCATAAATTTTAAGGCATGATATATACCACTTGAGTGTCAATGCTCACAGTGAAACTGCAAAGATTATCTACCTCTTTAAATAATTAATGAAAGAAGCTTCTATGAAGATTCTGGGTCATCCAGGTCATGGTTGTCCCAATGGTGCTTTTTCAAGAGGCAACTGTACTTTTTTGTTTTATTTTGAAGACATTTTGCATCTCATCCAAAAAGCTTGCTTCCCTACCATTCAGTAAGAGCTGAAGAAGCTTCTTGGATGAAGTGCAAAGCATCCTTAAAGAAAAACAAAATGTTTTTTATTGTTTTTGCCTCTTGAAAAAGCACCTTTGGGCCAATGAAATACGTTTTTTTTATGACTGCATTTGTAATAAGTGAGTGGCTGCAGGGAAAGAAGGGAATAATTCCATTATAAATATGTTATTAACATGAATCCCTTATATTTCTAATCCATGTTTTTGAGGATACTTTTCCTCTTGTAGGCAAAGCAAGGGATTGCCTGGAAGCAACTCCAGGTCACTCTTGATGTAAGAATTTTATGATGTGATCAAAAGTCAAAGTGCATATCAACTGATCATTCTATGTATTTTAGGAGCCATGTGGTGCAGTGGTTAGAATGCTGCATTGCAGACTAACTCTGCCCATAGCCAGGAGTTTGATTCTGACCAGCTCTAGAGTGACTCAGCCTTCCATCCTTCCAAAGTAGGTAAAATGAGGATCCAGATTATTGAGGACAATATGCTGTCTTTGTAATCCACTCAGAGAGTGCTATAAAGCACCATGGAGTGATATATAAGTCTAAGTGCTATTGCTATTCCTATTTTAAAGTGGCAAAAAGTGCTCCTCTAATTGTCTCAATCTCTTTTTCAAAATTTAGTTTCCATTGCTGAGCTGATTCTTTCTAAGAATGATTCCTAGTGTTCAAATGATGCTCCAAATGTTTTAGGATTGCACCCAAGACATCTATTACTATTGGAACTATATTTCTTTTGCCATCATCATACTACTTCTCTTGGCAGGTTTTGCATTTTGTTATTTTCTCAAGATTTTTCTCTTTTTCTATTATGCTATCTTCAGGTTCTGCAACTTCCAGTAGCATGACTTTTTTGTCTTTCTTATCAACAATTATTTAGTCTGGGATGTTGTGTGACAGCTGCTTGTCTGTTTGAACTCTAAAGATATAGAGCACTTTAGCTTCTTCATTTTCTATCACTTTGTCTATTTTGTTTGTCCTACCAGTTCTTGCTTGCAAGCAGCTGGTGTTTCTTGCAGATATTCAATGCACCATTGTTGTTACTTTGTCACACCATTGTTTATAATCATCCTTCTTGCAGCAGATAACTAGGTGAGATACTGTTTTTCAGCTTCTTTGCAGAGATTACATTAGCTGTTGCTTCTTCTCAATTCTGGCTTTCTATGAATTTATTCTTAAGGTTTGGTCTTGTGCAGCCAGAATTACCCCCTGTATATCTTTCCTCAATTTTCCTGCTCTTAGCCATTGTCAGGCCTTCTTGTTTTCTGCTTGGCCTGCTATTTTTTTTTTAACGTAGTGGCTATGTAATACTTTGCCTTGCCATGTCTCTTTTCTGTCCTTCATTTGGTATTTCATGTAGATCAGTTTTCTTTGTCCGGTACTCACTAAGCCTTCATGGTATACTAGCTTCAGCGCATCTACTTCACTGTCCTTCAGATATTTTTCTAGTGCCTTTTCCCTTCTTCAATAGTTTGTGTACTTGCAACATTGCCTGCCCACCTATGTTCCTTGGTAAATAGAGTCTGTTAACATCACTGTGTTGGGCATGATATATTGTTATTATTTTTCTGGTCTTCCAACCCAGGGGTTGTAGTTCAGCTTGAGTTCAGTCCAGTATTCCAGCCGTATGTCTAATGATTGGTATTTCCCAGATTATAATAAGCTTTTATAATAATTATAATACATGCATTATATAAAATGCAATCTATTTAATTAATATATTATAAATAATAAATTATTTCTTAAACAAAAAACTAGGTTTTTAATGCAAAGAAATTCTTATGTATTCTGTTATAATTTAAAGTTTGCAATCTGCATGTTGAAAAGCTCGATTAGAATAGCTTTATTAATTATGTAAATATGTTGCATACTTAGGAAATATAGCACTTATTCTGAATATGCATTATTACTTTCCTGAATAACTCCATAATATAATTTTTTGAATTTACCTAATTAGAAGAGATAAAAACATATGAAGAATGGTTGCAGGAATTTGAAAAGAAGGAGTATGAGGGACATGATAGCAGTAGTCAGTATTTGAGGGGCTACTACAAAGAGGAGCAGGTCAACTTATTTTCCAAAGCACCAGAAGGCAAGACAAGAAGCAATGGATGGAAACTAATCCAGGAGACAAGCAACCTGAAATTAAGGCCTAACTTCCCTACAGTGAGGACAATTAACCAGTGGAACAGCTTGCAAGTTGTAGATCCTTCATCACTGGAGGTTTTTTAAAAAAAGACTGGGACAGCTATCTATATGAAATAGTATAGGATCTCCTACTTGAGCAGGAGGTTGGACTCAAAGACCTCCAAGGTCCCTTCCAACTCTATTCTGATTGATTGAGAATTAAAAATAAAGCTCTGAAACTTGTACATTTACAATACATTTATAGTGTATTCTTATAAAGAAAATAATCAAAAACTACGTATTTGAGAGAAAAGTAAGCCATTACTCATTTTAAAACTTCTATTTCTTGGAACAACAGTAATAGAAGACTTAATTATTCATAATTATACATAATTATATCTGGAGAAAGAAAAGATGCCAAGTTATCCTAAATTATACCTATACCTGTAAATCAGGAGTATCAAACTCACGGCCCACGGGCTGGATGTATCACATGCTGGCCCCACCCCTACCTGGTTTAGAAAAGGGGAAAAAAATCCTGATACATCATGTGACGACACCATGATGACGCGAATTTGACACCCCATAGATGCAAAATTAAAAGTGAAATTCCAAACCAAACAGAATTAATATTCAGTTAATCTGCAGTCCAGCATGTAAATGAGATCAAATGTGTTCAATTAACTTTCACTCCGTTAATTATCTAGTTTGCAGCCTGAAAGGCAGAATGAGAGAGAGTTCTTAAAGAAGCAAAACTTCACTCCTTAAGTTACCATGAATGGTTTTACAATGCAATAAAGTAATTAGACTAAATGGTTGTAGCTCTTTTGAAAGTAGAATGTTTTGATGTTTTTTATCCAAAGGCCAGCTATTTGTTCAATAGTGGCACTCTATGTAAAGCTTCTATATACCATTCAACTTTCAGATTACACCAGTTCAATCTTTCAATCCTTCTTCATCCAGTTAGCTCCCAAGTGTACCAATTCTATTAATAAACATCCAGACATACCATTACACAAACAAGAGTCTGCCAGTGGTTCTCTCAGCACTGAAGACAATAAAAGACAAGCAAGAACCCTAAAGAAACAAATTGCCCAGGCTGTCTACTCATAAAGAAACAATCCCTTGGAAAGTTTGAATTTAAGGAAACGTTTAGTGTTCAGTAATTCATCAACATAGATCTCCAATGAAGATATCAACAAAAATCTGAATTAAACCTAGGCCTTAAAAATAAATAACTGATTAGTTTTCAAAAATTATTTGTACAGATTACCTGTTAAAATAAACTGAAGAAATAGTATAATAATGTGATGACTAAATGGATATTTTTGGTACATTTTGCTTCTCATTCACCATTATGATTACACTCTAGATTAAAATAGCCATAAAAGATAAATAAGTGGGCTGATAATTCACACTTAATTGATTAATGCACTATTCTTCATTTTACTGCTTTGGTATTTCTTTTTTCCATGGTCCAACATGTTTGCTAACATTCTGACTTAGGAATGCTTCTCTATCTTTTAAAGTAGAGGCATCTTAATGAGCTTTCTATTAACTGACAGGCATGAAAGAAAGGGAGGGAACCTGATTACGTACCTAAGCAACAGTAGGCAGCAACTTAAAGCAAATGCATTCCTCAAAGATTAAAAGCAGGAACAGTGACAGAAATGTACAGATAAATCAAGTACACATACTTACAGTCGCTGATAGCTGGGGTCCATTAAGTTGTGCCTGTAAAATAGCCTCATTGATCGAGTACCGAATACCCAGCAGTGCCAGTTCTAGATCATGAGTTACAGCCATTTCATTGGTGAGGTATTCCAGAGTATAGATATATTCCCTCCAATGAATGTCCAGCTCAGATACGCTGGCAAAACAACCTCTCATCACATTCAAACAATATCCTTCACAGGGTCTGATGAGGGTCAGACCTTGGCAATGAGGACAATATTGCATTTTCACAAGGCCTCGGATACATTCTTTGGTCAAAGCAGCATGCTCAGTGGCATTCAGCACTTCAACACCCATTCCCAGGGCCTGACTGAATATTCTGCTTGCCCTCAGAGACTTTGCTAGCTCCATAACAGCTTCTTTGGAATAGCGTCCAAATGGATTGATGTCTTGTCGTGTTTGTCGCAGGCATTCCATGTATTCTTCTGACAAGTCCATCATGCCAGGGTTTATCAAGCGGGTATAAACCAAAGGGAAGAGGCTGTCGAAGAACCGGAAAAATGCTTTTTCCACTCTGTTTTGAGCACCCAAGAGGTAGAGAGAGAGGTCTGTAAAAAGTTCTTTCACAGGCTCAGCTGCCTCCTTTGACATGGATCTGTAGACAGTCTCAAAGAGAGAAGCGGTGTGATTCTCAGCAAAACGAAGCAGGGATTCAAAGGCTGCTGCAGAAATACATCAAAAGTGAAGGGAAAGTCAGTGTTTCCTTAATACAGCTCAAAAGCTTGGATCTAAATAGTAGACCAGTACTAATTATTATTCATTTGCTTTACAAGATAGGTAGGCATTTTATTTCTGTTTCACAAAATGATACAGTTGAAATGTGGAAGAGGAATCTCACTGCTTTTATTGGTTTTCAGTGCTGCTTTGTTTGATGCTGACATAGAATCTCTAAATGCTGGAATACCTGAATACCTGCCCCAATTGCGCACCTACAATATTTCAATTCCCACAGTCTACCAGTCCTGAGTTTGCTAAGGAGGTGAAGTTATACTGTACATATACAGGATCTTCAATTGGAGAAGCTGGACTTATATAGAGACTTCTCTAAAGCTAAATCCATGGTGAAGCACAGACCATAGTTCACTGACCATTTTTGTTTTCTGTGCAAAATTCCCAGGTTTAGTAACTGACATCTCCAATTAGGACCAGATATCTGAAATCTTAAAGAAATGTGGTCCAAGGCAATGTACAAGCCTGAATGTTTAAAAGATTTCTTCTGTGAATCAGCTTCTTTTGTGAAATATTTTAAGAGCAATTGAGAGGAGAAGGAAGACTTAACTGTCTCTCATCTGACAGCCCCTGGTAGATATATAAGCAGGGGTGGGATGCTACTGCTTCTGCCTGGTTCTATAGAGCCAGCAGCTCTGAAGAGCAGCAGACACCAAACTGGTTCTGTGTTTGCTGCTGTTTGGCCCACCCATCTGCCCGAGCTCTTACCTGTCCTTTATTTCCTGATTTTTCAACCTCAGCTTCTTTGTGCAGCACAGCTGAGGTTGAATAAGCAGAGAAAAAGAGGCTTTCCAAATGCTGCATACCTGTGCACAGCACTTTTCAGCTGTCCTGGTGGCACAGCTTAAGGTTGTTTTACACGTGCGTGCAGCATGCAAAACATAGTCACCAAACCAGTAGTAACACCGGTTGAATGCCACCCCTGTATATAAGATACATCTGGATTGAAAAGTACCTGCTGAAATAATCCTCAGTTAAGACTATGCAATCACTCACATATTTTATAAATAAATTATATTGAAGGACTAAATAAAATAATAGAATGTAAAACTTATAATAAAGTAACTAAAGTTTCTTTACTAAAAGGTTGTTAAAAGAACTCATGAACAATTCTTTTTCTCTGTAAATGCACTCACATTTTTGATACAGAAGATGGAATTTCTTGACTCTTTCTGATTTATAAACATATGTAGCTTGGTAAACACATGTAGCTTTTTATTATAAATGCATGTAGCTTTTTATTTCCACCACGTTGCTTCATTTCCTTTATCTTATTTAACATTGCTTGATATAGTTGTAATCTTAAAACCAGTGAAATGTTTAGAAAACCTGAGGAATCCATAAATGTTGGAAGACAACGTTATGCTTTACTCAACTTTCTCCACAACCTTAAGGTATAATATGGTTTTAGGTTCAGTGGAAAATCTGTGCAATTTACAATTCAAATATGATTCAATGTTTGTTTTCAACCTTTCAACTACTTAAGTATTAAGTAGTTTAGGATCTGGCTAAGGGAGTAGCCATCATATTAATATGAACTTGTGTGGTTGCTAAGGTCAACACCAAAAGTCGTCTTAAAGATATATATTGGAAGTCCATTCATTAGATACATGGGATAAAGAATTTTCTGCATTTCTAATAAGCCATGGAACACTGTTTTGATACCTGCATTAACCTCCATTCCTTTTGCCTTTAAGAAAGAGATTGTCTTTCCCAATAATACCTTTGAAGTTCTTTAAGGATGATTTTAGGTATGATTGTTAGGAAGGCAGGCAGACAGACATTAACTTTTATATATTTTACACTATTTACCTATGAATTGCAGGTGCTCAATTAACAAGTGTATGAAATCTAAATAAACAAGCATTGTTGTGTGTTGCCTTTTTCTTTTATGTCAAGCATCTTGAAGTGGCCTAAAAGATTTAAAGTAGATGGAGATTATTAATCTGATAAAAAGAACAATAAACCCAGTGTTCTTTTCCAATATTACAGCCTTACTTCCTTTCCAGACATGAAGCTGACTTGTAGCAATTCTGTTTTAACCAAGCCATTTTTTTTTCAATTCAGGATTCAACAGATATTTTAATTAATTCAGCAAAATGTTTTTACAGCCTAGGACTTCACATTTGGCCTAATCTATTTTAGCAGTTAAGGAAAAAGCTTAGTCAAGGGACAGATAAATAACTAGAATAAAACTCCCTTTTTACGACCCTATAATTCCTTAATTTGGGGTAGAGTCAGAGTGACTGGATGGAGCTGAGCGTTTACTGGCCAGATGTCCTTCCTAATGACATGGGGAGTTCACAGTAGATATTTTTTCTTTTCGCCCTAAGAGAGAACATTTGCTGCTACCTAGGATTGAATTCTCAACTTTCTGAGTGGGAGGTGAGTATATTCACCATTAGGCCACCACGCCATTCAAACAAATAAATGGAATAAAATATAGCTGTATAGCTTATAACTATATAATAGTTTCTGAATACCCTGTTTCTCCAACAATATGGCCTCCCCCAATAGGAAGTCCTAGCATGTTTTATAGGCATGAAATGAAATTAAGCCCCTCCCCCAAATTAAGGCCTATATTAAAACATGCGAAATGGGGGAATGGTGGGGGCTTGCCGTTAGGAAGTACTTTTGTTGCACACCGGATATGCTGCTGCCTGCGTTGACCCCGATACTAAGTGCCTCACCAATGCCGAGGTCAACATCCAAGCTGTCGCTGCACGCCCACCCAAAGATGCAAGGGGGAATTAAGTCACCCCGAAAAGACAGCCTAGCCATTTTTTCGGGCTCAAAAAAAAATAAGACCCGGCCTTATTATATGAGAAACACGGTAGTTTCTGAAGTTGTGTGTGTTACATGTTCAATTTTGAAGCTGACAATTCTATGTGATCAAGTTATCACAGGATAGCCACTGATTAAATGATTGGAAGCAGACTTGATACGTTATAATATTTCAAAACAGTATTATTAGCTCTTCAGAAACAGGATAAGATTATAATAACTTACAAATTGAATGTTTTTGTAATTCTATGACCCTTGAAAAGAAAAGAAAAATCCAATTTCACTCCTACACAGTTTGCCAAGTAATATATTGAGGCAGCTTTTACAACTCAGCTGTAAAATTGTAAAAACTGCGGTTTATAATGAAAAGACTGACAATGCGAAAGCTGCAGTATTGTAAACAAAGCTACTGTACTACAAGTGGAACAAAGTTTTCTAAAACATCTCGGTTTAATATTTGTTGGTTTATGCAACTTCTGATCTTATTCAAAGTATTATTGAAAGTACAGTTTTCATATATGTTTCAGAATTCTAGATCAATGATTTGTCAAGACAAAGTCCATTCTTGCTGGAAGTAGAGGATACTGATTTTGGTTGCTCTAAGTGGAAAATTGTAAATGAAAAGTTGTTAATTTTCAGATCTACTGTATATGGTTTGTTCCCTGAACATTCATTTAGGTACATTTTACCCAATTTGTATAAGACAAGTCTTTAACTGCTTAGTTCATGAGTTATTAATTAACACAGTTGGCCAGATTATATAGAAGTCATATTGTCAGCTTTGGAATCCTTATTCATCGCTGTCACATAGCTTGAGAAAGTGGGAGGGGGTGATTTTAATTGAGTAGCTCTTAGTAGACAAAATAGAATTCTTTTGTTAGTCCAAGGTCAAAGAGTGTGGCGCAGGAAAAAAGGAACGTACTTTGGGATTGGTTCATGTGATGTGATGATGACAGAAAAGGGGATGGGTTGTAGTTTGGGACATTGTGGGAAGTCCGGGAAACTTAGTTTCGAAATTCCACAGATGTGCCAGGTGTTATTCTAATAAAGGTACTTTTGATATTATGCTTGTCTCGGAGTTACTGTTTGGAATGGAGGTTCCCTGGAACACTGACACATATTATCAAACTAAATTTATGCAGTAACTCAGCATAACATATGACAAATTAATCCTACCAGAGTTGAAGAAGCTTCTTGGGTGAAAAGCAAAATGTCTTCAAAGAAAAACCAGAAAGTCAGCTGCCTCTTGAAAAAGCACTTTTGGGACAACCATGACCTGGATGACTGAGAATCTCCATAGATATAATCCTATCAGCAAACGTCCATAAATAATTCCACTCTCCAGAAAACACATGGCACCCCTAACTCAGGAATCAAAAGCACATTATTTTCCATTCCCAAAGGGTCTCTGGAAGAGCAAGGCTTATATCACCTCTGAGACACAAGTAGGGATAGAGATTTCTTTATAGAGTCACTCTAATGATGGAGATGGGAGGTCTCTAAATATGGTATATAAATAAAGAAATAAATAAAAAGACACAGAATTAGGAGGTGAGGGAAACCTACAGTATTTCATCATCATTATTACTGGTTGTGTAGATTCCATACAATCCATGTTGTAAGTCACCTGGAAGCCTAGTAGCAACCAATGCAGCTCTTGCAGTAGTAGTATCATGTGTGCAGAACAAGCTTAGTCCATCACTACGTTGGCTGCTGCTGAAGATAAAATTAAGCAAGGAAACAGCTTGATATAACAAACTGGCTTCAGGTATGCTTAATGCTTAGCAATAAGTTACAAACAGCTAGTCTGGCCATGAAAATACAAATTCAAGAACTAGTTACTGGAAAGAGGAAGTCAACCCTTGAATCTTACTCAAGGCTTGCTGATTAAACAGAATAAATGCTAAAATCCCGGGTTGCTCTAAGAGTCAGTCCTGTTCTATCTTTTTCATCTAAATAAGATCACTATATAAGCATTTGCCTATCCCTGTCTTAGTGTCTTAGAATCTTGTATTTTGTTCAGTTCAATAAAATTGATTCAAGCTGATGATCTGGTCTCCAATTGTCATTTAAGTCAGGGTGTTTCCCTCCTTCATTCCAGGTTAGATCAGCTGAAGTTTCTAAACAGTCTTCATTCAGAGTGAGCTGTGGTAGTTCAGGTTAAGGCCACAAGTTATTATAATAAAGCCTTTCATTCCAAGAACAGTGTTCAAGATGAAATTGAGCCAAGGCCCTCCACTTACTCTTCCAGAATGAGTTGTAACATTTTCACATTTTTAATCTTTGGTTCTGGGTAGGGTGGTATTGTGCAGAGCAGATTCACAAACCAGGAGATTGACTAGATCTACAGCTTGATTCAGATCCTTATAGACTCATTGTGACCCTAACACATTTTAAAAATAAGTGCATTTCCTGCACAGTTCAGAATGGATATAAACAGTTGGATATCTTCAGCATAGTATCTCACAACTTGCTGAGCTTCATGCAGATATTGACCATAAGGATTATTGTTGTTATATTTTCTCAGTACTGTAGAAATCAAAACAAGCTGTTATTTTGTGGGTGGTAATTGTTCATTGTCATTATTATTATTGGCTAGATTATGAAAAAGAAACTTTAGATAAAGTTTAAATTCACTGCATTCTATTTTTAGAACAAGAAACTTCAACTCAAAAAGGGTAAGATTATAGTCAGGAAACTATTTTTTATATAAAATGCATTGGTGTTTTGCAAAAGCAATATTCTTGTCATTACATGTGTGGGTGTGCATATGTGGGTGGGTGTTATATAAATATATAACAGTATCTCAATGAGCCATGCCATTTTGTGGATAGCCTCCATTTATTTTCACCATATTTACTTTACCTTTTTTAATATTAGTGCAAAGGATAGTGCCGAAATATAGAATCACAAGCAAATCAAACTACATCCGAATTTGTTTGAACATCATTTTTTTGTTTGTTTTCATTTGTCCAATTGAGTCTACTTTAGAGCTAAATGACCAAATCGGCACAAGTGCCCAGCCTTTTCTTTTGAAGGGAATAAAAATATAAATCAATTTAAGATTTTTGTCAGACCTTTGAATGTTTTAAGTACACATGCACACTGACTGCTGAATATTTAATGAAAGCAGGCCAAAGCTATCTTCCAAGGAGAGCATTCCATCCAAACATTTTATCATGTGCTCACAGCATGCTTGACTTCACAGTTGATGTTGCGTCTGCAACATCAGCTGCAGCTGATCAAATACAGCTCACCTCTGGAAACCGTGTTTTATTTGCCCTTCTTTAAAATTAGATTCTGGAAAAAAGCCAAGCTATTATTACAAGATTTCACATTTTCTCTGACTTTGTATTGAAGGTATAAGGAAACCTCCATGCTGGGCAGCTAATGAGTTTGCAACCTAGGGAATTCAGTTGATGCCTAACATTAACAGAATATAAAAATGAGACAATGCTTAATGCATGACACTGAAAAGATTACCCTGCAATTATAAGCTAGTCTCCTACACAGCAAGCTCATTCAGTATGCTTTTGCATAAAACAGCACATTCTCAAAGTATGGAATCACTGGGGAGAGTAGGGAAAATATGCTTTAGAAGCCTTCCTTCACACAGGGTGTAGAAATATAAATGTTGATTTATCTTCCTGAAAATAATGCAAAACCACAGTTTTATTTGGTTGTGTATTTCTTAATCATCTAATCTTTCCATAATCCAATGGAATTATTGGACCAGTCCAAATTGTAACCAAGTCCAGAACATTTCACACACTTCACTTTAATTACAGAACCTGACAATGATAGCCCATGTGTCTTAGAAGCTGTAGAAAAAAGCTACACAAAAGAACCTTTGGTATAAAAAAATACTATCATAAACATGAACATTACTTCCATGTGATATATGCCTAAGAAAAGCAAATAGCAAATTTAAAAAGAGAACATAAATCATAGCACAAAATATCAGATTAAAACTAACTCAGATATTTTTAAGAATATATACCCAAGATTTCTTCAGCCTAGTGCCCTCCATTTTGGTTAACTGGTCTATTTATGGCCATCTGGTCTTTTCTAGACCTTAATATTCACTTTCTAACTTCATTTGTTAAGCTGATAAAATTTCACCTGGTTTGCAACACTGTGCAAGTAAACAAAAGAGTATGTCCTTTTTGTTTCACAAAAATCTAGACTTTAGAGAATTTGAACATGTGAAGATCCATACCTACCTTGTGACATAAGCTTCATTTCCTGACATAGAGGAATTAATGTTAGTTTCCATCTCCTTTTTTAAACCAAGATTTATTGGATAATTTAAACAAGGGTACAGCATACTTGGCAGCATCTTCCATTTTTGCTCATTCTGCATTCAGTGGCACAGGCATATAATGGTTTTTGAACTGTGATAATCTCTTCTTAAAGCCTTTGATCCTCCATGTACTCTACTCTGCATTTTGGATCTCCTCCAGGAACTTGAATTTAATGAAGAAAGTATCTTCCTTATCAATTTGCTTTAACATAACAGTGAAATAGTTACCTGACTTAATCTGAGTTCATCTTGATCTCCAATAAGGTTGGCTAGCTGTCCAGTTTGAAAAAAGAACATGATTACAACTTACGACTGAGTAATGTATAAATCTGAATGCTTGCCTTGAACTTGAAAGCCAGGAACAGCTCATTACATTAAGTCTTTCTGGCAGATTCATTCAGAGATCTATGTTTCTGCCATTGGCTAGCTGAGTCTGTCACATAAAATTTCCTTCCAAGCAAACTCACAAAATTAACTCACAACACACCATGTATGTAAATATTGCATTTTTTATTTTAAATAAAAACACTTTTACCCAAAATCAGGCAAAGCAGGCAGGCAGACTGAGTTGCTTACAGAATCAGATTCACTTAGAGATCTGTGTTTCTGCCATTGGCTAGCTGAGTCTGCACTGCTTCAGTCCTAAGGAAGGTTCGGCTCTGCTTAAAAGTTTAGCTAGAAAGGAAGAAATCCAATGATTTCCTGCTTTCTAGCTAATTTAAATCTCCTGGCACAGCAGAACAGCTGATGTTCAGGGGGAAAAAAGGAAAAATAGCAACTTAGCAGGCAAGTTTCCCATATAAGGAGTGGGTGGGTGGGAAGGGTTCTTGCAGGCCATGTGGGCAGTGCAGCCTTGTGTTCCTGTGCAGCCTGGATTAATTGCTTTGGGGAGTGCTCTAGGGGTGACATTTCTCTGCAGACCACCAAAATTTTCTCACAGACTGCCAGGTGTGTGTGCAGAAGGCAACCAGGAAGCAAACATCCACCTGCATCGCCACTCTCTCACCTGGCCAAGCATTTTAGCCAAGTGCGGGCCACCAAGGAAGATCTGCACTCACGAGGTGTGATTTTCTCACAGAGTGCGCCCCGCATTCAGCCAAAGCACACAGGCCAGCAGGCGGCAGAGGGAAGGGGCAGCAGGCAAAGGGGCTCCCTGGTCGCCCACCCCCACCTGTAGCAGACAAGGCCAAGCAGCTGTGTTGAATCCAGGCAGGGAGGGGAGATGCAGGCTAGTGAGGACCCAAGCAGTGATGGGTCAGCCCTGGATCACCTTCCTCTCTGCCACCAGCAAGCCAGGTAAGCTGGAGGCTGGAGATGGTTAGGGAGGAACCTTGCTAGGCCACGAGAGCCACATGGATGGCCCCATGGCTAAGTAAGCCAGACAGGGACAGGGGGTAGCTAGCTAGGCCACGAGCACTGAGGGTGGTGGCGGCACGGTGGTGGCAGCCTAGGCCAGCCCAGAAGTCGGGGCTTAACTGGGGCTTGTGGCGGCAGTGGTGGTAAGGGTGGTGGCAGCAGTGGTAGGGCAGTGGTGGCAGCCTAGGCTGGCCCAGGAGTCCGGACTCAACTGGGGCTGGCGGCAGCAGCAGCATGTAGGCAACTGGGGCTTGCAGAGCCTCACTCACCTAGGGAGATCTTGGTGGAAGGCAGACAGTGATGGCGGGCAGGTGGGCAAAGGCAGACTGCAGGCAACAACGGCGCACGGCTGAGATAAGGGGCGGGCAGGTAGAATGCAGTCAGTTTGTTGCGCATGCGTGCCATGTTGCGTATGCGCAATAAGGACTGACTGGGCAGGGAGCAGAGAACCAGATGGAAAGGGGCAGGGCCAGCCAGGGACCCATTTTACCAGTTCTCTGAACAACCAGGAACTGTAACAACCAGTTCTATGGAACTAGGCTGAACCGGTATAGTACCACCCTTGTGCAAGAGGTACAGCTGGGTATCTCAGATACTTGCAGTTCTGTGATAAAAACCGTCCTCCTTTGAGACCAGACCTACTGTACCTTCCTTGAATAGCCAAGTGCAAGCTAGGCCTCCAAAGTGGCTTCCTTTAACACAGTTTTCCATGAAACTGTGATTTCTCTCCCTTTAACCTTTTAAACTGTTATTATCATCTGAAAATCAGAGTGAGATAGAAAAAACAAAAATAGACACAGGCACACAAATGTTAGAATTTAGGTAGGTGTATGTTTATATACTTTTACAAATCACATTATGCAATTATTTTGAAAGAACAAACGTCCAAGATACTTATTAAGAGTAAGTTAAGGAAGAAACCTTTTCTATCTCTAAGAAAAGAGAGAAATGCATAGACAACTTGGTAAGCCTTTTCCTGTTCTAAATCCAGTGCTTATTTTTCTGAATTGTAAATCAGATTTTTTTGTCATTTAGGAATTATTATTGTATGCTATTAATACATTTTCTTATGCAATCACTGTTCTGCAAGGAACAGATTTTTAAGAACTAGATTGTTATAACTATCAAACATTCAATTCTATGCTTCCTTCTAAGCCTCTAAGCCATGACAGATACAAATTATTAATTTTACAAACAATATAATTGTCAACTCTAGAAACAACTCTAGCTGAAGCCATATTTTTCTTGCTTTCATTTCTTAGTTGCCATACTTGGGGTGGGGGTGGGGACTTATGGAATGTAGGATGTTTTTCCTCCAATGTGCCAGACAACAACGATAAGGCTCCTGAGAACCAAGGCCAGATCGACGTGTCCTAGCAACAGCAGGAGGGAGTGCTGAGTTGGCTAATGTGACCCATGACACAAGAGGATTGGACAGCATCTATTCTTTAATTATACCAAAAACGTGGGAATTATTCAGTGTTGGTTTCACATTTGACCATGCTGATATGATGTATCCAATAAACTGGGTATTTGAGAAAGCCAAGGCCTCAGTCTCTTGAACTGGTTGGGAGCATTACTCAGAACCATGACAATAATTAAATATCAAAATGTGAATACAGCATATTCTTTGGAATCAAATATATTATGCAATTATGATAGCTCTTTCTTTCATTTCAATTCTTAGGGAAAACAAAAAGTATCTTCTGTAATTAGGAACAGGTTGCTGACATTTATCCATGACTTGGTCCTATGTAGATTAAATCACTATAGTCCTTACAACAGCACTGTCTGACATGTTAACTAGAAATGTCATCTAGTTACAAAAATATGCTATCAGGATTACAAATTGAAAGAAGTTGCACAAAAAATAATTTGCCAGTGTGTAAAGAGTTTTCCTGGCTCCTGGTGCAGAGGTGGTATTCAGCAGGTTCTGATCAGTTCTGGAAAACCAGTAGCGGAAATTTTGAGTAGTTCGGAGAACTGGCAGATACCCCCTCTGACTGGAGATTTTAGAGTATCCTTCCCCTGCCACCCCCACCAAGCCAAGCCAACAGAACCGGTAGTAAAAAAAAAATTGAATCCCACCACTGTCCTGGTGTATATCTGGTCCTTATCCTATTGTAGCTTTGCTTGTTTCATCATTGTATTCTTATATTCTGTTGCTCACTATTTTGAAGTATCATTGCTATTTCCTAAGCTACTTTGTACTTGAGTGAAAAGCAAGATATCAGCTTATTGATGTATATGAACAGTATGTCAAAGCAGATTGCATACAGGCATAGACTGTTTGTGAGGCTCACACTCCCCAGTATTTAGTTGCAAGTTTGTTTCATCATTGTATTCTTATATTCTGTTGCTCACTATTTTGAAGTATCATTGCTATTTCCTAAGCTACTTTGTACTTGAGTGAAAAGCAAGATATCAGCTTATTGATGTATATGAACAGTATGTCAAAGCAGATTGCATACAGGCATAGACTGTTTGTGAGGCTCACACTCCCAGTATTTAGTTGCAAGTAAATCCCATTCATTTCAGTTTGGACTCCGACCAAATTAGGTGCATAGGGCTGCATTTTTAATCTAATGAAATAAATTGACTCACCAAATTGATGCATGTGCAGTATGCTTGATATAGTTTTTATGATTATATTAGCCTTTGAAATCTGTAATTAGCTAAGATAATCTATGGTCGGCCAGGATGAAATTCAGTCTCTGTAGCAAGTTAGATCTTCTGTTCTTTGGATTATTTTGTACCTTGCTCTCCTAAACTAATTATAAAAATTATATTTCAGACCTGTATCAATCAGAGGAATTCAGCTATGTTATAAAACATTTCCTGTTAGCTGATGCCAATTTTATTTCTAATTTAAGCATGCTGCTCCATCAGTCTCAGTCAATGGCCCATAAAATGTCAGAATCCAAATCTATTTGGGAACAATGACATAACAAGATTTGCAGTTTGGATTTAAAAATATGAATTTGTCTGAATTCCTGTGGTAAAATAGTGTAAAACACAAAAGTACTAAGGAATGCAACCAGTGCAGTGATCAGCTGGCTCGTTATATTTGGTCTCAAGTGCTCTGGCATTACTGTATAATTTATAGGTGGGAGAAATTGCTTTTCTGTAGACATTTTACGATGAACTTTTCAAGTTGTATATGACAACTCTAGACCTGAACTTGAAAACAGATTAAATATTAACATCTGCATTTTGCCAAATGTCAGCAGTTTGAATTAATAAAATATACATACAAAAATTGCCAATCAACCACAGGAAACATAACTGAGACAATATTAGTATGATTGTACAAAGCCTTAAAAATATGGATGGCCTGCACAGTATAACTACTTCAAAGGCTGTGCTTGGCTGCCTACAAGCATTTCTATGCATAAACAGCCACTTTGGTTTACTGGCAAGGACAGTAGAAATCTAGTATATAATGAGTGCATACACAGATATATGAACACAACATTTGTTGTGTTTGGATATCCAAACACAATATTAGGCAAGTACCTAAACTTTCTTCAGCAAGGTGTCAAACTTAAGGCCTGTGGACTGGATCTGCTTAGATGTGGGCCACAGGCCTGCCCTGAAAACAGTGAAGGACTGTCCAGCAGTGCCTTTGCTAGCAAAAAGAGAGTTCAGGAGGACCGTGTGTGGCCTTCCTGGGCTCCATTTTAAGCTGTGGCGGCCTCCTGCAACCCTCTACCAGTGAAAACAGAATGGCCGTCTCAAGCTCCATTTTTGCTGGCAGGGGGCTGCAGGAGGCCATTGCAGCTGAAAACAGAGTCCGGGAAGAAAGTTGTGGCTGAAAATGGAGCCTTGATGAGTGACATTGAGCTGCCCTCAACACACCCTGGCCATGCACCCCTGACCCTCTCCCAAGGTCAAACACAATCCTGATGTGGCCCTCAATGAAACTGAATTTGACACCCCTGTTCTACAGGTTATACCTGCTTTAATGTTTCAAGGGGATGTGCTCTGTTTGCACAAAATTTCTTTGAAATAAAGTACACTTATTTCCATAGATCTAAACATTTCATGGGCCAAAAATAAAAGCAGGAGAACAATTTTAGGATTAAGCTTTCCTCATTCTTCTAATATCCAAAGTAGATCTTCCATTAGACATGTGATAAACTCAAGATGGCAGTCTCTATCATTTTAAGATTATGTTTTCAGTCATTAACTTCATTTCCTACTTATTCTCTGAGAATTTAAGGATTTTTTTTGAGGGGGAGAGAAATTCTGCTAATCTTATTCATATAATTATGTCCCATGGGATACGTGAAGAGTGTTGCCAGTCTAAAGTCATTCAGTGAGTTCCATTATTGAGTGAAGTCCAATACCTTAACTATCTTATTACATTTCTAACCTCAGAAAGATTTCTTTACCGTCTGGAAAATAGTCAGGCATCTTCATCCTCTTAAACTTTCTTTCTTGAATCAAGCTATTTTCAGGCCTTCCAGGTTTTACAGTATATAAATGACAATTTTGTATATCCAATATTTGGAAACAGAATCTATGTGTGAACAGAGACTATTATCGGGATATAATTATATCACTATTCTATCGGGTAGAATTTAAAAACTAGAAATGCTGTAAATCTCAAAGGACTCTGTAGGCACTTTAGGGAAAACAAAATTGAAGTCAAATCATAGACTGCAAGGAAGACTTGACAAGCAGAATCAAATGGAAGCAGAAGCTTCTAGGGTTCTACCAAGACATAATATTCAGATGTTGCGTCATCTCTATATGCATCCTGTCCATCCCAGTATTTTACCCATTTCCTCAATTTCATGATTTAGGATTCCTAGCTTTATGTATTTATTTACAGATTGCACAGGTAGTCTTCAATTTGTGACTGACCCCTTAGTGACTTTAGGACTACTTGCAATTGCTCTCAGAGTTATGACAGCCACATACCCGCATGTATACCCCAAGCCACGTAATCCCTTTTTGGGCACTTGGCAGTTGACTCACCTTTATGGTCATTTGCATGTCCTTCAGTCACATGACCATGATTTACAAGGTTTTTTGCTGGTTCCCAGCACTAATTTCAGTTTCTGGCAAAAAAAAGTCCATTGGGGAAAATGCATTCGCTTAACAACTATGGTACTCACTTAATGACCATCATAAAAAGTCATTACTTCGAATTTGGTCATATGATGCCTTCACTTAGAACTGCAATGGTTTATGACCATAATGCTCAGCTATGATTATAAGTTGAGGAGTACTTGTATATAGCCACCCATTTTATATAATAGTTTTAAAAATTCTAATTAAAATTAGAATTGTTGTTGTTTCTCATTTGTTCATAGCTCAATTAAATCAGTGGCTCAGTAAAGAAAAATGTGTGTAGAAAGACACTGAAATAGATCTTGGGGATTATATTTTAGTGGATTTTATTTTTACAATGAAAAGTATCAGTCCATCAGATAATTTCAGATAATGATCTGATTTTGGATGAGGCTACCTTTGTAAATTTGTCACATATCAGTTTATGCCATTCCTGGACCTCAAGAAGGGCTCTAAGGAAATATAATTCTTAAACAAAGTGGTCTGATAATGCTGTTAATCAGTTTTGTAAAAGGAAACCCAAAATGAGGCATGACAAGGTTCACAGAGCACACTACTTTATATTGTGGTTTGCTTGCATATTGTGGGAACCTAACTGTCATAGTCTGTACGACTACTTAGAACTGAAGAAGCTTCTTGAATGAGAAGCGAAATGTCTTCAAGCAAAAATCAAGAAAACTCAGTTCCCTTTTGATAAGAGCACCATTGAGACCTGGCTGGCTGAGAATCTCCAAAAACATTAGTTGTGATTTATTCAATAAGACTTAAAGAACCTGTGTTGCCATGCTTCTATCTCCTAGTTCGCATTCTTTCCCAAATATTGACTAATACACTTCACTGACATTTAGTTGGCAAACCTGAATTATTGTTAACACTTTTTGTGGACTTAAGATGAAAACAAAGCTAAGTATTACACCAGAACACATGGCATCACTTTTGCTTGGTTATTTCCGGGATGAATGAGATTGTCCCCTCATTATTTACATTTCCAGAGTAATTTACTCTAGGTAGAAACTAATAACTATATCAAACAAAACAAATCAAATAACTTAACAATAAAATAGCAGAGTGTACAAATTCACACTTTATTAGATTAAAAAGTTAATTTATAGCCTGGATAACAAAATGAATACATGAAAAGAAAACCCACGGCTATCTCTGAAAGTACTAAATGTCGTAGGCATTATTAATTTATATACGTGTGCTATTTTCTTTCGGCAGTACATGATATTCAGAAATATTTTACAATACAAATTAAAGCAACTATAATCCAATCAATTAAAATATAAGAGGTTTGAAAATAAATAATATTACTCTGTAGAAAAATGAGTGGAATTGTTCCTGTATGTATTTCTGTATGTATAAAATGCATGTATTTTCAGTTTTTTTTACCATAGTATACTTTATTTTCATATTATCTTGAACTGCATTCAGAAATGTTCTGGCATTCTATGCAGCATACCAAATATACAATATATTGTGCAACAGTGTAAACGAATTGTATAATCTGGCAAAATTCTATGCACTGAATTCTTAGAAATGGCTATGCTGGGTTGAAGGTTAGACAGCAACAAAAAAAAACATATTTACCTTGTTGCTGCCCTCTAGTGGCTATCTCGATTTTTGCACCCCAGACCTGCTAATTGGTTCTAGAAAGCAGTTTTGCAATACTAATTTTTACGAACAGAAAAGAATAGTGCTCATCAGGGGTGGGATTCAAATTTCTTAACAACCGGTTCTGTGGGCATGGCCTAATTTGTGGGTGTGGCTTGGGCGAGGCCCGGGCAGGTGGCCAGCCATGTGACTGGCAAACCAAATGTAACTGGTCCTCGCTTAATGACCAGGTCCTCACTTAATGGCCAGTTGCTTAGCAAGTGTTTTTTGCCAGTTTCCAAGGCCTGGGAAGCCCTAGAGAGGGCAGGGTGAGGCCTGGGCAGGTAGCCATGTGACTGGCAAACCAAATGTAAGTGGTCCTTGCTTAATGACAGGTCCTCACTTAATGCCAGTTGAGTGTTTTTGCCAGTTCAGGCCTGGGAAGCCTCCTGACTGGCAACCAATGCTTAATGACCAGGTCCTCACTTAATGGCCAGTTGCCTAGCCAGTTGCCTACAGTATCATAGAATAAGAACAGCCCAGGAGAAAGGCAATAGCAGGAAGGAAGGAAGGAAGGAAGGAAGGAAGGAAGGAAGGAAGGAAGGAAGGAAGGAAGGAAGGAAGGAAGGAAGGAAGGAAGGAAGGAAGGAAGGAACCACCCTACTGAGGGCTGCAGAATCATGCAGCCTTTAATGTTTCAGATTGGTGACCCTTCTTAGATCCAACTGATGCTTCTTATTGTATCTACAATACATGAGTTTCAGTCCCAAAGATGCTCCTTCTCCCCAGGAGCCCAACCTTCAATTCTGGATGAATACTTCTGCACCCTTTCACTCTTTGTTGCTCAACATCCTTCTTACATTGGATCACAAGCTATTGAACCAGATCAGAACCAAGAACAACAGTGTTATGCTGCAATGGTCATAAGTGTGAAAAATGGTCATGTCACTTTTTTCAGTGCCATTGTAACTTCGAATGGTCACTAAATGAACTGTGATAAGTCAAGGATTACCTGTACAAAAATACAAAAAGCTTCTTTGCTTGCAAAAAGCTGCCCTAAATACCAGTCATTAGATTAAAAATACCTGCAAGGCAGAGTTACAAATCAGGCAGGGTGCCAGAGCACCTTGAGGAATGAAAATAGTTAAAATGCAGTGATAACTATCAAACAACCAACTCTTGATCATAAAGTGAAACCCTTTAACAGAGAGGTTATTTAAGCTCTCCAGAAAAAGCATACCCAGGAAAAGCAATCCTTAGATCCATTTGCACCATTTAAAAATACCAGCTGGTCTCACTCACCTCACAAGATATCCTAAGGAAATCACCCAGATTTAAGGAAAGGTCACATGCCCCCCAGAAAGGCAGTAAAAAAAATTAGTGCCAAGCTTGCATCCTGCCTCTTGGAAGTATACCCCAAAAGGACAGTGCCAGATAGTATTAAAGCAGTGAAGGAAGACCCCCCCCTCTCCAAATAGAAAAAGAAACCATGAGGCAAGAAAAAATTCAAACACAATACAAAGAATTAAATCATAACAGTAGCTGTTGCTTGTTGAAGCTGAATAGGGAAAATTATCCCATCAATAAACACAGGATTAAACTTCACCAAGCACAGAATTAAGCTTCACCAAAAACCAGTTTTAGACCAAAACTCAGAAAGGGTATGTAAACTCAAGTTTGAATGTCAATCCTTCTAGCTAGCCAAGAAGCCTTGGTGAATGTCACTCATCTTGGTTCCCTGTTACTAAAAGCTTTGCTTCATTATTCAATGATTTCTTCAAAGTGCTGATTGTCCAGGGAAGTATTTCCTTCCAACAGCAGTGTAAAAATCTTAAAACAACCCTTCCCCTTTAAGAAAGCCAAGCCTTACAAGCTCCAGAGACAGCAAGTCTAGGCTGTCTGCCAAGAATGTAATAAGGGTGGAAAAACGGAACTGCCTAGAAAGTTAACAAGGGGTTCTATAGAACCGGATAGAACCAGTAGAATCCCACTCCTGGTGCTCATCCATTTAAAGTATGCTATGACCATCATCATGGTTGGTTATGACAATGTTTAGAATTTTATAGCAAGAATATGAGATAAAATTTAAATAATGGAATTAGATAATTTTTGCTACTGGGCTTATTAATTTGATATGTCATTTTACATGACTTATGTTAGATTTCTTCAACTATGAAGGACATAAGTAGCATTCCACCCCATTCCACACCTTCTATCTATAAAACCAAATGATCTGGCTAACCACATGCAAACTGATCTTTTCAAATTCACTTAAATCATGGTCTTATCGTGTCTAGAAGAATAACCTGGAGTTTTCTGCATAATTTTGTTGCTGGAAAAAAATGTAATGATAATAATAAGAAGGAAGATGTTCAATCATCTACATGCTTTCTCCTCAACCTTCCGATTTTCTAATGCTATTTTTTAAATAAATGGAAATAAAAGAGACTGGCAAATAGTCACACTTTAACAAATCACAACAATATGATTGCACATGACGAGTCTGTTTCCCACTGGCTGCTTTCTGGAGGGTCACACAGGGGTAGGAATTCAACTGAGAGTAAGTACTCCTGCCCATAATTGCAACTGAAGTATCCAGCTGGAGAATCTTCAAACCATGAATAAGATTTTTCAGTGGAATTCTCTAGAACAAATTATTCCTGCATCATTGGGTTTCCTAACCAGACATTCCTCTGCCTTGTCTCTGAATTTAATTTCAATTTATTTATTAACTCTACAGCTGCCCCAAAGTAAAACAGCAAAGAGATGGAGCTAAGTGTCATACACATGTGGATGCAAATTATCGCTCTAATGATTTTAAATGCCTTGGTTTGCAAATTCATAGTGGGTTTCACTAAGATTGTATATATAGAATGAATGGCATCAAAATTTAAAACCTCATATTTTGAAACACTATATCTAATTTCAATAGTATGTGGTAACTAAGCTTTAAAATTGGATCCCATCTTTTCTATATACACAATTTAAAAAGCATCTAAGTTAGAACACAAAGGAAATAGCCATTTAAGAATTTCTACTGCATCTCCTAATCTTTGCTAGAAATCTATCCTTGTGTGTGTACATTGATTCATTCTTGTATATGTCTTCTTCTTCTGCAATTTTATGACAAACTAAAAAACAAAGCTTCAAAGGGTCATTTCAAATATCCATGTGATATAGACTCTTATTGGAAGGGACTGTAAGAGTGATTGCCATGCATGTCAAAAACTCTGAATAATGAGGAATTTGAGTTTATTTGCTAAATTGAACATGAATGACAATTTTGAAAAAAAATTCTTGTTCTTCTTGTACTTTCATCTTTAAAATTTCTGATGATACAGATGCTCACTATAATGGATTATATAAACAAATAACGGGCCTTGTTTACTCTATATTACATATTCTCTATATTACATTTCAACATAATTGTATATTATTTTATGTATTGTAATTGGATAGTGATGTTTATTCTTGTAAAAGTAGCTTAGAGCAAAGCAAATTTGTACAAGCAAAACAAAGGCTGTACTCCAGATGTAAAATAATCTGTGGGATAATAACTTTCTTCTGTTGAAAGAAAGAGTGATCAAGGAAAACTTAGTATATTACTACAGTTAGAAGTAACTGCTTTTCTCCTGGATAAAACACAAAGACAAAATGGAAAACCTAGGAATTGGAACTTAAATTTATGTAAAATCTAAAGAGTTTGTACTATTGCCCACACAGAAAATAACTTCCCAGGAATAATAAAGTGTGGTCACATTTTTATTCCAGTCTATAGGTTGCTTATTGAAAAGGTGTATATTATACAAGAAATTTATATTATTAAATTTATTATGATTATTATTTCTATGTATATTAATTTCTTCCCTTCTGGCAGATTAAAGAGGATGGACATCAAAAGCTTTTAAGAACTACAGTGGTCTTTGTTGGATAACAGATAACTTTATACAATAGAAAGATTGCATGGAAAGAAATGTCAAGGTTAGAAATAGAACTTTCATAGAAAACTGTTCTTGAAGATAGTGCTACTATGAAAGAAAATAAATATAAATTTTGTTTCAGAAATGACATGGTAATAGGAAAGCTTAAATTATATATGTCTGTCTAAACTAAGTGTTTGTAGTGGATTGTCCTACATTAAGTGGAGGGAGTAAGGTAAGAATTTGAACTGCACAAGTTAAAATAAAAAATTGAACTGAGAATCCTGATTAGGAATTGTGGTTTGAAGACCCTGAAATTCTATCTTCTGACAACATTCTTAATGGTACAGGGAACAAAGAACTACATCTAGAATGATAGCTCTATAATAATTCACCAAACTGAATTGACAGGAAGTACTTGTGAACTTTGGTGAAACTTTCCTGAAATTTAGAAGTGCTTTCCAAATAACACAGAGTCCTATTGATTGGAGATTTTTATCAGCAAGATAATATCATTCTATCTCAACTCTTCTGCAAGATGTTGACCAACATGAGAGTATCTTTAGTTCAGATATGAAAAAAGTAGTTTTCAATTATCAGTACGTGTTAAAAATGTGTTTTGTAACTGCACATAAGTGCAAGTAACATTACACTTACATCTGCATGGAAGTGCAAGTAACAAATGGTTTCTTACTTGTAACTGAATGAAAACGCATAAATCAAATTTGCTTTTCTTCAGATCTACATTCAGTATATTTTCTCTCTCTTATGTATTCACCAATTGATAAGAGGATGACAATGTCTAATGATATTCTTCTCTCAATCACCAGAGTATACATCCAGTATTATTGAAAAATGTATTTATATTTTAGAAAAACAATATCACATAAATAATCACTTAGAGATCAAACACAATTTACCCAGGTATTTATTATTTTAGACTCAGATTTATTATCTTCTGTTTTCTGTTGTATTGGATATATTTTAATTTTACATGCTGTCCCAAATTATTTACAGGTGTAAAGCTATAAATATATGCTATAAATGTAACATAATCAAGGTTTGGTAATGACTTATAAAGTCCAATACACTATGTGGATTGGATTATTTGAGGGACCATCCTACCAAATCACATCTACCTATTCCATCAAGCCTAGCAATAAGGACCATGTTATTGGTCCCATCCGCAAAGGAATGCCATCTAATGGTATGCAGGAGGAGAGCCTTTTCTACCCCAGCACTCACCATCTGATACTTCATTCACCCTGAAGTCAAATGAGCCCTGATCTTGTTCTCCTTAAAACATGGCTTTTGTCTTCTGACCTGGAAATCCATTAAGATGGGCATGGAACATGCAATGGGATTGTACTGTTAGGGAAATTGAGTGCACTCTCCCCCAAATTAGTAACTCTGATATACAAAGTTTCCCACAGGGCATACTGTATATATGCTTGGTCCTCAAAATCTCCCCTCTTTTCCATAAAGGGGCTAAAAATATTCTGAGACTATTTTTTTCTTTATTTTTGGCTGTTTTCAATCAATTGTAATGTTATAATTATGATTTGAGACTTATAAATCAAAATAATAAAGTGTGCATGGCTTTTCCACAGTTGCAATACTATACACTGAAGTTTGATACTTGATGTTCTCCTAAACACAATAATGTCTGATGAGTTAATCCGCAGCTATTGTGAGCAGATCTTTATATTATCTTTATATCATCTACTAGTATCTATCTATCATCTACCAGTATCATATCATCTACCAACATCCAGGTGAAATCTTTTTAGATCTATCTATCTATCTATCTATCTATCTATCTATTTATCTATCTATCTATCATCTATCTATCTATCTATCTAACATGTATCCATCATCTCGGGATAACGGTAGCTTGAACATAAGTTGATCCAGTACAAATTTTATTTTATTTGTACAAATTTTTATTATTTTCATAATCTATCAGTATTTATTTCCAGAAGTACATATTTCAGCAAGTAAAACCATAAGCAATTTTCATACTGATAACACAGAGTGCATATGTAAAACACATTTTTAACAACATTGGAAAAAGACTGCCAAAAACTTTAGCAAATGTACATTTGGCTAATTCAGAATGTTATGACTTAGAATATTATGAGAACTAAAATATTCATACTCCTTGTGCTGTAGTATCATGATAAAAATAGTGTGATATATCTAAAAATAGATATAAATATGGCACATTCTCTGCAGTAAGCCAAGAGCTTTATGTGCTGTGACAATTATTTAATATAAACATCAATATGTCAAATATTAATTTTACTAATATAACAATATTATTTACTCACAGTCTAGGAGCAGTTTCATTATCTACATGCAACATTTGAACATTTAATTTTTTTATAATTTTATTTATTCCATTGTGTTTTGTGACCTTGGGCCAGTCATTAGCTCTTAGCTAACTCACCTCACAGCGTTGCTGTGGGAAAAATAGGATGAAGACATGTTGGCTATGTTCACTGCCTTATTTATAAAAATAATAAAGTGGGATACAAATATATAAATACAAATAAATAAATTACAAGTCACAATTTGAATTAAAGCAAATCCAATATTTCCAGGTGAAATCTTTTTAGTTTTAAAAAGGGTAGAGAGGACAATATTGAGAAGAGGTTGAGAAATAATTCTTAGATTTCAGGAAACTT
This sequence comes from Notechis scutatus, assembly GCF_049901735.1. Taxonomy (NCBI): domain Eukaryota; kingdom Metazoa; phylum Chordata; class Lepidosauria; order Squamata; family Elapidae; genus Notechis; species Notechis scutatus. Next base: position 132,169,184 of record NC_142012.1, read on the forward strand.
AGTGATGAGATGGCATTTCAGATCATCCTTTCCCAAACTGCTGTCCTCCAAGTATGTTATAGTCAATCCAATAAGCCCTAAGGAAATACTGCTTTAGGCAGAAATCTAGGAATCTCCCTGATGTGTGTACTTTTAAGAAAGTCTCTCAACCACAGATAAGAACCTGAGAAGATGTTTCGGTTGAATTTCCCAAGTTCCTCCCTGTTTTTCCCATGATACATCCTCTCACTATATGTAGTCCTAGTCTTCTCACTCTTGAGTAGTGAACCCCTTTAAAAATGTTAAGGGAAAAAAGACAGTAGTGTAATAAAAGCTGCCCTTTCTAAGCATCCTAATCTGCTCCCACCCTCCATTTTTCGTCAGGAGAATTATCCATCTTTATTCAGTCGAGGTTGACAATCCCACCAATTAACCAATCTAAGAGAAGAGATTGCACCCAATCTGTTAGTATATTAAAAGTTTTCAAAACAAGATATTGGATATTACCCAGTATAATTCTATACACATCCCTCAGAAGCCATTTTCAGTTCCAATTTATGTGAGTATAAACCTTAATCCAATGTTCCCTAGCTTGTGAATAAATATTACTGAATGCAACATACAGGTTCACACAGCATGCTGATCCCAACAAGCTGTATTATGGAATAATGTGTTGTTTCAGCTTAACCAACTACTTTCAACAAAACATGGTTGAGCAAAACATGGCTTAGCATACTGTATAAACTAGCTCAAAAATATCACAGATCTTGCAGCATTTGTCAAATAGCACAGTCCAATATTCCATGTGTACGTTACCATTTCTTTCAATAACTTCCTGTATTTTAAAGCAGAATTGCATTATATACACATACTGCAGACTCAAGTTTCAAAAAACACATTTGTTTATATGACATGTAATTGCACACTTCAGAGATTCAGAGATACCCAATCCTCATTTCTAATGAATACTCATCTCTCATCACAATACTGTAGAGCAGGAATAGATTTATAAGTACATTACAATATTGTACATGGCATCGTGTATTTCATATGGAAAGGAAATTAAAAAATTGTTCTACTAATCTTCTTGCTTTTCATGCTTTCCAATTTTAAAAGTGAGATCCTGATAATTTGGAAAGAGGTACATTTGTTTCATTTTCTATGTGAAAAACAAAGCTCTACTTCTATACATGGCTAATTATTTTAAATAGAACAAAGAAAAAGCCATTCATTTTCAATTCAAGGACATTCATCACAAGTGGAGTCTGTAGTCAAAAATTCATATTGTGTTGTAATATGATTCTAAGACTCAAGCAGGTGTAACTGACAACATGTTGGCAGCCTTGGAAGCAACCTAGCTCATTAGTTTTATTAAATCATTTCTGGTTGGTAAGGCACAAATCTACTCAACAAATTAATTTCATCACATTGAGAAAGGGAAGGAGGGAGGGAGGAAGAAAGGAAGGATGGAAGGAGCTGCAGACATTCAAATACATATAAACAGCTACCCAGCTACACTAGTTCTCAGATATTAAAAGCAAGAAATAGATTCCATCATGTTGCAGGTATGCTGGTGCAAACAGATAGCAGATCACACAGATGTGACTTTAGAGGAAGATTTCTGTATTTTCCAAATGCAATGCAAAGTTTTTCTCCATAAGCCATTTCACAGAATTCAGTAACAGTGGATGCTGACAGTGGTGCATTGTAATAGTTGCATGTGATTAAGAGAAGTAATGAGGATAAATTATGCTTCTCAAATTCCCTCCCTTAGGATTGCTTAACTGATGCCAAGGAATCCTTGTTCATACTGCTCTATTCTATATTCATATTTATTTATTTTTTGGCAAAAGAACTCCTTCAATAAACTGGAAATTATGAGGACTCTAATAGAGGTCTGTTGTATTGTTGATCTAGGTTTTTGACAATAGTAAAAAGAATTATTTTATTCCACCATTTTTAGACCAATCACAGTCCAGCAAGGAGGAATGTGGTCTTGCTGAAGGCAGTCTAAAGGGCAGTCTAAAGATTTTGGAAACCTTTTCACTGAGTGGCAAGTAGATGAATGTCTCTACAGACACATGGTTTGACTCTCAAGTTACTGAGTTCAACTGGCTGTTTGTTCATGAACTTGTGAACCGTTTCTCGGTTCACTAAGCAAACTTCTGAATTTACTAAATTTATTCCCTTCTTCCCTCCCCCCCTTTTAAAAAAAATCCTACATACACATAAATACTTTGGAAATTCTAGTCAAATGGGTGTGTATGGATAGAAACAAATGAGTCCAAGGACAAAGTTGTTCTGTTGTCTATCAAACTCTCAACAGTTATATAAAAAAGAATGTGTGCACATTTACAACTGAAATATGAAGAAAATGATGTTTTCTGTAAAACTGCAAAGTATTGCATCCATCCAATAGTTGGGAGTTTCTAATCCAGAACTGCCAGTTTGCCTAGAAACCAAAATACCCTGCAGACTCTAAGCCAAGATTACAGCACTCAACTGCATCTATATAATCAATCTTGAAGATATGAAGTACAGTATTGGTTGGTTGGTTAGTTGGTGGCTTTAACTCAAGATTCCAGAAGACTATATAGACTACATAAATGTAGATTTTGTGGCAATATATTTTGGGACTGGATTGCCATTGTCTTCTTCCTAGGTCTGAGAGAGACTGACTAGCCCAAACTCAACCAGTTGAAGAAGAATATTATGCAATCACATGGAAGCATACCAGTAATTTAGCAATAAATGTAATCAAATAATTTCACTAAGAATTTTTTTGTATACTCCCACAATATTAAACACTTTGATAACTGTTTTATTTTCATTTAGTCTGAGAAGTTTTAAATATATTAAGTTTCTTAGTGGTAAAACAGACCATAAAAATATTAAGCTAAAGTTGATATATTGATATATTTCTATTATCCGATTTTTGACTCCCTGGTTTTCCGCATATGTTTTTATTACTGTATTCTTATATATCTAACTTATCTGTATTTTGTCTTGTTATATATTTATGTGATGTTACTGATAAGGTCTTATGACTATTCAATAAACTTCTAAACTTCAAACTTCTTTCTTAATTTTTCTCTTTTTCATAGGTTTATTTTTATAGGTGAATGAGGAAAAAAGATTGTTAGTTCGGGAATATCCAACCAAATTGTTTGATTTGTTTCATGGCTCTTTTTTCTTGATATAAACAAAGGAAGCCAAATTCTTGGGAGGCTTTTCCAAGCTCAATTTTTTTCTTTACCAAGGCAGGCCAACTAGTCATGATAAGTGAACTGCCAGGTCTGTCATTGTTTTACCCTAAAGCTACAATAGGGAATAGTAATACGGTAGGAAAGCACTAAAATGCATAAATGCTCATAATTGAGATTCTAGTTGGGAAGCTCAATCTTGGAATCACTTTCTTTATTCTCTCAACTCCTCATTATTGTCAGAAATTGTTGACAACAGGGTCATTAGTTGGAGCTAATTTTTGCGCCAGGATATTTTCCAAGTCTCTTAGACATACTTGCCAATTTTCTCCTCGCTTATAAAGTGCCAACTTTCATTATAAAATTTCTGCTTGTTGTAACAGTGTTTTAGGGTAAAATATTACACAAAAGCTTAGTCCTATTTAAGAAGAGGGGAGCAAAATAGGCAGAGGGATAACAAATCATAAATAGTTCACCTGAGAGGCTACAGATATACAACAACTTGACATGTGGTTAAATCTACCCATCCTTCCCTAGGTCTGCCTCATCACACATGAAGGAGTATGATTTCTCCTCCTCAATGAGAGAAAAAAAATAAAGCCAGGGACTATAGTAAATATCTTCAGGGAAAATAGAGCTTAGCAATCAGGATAATACAATTAATGCCACCACATTTTTTCCAACTCTAGTACTGGAAGATAGCATGTTCATGCAGGTATGAGGAGGAGTCACATGATAAATGGAAAGCCACCAAGTGAATGAATTGAATAAATGAATAAGAATGTTTACGGTATTTATTTATGCCCATCAAGATCTTTGAAAGTAAATTCTATTCAGCAGAAGATTGTAGCTGATGATATAAATGCATTTTTACAACTTCATACAAGAATTGAATGAAGTAAAATCGATTTTCAGACAATGAGACCTAAAAATAATAAATATAAATGAGGAACATTGTGAAAGAAAACATTGGTGACCCATAGGTAGTCCTAATGTCTTTTAATTGAACAAGATGAGTAAAAATAATCTATGATGTTCATTCCACAAAGTATCAGCATTACATGAACATGATTCAAAACAAGATTAAAGATGTCTCATTGCACATAATATTGATGATCAATCAACATATCCTAGCTCCATGGCAAAAGTTTCAAAATATTGTTCTCTTCATTTTTCGGAGTCTTTATGAGCATGTCTCCTCTACACGTTCTGAATTAATCTCAGCTCATGTTTCAGTCCATTCAACATGTTTGTCAAATGTTAGACATTCTTGTGATCCTGCTTTTCAGTTTTTTTCCCATTGTGGTGTGTGTGTGTGTGTGTGTGTGTGTGTGTGTGAAATTATTCATGTCATTCAAGTTTGGAATGATTTCCAGAACTACACCTCACAATTTCTAAGGACAAAGATTTTAATTACAATTCAATCCTTGAATGAACTTTTTAGACAAATATATACGCCCATTGATATCAAACATGCTTTCTCTTCTGTTAGAAAAGCAATATTATTCAAAACTCAGAAAAAGAGTTAAAAATAGAATAAACTAAAAGCAGGATGTGTGTGTGTGTGTGTTCCCTTCCCTTCCCATTGAAGTATTTTATATAACCAAAAATGAAATCTTTTTTAATTTTCTCTTTTTTTGCAGCAGCTATAAATTCACAATATGCTATACAATTGAATTCTATTTCTTTACAATAGAACCAAGATGGAATAAAAATGTTTGTGAAGGGATTTTTTTTGGTTTAATGAAGCCTATTTTTTAAAAATAAATTCTTTACAAAGCAACAGAAGACAAGTCTTTTTATTACTGATACGTTTTGTAATTAACCCACTGCCATAAAAATGAGAAATGATACAATGGAACAGAGCAGCAAGCAATAAAACATGACGTATGAAACATGACTTATGTGTCAAGGAAAAACTTTAATTTCAATGTTTCTGAACATTGGAAACATATTTCATTGTTGTCATTGAAGGAAAGATGTATTTATGTTAAGAGATATTAATACATAAATAATTCAAAATCAAATATTATGGTTTAAATACCAGCTAAAAGAAATAGAATTAATCCTGTCAAAGATGTATAAAAACTTTAATGAATTTCAGTTCATTTAAGGTAAATGTATACTACCAAAATCAGTATATATAGCAATTTATTTAGCATTCTATTCTCACATTTCAGTCTGACTTGCAATGTACCAAATAGTAATTCTGATGCATATTTGAATAAACTATGCAATGTTTTCTTCACCAGATTTCAAGGTTAACTTCATAAGCAGGCAAGATATTTACAAGAAGCCAAGGCAAAAGACATATAGCAGTGTTTTTCCTTTCATTCAAAGTTCTACATGTTTGAATAAACTCAAAGTTTCCTCAGTTATCTTTACAACATGTTTTGATTCAATTTCTAGCATAAAAAGGAATCAGCAGAACACAACGTCTCTAGATGTTGTGTTCTAACAGCCATGTTAAGTGGTCTCTCTTCAGAGATAATCATGCCTGCTCAACCCAAGTTGGGTGAAGCAATAGACAGATTCAGCTCCTTTAATCCTACTGAAGAACTAAATGGAGTGACAATCTCCCCCCCCCCCCACATCCCCAAGACATTTTCACATATTTTTATGTTAGAATAACAAAATATAAAGAAAATAAGCTATACAGTGAATGGCAATAATTGAATATTACAAAGAAAAGTAACTACTAAAATTCATAGAAAAATTGTGGGGAACTTTCTGGTAGCACATTGTTGCCTTCCCGTCTGCTTATTTGCCCAAGTGCTGACCACAGATGTTTACACAATACATTAAATATTATTGCTGGTATATATTTAAATTGTTTCATTTCACTTTTTATTACTCTCATATCTTCATTTTTAAAAAACATGCTATATTCCATGTCTAAATGTATCCTATTGTGTAATGGCTATGTTTATATGGGAGGCATCCTTGCTTAAGTTTATTATGGATATATAGTGTCAGTTTTGCCATCACTACAAATTCTACAAATTAGTTAACTACTAAATATTACTGATTTTTTTCCAAAGCTTTTCCTATTGTTATATTGTGATTATTCCTCTAACATTTTGCACCCACTTTGCTATACAATTTTATATGTTTAATGCCTGTTTCACATTTTAATAACTATTTATATTTGTGTATTATAGACAAGTATGCTTTTGTATAAATGCTTCAGGTGAATGACAGCTTCCTTCTTCAAAATCCAACTGTCTACATGAGATCACTGTCATTTGAGCCACAACCAATTACATGTACAGCTAGGCCCCATACAGCAAATAACTATGTTGATAAGCATGAAGACCATCTCATCATTTGAAACAAAGAGGTGAAGATGGGGGAGATGTTCATTATTTTATTTATTTATTTATTTGATTTGCCAATTGTTTACAAGATAATAAGTATAAGTGTATACATAGTTGTGAATACATGAAATGGGTACATATAAGAAAAATAAAAGAAGAATAAGAGAAACAATAGGACAGGGACGGTAGGCACGTTGGTGCGCTTATGCACGCCCCCTAGAGACCTCTTAGGAAAGGGGTGAGGTCAATAGTAGACAGTCTAAGGTTAAAGTTTTTGGGGTTTGGGGAAGAAACTACAGAGTCGGGTAGAGTATTCCAGACATTGACCACTCTATTGCTGAAGTCGTATTTCCTGCAATCAAGTTTGGTGCGGTTAACTTTGAGTTTGTATCTATTGTGTGCTCTTGTGTTGTTATGGTTGAAGCTGAAGTATTCATTGACAGGTAGGACATTGCAATGTATGATTTTATATACCATGCTTAAATCAGACCGAAGACGGCGTAATTCAAGGTTTTCATTATTGGAAAAAGTTTGTGCAATTCTGGAAACTTATTGGCAAAGCAAGACATCAAAAATATTGCAAACTAATCATTATTTATTTTAAATGATGTTTATCTTCCCTATTTTTAGTTACACTTTCTTTTTATGAATTACATCAACCTTTTCTACCTAAATAGGATTCATCATATTTTTTTGAATAAGAAATTGGATATGTATAGGAAATTTCAATTATCTTATTATTTAATCTTTAGTTCTGCTGCTTTTTAATTATAAACGCTTTTAGCCTAATAAGAGATGGAGAGTATAGCTGTAGCTATTTTATGTATTTAATCAGGGCCTTATTTGAATTATAATTATACGGTATTGCATTCAACTGACATTATTAAAATACCTCTTCACTGTTATTTACCCCTTTGCTCCCTACCAATTTGGATACAACAACAGAAAAATAGCACTGAAAAAAATAAGGATGTGTGAGGTAAGCATACTTTGCTTTAGTATCATGTTTCACTTCTTGCTGGGACCACACTCAGTCAGGATGATTTCAATTAAATGTCACTGTTTCACTCTGCTATATAAAGAAGTATTTAGATTCAGTCCTGAATACACTGAATTCAGTGGATGACCTAGAATCAAAAATACCATGTTTTTATAACCAGTAACAGAGAAGGGTTTTTATTGAGGTAATTCCCCATTCGGAAAATGAGTGCACACAGGGAGATGTAGTGAGAGTGGTGAAGAATAACACACCCACAGCACACAGCCACACTGTATAGTAAAATGTAGGTTTTTACTTCCAGTAAAACGGTTAAGCAAAGTTCAACAAAACAGTCCAAGTCATTCACAGTTAAAGCAGTCAGTTTTCAGTCCAGGGATAATCCAATAACAAAGTCCAGTATCAAAAACAGTTCAGTAATAGACTCACATCAAATCCAAGAATAACGATGATCAGTAACAGTCAATAGGGAAAAAAAATTCAGGAACCAAAAACAGCAACACTCTCAGCAACAATAGAACAACCCAGGTTTCTAGCTCCATCTTATGGCCATTTGAGGAACCACACCCAATTACAATTTTAGCATTCCCTTAAAGAGACAGTATTAAAATGTCTATCCTGGTTTATATATTTTCCAACCCAACTGTTAGGTGACTTACATTCCTAACAGTTCTTATAGAGTTTTCTTTTTCATAGGCCAAATATTCCAATAATCTGCCTACTTTGGATGTTATATACTCTTCCACATATAAGTGGGTGATAGTTATCATTTGATGCTTATTTCAGCCAACAAAATGTCTTTGAATAATTATGATTGTTTTGTACAATAATTAGTATATAAAGTAATATATAAAATATATTCTTCCATCCTGCTGGTAAAGAGCCCTGGAGATATGGCTTTTTTCCCATGCCTTTGGCAAGGATGATTGAAGGGCCTTTTTTTATTCCAATCTGTTTTTTCCCCTCTGTTATCTTTATTTCTTTTGTTTCTTTGTGTGTTTGCATGTGTGCTTTTGTGTGTGTGTGTGTGTGTGTGTGTGTGTGTGTGTGTGTGTGTCATTTCTTTGTTTAAATGTTTTAAAACTTTGTAAACTGCCCAGAGTCATTGGGAGCCAGATAAGATGTAAATATAATGTATTGTTTTGGTTTGTTGCACAATAAGCCAAATGTTCAGACTGGATTTGGCATTTTTATCCATCTGTTAAGTCCTTTCCAAGAACCTGGACTGGACAGATGTTGATGTTTGATGGTGTTAGAGGTATCGTTGCAGGATGTAAACTGTTTCAAGTAAAGCTGCCTTTTGCAATTGACTGATGATGAATTTATCAATGGCAATGGCGTTTAAGTAGTGCTCAGGTTTTTTTGGGATTGCACCCAAAGCATCTATTCCTATTGGTTCAACCTTTGCTTTCTTTTGCCACAGTCGTTCTATTTCTATTTGCAGATCTTTGTGTTTTGTTATCTTCTCCAGTTCCTTCTCTTATATTCTGTTTTATTATTATTTATTCCAGATACATTAATACATTAAAATTAATACTATGCTGCATACTAAACTTGCAGTGATAAATTTATGTGGTTAATTGCCCTGTTTGAATTGAAAAATCTTCAATCAAGTAAATACCTAAAATGTAACTAAGACTTGGAAGACCATAAAAATGTTCATTTTAAAAGAAATAGTGTTTTGTCTTTTTTTCTCCAAATTTGTAAAATAAGTTAAAAACCCTTGCATTTAATTACAGAATTGCTGCCAAATATAATTATACTCAGTGGGTGATAATTTTCAGATACATCTGTCTGCCTTTAGAAAGCAATTAATTTAGCAGCAGCCAGGAAGAACTGACATAACCTGTTTATCAGCATCTTTCAGCAATTCATCTATAATTACTGATTTCTTGATCCATAACTTTAATCATGTTGGAAATCATGAATCTCACCACCAAGCATGACTTTCTAGTTTCACAGTTATGAAACTTTTGTTTACATTAAATCACAATTATAATTTTCCAACCATAGAAAATTCACTTAACTGTTAGTCTTTATTTAATTAAATTAATGACAATGAGCCATATGGTTCATAAGAAATTACAATACACATAGTTCATAATGCCAATGTTATTATTTTGGAGTCACATTCCTAAGTGTAGATTTACAGTTCCAAAATAGAATCAAAACTCAACGTATATAAAGGTATTTAGATTAATTCCCCCAGGAGTCAATAGAATAGAATTTCCTTCTGATTAGAACTGCATTTGATCAAGCTACTCATTGCCTGAATTTCCACAATTAAACAAGTGTATCTATTTCATATTTATAAATGCAAAAACCTTAAATCAATAACTGATGTTAGGCTTGTGACATATTATATTTGGATTTTAAAAGTAGAATGAAATATGTCATATTATTGTACTTATCCTAGTAATGAGCTGCTAAATGAGGTTTGCCTCTCATTATTGTAAAGAATAATGAGCCTTTACATTTCAAACTGCAGTGAGACATTGGTTTTCTTTAGAGTGCAGCCAGGAGTGACTGAGGTAACTTCTTTAAATTAGACTAATCTGTAATTTTGGCATAGTAATGGAAACTTTCAAACTGAGATGTCCCTCTAGGAAATGCTATTCCTTGAAAAAGGAAGAACAAACATATATTTAACAAGAAATAAAATGGCACAAGTATATAATCCACTGAATTATCTCTCATCCAGAAGTGTTATTAAGGTGTGATTTTGAAGCAGAAACTTAGGGGACTACTCCAATAAAGAGGAGAGGCCTCTGATGCAACTGAGATAATGTTTAACATTTTGAAATAAGTTAGGTAAAATATATTATGGCTTTATGTGGGTATCTGCAGGGAGGCAAGAGGTGCAAATGATAAAACATTCTCACCATTATCATAAAAATGTTACGACTTCTGTTTTGACATTATATGTTGGCACAAAAACATGATGGTAGCATTTACACGATGACCACTACACTGTGACATTATTTTGCCAACCACCTGGTTGGTTACAATTCTCCTTGAGCTTTATTACATATGGGAAGAACAAAACTCAGAACTTGGGGAACTTTAAGGTCAGCTAGTGCAGGGGTCCCCAACCGCCGGTCCGCGGAACAAGTCTTACCGGGCCGCTGGTTGCTGGGCGCCGCCATCTTTTTTTGGTAAAAAAGTGCTTCCGGTGAGCTTTTCCGGGTAGAAAGCTCACCGGAAGCACTTTTTCGTCAAAAAAAGATGGCGGCGCCCAGTTGATGCCGGTACCGGGCCGCGGCACCCAGCTGATGCCGGTACCGGGCCGCGGCGTCAAAAAGGTTGGGGATCACTGAGCTAGTGAGTTGCAATAAAGATAAGATATATAAAATTCACATTTTCATTCATAGTCATCTCTTAGCTATAATACAACCTCAGATCCTTTCCCTGCCTTCTTCTCATTTAGTTCTTTTTTTCTGTTAAATATGGTTATTATGGCATCATATTAAGGCTTCACTGGGTTCAAATATGCGTGGTGGGTGTTTTTGTGTATGAAAATAGCCCTGCTTGAAATGCTTTGGAATGAAAAATATAATGATGAGACTAGATTCTGTGTACATTTTCATTAATTTATTACCAGTAGCTATATAGTATCATTTTTATTATACAGTGAAATAAAATTTTAGATATTAATATTTTATATGTTACTAATTAATTATCATCTCATTAGCTGCTATGCGGATCTTTTAAAAGATATTATTTTACACAATGGAAGAATTTTAAGATCATAAAAGGCTCTATACCTAACTCCTAAAAGCAAGAATCCTATGCAGGTAGTCCTCAACTTACAACATTCGTTTACTGATCGTTTGAAGTTACAATGGCATTGAAAAAAAGTGACATGACCATTTTTCACACTTACGCACCTCTACAGTATCCCCGTGGTCACATGATCAAAGATCAGATTTTTGGCAATAGTGTCCCGGAGTCATGTGATCACCTTTTGTGACCTTCTGACAAGCAAAGTCAATGGAGAAGCCACTTAACAACCATGTTAGCATTTGCCGTAATTCCCTTAACAGCCGTGGCAAGAAAGGTTGTAAAATGAAGCAAAACTGATCTAACAATTGTAATTCTTAGCAATGGAGATTTTGTGTTCAGTTGTGACCTTAAATAGATGATTATCTGTATATGCAATTTTCATCTTTTTTGGGGTGGGGGCTGGGATGATGGTTTTGCCCATCAAACAAATAGCCTGAGAACTTTCTCAAACAGGAAGGGAAGGGAAGGAAGGGGAGGGGAGGGGGAAAATATCAGAGTGGAAAGTTAATGTAATTTTTTTTGCAAATGCTGATAAATTTAATGAATGCTTTAAAAAGATCTGAGCAACTATCTTATGTCAAGTCTGATTAAACGTTCACAGTGTACAAAATGAGGAGCGTTCCTTTTCCTTCCCGAAACATTTGCATTCTACTCAAAAAGGTCAGAATCAAGGATCCAGCAGATATTTGACATTTACACAAACATTTAAGCAAATACATATATAATTTCAGCACCAAGGCTTACAGATCAGTAACCACAATGCTAGATTTTAGGTAATAACTGAGATAAACCATGTGCAAATAGGTGCAAAGGTTTTCATAAAAACACAATGCCATTTTTGAGACAAAATTTCAATTATGGGCATTGGGCACAAGGGTAACTGAAAAGGAATGTAAAGATTTCTGATATTTCTAATTGGATCAAGAAGCTACAAAGTAACCATTTGCCCCTGAAATGAAGCCTTAACTATGTTCTATTCCAGTCCATTGCAAAGAACAATGATTTTTGGGATGATGAACAAAAATATAAGGATCTAAAGAAGTGGTGTAGAAGAGGCTTAAAATAAAACCTTGAGGAACCAAAGCCAAAGTCGAGCTGTTGGGTTAAGTTGACTTCATGTAAGGAAGAGAGAAAGCCAGAATGAAAAGTAGGTTAAGACTATTTGGCAGACTTCTGAAATAAAGATAAATTATTATTGTTTATGGGGAAATGCTCAGGCCTACCACTTGGGGTTTGCTATTAGATACATTCCTTGCATTTATATGTGGCAAGAATAAACCCCATGTACTATGGTCAAGTTTGGTTCCTGAGCGGTTTCACAGAACCAGTTAGTTTATCCCATATTCAGACACTGCTGGAATACATACATTTTAGCATATTTATTATTTCTCTCCCATATTGCATATTTTGCTCCCAGTGGATAGAAGAAGAGACATCTATCTAAGCCCCAGAGATCACATCCAACCTTTCATGAGAGCCAACTTTTCCTAGAATTTAGGCTCAGAAACATTGAATTATGTGTTTTTCAATAATTTTCCAAGATTTTTTTCTTCCAATACAATTCAAACCCATCAATATTTCTTTGTTCTATCATTCTAAAGGTCCAGATGTCACAGCCATATGTTTCAAATAGAAAAATAATGACTCTGAATTTGAATACCTTTGTTGTCAGTGTGATGTCTCTACACTTTAAAAACTTTCTTACACAACAGAGAGAGTGTCTGACATACTTTCTGTATATATGTATTATGTATTTAATTTGAAGGGAATCAGAAAAAGAAGACGGCAGAAATCAAGATGGCTCACACTATCAAACTGATGACACAACCAGAATTCATACAAACTCAGAGCAGCATTGGTTCAAGTGAAAGTATGTTCATTGGATCACAAAGTTGATATAATTATGCCACATGCATATATTTATGTAATCACCATGGATCTCAAATCCCAAAAGAGCTTGGTAAAAAAGCAACTGGACTTTCATTGTTTTGCTTGAAGACATTTCACTTCTCATCCAAGAAGCTTCTTCAGAACTGAAGAATCTTCTTGAATGAGAATCAAAATATCTTCAAGCAAAACAAAGAAAGTCCCTCTGACTTTTGAAAAAACACCTTTGGGATAACCATGACCTGGATGACTGAGAATTTCCATAGACATAGAGCTCAAGGTTTTTCTTCCCCTCAAATCTTTTATTATCACAGCTACCTGATGCTTTCTAGGAGTTTCAGAGTTTCTTTGTTATACTATAGTTCAATATATTCAAGAGGCAGCAAATGTTTAGTAGTCAAAGACCATTTTTAATTGTTTCTATTCTTTTGCTAGAAGTGGGGGGGGGGGGTTTATGGCATGTTAAGCCATAAATGTAAAATTTAACAGAGCAGAATCTGACAAAAATGGTTTGTTAACTGAATACTATTCATTATATTAGCAATATGCCCTTTAAGCATTAAAGGCTTTTAAAAAAGGATGTTCAATGATTTCATGCAGCTCAGAAGTTGTAGATTCATTTGACTTGTTGGCCATGCAAAACCATAGTAATTTTAATCATTCAGAAGATACAAAAAAAGACTTAAAATGAGTATATCTTTTGAATATCTGTGTTTTAAAAATTATACAGCTTTGCATAAACTGTATGGCTTTTAATACTTTTCTTTAGACAGATTATAAAATTAGATAAAACTATATTACTCTAAGTAATAACACAGAAATGTTAAAAAAATTAGCTAAAGCAAGAAACCTTTAGACAAGATTTATGTCAGCCTTCCAGAAATGATTATCTGTTTCTCTTTTGCCTGATTTCTACCAGGTGTTTCTTCATGAACTTAAATCAAAGTATTCCCAATTCACATGAAATTCCATCTACAGTAATAAACTGTAGTGATAAATAATTTCAGAAGCAGTCTTTGCTATTTCTGCTTATTATTTTGCCACTGGAAATGTAGGGGTCTACATTGTTTTAGACTTGTTATTTTCAACTTCCATTGCATAATTTTGAACTTAGAACCTTCAACAGAATTTAAATAATACTTTCTAATGTTTTTTATTTGTAGGACAAGATTTTTGAAAAAGAAAATTTTGTATTTTGATAATGAAATAAAGACATGAGCAAGTTCTCATTTTCCATGTAATGCGTACATAATTTATCCCTCATATAATGTCCTACTACTACAATTTTTTTAAAAAAAGAGTTTATGAACATGTAATAGTATTTCAATAAACTTATCAAGAACTTTGTTTTATTACGGGAGTTGTACTGCAGAGGTTGATACACTAAAGTTTATTGAGAAGATTAATTGTGATATTTTAAAATCATTGCATTATATAAAGTTACAGCTTGATTCTGTAACAATTCTCAGTGTGTTTGAAGGGAAGAGTAAAAACTGATGGTGACAAAAATGTAGGGAATAGCTGAATTTCTATTTCTATTTCCATCTCTAGAAAACTGAAGTTAAAATATTGGAAAAGTATACTAAAAGGCTACACTTACCTACAAGAAGTTTAGGAATAGAACTTTTCAGAAGAAACTGAGCTCTAGAAATTGAACTTGAACAGATCAGCAAAATGCTAAATAAGCATAGAATATGAAGTAGACAAAAACACAAGTATACACAGATTCTTAAACTTACTTTCTATTAACCAGTACAGTACTCTTTCTTTTCATTTTGCCTATGTTATTTTTTTAGGTTTTTTGTTTTTAAAGCAACAAGAAGAAACTACACTAAAAAGTAGGAAGTTGTGATCAAAATGCCATTTTCTTTCAATGCTTCTTTATATTCTATAATCCACTACCAGATCTCTTTGCTGAGAGAAGTTGGAAGCAGAAAGGTTGATTGCTAATAGGATGTTTCTCTAGTCTATTGCCGTATTTAAAGATGAAGTAAGTTTAACTTACAAACTTGTCAAATTGTCTTTTTACTTGTCAGATTTCAGAGCATAAGAATAAGAGCCGATAGATCCCACAATTGTGTCAGCATCAGTGATGGGTCTGGCAGCATAGCGAACAAACAAACAGGTTTGCATTAGCTTGAGCTATGTCATAGAGATATATTTGGGTTGTTATGTAAAACATTCCTTCTCCCTAACCCCTTCTGAACAAGGTACCAACTGAAGTTTAAAATATACCTACCATCTCCATTTTTCCAGCATGACTTTGGAAAATAAAACATGTGGGCAGATGGAAACTCTGCTGGCTTTTTGATAAATAAAATAGTAAAAGAAAAAGAGCAGCCAGGACTGTATGTAGAAGGGAATTATACACAAAAAATGGAGCTTATTGATTCTATTGCTTGCAATCAAGGCTTGCAAAAGTTGTAGTTGAGTTCATGCTCTTGCATGTTGTGAAGCACTTGAATGCTTTGCAGAATTGTATGCTTAAAATCAATTATGCATTACATCCCACATATTCTAGACCTCAGACCTAATCTTTTTTTCTGATCGCCTTCTTAAATAGAAAGTTGTACTTTTTTTCCCTCTTGAATACAGGGAATGATCTCTATGGTACCACTCACTGGCTAAAATGTCACCCAGGAGCCTTACCAGTAGATGACTAAGAATTTGAAGATTAGTCTAAATATACCCTGTATCAATATGACATACCTGTACATTATTCTATTCTATTCTATTCTATTCTATTCTATTCTATTCTATTCTATTCTATTCTAATTTACTTTGCATCATTTTCTTCAGTCAAGAGGCACAAATCTGAAATTGTTATACCCAAATTTCCCAATATTTTTTTCTATGAAAATACTTCAAGATGGCTTCTACCTATTAACGAAGTGCCTGTTAGCACCACCAAAGATTACATTTTGGTGAATTATATCATACCTACTAGCAGCAGCTCCGCCAGGACTGTTAAGGCCGTCTTCTTTAGTTCTGGTCAAAGCAGCTTCCAAGGCTACAAATGAAGCAAAAATTACACTGCCAAAAATCTGTCAAGTTGTGATCAAAATTCAGCAGTGTAATCTTCGAACACCAGGTGCTACAATTGACATACTGTAACACATTGTCATTGTGGGTTCACCTCTATTTTAGGTGAATCTAACGATTCTTAGAATTAATACATTTGTCTTGGCTGATTTGAAATCTATTGTCACATATTGTTTTTCCCATTGTTTTCTCCACACCTGGAACCGAGTTCTAAAGAAGAAAAACTCTGATAAGGTAGAATATCCCATATTTCAAAGTATTGGAAGATGAAAAACCCAAAGTCAGAGGATGTGCAATTTGCTAAAAGAAAAATATAAATGATGTCGATCAGGACAGAGATTTGAAAGTTGTTGTTACTGTTTTTATTTTTATTGTTATTGCACAGCATTACTTTCTTACAAACTTAATCCTAGCTGAGGTCTACAATGGAATAGTAGAGCTATACAAGAGTTTCTGATTTATTTTACTCTTGAGTTTATGGCAATGTTTTTATTGATTCCATCTGTGCTTTTAAAAAAAAGCTTTCATCATGGATGAAAGATA
Source organism: Notechis scutatus (assembly GCF_049901735.1). Lineage (NCBI taxonomy): Eukaryota > Metazoa > Chordata > Lepidosauria > Squamata > Elapidae > Notechis > Notechis scutatus. Next base: position 132,185,935 of record NC_142012.1, read on the forward strand.
TGTTAGACACCAAGACTTAAAGCTACTATGCTGTTTTCATTTTCTTTCTATTGATCTCATTATTTCTTTCAATAGGACACTTTAAAGGTTCCAAAACAAAAACTGAACTTGAAGAGAATAAAAGATTCAAGTTTCTGGCTCACCATTCTTTAGTGGTTGAGGATGTAATTTCAAGTTAGCAGAGACTGACTACTTAATTCAGTAAAAATCTTTTAAAATATTAAAAATGATTTTATACTCAGGCTCATAATCTTCAAATTATAATTAATGTAATCCATATTTTTTTTAAAAAGAGAAATGAATATAATGAATATTCCTAAGTGAAATTGTTGGTGGTGCTGAGGGGTAATCCACTGTAGTTAATCCTTCCATCTCAGATAGGATTTCAGCTAGAACCCTGCTACAGCTGAGCAAAGAATTCCTTGTCCACAGCTTCCCTTGCTGATCTAGCATGAGCCAAAAAGGTCCAGGAAGTCTTCCAAGTGTACTGCTATATAACCATTGCCACAAAGCTGCATTGGCTGCCAATTGATCTCCGAATGCAATTCAAGGTGTGGGTTATTTCTAAAGCCCTTTATGGCACTAGGACAGGATATCTGAGAGATGCCCATTCATTATACTATATTTATTCCAGAACACCTCCCATTAAACATGGCCATCTTATGTGACATAGGAAGCATGCCTTTTCTGTTGTCTCCCACCTCCCATCTTTTGGGAAAGCATCTTCCCAGACATAAGGCTAGTGCTTTTTCTTTTGGGCTTCCAGGAAGCTTTGAAAACCTGGCTTTGGTCTCAAGTCTGGGATTGAAACTTTTTAGTTGTTTAATGGCCTTGTTTTCTTTTGTCATTTTGCTGTTCATTAGATTATTTTAGCCTGGACTGTCTGTGGGATTCAATGTTTTCAGTTGTTTATATATATTTCCCCTAGTTAAGTAAACTACCCAGAGTTAACTGAGGTTGGGTAGCCAAGAAATGTAAACAAACAAAGAAACAAATATGTTGCAGAGCTGGTCCATCAGGAGCAGTACAACCCTATCCAGAGACAGCATAGGAGGCATGGAAGATTAATATGCATCTATATATTTATACAAACAATAAAGGTAATATGGTGAAGTCTATATTTGTAGAAGACAGAGCTGCATGTGTACTAGCCCTACTATTTACATTTCTATCTTGCAGGCACTCTCTTTCCTACACCACCCATATTTCTTTTGTCTTCTACATGCTCTAATAGGAAATGTATTCATGTCTGCTAGAATGCAAAAATATCATCTATGTGATCTCAGAAGCATATAAAGCACTGTCTCTGATTCTGTGACGAGCATTACTCATCAGGTAAATAATATATATGTGTGTATATATATGTGTGTGTGTGTTTGTACATCATAGTTCTTAGATGAACAAAATTTAGAGAAAGAACTAGAGAGGCAACTGGGATATTAAAAAATCAAAGGTAGGTAGCCCTTGTTTATTAGAAATATCTAAAGAGGATTTTTATTGTACATGATCTGGCCAGCAGAGAACTTCTGGGAAATAATTATATGACATCTACAAAGATGTAACTAATTATATGAAATACAATTATGATATAATGAGGAGCTCCTTCATATTTAGGATCATATATTGTATTTGTGGTGTGGTAACTTAGGAAAACTGATGAGCCTGTAATGTACCCTTTCAGCATGATTTATGCCACAGACATGCTTTACAAAATTACAGAGTCAGTTTTCAATCTTCAGGGTATTGTTTAGTAATTCTAAATATACTGATTCTAAAAACCCTGCAAATAATAAGGCTGCCTTCCATTTTCATTAGCTTTCTTCAACTGTTTATTTGGTTATTTCTTAATATAAGAAAGCAAGCCTCTGACTTCATTATAAAAGGATGTATTTTGGAATTGATTATTTTTAGTTAAATTGATACTAGTATAAACAGATACGATTTTTGCAATCAGTGGAAGCATAATGGTGAGGCTGAAACTAATTTATATACAGTACAAAATCTAATTTAGTATAAGATTATGATTCTTGACGCATTGTCTGTATTCATGTAATATACTTACCTTGGTTACTGAACAAACCCTTTTTCTAGATTCAAATAATACATAGAACATTAACTAACTTAAAAGGCTGGGTTGACAGGAGATGCTAAATGGTAAAAACCCTAAATTACATATTGTGCAAAAACCCTAAATATTAACATATTGTGCAATTGTGATTGTCAAGCCTTCACTGAATTGAACACTGTCGTACAGGGGTGTTAAACTCACATCATCACAGCGGTCTCACGTGATTTATCATGACTTTTTTCTCCTTCGCTAAACCAGGCATGGGCATGGCCAGCGTGTAATGCATTTGGGCCACGGGCCACAAATTTGGCACCCCTGCTGTTTGCAGCATAACAATGTATTGAGGCAAGGGTCTCCAACTTAGCTGATTTTACTACCCATGCCTATACTGGCACTACCCTCTCTATCCTATGCCTCCAGCTACATTCATGGAACTAGAAAATTATTACATACGTTATCTTGTTATCTTAACTCCCATCACCTTACCTTTAATCTTACTTGTAGATATTCAGAATATTCAGATATTCAAAACTGCAGATCCTTCAGATCTCTTCTAATGTGTCTTCTTTTAAATATATATCAAACTTTCTAGGTTCTATCTATACCGGTATACCTCTTGAATACTCTGTGTGAAGAGAGAATCACCTTGTGGTGAGATGGGTAGCAAACAAATTTAATAAATAAATATGTAAGAACGTTAGTGTTAATGAGACATTGTTTGGCCAACATACTTTCAGTAAACCATTTTTTTTAGTTTTCCATTGAATAAAATCCAATTATTGTTTTGTTACAGACCCAAACATGAAGTAATAACAACTTGAAATTAATGTCAAATCAGTTACAGTTGTTCTATGAGTGAGTGAAATCGGCAATCCCTAAATTTGATGGAATAAAAAAATAAATGTGCATGCCTTGATTAATTAATTTAGATTAAAGAATACAATACTGTAATTGCAGTTTACAATGAAAAATAAGGTAAATCTTTATACTTTGCCTTTTAACCCCTTACTACCCATTCAATATCTTTGAAAATCTTTTTTGAGAGTTTCTGATATTACTAAGTAGATTATTAAGTTCTGGAAATAGCACAGTTGAATCCTCTGCAAATTTCACATCAATTGTCTGTCAATAGCCTGTGTTTCACAGTATCCCCAGGTAATCTAATTTGCACAGCCAAATGGATACTCATCTTTTTATTATCTTTGGAATGCCATTTTAGGCATTCCAATGTCAAGTTTTCTCAAGTTGTACAAACTACCTGAGCTACCCACAAACCATTTGTTCATAAAGTAACAGTAATATTTACGAATGCTTTCTTGGTTAAAAATGTTCTTAATACATAAATGTATATGATTGTGTACATTGTGTGTGTGTGTGTGTGTGTGTTTCGCTTTAAGTAGAGAGAGCTTAATAAACAATAGCAAAGCATGCATTTCAACTGTTGAAGTTGATTCAGATTTTATCACACTTAAAGGTATATTTTACTATTCAAGATTAAAGGCAAGCTATATTCATTCCTCTGGCTTTTTAGCTGGCAGAAAATAACATAAACAGTTCTACTGTGTCTCTGCAGTAAGATAAGAGAGTACTGCTATCTTACAGATTTTATGGAAGATAATTTTAGGGCAGCAACTACTGAACTCCCAATTTTCTTTCCCCTTCTTTCCCCTTTCCACCAGAAAACTGCTCTCCACAATACGTAGTGATGGTAGAGGGTTCTGGATGCTATTTGCACTCCCCACCTCCTATTTCATCTCACTGACCAAAAAGCAGGGTTTTTTTGGTTTGTTTTTTTTTGTTCTTCATAAACTTCAGTACTCTTGAAATATAGACCTTTGTGAAATGAACAATCCCATGTAAACACATACAACCTATCCATTTGGAAGATATTAATATTTATAGTGACTTCCACTTTGTCCTGCTCCCTTTATATTGCGCAATGAACAGATATCAGGATTTTAGATGATATATTTTGGGAAGGAGCAGAACATTGTAGAACTATAATGGCCACCAAATAAACATATTAATATTTAATTAAAATGTAATTACATCTGAAGTTAATTAAATTTGCAGGAAAAAAATGGAAATAGAAACAATTTCTAAAAATCTGGCTTTGAAAGTACTTATAAAGACCTTCTAAAGTTCCTCCCTTGGACTCTTTAAATTTTCTAGCAAATATATTACTTCATTTCTTATCCACACAATATCCCTTCTTTCATCAGATACCAAGTAGCCAGTAGTGTGGAATAATTCCTTATTTAAATGTTAAGACTATTTTTAACAAACAGTAACTGACAGGATCTTTTCATACACACTAGGAAATATTCACTGAGCTATGATATTCAAGTGAAAGACTACTATTGAAATTATTTGGTTAATATTATCTGCTCCTCAGTCTTTCTACTTGGCTCAAAAGACATCACAATTCAATTGAAAGAAGAGATTCACTCCATTTAAAGATAACAATAAAATACATCATATGCCTTTAAGAAAAAGATTGCTTGAAAATCATGGATTAGTGATTCGATAGGATTTTGTTTTTCAACGGAACATAGAAATACACTCCAGACATGAAAACATGGGTTTTCCAGAGTGCAGATATTGCTTTTATACATCCCTGTTGTATAAATCCCACATTGAGACTCTGAGTCTAAAGAAGGGCCATTCTCAAATGCTTTCAACTTTTAAACCAGGAATTTATAATGTATTCCTTCCTATTCAGATTCATTTGTAAATTTCACCAGTGGTATGGGATTGAAAATTATATTTCTATTTGGATGAAGAATTATGGAGAACATCTGAAAGCTTGCACATTTTTTGTGCGTAATGTTTCTTGTTCCTATTCAATTACAGATTTTGGATTCAACTTCCAAAGGCTTGTCCACATTGCTGGAATTTAATTCTGAAAGGGCAGCCAAGTAAGGCACAAGCTAACAATAACAGACAAGAATAAATGCTGAAGAAATGGCATTTTCTTAATCTGTCATCCAATAAAGTTCAGAAATACTTGTTGATTCAACAATGACCTGAGAATGTAGCTTTATATCCAACTGAAATAAGAAGTTACATCAAATGCTATGGGATAGATACATACAGTATGTAATAACTTATAAAGGAGAAAGGCTATACTTAGCACGATTACACACAGAGTAAGAGAGTGAAATTAATTCTCTGAGTAAGGGACCTAACATTTGAGAATCATGACGACCTCATTTCAAACAGCAGTTTTAGCACTCAATCATCATATGGCAAGTAATAGAATACCGCTGAGATCTTTGTGTTTTAAATAGCCCATTGATTTTAAACTGCATCCATCTGCAGCAGTATACTTGAATTATTACCAACAAACCAAGATGGATATCTACAGTCAAAGCTTATTTGGTTTTAAATATACTGTTGCAAATCAGGGCTGTTAATCCAACATTATTTTATGTATTCCCTCATGTGTTGCCAAAATTGTTTGTAGGTAAAATTGAAAATTTGCCACACAAATTTTAGAACTGGTTTCATTTGATATTGTAGCTTTTAGGTTCAGGGACCAGGTAAACCATTCCATTCCATTATTGCTAACAACTGATATAAAGAAGCAGAACATTCTCTATCTAATGAATACTAATCAACTATAACATGCTTGAAAAAGTAGTCAATATGGTACTGATAAATCAGTTTGTTGTTGTTTTTAAATAAGGAATATATAGCAATTAAAGGTATTTATTATATAGGGCACCATCATTTTCTATGGGCTCATAACACCAATATGTAGCAGGAATACTTCATGGAATGAAATACAATGTGACATGTTACACAAGTAATGGAAAGTATCTGGTTTAGATTTTAATGTAGAGTCCTTGGTTCTCTCTGAGCCTGGCTCTTAGATCTTAATGTTTTGTTTTTCTTAGCTCTTTCATCTCTTATCCTTTGTGGTTTTAGAATAAAAGATAATGGAAGCCACAAATTTGACCTTCTTAATAGTGGTCAGTACATAAATTCACATTAATGTGATGTCAAATTATTATCTTGTTTAGAAAAGTCTTAGCAGAAAATGTGCATGAGCACATCGTACACCATATTATGTGTAAATTTCCACATTAAGGAAAATTTAAAAATATATATGGACATATCATAAGTCATATATTGAACCTGTGACTATATATAGTCCTTATAAATAAATAGAAAGAATAACTATAACCATTATTTATTTAATTAATTTCTACACTCGTAACTTCTCAATGTGACTCTAGGTGGTTTACAATAATTTAATCTCACTTGGTTCCATCTTTCCATGTATACGCATTGATTCAGTGAATAACATAATCTTCTGAATAGGGCTTAGATGAGTTTTCAGACATAAAAATAAGATTGATTATTATTCATAGAGTCAATATTAATTACTGCAAACTGTTATATGATGGGACAAAAACTGCAATTAATGCATCCCTTGCATTTTATATAACTAAAATAGGAACTTGATTTCATTTTTCATCATGTTTAGAACATGATCATTAGGTCATCACATTTTTGACTGGTGAGGAATGAGAAGACCTACTGCCAGGATCATGGTAATAAAATGGTTGACAACAGCCTTCAAAGTTGTTATCCAAGGAGTCCTTAAATGCTAAAATTGTTTTATTCAAAGCAAGCAAGTGTGCAAGTTGGCTTAGAAAATGTGATACTCTTTAAAACTAGTATTAAGTACAGAATGAATATGTCAGACTGCTTTATTGTTCATAGTTCCATGCACAATAAAGCATCACTTTCCAATGTGCAAGAATTTAATACAGAATCCTAAATCTTACAACATAAAAAAATAATGTACAATTTAAAGTTTTAATGGCATATGAAATCCAAGTTCTCATAATTTAATTAATTAAATGTTGGATTACATTTGGCTGCTTTTCCAACAGCATGATGGTTTATGAAACATTCAGGAGAATGGACATGTGTAACCAGCCACAGTGATACCAAAATAATAAAACATTTAACAATAAGACAGACATAACCCTGTCATTTCGTATTTAAATTGTGATGTTGCACACAAATATATAAAAGGTGGAATTTCCTTTACAACATCGCAACAAATGTTTCTTTGGTCCCTTTTCCTATCTCCCTAAGCACTCAGGGAAGATATCCCCAACTTGTTTTTCCAATCATATTTTGTTGGAGAAATTCAATCTTCCAAGTCTCCAAAAAACTAAGCTAGGGTTACATTGTCTCCTTTCCTTCTCCTTTGCCTACAGGGCCACAAGAAATGAAGAAAAAAAGAGAACCAGCATCCAGAAAGCTGGAAAAAGCTGAAGGCTCATTTGAAAGCTTTTGATCATACTTGAAGGTCAGTTGTAAAGGAAGATCTGGAAACTAAATAGCACTATAACAATTCAAAATGGGCCCAAATCTTCCACGACTTCTTTATGCCGATTTTCTACTTTCTTGTGACTTAATAACTATGGTGAAATGAAGGTTTGAAATTGAGAGCAGAAAAGGAAATTGTCTGTGAAGAGCTAGGACTGATTCATTAGGCAATGAGCTGAAAACATATAGGGTGAATTTGATGATGAACATTGAGATAATCTTTAACCATGCACTAAGAGCAGACTCTTTTCTGCTGCTAAAATCTAAAGCATGACAACAACCAAAAGCTATATTTTATGAAGTAATTGATTTATTTAGTATTTACTCTTGCAGTGTTTGCAAAAATTGCAAATCTCTTTATAAAACTGGCCATTTTGCAACAGTACTAAAGCCTTATTCAACTATGAATAAGTAATAATGTCAGTTTGCAGATGTATTAAGTTCTGCTTGCCATATTAACCATTATATGTGACTGATAACTGTTAAATTTGTCCCATTTCAGCCTAATGTGCAAACCTATTAAAATTGTTTGTAGGATATAGTTTAAAATATGAGATTATAATGAAAGTACATTTTTCTAAAAAAAACTTTTAAGCAAACTTTCCTTAATAGAAGTCTGCTGCCAATTTCTGTTTTCTTCCAAAATTTAAGTCAATATCTAAGACTTTCACTTAATGTTCTGAAATATACACAACAAAATGCATTACTTTGAAAGACTAGAAGAGTCTTGCAAAAAAATCAGCCTCTTGGCCAACCATATTTATATCTACTAGATGGGAGATATCTATTTCTGTGTTTATTTAAGGTGGAATTCTCAAAATGCAGAGCATGAAATTTATAGCAATCCCAATAATAGAAGTCAAATTAAGCCACTGTTAGGCACTGGACAAAATGCCATTGTAAGCCTGTTTTCACATACTTTATCTAGAGAATTTTTTCATTATTATTGCATATATTTATAAGCCTGTGTGAATTCTGATAATAAAACATCTTGATATCTAAAGTTATTAGGGTATATAAGACAACTATGCCAATGGCAGAGTGATAATGAGTACACATAATATTATGACTAGCTCAATAGAATTTTTAAAAGATCTGTTCTTAAAAGGACCTAGTTTGAAAATGGCTTTTTTATTCATTCATTCATTATTACTATCTGTACTTGTGGATTTCTTGATAGATTAAAATTTACAGGGTTAAAACATCCATAAAAATAATTTCAACTAAAACAAAAAGAATTTCTTGCTGTCTTGATTAAAATCATCTTACTCAAAAATGTAAAAGGACTATCTTCCCCAATTCCTTGAAGGACAAGAGAATGAAGGGGTTGCTACCTCAATTTCTAAGGGCCCACATCATCCTTTCTACTAGGCCATGGGCACTTGGCAGATTCTATCTGGAAAAGATGGTTCTGAAAATAATAAAAGTGTAAGCCATATAAAATTTAAGTGGTAACCATCAAATTTAAACATTGCTACAGTCATGAGGCAGATAGAGCACTTAGGATCCTGAATGGTGGAACATAGCTCTCTTAGTCTTGTTTGGCCTCTTAGAGGCTGTTGGTAACATTGATCATGATATCCTCATAAACTGCTGAGGACTGAGGAATTTCTAGGCTGAGGTAGTAAAGAAGAAGTCTGCCTAACTGAAATATTACATGGGTCAGCCTTTTCCTGATCTTAAGGCATGGGGTGACATTACCTGATGATTCAAGCTGTGATACCATCACTAGTCTGGTGATACTGCCAATATGCTGCCAGTAAACATAATAACTGCAGTTGCTGTTAAAAATTTTCTCAAGCCATTTAGAAAATAGATGTTTTATTATGTGGATGAGATGAAACAGGCTACTTTTCTCTCAGCTCTCATATTTTCTTTTGAATAGGTGGCTCTGTCTCTGAGAAAATAAATGCATAACTTTGGTGTCCTGCTAGAATCATGTCCATTCTTAGAAGAGTAGATGGAGAACACAGCCTGGAAACCTTTGTCCAGTTTTAGCTAGCATATGAGTTGTGATCCTTCCTGGAGCAGGAGGTTGAATGTGATTGCCTAGTCCAACCATATTCAACCCATCTAAGCAAATTATATCAAGTGAAGCTGCTTGTGGTACCAACTTGCATCATGGTGTCTATGATATGATATGAAAGACTGAGCCCTCCAAATTCAAGATTCAAGGCATTCATGGAAAGGTTGTCCAGTTTGGCTTCATTTTTCCCAATAGCGCCAGGCTGAGTAGGGCTATTGCCAGGTGGGAACTAATTAAGACTAATGTCATCTTGTCTGCAAGAAGGCACAGTAGATACCTGTGTTCTCTGGACTATAGGCTGCATACAAGGCCTGGGCAATCGCTTGGGAACAAGAACCTCATCATTTGACTGCCAGCACAGTCTGGATGATCTCTGGAGGAGTCAGCCTCAGATACTTGATTGCTGCTGATTTGCAGGCCTCAGCCAGAGGAGGTTTTTCATCATCAGAATTTTCTGAATCTGCTTCAGGCATGACAACTAGAACCTCCAAGAGAAAAGGTCATCGTAAGTAGTGCTTCTGATCAGCCTCCACAAATGCAATGAATATTGATGTTTCACCACATTTATTACCAGGATGTAAGCCTAAAGACATTCATATAACTAAAGAATAATGCAACTTTACATTTTCTACAGTTATTCCTACTTCAGTTACATGTTATTCCTACTTGTCAATCAAAGCAACACGATAGGGGAACAGCTGCTTAAAACATAACTTTTCTGTTGGGAATATCAGTAGCAGGGCACTTTATATTTCCTACCTTCTAAAGAGTGGGCTTGAAACAATAGGTTCATGGTTTTCTAGGTAGAGCATCATGTATCTTATTTTGTAGAAATCTGACTAAAAATGCTTAGAAAGTCATCTGTTATCTCATCTAAATTAAAATTTAAAGAAACAGGAGAAACATTCTGGGATATGTAAGAAATATTAATGAGAGAGAGAAAAAGGAAAGGAAAGGAAAGAAAAGGAAAGATCATAGGTTCCTAGAAATACATATTACCAATTATTGAGGTTTGAATTGGCTAATTTGATATTCAGCCCAAGTATCAATAGTTCCACCAGCACAACACTTTTCCTCATAAAAAAGTGAAAGGGGCTTATGTCAGCAGATCAGCTTGAGGCATGCTGCCTTTAATGTTTCATAATGATGTCACAGAACAATAAACAAAGCTAAATGCAGGGGAAATTATTTCATAATGAAAAAAGAAATGAAAACCAAAGATCCCTGCTTGAGCAATAGAATGTGGATACAGTGTCATCTGAATAAAGGATTTAAAGCACCTTTTGAAACCTCAACCAACTCAAGGAACAAATGACCCTTTGAGACTTTAAGAAGGCAAAGCTGAAATGCTGGCATATTCTCACCTAAGGTGGACAAAACAAGTTTATAATCATTTACAATACAATAATATGGCAGCTATTTCAGGAAAGTGCTTGTAAATTCAAGCTACTTTGAAAAGTCTAATGACCGATTTCACTCAGTTAAGCAATAAAGCTGCTTGACTGACCTCAGGGTCTGACAGGTTAATCTATTCTGACCTTTGCTTTATTCTATAATGATGCTGAAAGATCACTTGACTAATTCACTGTCAGTCAACAATGGCTCTGTATTTCCCCTTTGGCAAGCAGAGGAGTCAAATGGGACTCGATTTTCAGAACTATGTGGAAGACTATTTTCTTCCAGGCAGTGAAATAAAACAAATTGCTTCTTCCACACCCCTTCATCCCAGCTCCCCTCCTCTATTGCTTGCAGTTTAGAATACCAAACAGCCAAAGCAAATTTCTACTATCCATCCAAGTAACAATACATTTATAAAAGTGTGAAACCCTTAGGGACAAACAAGTGGAAACAGCTGCCTGCTGTTGTTTTGCTTGTGATCTGGTATGCAAATTACCTAAAATATGAAAACCTGTTCATTAAGAATAGTATGAAGTTCTCCTTAATCTACAGCAACACCTATTCTGTGTTCATATAGAAATTAATGACACCATAATTTTATTCCATGTTTCTGTAGAATATAGGACCAGTCCCACAAAACAGAAATCATACAGAAACCAGTCCTACAAAATGGAAGCGTAATAGTGGCAGGAGATTGATTATATGTCATCAAGTCAATGTTAATTCTTAAATGACAGCATAGTTTGACTCTTAGCACACTGATCTCTTGCCAAACAGGGGAACATAATTTGGAATATAATGTGTCCCAAATATGATAATTTTAGCTTGATTGTTTTTTCCTTGAGATAGAGCCCTAGATTGATTATTTTATTTTATTTTCGGCTATTAATACTTTTGATAGCATCAATATTCTTCCTATCCTGCTTGTTCAAACTCCAATTTTCCATGAACTCTCACAGGGATCATATTGTCCACACAATACTGGTCTTTATAGACATAGACATATTATAGTATCAGAATATCTTTTCCAAGGTCTTCATTGTTACCCTTGGTCATCTGCAGGATATTTTATGAATGAAGTTCAAGACTTCAAAGTGATTCCTGATTTCCCCACCCCCCTGAAAATTGTGCATATAGTCTCAAGATTATAACCAGTTAGCTGGTTAGTTGTAACCAGTTAGCTTTTTCCCACTTTCTTCTTTAGCTTGACTTAGCTTGACTTGACTTAGCTTGACTATATGTCTGTATTAGCAATGAAGAAGACATTGCACTGGCAGAAACTGATAAAATTGTTTTGCATTTTCTTCTTTTCTGTTTCTAATTTTGGCATTCCAGTCTTTAACCATAAGTAACACATCTTTTTCCCATGTTCTTGTTCACACATTTCAGTCTGAACTTGTTCAGAAACCTCGTCAACCACCCCTTCTTCTGCATCAGTGCTTGAAACAGAAATTTGGATAGTCATCATAATAAAAGTCTGCCTGCATAATGTAACTGATATTATTCAGTTGTAGACAACATTGTAACAATGTGCTGTCCTAGTTATATCCTTCATAATCATGAAAGCAGTGCCATTCCATTTTTGTTTCTCAAAAATGGTCTTGAATAATAATCAGTGTGTTTTGGACAGAACTCGTCCAACTCCAGTCCAGTTCACTGAAGCCTAAATTATCAGTGTGTAGATTATTCATTTCATTTGCACTATGTTCTGTCTTCCCTCTGTGGTTGCCTTTGCAGCTTGGGTTTTCTTTTCTTATGTGGCAACATCAGCAACTAGACATTGCCATTATCACTTAAGTCAACATTTACCTCCAACATCTTCCTACATTGCTGCTGCCCCACCACAGAAGTCTGCTTGCTGTAATTGGGTAATCAGGATAACCTTCATACCTTGAGTGACCCTGTGGGAATAGATAGGCTTGCCATGCATTCTCAGCACTTATCCCTCCCAGGAATATCCCCTTGCCACAATAAGGCAGCATAGAAGGACTGGGGGAAGGGAATAAAGGACACACTCTATAAATACAGGTAATATAACTTCTTGTATTCTTTTTTTAAAGAGGGAGGCTACCTTAAAATTGTACTTTATCATAAAGTAAAAAATGTGCTTTAATGTAATGCTTTTCATCAAACTATAATGCTGAAAGTATTAAAATGATTAGGTGTCAAGCATTACCTTACGCACACCCATTCCTAAAATCACATTTCTAGATATATGACGTTGCACAATATTGAAGCAGAACTTGTATTTCATAAGTGCATCTCTGAATACTGAGGACTGATGACAATGTTAGAGAACTGTTTCTTTTATATTGTGTTTTTAGGTTTTTGCCCCTATTCTGCTCCAAAAGTCTTTTAAAATCTGGCTCTCTCCCAGGCTTTGGGAAATGGTGGTTGTAGAGCCTTTCTTGTGTTTTTATAATATATGTAGTATATTTTGTCGAGACAATCACAGTCACGTCTGTTCTTTTTATTTATTCTTTTAAAGTATAAGGCACCCATAGTCACTTTGACTAGTATTACCATGTTGGAATAAGTGATATAGCAAACATGATTTTAAATGTTTAAATAAAATTGTCAGCATTCCTACCTTGAAAAGCTGTAATGTGACCAACAATCATATATTTCAATTCAAAGTTTAGAGTCTGAGTGTTCTCTATTCTCTCTCTTCTAACAGCTGCTTGATAATTTTCTTCCATTTTCTTAGTGCAACATGTTGGTGATTTGTGTTGGCAAATCTGTAAACTGGAATCTGTACCAACAAAAAATACAATGAAAATGTATTTAGTAAAACTAGTAAAGACCAACATCATTTCTTGCTAGCAAAGTAATATTGTATTATCAAAGAATAAAGAATTCAAGCTCTATGCACTGCCTTAAGCACTGAATATCTAACCACAGAGATCACTGTATGTATATGATGAAATGAATCTCTAACCTTTCAGAGGCTGGGAAAAATATTTGAAGGTATGTGAATTGAGAAATAGAACTGTGTGTAAGTGTGGCTTTTTTTTAGTCCTATTAGAGCGACACAGCCATCATAATGCAGCCAAGTTGCACTAGTAATTGCAAATTGTTCATAAATACATGTGCTACATCTATTCACTGGAGGTCTTACCTCAGTATGTTAACATGCAGTTAGTATAATCCTGCCAGATTAGGCTAACATGCAATATATAGCAGGAATCTTACAAACTTTCTCCAAAGCACAACATCAAGTCCTTTTTCATTTAAGTTACATTCTCCAGAGTTTAAATTATTGGCTTTGACATATATGGCTGCTCTTTTTGTTACAGAATCTTAAATCCATATGGTGGGCACTGAAGTAAACAAAGGGGTATTAATGAATAGTACAAAACAGACTCTGTAACCTTTCTTCATCCCAAGACTGTATATCATAAAGACATGGAATTTCTGCAGGTGTTCCCACCTATGCATCTCACAGTGGGTTTGATGAAAATATTTATCTTCAGGAAAACTATTAATCACCATACAAAAAAACAGAAGAAACTGTGACACAGAGACCCTAGCAGCAGTTGGTTGCTAAGATTCCTTGCTCCATTAATTTCTTGGACAAATACATAGAAGCGTGAAGAGACTATCTGTGGACCAGGGCCTACAAATATCAAAAAAGATTGCTCCTAAGTAGAATGTAATAAATCTTTTACATGCCAAAGAGCACAATGTAAAACAAAGAGTATTTAAAGACAAAACATACAGCAAGCCACATTCCCAGTATAATTTCTTGAAGTCACCATAAGCATCCTACTGTGAATATGAAAACTTTGGTTCTTCAGTACTAGCTTTGGGAGATATTTTGCTACTACATACATTTGTTTGCACTCAATTAATCTGCTGTTGAAAAAATTAGCATTCTCACAAAGATGTATGAATTTAATAAATAAAAATATATAAATTAGCAATAATTTGAAAAAGAGCAACATTCATACTGTGAAATTTAATGCGCAGCATACCACCACAGATAGAATAGATGCACAGGGAAAGGAGATGAGGAAAGGAGAAAATCCAGACAGCAGAATAACTGAATGGCACATTGCATGTTACCACTCAGAGGAATTCATACCAGATTTCAAGCTGCGGGCACATCTGTACGCCAGCTTGCAAAGCTGCTGGGTCAATGCATTCAGTGACCCACCTTTCTGCAGATGCTGCCTTTGGAGCCAGATTAAACTATCCAAAGCAACTAATTTGAATGAGGATCTTTTTTGTAATGGAAAGCTTCCCAAAGAAAGGCAAATCAGATGGTTCTCTAAGATCCTCATGAATCAGAATATATACTAGGACTGAAATTGGACAACCAAAATCTACCAGAGTCAAAGCCACTCCATATGCACTTTGAATGGGAAAATTTTTTAATGCAAAAATATGTTCACATATTATTCTTTTATTAGAAATAACATCAAAATATAAAATAACAATTGTTGATTCACAAAACAGAATATGGCGTAGTTAATTCTCAGTTATGCTAAGCAACTAATTTATATTTCTAAATACATTTTTGAATGTAAAAAAACCAGACTTCAGAATTTTTTCTATCTTTAATATAACATATTAGCTTGTACAATTCAATTGAAAAACACTGAAATCTTTTAGGGAGAATAAAATAATAAAACTAACAATACCCTTTATAAGTAGGGCAATGGCTGGGTGCAGAAGTAACTAATCATATTCAAAGGGATGTTAAATAATACACATCTACCATCAATTAAAGAGACTCTGACCAAGTCCATATAAAATCCAGCTGTTCTAGTAGGATTGACTCAGTTGCCTCTGACAGCAAAAGATACGATCTGCAAAGAGTTTATAAAGAATCAAACAGGTCTAATTGTTGGAAGGTATCAGTCAGGAAAAGGGTACAGAACAATTTCCAAGGCATTGGTTATACCATGGAACACAATGAAGACTGTTGTCAACAAGTGGAAAAAATATGGCACAATAGTGACATTATCAAGAACTGGATGTCCATCCAAAATTAATGAAAAGCAAGAAGAAAACTGATCCAATGGGCCTTCACAAGATTTAAGGAGCTGCAGGAAACTTTGGCAAGTACTGGTGTCAGGGGTGTCAAACTTGTGTCATCATATCATCATCACATGACATATCATGACTTTTCCCCTTCGCTAAACTGGAGATGGGTGTCACCAGTCCGTGGCTCATCCAGCCCGCAGCCCATGAGTTTGACACTCTTGGATTATGCACTATACATATTATGTCAACAATCTCCCATTTTCTTCCTATATCTGGGGTGTGAGGTAGGGTGGAAATATGTAAGCCTTTTTTTTTTACAAAGGAAAACATACAGGCTCAGCCACATTTTGCCAAAACCTACATCAAATCTGACAAAAGCATATAGAAAAATGTGCTATGGTCTGATGAGACCAAGATTGAAATTTTTGGGCATAATTCCAAAAAGTATATTTGATGCAAAAATAACACTGTGCATCACCAAAAGTACACTATATGCACAGTGAAGTTTGATGGCGGAAGCTTTATGCTTTGAGGCTGCTTTTCTTTATCTGGAACTGGGAATTTAGTCAAGGTGGTGTCAGCTTTGGAATCCTTATTAAAAGCTGCCACACAGCTGCAGAGGATAGAAGGGGGATGCTGTTATTTGAGTAGCTTTCAGTAGACAAAATAGATATATAAAATCTTCAAGGTCATTCTCTATGGCACAGGAAGAATTGTAGCTGAAGGGTGATTGGTTCACGTGATTTATGATGTGAAAGAAAAGGGGTGGGTATAGGTTGAGTCTTGTGGGAAGTCTGAGAGGAAACTTTAGTTTTGGAATTCCACAGACGTGCCAAGTTTCTTTTTTAATAAAGCACTTTGAGATTATGGTTGTCTCGGAGTTACTGATTAGAATAGATAATTCCTGGAACCCTGACAGGTGGAGTGAATTATGAGCAGTTCCAAATATTAGTCCATTTTGGCACAAAACCTTCAGCCTCTGCTAAAATGCTGAAGATGAAGAATAATTTCACTTTTCAACACAACAACAATCCAAATCAACAAAAGAAGGCCAAAGTTTATGAATCGAGTTGATAATCTGTGGGGCTGACCTGAAGAGAATGTCCTCACAATTTGATAGACTTGGTGCACTTTTACAAGATGAGTGAGCAAAAATTCCCATGGCAAAATTTGCCATGTTGATAGGCTCCTATCCCAAATCAAAAGATGTTTCAACAAAATATTAGTTTAAGGGTTATGCAACTTATGCAACCAAGTTATTGTACATTTTTATTATTATTTTTTCCCTAAAAGATTTCAGTTTGTTTTTCAATTGAATTGTACAGTTTATACATTATATTAAAAATGATATGATTTATCTCTGATTTTTTTTTACATTTACATGGCATTTTAACAGGTGTATATAGACTTTTTATTCACTGTAGACAGAAAAATGAACATATCACACAAAAAGATCGCAATAATTATTTCTCAAAAAATATTGTAAAATTATTTTTCAGAAAATTTGATCTCATAGCTAATAGCTACTTCCCAAAAAAATCTAGCTTAGTAGATAATATAATAAGTTTTGATACAGAATAAAAGAATGGAGGTACTGTATGAGAAATATAAAATAAATATTGAAAATTCAGTATATTTGTATTAAAAGCAGATTGTTTTTAGTTTCTGTTGGAAACTAATATGTTACTATTGGAATCTTATTTTTTTTTTAAATGATTTAGTTTTGGTCAACCATCTGACTGCTATTCCATATCTTAATAATTGTAATTTGGGGAAAATATTCTAATATTTTGTGCAAAGGGGAGAGAGAATAGGGAGCTAATTATAGAAGTATGTTGTTGTAGCCATTTTACATTAGCATTGTCTATTTGAAGGCTCATGTATCAGCCTTTTCCAATCCTGCTGCAGTACTCCAGTTTCTTTGTGAAGCTACCGGAGATTGAAGAAAACAGGCATCTGAGTGAGCTATTGTATAATTTAGCCAAGGATTTGGATTGAATCCAATTTTTATTTGAATGCTAAAAAACAGGACAGAATGCTTCCAGACTTCAATCTTAGGATTTCTTTAAAGGGCGATGTGCAACGTTTTCTGCTTAATGGATTTTTTGCAGAAAAAGAAAAGAGTTAAATAGTACAAAGAGAACAATATCTGCACTTTTCATAAAATTCAGGGAATGACAAAGAAGAGTATATGATAAAGAATGCAATTAAGGAATTGCTGAGTTACCTTCTATTGACTTTCTAAGTAGTACTGTCTATGTCTGCTGCCGTCCAAAAA
The DNA here is from genome assembly GCF_049901735.1 of Notechis scutatus. NCBI lineage: Eukaryota > Metazoa > Chordata > Lepidosauria > Squamata > Elapidae > Notechis > Notechis scutatus. The sequence goes on from NC_142012.1 coordinate 132,204,043, forward strand.
TTCAGCAATATGTAGAGGATACAGGGTCTGCATATTTCCTTTCGGAATCACTTTTTGAAATTGCTTGTTAACTGCTGTTTGTCTACTAAGAACCTTGAGACATGAAGTTTCATTATATTACATCAGGGAGTCTCCTTCAAGCCATTAACAAAATATTTTTATGTAAATTTAAGGGTTTAACTATTTTGGAATAAACAGCAGTAGGACAATTAAATATGGATTTGGGAAAGTAATAAACAGAACTAAGGAGCTAGATGGATTTGAAATAAGACTTTGAAATAAATTAGAATTCTTTCTTGTAGGACAATGTCTTTGCTTGGGGAAAAAATGAAGACTTTGAAATTAAATATAAGAAATCTTCCTGTGGGAAAATACTGTTGATCAAGGAGAAAAAGAATAAAAGGGTTGAAAGTTATTCACTAAAGGGAATGAAAAAGAAGTATAATTAAAGGAGAAAAAATGTACTAATACAGATGAAGCAAATTATTTTAACTTGGGATGAATTCAAAGATATTTGGAACCAATACCTTCAAAAGTTACTTTTACGATTGTGTACTATCCCAAAACTGGGTATAAAAGAAGTTAGAGAGGAGGAACATTCTCTACTGGATAAGGTTGAAGCAGATTCAAATGTGGATTTAGAAATAACAGATTGCAAGAATGATTTGGATAAAAATGTTAAACTATATTCACAAACGAAACTAGCTGATGTCTAAATAATTAATATAAACCAGAAAAGTGATGTGGATAACTTTTTCATTTTGGATTCATAAAAGAAGTGTTAAAAGTTTTGAAGGACTTTCTGAGAGATAAAAAAATATAAGAAATCAAAACCTGAAACTTTATTTAAAGGGAATAAAGATCAAGATTGCTTAAAAAAAAATATCAAGTTGGTTTATTTGATCAAGTTTAAAATAAAAGACTTCTTTGGTTCTTTAGTCAGTTTATGTGTCAATTTTCTTTCTTATATGTACATAAATGTCTGCAGGAGAATATAAATCATTTTACAGCACATGTGGTAGTTTTTTTGTATTAATTTTTCCATGATGCCATAATATGCACACATCCCATGCAATAAGGAGAAAGAACAACTGAAAATAGGTTAAAAGCAAAACAAATAAAACCCTTAATCCAATCATTTTTTGAAAGTTTAGCAAATTGCCTAAATTGACAGAATTTAAAAACTTACCATATATTGTGTCACCATTAAAGAATTATCAAATGGTGACCTTCTGAATTCTAAGGATGCATACATGTGTTTAAAACATAAATAGGAATTTTATGTAGATATGAAAATGTTCTTCTAGTTTCAGCATGTTTTTTATTAATATCATTTTATTCATTACCGCTTTGTCATTCTGTCTTTTCCCCAAGATCAAGGAGTATGTGTGTGTGTGTGTGTGTGTGTGTGTGTGTGTGTTTGCACATGGGTACATGTGCTGGAGCAAATGTTTGTGTGTGTGAAATCAGAAATTTGGCTGTGGATTTTTCAGAAAAAAGTGAAATATATTTACCTCAGCCTGAATAGAAGAAATTATTTTAGCAATGGAAATGGCAAAGTGGAAACGGATCTCCTTCCAGAAGCAAAATAAAAATAACGATAACAGTTCTGTTTAATGTGCCAGATGGAAAATGCTTATACTAAAAAGAATCAAGTTTCCAATGCCTCTATTTAAGTGGAGATTATTTAATACATACTTTATTTGCAGTGGGTTTTGTAAAATATAAATTGGAATTAATTCCATTTGCTGATAGCATACAATAAGCTCTACAGTCAAGCTCCCCAGTTTATATGTCCAAGTCATGACAAGAATCCTCAGTCCAACTATAGGCAATATTTTATTGAAGTAGTGTCCAATTCCCCACCTCTGATTTAGGACTTAATGCTACATTTATAAAATCTGCAGAGACTTGTAATAGTCTGTTTCTATACTGAGTTTGTAGGGAATGGAATGACAGCTCAGTAATAAAATTACTAAGGTGAATAGTAGGTTAGTAGGTCCCAAATACCAAGTAAAATTACTAAGGTGAATAGTAGAATAGTAGGTCCCAAATACCAAGTAAAATGTATGGTTTCTATCCAATGTATGGTTGAAACAGTTTCTATAAAATTCCCACAACTTAAAACATAAAGTTTTATTCTCTTTATTTGGCATACTGGAAACCTGTAATAAGGCAAACAATATGTCTGTTAAAAACAAGTTTGAGACCTCCAGAGAATGCCAGCATGGAGAGAGTTCGGAAGGGATGCAGTCAATAAATAAATGAAGGAGAGTCCACATTTAATCATGGAAAATATTTAGCTCAGCAATTTTATAGCGATGCATTCTTTATTTTCGTTTTAGACTTCATAAAACACTTCATATCTCTGTAAAATGCCGTGACAGGATACAATGCAAGGAAGGTGAAGAAGAGTAGTAGTGGTAGTGCAGAAATACAGAAAATCAAATCCATTCAATTGATTTTTCCAAAATTAACAAGTCAGATCATTGACCCAAGATGTCATCTGGGTTTTGATGATTTCCTTGGCTTCCCCAGGGTGCTTATCACCTCCTCATTTCTGATTTTGTCAACCCAGTTTATACATAACAGCCATCTGTAAATTCACATTTCAAATGCTTCTAGTCGCTTCAAGCAGACGTGGTATTCAACCGGTTCGCACTGGCTCGGGCGAACTGGTAGCAGTGATTTGGCATGGGTTGCTGAACTGGTAGTGGCCCCTGGCTAGCCACGCCCCCAACCCAGTCGCCTGATCACTCACTTGTCCCGGTCGGTCTCCTAGCTTTCCTTACCACGTGACAGTTGTGGTGCAGCTTGGGTGGATGTCCCAGGGCTGCTGCACATGTGCACTGCATATGCAGCTGCTACACATGAAGTGCACATGTGCAGCATCCCCAGGACATCCGTCCGCCTGCCTGCCCTCTCAGAGCACATTTTCTTCATTCTCCCAGCGAACATGCCTCTTCCAGCTCAGCCCAGCCTGGCCAGCCAGCAGGTGGGTGGGCAGATGTCCCAGGGCTTCTCATCCCCCTTGTTGCAAGTTGGCTGCAGCTTTTTTTGGTGTGGCTGCAGTCCAGCAACTGCACCAAAAAAAGCACACCCTGCTCTATGTGCTGGGCCCGGCAAATCCGAGCAGCAGCACACAGAACAGGGTGGTACCCTACCGTTGGAGAAGAAGAGTGAAGCTGGAGATCAGTAGCCTCTTTCACAACGCAAGAAGCCTCCCCCAACCGGTGGGCTGGGCTCCTCTTTCTCTGCCTGTTTGTTCTGTATGGCCGAAGAGGAGGAGACCAACCAGCCAGTTGGGAGAGGCTTTCTGCATTGAAAGAGGTGGCTGGAGACCAAAAAAAAAGAGTCACCTCCACCTCCGCCCCTTTGGCCAGTTGGTCTCCACACCAAAAACAGCACACAGCAGCTGCAGGCATCTCGTGACAAGGGGGTCAAGAAGCCCCAGGACATGTGGCCACCTGCTGGCTGGCCAGGCAGGGCAGGGCTGGGCTGGAATAGGCACATCCACTAGAAGGAAGAAAGCGTGCTCTGGGAGGACAGGCGCCAGGCATGTGGATGTCCCAGGACCACTTAAAGGTCAACTTTAAAAGGAGTCCCATGGAAGAAGCTGAGAACCGAGAGCAAATGTAGTGCCTGCATGGGTGACGGGCTTGTGTGTCCCTCCACAAGGAGTGTGGATGGAGGCAGACACCGCACCTCTGAGGAAAAGAGGAGGTGCCAAAGCCCTGACTATCACCCGGGAGGGGACCATGGAGGGACCTATCACATGCCCTTGTCACCCCCGCCACCATTACTTTTGCTCTCGTTCTCGGCTTCTTCCATGGGGGCACTCTTAAAGTTGATCTTTAAGAGCTGGAAGACGTGGGGGACCTTCCGGTTTGTCGGCTTCGCGGCGGCGGGGATTTGCGGCTGCGCGATCCCCTGCCGCGCTAGTTTTGGGGCTCCGACCCAGGCAGTGCGGAGCTAGGCTGCCCTGCAGGGGCAGCTGAAGGTAGGGGATCCGGAGAAGGGTTTGGGGGTGTTGCAGACTCCCTCCCTGGCCGGCAGAACTCCCTTTTCCCAGGACGGTGCAGCGGCGGTCTGTAATGGCCGCCACAAAGAAGCTGGCAGCCGGGTAAGAATGCGCAGGAGGAAGTGGAGAAAGTGATTGAGAGGAGAAAGTTTTTCTTGGCTCCTAGGACTCTAAGACATATTTAATAAAATTCCTGAAAAGTATGACTTTCTGAATAATACCTGCCAGAAGAGGAAAAAAGCGGCTGTTTGAAGGTGCTGAAAGGATAGCTTTCCTCTTTTCCTACGGAATAAATAACTGGATATTAAGAAACCTATTTCTTTTAGGTGAAAATTGGTTTTAAGCGATGAGTGGGAAGAGAGGATTAAAAGAAAATATTTGTATGCTAAGACTTTGTTGGAGCAGATGCCTTAAGGATTTGAAGACAAGAATATATTGCAATAAGATTTTAAACAGATTTGGACTTTCTTTCTCTTGGATTGATATTACCCCAGAAGGAGAAAGTGAGAACTCTGCCTTGGTTTGGACTGACTGATAACTTTGGGACTGTTTTATTTTTTTTATTTTCTTTTGAATATTCTGGTTGTTGTAAGAAGAAAAAGGGGAAAAGAAAAGAAAAGATTTATAATGGCTCTTTCTGTTGAGGAACTAAGAAAAGAATATGAACAAGCAAAAAAAAAATGGTAAAGATGGTGTGGAAGAAGCTTTCCTTTTCTTAGAAATGGCGCTTACTAATTATCAACAAACATTACAACAGATGAAGACAGCAGAGGAACAAGAAAGAAAGGAAGGAGCCATTTTAATGAATCTCAGAATTTGATCCAGAAAGAAGGAAGAGAGAAAGAAAAGAAAAGAAGAGAAAAGAAGAAAACTAAAGGACTTAAGGACTTAAGATCTAAAAAACATTTAAGAAAGGGAAAAATAAGGTGCAAAACCAATATGATAATAGTAAACAAAAGGGAAAAGGAATACGACAGAGAAGGGAAGCTGGTAAGGCAGAGGCTAGAAGAAGGGGGGTAGAAAGGTTTGTTGGGAGAAGAAAGAAAGGGAAAAGGTGGAGAAAAGCTACAATGTTTTGAAATTAAATGAAAAAAAGAAATTTTTATGGATAATGGATAAAGTATAATTTTTTTTTTTTTTTTAAAAAAAGATTTTGCAAGGTACATAAGATGAGATGGTAGTATTGTAATGACTTAAGAGTTGATAAGAGATTAAAATGTTAAAATGTTTAAAAATGATTGGCTTTAAAACTTAATAATAGGGGAGGTTTAGAATATTGTTTTAATTAAAGAGTTTAATAAGACTATGGTATTGATGTTATTATAAAATTTTTATTATAGTATCTTTTTTTTAATATTTGGATTTATTGTCTAATTATGTACTTAATTATGTTGGATGTATTAGTTAGATAGAATGTACCAAGCAAAGTCGGATTGGGTATTAGATATTATTTTAAAGATTAATTTGATTAACTTAGGGGGAGATAGAAAGGCATCATACTCTGATTAATGATTTCAGGAGAAACTTATTTTTTTTTTTTTTTTATAAGGAATGAGACAAAGGGATGATAAAAATGGACAAAAGATATAAATATAATGATTCAAGCTAAGATGATTAATTAAGATAGAAGTAAAAAGTGTGAAATATGTGGGAAGTTAATATAGAAGGCTTAGAATGGTAAATAAAATAAGTAATGATATGTAAGATGAGCATGAATATAATTGAAGTCCATGAAGAGAGAGACACCTGGGTCCAAGTTACTTTCCAAAAGATTTTTTTATGTTTTGTGTGTTGTGTGTATATGTCTTTTTGGGGGAGAATTAGTTAAAACTTGTAGAAATATAGAATGAGAATAATGGTAACTAAGTCAGAAAGAAACAGATGAAATAATAATAATGATATTGAATAAGAGTAAAAGAGAAGTAAAGAGAAATTGAATAAGAGGTTTTGGTATGTTGTATGGAAATGGTTTAAAATAGAATTATAATTTATCTGACTTGTTAAATTGACAATGAAAAAAGGTTTAAACATGTAATGAATAATGATAATTTGTGTGTTTTAAAAATTAATAAAACTTGTTTAAAAAAAAAAGAGCTGGAAGACGTTTCGTTAGATCACCGCCAACTCATCGTTGGGAGAGGTGTAGCCCCTGAATACATGAGAAGTCTTGGGCAAAGTTCTCTGACTTTTAAAATGCATCCGCCCAGTGTCTGCCTCTCTTCACGCTCCTTGTGCACACCGGGAGTACCTAACCGGAGTGAGAGAGAGTGAAGTTGACTACTGTGACTACTCCTCACAGCTGCCCTGAGCCGGTGTGGTTCGTTACTTGGGCAGCCAGATGGCCGCAGCAGCACTAACAGCAGCAACAGGCAGCACCACAATAATGAGGTACAGTAAGATTTGGCAGTGCAAATTTATCTCCAGGGGGCTTCTGGCAAAAAACAAAACAAAAGCCATCCTAAAACAAAACCCATTCAGCAGGCAGACTAGGCAGGCAGTCATGATCTTTAGTTGGGCTTTTTTTGGTCAGTCCAAGGGCGGAGGAGGGGGGGAAGGTACATAGAAAATCACCCTGTCTCTGCAGCATCGGTCATGTGACTTAGTGGGCATGGCCAACTCAATGTCACTCGCAGCAAGGTGCCACATCACCTTGCTGAGTTGGCCAAGCCCACCCAGTCACATGACCACCAAGCCATGCCCACCAAACAAGCCATGCCCACAGAACCAGTAGTAAAAAAAATTGAATCCCACCACTGGCTTCAAGTGGCTTTCTGTCAGAGACCAAATCCGTAGAGCAGGATAGAAAAGATGTAACATCAGACAAGCCTGATTTTCATCAACATAAATTATCAAAAGTGGAGAGGACCATTGTCAACTTCCTGTTCTCCTCCCTCTTTTCTTTCTTTCATTAAGGTTTTGTAGTGATGCATAAAAATTCCCACTCAATAGGGAGGGCGGAGCTGGCGTCGTGACGATGCGGCATGCGATCTTGGAGATCTGAGATCGCTGCTGATATCTTTGCTCCTGGACAGTCCAATCGGATCTAAACCGTCCCGAAGAGATGGTGAATGTAAAGAGAGCATCCTGTCGATCCCAGGGATACCGCAAAGTCCCTGGTAGATCCAGGAGAAGCTCTTTTTGCCAGCGGCAAAGAGGCAGCCATTAAAGCTGCTGAAGTTGGGACAGCTCCGAAACGAAAGAGAACAGAAAGAGAAAGTGTTCCGGTTTGGTGAGAACTTTTTCTTTACTTTAAGATTTGAAAGGACAACCTAAGGAAAAGAAAGAATCTGTAAAAGTTTTGACAGAAGTGATTAAGTGGCGATTTTAAACAGGAAGTCAAAGTAATATTTTTATTTTTTTTCTCATTGCTGGATTTTCTACACATGATTTTATATTTTGAAACTGGATTGTTTTTCTTCTTCTTCCACCTATTTCTCTCTCCTTTTTGACTTTATAATATTCTAGGCTAGAGACTCCCTTTTAGTCATCTATTTAAATATCTTTTTCCCTTTTTAATTAATTTTTATTATATTTTGTTTGGAAAAGGAGGGGGAAAGTGAAAGCAAAAGAAACTTTGTAACACTGCCAACTAGAGGCTTGGAAATATTCTATTTCTTTTTCTTGACCAGACAAATCTGAGAAAGAACTGAGACTTCTTTTCAAGGACATTGCTGTTTGATAAGATAGAGGGAAGAGCATGGGAGAGTATTATTGCAGGTGCTCTTCTGGGTTTCTATCAACAGATGGAGTCTGGTGTTGAAGCTTATAGGGAAAAAAAGGTGACAAGACTCTGGAGAAGAGAGTTATAAATTTTAGCAAAAGTCTTGGATAACCAAACAAGGTGCAGTGTGCTTTTTTTATTTTTTTGAAGCTGGGCTATTTCTTACTTTAACAAACCCCCTCCTTACTAGCTTACTTTCTGCAATAGCTATTTGGATTTTTTAGCCTTTTGGAACTTGTTTTTCTCTTTCTTTTTGTCTTTTGAAGTCTAATTTTTATGTTTGCACCTTATTTTAAAGGAAAAGCTTTACTATTAATGATTACCTTCCTTGTTTTATTTTTAAGGGAGTAGTCTCTTTTCTTTTTTCTCTCTCCCTCCCTTGTATTTTTTTTCTATTTACCTTCCATCATTTTTTTGGGGGGGGGGCTTTCTTTTTTTTCTTATGCATCCTTTTATACCTGAGACCATTTAATTGGATTAAGGTGTTGAAGAACCCGAAGAACTTTTCTTTTCTCTTCTTTAGTTTTTTACTTTTTACTTTTCCGCCTTTTTCAGGATTTAACAATTTTTTCTTTTTTGTGTGTGTTTATGGTCTTTTCTTCCATTTTTGAGTTTTTACTGCTATCTAACCAATCAATTGGATTAAGGTATACAAGAACCTGAAGAAATTGTTTTTATAATTATTATTATTGTTACTATTTGGTTTCTTTTTTCCCACTATTTTTACTTGGAATTACAATTGGTTGTTTCACAAGTGGATTAAGGTCTAGAAGAACCTGAAGATTTTGAATTGTCCGAAATGAGTAGGAAACTAACAGCCCCTGGTTCTTCTACTTCTTCCTCTTCACCATCTGGAGGACAACGTTCAATACAAACAATGTTACAGCAAGAAAAAGAACAGAAAAAAGTGACCCTGCAGATGATTATGCAAGGAATTCAAAATATTCAAATAAGAACAGAGAATATTGAAAAGAGAACAGAGAACACTGAACAAAGAACAGGAAAAACTGATGAAAAGGTGGAGAACATTCAATAAATGATGATGAAGTATGATGAGAGATTCTAAAAAATTGAAGAAGATAAACAAAGAGATAAGAAGATTGGAGATATTGATAGCAGATTAACTGTGGTTGAACAAGATAAAAGTGGGATGCTGAGATGGGAGATGGACAGGTCAGAATTTTATCTCAGATTCCAAAACATAGAGGAAGAAAAGGGACAAAACCTAGCTGAGATAATGATAGCAATTTTGGCTGAAGCTTTGGAAATAACTAAAGAGAAGATGATGGATGGAATAGATGAGGTTTATCGAGTCTTCAAAGATATGCAATGAGAAATAGCTTACCAAGAGAAATTCACATCAGATTTACAAAGAAAGCCATTAAAACGCAAATATTGCAAGTGTCAAGAGAGAAAACACTGAAATATAAAGACAAGGAGATTGTGGTCCTGAAACAAGTACCCAGAAGAGTGAGAGGGATGAGAAGAGAATACCGATTTCTGACCAAAATGCTACTTAAAAAAGAGGTGAATTATAGATGGCTGACTCCAGAAGGTTTAATGTTCACATGGCAAGAACAGAGACATAGAATTGACTCAATTGAGAAAGCTGAATTATTTTACACATAATATTTTGGAGGGAAAGAGGAGGAGGCAGAAAAAGAAATGTCACTAATTGAATTCCAAGAGGACTGCCAAATGGTGACTGAAAAAGAAGGTGCAGTAGGTGGAAAGGTGGAAGTCAAAGAACAACGTGAACCAAGATCTACGAGAACTGCTAAACCTAACTACAAAATATAACCATGGAAGAGAAAAAACTGATTACAATTAACATAAATGGACTTAACTCAGCTGTTAAAAGAAGGAAAACTTTCCATAAATTAGAGAAATTAAAATTTGATATAATCTGCCTACAAGAAGTACATATCAAAAAGCAACATGAACAACTGTTGATACAGCTAAAATTAGGGAAAATATTTACTTCTTTGACACAATGCAAGAAAAGAGGAGTGGTTTTACACATTAAAGATATCCCAGCGAAATTGATCTATACCGATGACGATGGAAGAATACTAATGGTGGAAATAATGGACAATAATATGAAAACACTCCTGATTGCAATCTATGCCCCAAATGACAATCAAGAAGAATTTTATAAAAAATTACATATGAAAATGAACTGGACTATGCAAATATAGTAATGATGGGAGATTTTAATGGAATTGTAGATAATAAACTGCACAGCACAGAAAACAACAAAGCAAAACAGAAAGATTCTCCCTAAATCTTTTTTAAAAATGATAGATGAAATAAATTTAAAAGATATATGGAGAGAAAGAAATGCTAAGACTAAACAATACACCTTCTACTCAAATAGACATTTATCATGGTCCAGAATAGATATGATATGGATGTCAACAGAATTGTTAGCTAATATTCAAGAAATAAATATTGAAACAAGTACTTGGGCAGATCACAATCCAATGACAATTAAATGGAAAGGATAAAGAAGATCATCTAGATGGACGTTAAATAATACTATACTAAAGGAAAAAGACTTCACACAGTGGATGGAGAAAGAACTGGTTTTCTTCTTTAGAGAAAACAAAAAAAAAGATACATCAATTCAGAATGTATGGGATACAATGAAGGCATATGCCAGAGGCTTGATAATAGACTATACGAGGAAAAGAAATACCATGAAAAGACTAGCCTCTAAGGCATTAGAGGATGAGTATAAAGGACTTGAAAAAGAGCTACAGAAAATGCTACAGAAAAAGGACATTGTTAAAAATGGATATAATTAAACATAAAATAGGTCTAAAGAAAAAGAAAAATTAGCACAGAAAATCAGAGGTGAGAAACAGAACTACTTTGAAGATGCAAATAAACCAGGTAGATGGTTAGCATATAAATTGAGAAAGGAGAAAGAATCAAGGAAAATATTGCAATTAATAGATGACCAAGGCCAAGTTTGCTATGGTAGTAAAGAGAAGAAGGAAATCATATGAGACTATTATGGGAAACTATATACACAAGAGAATATTGATGAGAAAAGAGTTAAACAGTACTTACAGAATGCTAATCTACCCCAGATACCTAAAGAGATTGAAACAATGTTAGAAAGCAATATAACGATGATGGAGTTAACTGAAGCACTCAAGAAGCAAAACAATGGAAAGGCACCAGGCCCAGATGGACTTCCGGCAGGATTTTATAAAACACTACAAGAATCGTTGAATCTTTCATTGTTAGAAGTTATGAATGAAGTTATGTTGAAGAAGAAGATACCCAAATCATGGTCAGAAGCTTATATTACACTTGTCCCAAAAGCGGAGGCCGATCCATTACAAATCAAGAACTATAGACCTATTTCCTTACTAAGTGCAGATTATAAAAATTTTGCTTCAATATTGGCAGAAAGACTTAAAAAATACTTAAACAATTTTATCCATCCTGATCAAAATGGATTTCTGCCAAAGAGACAAATTAAAGATAATATGAGAGTAATCTTTGGAATACTATGAGGCACACCCTGAAAAACAAATGGCTTTGATATTTTTAGATGCACAGAAGGCATTTGATAATGTGAATTGGTGATTCATGTTATTACAGCTGGAACAGATGGGGCTTTGCTAAAAAATTTATTCAAGCAATAGAAGCTATATATCATAAGCAAACGGCAAAGGTAATGATAGAGGGAGAACTGACAGACTCTATTGATATAAGAAAAGGAACAAGACAAGGGTGCCCACTACCACCTCTGTTGTTTGTGTTAACTTTGGAAGTGCTAAACAGAAATATTAGAGAAGAAAAGGATATAAAAGGGATGAAAATTAAAAAGGAAGAATTTAAGTTGCAAGCATTCGCAGATGATCTGGTTTTCATTTTAGAAGACCCTTAGAAACAGCATCAAAATTGATAGAAAAGATAGAGACATATGGAAAAGTGGCTGGTTTGAAAATAAATAAAGATAAGACAAAGATCTTGACAAAGAATATGCTATCAAGACAAAAGGAAGAACTGGCGGATCTATTGAAAATTCAGGTCACGAATGAGATCAAGTACTTGGGGATACATTTGACAGCAAGATGTAGGACACTAAAAGAGAATCATTATATCAAACCTAAGCAGCAGATAGCGCTAGATTTGGCGAAATGGGAAAATTTACAACTGTCATTAATAGGGAGAATATCAACAATCAAGATGAATATATTACCCAGAATTTTATATTTGTTTCAAACAATTCCAGTTAGGCTTGGAAAATATTATTTTGAAGATTTAAATAAAATTGTGTTGAAATATATATGGCAAGGTAAGAAAGGGAGGATAAAGTTAAAACTTTTGCAAGATGCCAGAATAAGAGGAGGATTTAGTTTGCCTAATTGGGAGTTGTATGACCAAGCTACAAATTTGATGTGGGTTAAGGAATGGATAACATTAAGAAATACTAGATTGTTGACATTAGGAGGACATGATCTGTTGTTGGGGTGATATGCTTTTCTATGGTATAAAGGAATTAAAACACAGGGGTATTTTTGAAGACATATATGGGAGTCTCTGTGATTAAACTGGGAAAAGACTAAAAGACGCTGTTATTTGAAAATTCCAGTCTGGCTATCGACCATTGAAGCATTTTCTTATCCTATAATATATAAAAAGGAACAAACAATTAGATATGGTGGAATATTGAATGAAAATGGTGAACTTAAATCTATGCAAAAATTAGAGGAACAAGGTATAAAGATGAATTGGTTTTCATATGTGCAAATACATTCAAGGTATGATAAAGATTCTAAAACAGAAGGTTTCTATGATAAACTGACTGATTTAGATAAGATTTTGACAGGTACTGATGAAAAGGTGATTAAAAAATTGTATGCCTAATTTTAGTTTATTTCATCATTTGCAGCATAGCTATTAGTACAAAAGCTCCTTTTCCATTTATCATATTAATTTCTTTTCATTAGAATGTATTTGAAGGAAATCCCATTCAGAAAGCTCAGAATCAGACAGCTGAATTTTGTGCAATAGTGAGAGGGCATATTTGTTTAGAAAATAAATATTGTTAGAACTTCCTGTTATGGTTCACAGATGTAAATCCATGAAGCTCATCTATGGGAAATAAATTCAGAAAGTATTTTGAAGTTTAAAGTTCATATTATTCCACTGATATCATTCATAAAACAAGTTTATCTACAAAGTATTTTAAGTACAAAGCAGTTTAAGATACAATGATATATATGTTTACTCCAAAATAAGTCCCCTTAAGATCAGTGGGGTTCCCAGATAAGCATGTGTGGATTTTTCAGCTCCAGCTCATGTTCAATACTGGTTTTAATTATCAAAGATATTCATCTTTCTCGGGGGTCCAATTGCTGCTGAATATTTTGAACAGTAGAGTTTCCTTTTTAAAAATCTACTACACAGTTTAAACTAATAGTATGGAATTACTTCCCTAATTTATAAAAATGATTCAAATTGCATCTGTTTGAAGGTGCCGTTTACCATTTAGAACAAAGACCTGTAACCTAATCTTTTCACCTTCTCCTGATCGTTGGCTTTTCTGATAAACATTCCAAAGGGCTGAAGATCACTCTTTAGCAAATAAAATAGTGTTATTGGTTTTCCTCTTCTCTCCTCCACCCCACTCCAACCCAAGTTCAATCGTATCTAATTTTCCAAGATTGTCTGAACAAGTCCTTGCAGTTTTCTTGGCAAGGTTTTTTTCGAAATAATTTGCCATTGATTCCTTTCTAGGGCTGAGATAAAGGAACTGGCCCAAGTCACCCAGCAAATATGCCAGGTTCAAGGATGATCACAGATGATACTAAGCTGGCAGGAATAGCTAACACCCAAGAAGATGGGCTTAAGATCCAGATGGATCTTGACAGACTAGAACACTGGGCCATATCTAACAAAATGAAATTCAATGTAAAGAAAAGTAAAGTCCCACACTTAGGCAAGAAAAACCAAACGTACACATATAGACTGGGTGAAACCAGGCTCAATAGCAGTAACTGTGAGAGGGATCTTGGAGTCCTAGTGGACAACCAGCTAAATATGAGCCAGCAGTATGCAGCAGCAGCCAAAAAAGCTAATGCAATACTAAATTGTATTAACAAATGGATACAATCAAGATCAAGGGAAGTACTAATACCACTCTATAAAGCCTTAGTAAGACCACACCTAGAGTACTGCATCCAGTTTTGTTCGCCACATTATAAAAAAGATGTTGAGACTCTAGAAAAAGTACAGAGAAGAGCAACCAGGATGATTAAGGGACTGGAGGCTAAAACATACAATGAATGGTTGCAGGACTGGGCTTGACTAATCTAGTAAAGAGAAGGACCAGGGGAGACATGATAGAGGTCTTCCAATATTTGAGGGGCTGCCACAGGGAGGAAAGGGTCAAGCTATTTCCTAAAATACCTGTAGGCTAGATAAGGAATAATGGATGGAAACTGAACAAGGAGAGATTTAACCTGGAAATAAGGAGAAACTTTCTGACAATGACAACAATCAACCCATGGAACAGCTTGCCCTCGGAAGTTGTGGGAGCGCCATCACTTGAGACTTTCAAGAAGAGATTGGACTGCCATTTGTAAGAAATGGTGTAGGGTCTCCCACTTGGGCGGGGGGTTGGACTAGATGACCTACAAGGTCCCTTCCAACTCTGATTATCTGTTATCTGTTATCTGCTCCCCTCCAATGCCCTGACATTGTGAACTGTCTTCATTTGTGCTGAATCCAAAGCAGTTTTTTCAATTATGGATTCAAGTTTAATAACGGAAGGGTGGCTATTTCCTAAGAACGGAACATATGTGTTAGGGATGTAAGTCACCTAACAGTTGGGTTGGAAATATATAAACCAGGATAGACATTTTAATAGTGTCTCTTTAAGGGAATGCTAAAATTGTAATTGGGTGTGGTTCCTCAAATGGCCATAAAATGGAGCGAGAAACCTGGTTTCCGAGAGTGTTGCCGTTCCTACATTTCCCTATTGATTGTTGCTGATCATTGTTATTCTTGGGTTTAATGTGAGTCTTTTACTGAACTGTTTTTGATACTGGACTTTGTTATTGGATTATCCCTGGACTGAAAACTGACTGCTATAACCGTGTATGACTTGGACTGTTTGTTGGACTTTGCTTAACCGTTTACTGAAAGTAAAAACCTACCTTTTACTATACAGTGTATCTGTGTGCTGGTTGTGTGTTATTCTTCACCACTCTCACTATGTCTCCCTGTGTGTGCTCGTTCTCCTAATAGGGAATTACCTCAACAATATGTTTCAAGTTTTACAACACAACAGAATCATACCATGTTTAAGAAATGGGTCAAATTAGTCACAAATTCATCCACGTTTTAGAAAAGTTTTTTCCCACCAGTTAAACATTAACAAATCTAGTCTAAAAAAACAGATGAATCTATTCATTCCATTTTATTTCACTCCATTTGACTTTGTGTATGCATCTTCCCATCATATTGGATACATTTCCCATCTAATGTATTTGCTTTAGAATTCCATTTTTGTTTATTAGCACATTTTGTGTGAATAGTTTGATTCTGAATCAGAATATTCAGAGCAGTATGCAAATGAATATGGTAATGAATTTTATCTTGCAACTCCTCAAGTTTTGTTTTGCTATAAAAAAGAGTTTTGTTTTCTAACTTGAATGCATGAGAATTTATTTCAACATTCTCTTGTTTTGTGTTTTGGGGTTTATTTTATTGTCAGGGACAACAAATAGCTACCCTATTCATTACTCTAAAGTTCTCTGGCATCCCTGCTTCTTCTAAGGTGAGATGTTCCCTCATCTTCCTTTCAGTTTAATTTAATGTTATAAATTAGAGAAGCTGAAGATTTCTGAAAGATGAAAATTATAAAAAGCAAGGCATTCATATACATACTGTTTGGAAAGCACAGTGATATCAAAATTCAAATGGAATTATAACTGCATATAACAGCCATTCTCTTTTCCTCAACAAGGTAATCCTAAAACTGTTAGTTCCACAAAGTAAGAATCATGGTTACTAATCCAGTAGAGAATTTGTTTTTTGCATTTCATGTTAATGCTCTGTTTTTCTTTGAAAGAAGTTGTTACAGATACAATGCTATAAAAAGTTTTGTGTTTAAGTACATAGATGAGCTTTAAAACATCCAAATGCTCAGCACTTCAAATTGTAATGCCTACAAACATTTTTTCATGGGTAATACAATGCAATCAATCCAAGGTTTTAGATATATTTCCTCACAAAGTATTCAAGGATATCAGTTCACTGTGATTTTATATTAAGCAGCATACAGGAGTTGTATTTGGCTGAATGGAAACAATTATTTATTTGAAGTTGGGATTGTTATCTTCATATTCTAATTGTTTATATACTTCTGTATTCAATTAATGTTGGATTTATTATATAATTAGCTAATGATCCAAAATCAATCATTTGTTAAGTGTGGTTCGCTGGGTTAGCAGAACAGATTGTTTGGATTTCAATATCTAGAATTAAATTTTATATCTATTATATAAGCCAGAAAAGAATTTACCTTTTTGATAAACATCTGCATCAACATTTGAAGTTACATTGTAATTCAAAAGATAATTATGATTAATTATTCGTTCTTATAAATCAAATCTTTGCAGGGCTAATAAAATGCATTCCACATCTGGCATATGACAGAATTATGATTGAGATAGAACATGTGTGTGCACAAAATTTATTCCATCTTTATCAAAGATATGTTTCCTTTTTCAAAAAAAGAGACCAACAAAACATAAGATCTATTATTCAGAAACAAAAATATGTTAGCTGAGTCCAACTGGGCCTGTTCAGCCAAAATCCAGTTTACCATTTAGATCTGAAAGGGAAAATTGTAGTAAGGGAGATCATTTATACTAGAGTTGTTTAAGAAGATCATTATGATTCATATAAAATACATATATCTTCTATCTCTCAAGTGTCCTTATTTAAAGGGTTCAGAAGGAAATAGCACACATAGGTGTGCATGAGTTATGTATTTTTGTTAATTCTTTAAATGTGTGAAAGGGAAAATTGTAATAAAGGAGGTGTAAATACTATTGTTTATAAAGATCATTGGGATTCATCTAAAGTATATATTTCCTCTCACTCAAATGTCCTTATTTAAAGGGTTCAGTAGGAAATGGCACACATGTGTGCATGAGTTATGGTGTATTTTTGTCAGCTCTTTAAATGAAAGTAATATTCAATTTACTAAAGAGAATTTCAAAATTTGAAAATCTATCCTATCTAGACTTGCTACTGCTGCCATCTCCTAATGTAGGTGCAATCTTGAATATTTTCCAGAGCTCCTCACAAAATATTTATGGCAGCCTCTTCAATCTAAAGCCCGTCAACTGTTTATATTGCCTGTGTCCTCATCTCTGATCATTGGTCATGCTCTCTGGAGATGATGGGAATTGTCAGCTCGCAAATGTTTTCATAATGTTTCCATTAAGGTAGAATCTAGGAAGCCACATACCAGATGTGCAATCCAGTTTATAATTCATGTCAGCAAAATCTATGTACTTTAAGTGAATTATTGCAAGAACAAACATCCCTGATCGTTTCTATATAATATATAGATATTTTGAACTGGGATGGTTGAAGGGTAGAGTGGGAAATCAAGCGCTTTCCAAAAAGTACTTTATAGCTTTCTTAATACATGATGTATTCAGTACATGACCTATGCAGTACATGGCAAGTGTTTTTTTCTTTTCTACTGTGGGGGAGGGGGGAAACACAGCTATTTTATACACCTTAACTTTTCTGGATCAAAGTTTTTATGTATTTTTTCCCGTAACAGAATACTTACAAATGTAAATAACATTTTAAAGTGTATTATCTCAAAACAGTGGAAGAAAGGACTGGTCATATGTATCATTTACATCAATGACATCTTTTATCAAATGTAAATCAGAAGACTCAAAATAGCCTTCAAAAATGTTGGCAGCTTCAGAAAAATATTTATTAATAACAAACTATACTAATGGGAAGTTGTGTGTATTCATTGGAGCTTAAAGAAAAAAGGCAATGCAACGCATTGAAGCAAGTAGCCAATATTCATATTAATGAGAAGAAAGACAGAGCAATTATCCAACCTTGTCATATTTTATGAGTTAGCTTGTCATATGAAAAAGCAAGTATTGTTTGCTTCTGAATTAGACGTTACCAGCTACATTTCAAGGCAAAATAAGACTTTATTTACTAAACATATCTGATATAATTTGCTGATACAAACTTAGGCATGTAGTTATCTTTTTTAAGAAAAAAACATCAGGAATTGCTTTTAAAGTCCTGAATATCTTTGAATGGGAACCAGAGGAACTGTAGAATCAAATTAAAAAGTTAAAGGAGAAACTGTAAACTATATGAAGCAAACTGGATATCAAAGTAAATGGTGCAAATAAGCAAGAGAAGCCAAAACAAAGTCAAGAATTGAGCATGTATCAGAAGGAAATTTTCAGAGAGCTATTAGAAGAATGTGCAAATCTACTACATATAGTCTTAAATTCACATGCACACACACACACACAGATACATGTACACACACACACACACACACACACACACACATAAGTGAAATACTAGATATTCAAGCTGTTTTTTTTTAAAAAAAATAATACTAGATATTCAAGTTAGTAAGTAAAATATTCAAGTGACATTATTGCTTCTCCTTATTGTTCATTTTTCTAACATAATTTTGAAGTGCCTTTATATATTCCAAACTTTTTTTGATGAGATATACTAATGCTACATCATTTTATAAAAATTCTGTTTAAGATAACAAAGGGTAAATATCAATCATATTTCAAACATATTTTCCATTGTTCAATCTGTGTAGTATAACCCAAAATTTCAGCCCACTTTAATCATATATTCTTTCACTTGTTCTTCTTCTGTTTTAACATTTTAGCATTTCTATTTATATATTTTAGCAATTACATGTTCATCATTTATTTTTGCTGATACCAGGATTGAAAATTATATTTTTTGCCTTTGCTTATAGATAAGAGATGGAATATTTGAGTGAAGAGATATGTTTGTAACCTTATGAGGGTGAAGAGTTACTAATTTGTCTATACTTGTAATGAAAGTTGGAAGTCACTTCTTTATATATTTATTTTTTCTTTATCATATTCTTTCTTTTCTTTCTTTTCCCGGTTACCTGTACATTTTATTCTTTCTTGCTATTCCTTTTTCTTTCTTTAAGTTTAGTTTGTATTAGTTTTTAGTATTGCAGTCAAGTCCATTTTATATATATATATTACACACACACACACACGTATATATATGTGTGTGTGTATGTGAGTGTGTATGTATAATATAGAATAGAATAGAATAAATTGGAATAGCATAGCATAGCATAGCATAGCATAGCATAGCATAGAATAGAATAGAATAGAATAGAATAGAATAGAATAGAATAGAATAGAATAGAATAGAATAGAATTCTTTATTGGCCGTGTGTGATTGAACAAACAAGAAATTTGTCTTGGTGCAAATGCTCTCAGTATACATAAAAGAAAAGATACATTCGTCATATAATCATCATAATTTTTTTCACCAAAGACAACATATTTCTTGCAAAATACTTTTCATTAACTGGCAACATTCATATATTGCATTGACTACTTTCATTAATGTCAAACATTGAGATCAAATTGCTCATTAGTCTGAAAAGCCTGGAATGTCAAATTATTACTCCTGTCAACTACATGAAGATGTTGCTATGTCTCTGTTGACTCTTGTAATGAAAAAAATATATATAAACCAAAATCTGCTTTATATCTTTTGCCAATTCTTTCTAACTATATCTATCAGGCTTAAGCTCAGAAATGAGACTATGAGATCCAATTCAGTCCAATCCTTTATTTGTTTACACCTAATAGACAATCTTGTCAAACTAAAGCTATAGCTTTCTAATCTACTGGATATATCCTGAGATATTCTAGGCTGCAGTTATCATAAACTTTTTCCCACTCCCCCCTCCAGCTCAGGATAGCACAATCTCTTAATCCAGATCTCCTTCTGGGAAAGTTCTGAGTTGTCAAAATTTTCTTCCACTGTTGCTGCAAAGCACATTCCATTACAATGTTAGATAGCATAACAGATACCATTTCATCGAATCAAGGCAATATATTATCAAATTAGTCTTCCTGGGTCTTATTGATTTTTCAAACAAGTCAAGAATTTAAACCTGATGTGATTAATCTGTGACATCACTAGGAGTTATAAAAACAGGCTATGCCTGACTGTTAAATTAGGAGGTATTTGGCTTAATGTAAAAAGATATGAGTACTTTTTTGAGAAACAACTATGTTAGAAAGATAGTACTTGTCCACTTTCTATTTTTTCCTTTGACAAAATGAAATAATGAACTTATAATGTCTGGAAACCTATAATGCTTCATCAGTTTTCACAGAAATAAATAGGGATCTTCTAGAGCTGTTTTGAATAAAAATAGTTCTTTACAGGTATATACATTCTGCATAGTCTTTTAATCTACTTATCACTCTTTCGCCCCTTGTTCATTTATGTTGGTTTTCTAGTAGCCATTTTCAGATCTTTCACACTTTGATGTGACCTCCCAACTTAAAATCTTACTTTTGCTTTTTACTGTTTTCCTGTATAGTCTATTAGACAAGTTTCTGGGTCAGATGTGACCTGGTTGCTATAGCAGTAAGTGCTTTAGTCCTAAATAAATTGCCCAAAATGTTCTATTTGTAAAATATCTTAAATTTACTTTTACTTTCCTTTTCAGAGTGCAATTAACTATCTCTATGAAATGAACTTTAGTTCACTATCACTAACAAAGTGATAAACACTAACATTCTGAAAGTTTCTTCATAGAAATGTTTAAGATTTCTGCACCTGTGTATGTAATTTTCAGAACAACACCTACTTTGGAAAGGCAGCAGCTACCTTTTTTATTAACTTTTCAGATAATTGGACCTATTTAATAGTACACATATGGCCAATAAAATTAATTTTATTCCTTTGATTTTCTTTGGAAAATGTTGAAATATGTATAAGATCCATCTTCCATAGCTGGTCCTGATTTTATTGTTTTAATTCTAGGGAAAGTGACCTTTGCAGGATAAGGTAGTATATCAGTTCCATGAATAACTTTTTATCATCTTTTCTGGCCTCTTGAAATAAGAGAATTTGTATCCCATATAATGTAATAAGTGTTCTTTCAAATGTCTTTATACTGCAACATATTAAAAGACTGGGGAAAAATAACACATCAATTTAAAAATTGATAATGTAATTTATTTATTAATTTATTAAATAAATACATAGAGTCATATGATATTGGGGGAAAGTGTCTCATCATCTTCAGAACAAGATTGTGACACTTCTATCATATGCGCTTGCTTTCTGGCTGGTCCATGAATCAATCCTGATCCATGAATCAATCCTGTAGTCACAAACAGGCCTGTTTTCACTTGAATTACATAACTCACATCACAATAAAATTGGCGTAACTTCTCTGTTAAAATAGAATCATAGCTGCATTCCAGATCTCAAATATTCCCAGAAGATTTCTGATAGTAGCAGTCATCACAGTAATATGAACAGGGCTTCCTTCAAAGGTAGTGTTAATTCAGATGGCAAAAGATAAATCAAATCCTTTAAGTTGAGTTCAGCCACTGGTATTTACAATCAAGAAGTAAAAGCCATTTACTCACTTGCCAGAGGTCCTTTGCTGAAATATATAAGGAGTCTGTTCAACATTTCACAGTTTATTGTGTGATATTGCTTCTATTTTCCTCTGTTCCTCATCAGCTTCATCAGAATTGCAACATTGCTTATGAGAACCAAATATTACACTGAAGAAGTAATTTTCATGATCAAAACCGCAATGAACTCAACAAAAATAAACTTTTATTAGAGCTTTCTTTATTACAAAAGCACTCCAAATAGGGTTTGCTTCAATATATAGGTTTTCAATATGGTCATGCTCTAGGTCTTAATTGATTAGGCTGATTGTTGCTTAGGAAAATTATTTGACTAGAGAGATTACTGCAATTGGTGTGATATTGGCTATATTGATTATCCAAAATTGTTCCATTAATTAATTTAATCAACGTACCATCTTAACAAACCTACCATGCCAAGGAAAAAACCCAATGCCAAACCACAACCTAAAGAGAAAGTAATCCCCACCAATGAACCACAAGACTCCTGAACATGCCTTAAATGCTACGAAGCTCTAAAGGATAATGAAAACTCCATCAAATGTTCTCTATGTAACAAACACACTCATCATGAATGCTTGGGATTACCCGAGCAAATGATTCAACACCTAGAATCATCCAATGAGTTTCCATATCTCTGCAAATCATGCAGACCCAAACTGGATCTGTTGGAAAGAGTTGATACCATTGAAACACGAATAACATCCCTTGACACCATAGTAGCATCCCTGGGTGCCTTAAAAGAAAGATTATCCAACCTTAAAAAAAAAAGACACAACGCAAAAACCTGAACATCCAATAGCTACAAACCACATCTCTACCCAACAACCACAACCCAATCCACAAAAAAACATAAGCCAGACAAATAATGATATCCCAATCCTCATCAGAGAAGCTGTTGAGCGTGAACGGAAACGTCCAAATGCCATCTTATTTGGTCTAGAGGACATCAATGATAATGATGACATCACAACTGTCTGAAACATCATCAGTGATTATCAAGCATCAACCATCTCCCCTGATGAAATACTTGACATTTCCCACATTGGCCAAGAGCTCAAAAACAGAGATGGCTCTGTGGCCCCATGCTTCTGCAGGGTCATTTGCAAAAATGAATCAAGCAAACGTAAATTCATTTACACTATAAATTCACTCGCCAAAACCAACACCAACCACAAGAATCTCCGTTGCCGCCCTGACCATACAGCAACGTGCTCACTCCCGTGTACTCCGCACTGAACTCAAAAAACGTCTAGACAACGTAGAGAAGGACCTGTACATTAACTACCATGCTGACTGTATCAAAAGTAAGTCACACAACCCGCAACTCAGCTTTAACCTTCAACCACAACCCTACCTCAACCAATCCACCATCACCCAAGATTAGGCACACACGCCCCTAACTACCTCAATTCCAACTACTGCTGGCCTTAAATGCAAGCTACTCAATGCAAGAAGCCTTGCGAATAAAATACCTGAATTTCTCCTCTTACTAAATATGGCTAAATTCGACATCATATTTGTCTGTGAAACATGGCTAAACGCATCTCTCCCTGACTCCATTACCACAGTAAGAGACTATCATGTTTACCGATCAGATCGTGAAATCTGTAGAGGAGGTGGTGTTGCTATCTTCTATAAAAAGTCTTTACATCTAAAAAACATCCAAGTTACCCAGGAACTTGCTCTTCCTGAGACCATCATCTGTGAACTATCCTTAAATATCACATTTCGATTCTTACTATGTTATAGAGCACCTGATTATGACATCGAACATGTAAACAAGCTAAATACACTACTAATATGGGCAGCATCCTGCCCACACGCTTTTATCTTTCTTGGTGACTTCAATCTACCTCATATTGACTGGACCCTAAATGAATGTACAACTGAACCCATACACGCAACCTTCTACAATGCTGTTACAAATCTGGGACTTGGAACAACTAGTAACCAACAACACTAGACTAAACAACTGCCTCGATCTTATCTTCTGCAATAGTTTGAATTTAATTTACGGAATACAAACTAAAGAACCCTTTTCCAGCAGTGACCACAATATGATTGACTTTTGTCTCAACATACGCCCACACAAAAATCATCACAATGACGTAATCCCCAATTAGAACTTCAAAAAAGTCAACTATGATCTTATATACAACGATCTCTCATCCCTTGATTGGCAATCTCTATTCACTGGATGCAATACTGTTGAAGACCATTACAACATATTTTTACTTGAAGTCAAAAGAGTCATCAAACTATATGTACCAACAACAACTCCCAAAACAAAAAAAAACAGATTACCCATAACAATAAGGGAACTTCAATCCAAAAAGAGATCACTCTGGCGGAAAAACAAATCTGGTCACGTTGCCAATTTCAAAAGCCGATACAAAAATTTATGCCACCAGATAAAGACTGAATGCACCAATTATCACATTAAACAAGAGGAAAACCTTCTATGCACCAATTCCACCCTCACTTTTTACAATTTTGTAAACAACAAACTAAAAGACTCAAGGTCCATTCCACCCCTGATATGACCTAATGGTAAAGACTGCAACGATGACACCATTAAAGCCAACATCTTTAACACATTCTTCGGCTCAGTATTTGTAAACAGCAATGGATCATGCCCAGTATTTCCTAGCCAAACCACAGACAACTACAATGATCTAATACATACTGATTTTACAGAAGACAATGTTGAAAAAGCACTACGCAATCTAAAACCATCTCTATCTATTGGACCGGATGGAATATGTGCCTACTTCTTAAAAAAGCCATCCACTGCCATAGCTGAACCTCTAAGCATAATCTTTGAAAAATCTTTCAGGACCAGCTCCTTGCCTAACCTATGGTCACAAGCCACGGTCATCCCCATCTTCAAAAAGGGAGACCCCAGCCTAGTTGAAAATTACAGATCAATCTCCTTATGCTGCGTCACCTGTAAAGTCATGGAATCAATTATTAACCAATCCATTATCCTCCACTTAGAGACAAACAACCTACTCTCCAATAAACAATTTGGTTTCAGGAAAAAACTATCCTGTAATCTGCAAAAACTTACACTGCAAAAACATATGGACTACACAACTCAATCAGGGCAAAGCAATAGATGCAATCTACATAGACTTCTGTAAAGCCTTTGATTCAGTGGTACACGACAAACTACTCCTAAAACTAAAATCTTATGGTATCTCTGGACACCTGCATAACTAGATAGAAGCATTCCTGTCAAACAGACAACAAATGGTCAAAATTGGGAGTGCCCTATCAAATTCTGTACCTGTCAATAGTGGTGTCCCCCAAGGCAGTGTTCTAGGACCAACTCTCTTCATACTCTACATAAATGACCTCTGTGATCATATTAAGAGCAACTGCATTCTCTTCGCTGATGATGTAAAGCTGTTCAATACCACAGACAATACTGCTACCCTTCAAAAAGATCTTGACTATGTATCAGAATGGTCAAACAAATGGCAACTTCAAATCTCAACAAATAAATGCTCTGTCTTACATGTTGGCAAAAAAAATCAGAAAATAAAATACAAGCTGAATAGTCAAGATCTTGTTGATGATCCAAGCTCTGTAAAGGACCTTGAAATACTCATCTCTAATGATCTAAGTGCTAGAGCCCACTGTAACTACCTAGCCAAAAAGGCATTAAGAATTGTTAACCTAATCCTACGTAGCTTTTTCTCTGGTAATATCACACTACTAACTAGAGCATACAAAACATTTGCTAGACCAATACTCGAATACAGTTCATCGGTCTGGAACCCAAATTACTTATCTGATATTAGCACAGTTGAGAAAGTCCAGAAATATTTCACAAGAACAGTTCTCCACTCCTCTACTTATTGTAGAATACCTTATGCCACCAGACTCGAAATTCTAGACCTAGAAAACCTTGAATTATGCCATCTTCGGTCTGATCTAAGTATGGTATATAAAATCATACATTGCAATGTCCTACCTGTCAATGAATACTTCAGCTTCAACCATAACAACACAAGAGCACATAATAGATACAAACTCAAAGTTAACCGCATCAAACTTGATTGCAGGAAATACGACTTCAGCAACAGAGTGGTCAATGTCTGGAATACTCTACCTGACTCTTTAGTTTCTTCCCCAAACCCCAAAAACTTTAACCTTAGATTGTCTACTATTGACCTCACCCTTTTCCTAAGAGGTCTGTAGGGGGCGTGCATAAGCGCACCAGCGTGCCTACCATCCCTGTCCTATTGTTTCTTTTATTTTTCTTATATGTACCCATTTCATGTATTCATAACTATGTATATACTTATACCTATTATCTTGTAAGCAATTGACAAATCAAATAAATAAATAAATAAAATAGGTGACACGAGGTCATTGCAAGTGAAGGGTTATATTAATCATGAGCTTTAGGACTTCAGCCTTTCTTGATGGGATTATGTAATATGTCATATCTGGTACAGCAATGTAACATTTTTTATATGACAGGGATTGTCACCCAACACTGTCTGAGTTTTGATTCTTTACTTTGATGAAATCACTAATTAAAACTGCTGGTAACCCATTATAAATTAGCGTATGTTCTAACAGCTAATAGGTGGAGATAGTATGAACGTCAGCAACTGTAGAGGGACAGAAAACAAAACTGTTTTGTTAACAAGAGAGCAACAGTATAGATTTGTTAATAGGGTTTTATATGAGAAACAAGGCAGAGGAGGACTAAACAATCACTGATACTATCATAGAGGACCAATATCTATTTCTTATGCCAAAGCTGGCACAACATATAACAAAAAGCATGCATTTTTCCCATATCTCAAAATGGGATAAATACAGTATATGCTTCAAGCAATCTATTAATAAAAAGGAATAATTATAATATTTTCTGTCAAAAAAGCAAATGTTGAGTGAATTTGAATCCAATTTCTCTCATCATGAAGTATTAAGCAACTTTTGCTATGGACAATTATGAGAAACAAAGAAAAAGGTGGATTGCTCATTTCTTAGTTTGCTGTGTGATTTAATCCTAAAATCAAAAGGTTAAGTTCTGAACTTTAAATCATCTTCTGATCTGAAATCCCCTTTTTCTAATTTCCATAGTAATGAATCCTCTGAAACCATCCCTTGCCATGGTGATATATAACTTTCTGCTGACATAACATTTAGGGGTGTGCAAAGCAATCAAAAGGAGTGTTTCACAAATCCTATTAGCACAAGCAAAGCATCTCTCCTTGGAGTAACCACCTCTTTTGACAGGCTGACAGAACTGCTTCAAAGGCTTTCCTCCACTGTCTGGACATGTGTATACAAATGTAGAAATGACCCACTGCCAATACCAGCAGAAATGTTGCCTATGCATGCACATACATACAAGCTAGACAATCTTGAAAGCAACCAAGCAAGAAGGAACCCTTCACTCAAACAGTGCGGTTTGCAAAGCATCTTTTATGAATTCATTGTATAGATGTGCAAGAGCAGGGTATCTTTTGCATTTCAGAAGCTTCCATGTGTGCCTTACAAAATACATCAGACCGTTTAACAATTTGAAGAAAAGTCCTTGATTCATGCTTCCATGTGTTGCAAAGCACCAGCTTTGATGCTTTATATATGCCTTATGAAAATGCTGTAATGTCCTAACATTGGGTAGGAAGTTACAAACGACAATCAGGGCTGGGCTCTCATCTGAATACATCAAACAGGAAGGGAAATTACATAAACTATAATGCTATGGAAATACTATGACAACTTGAGCAAGGGAAAGATATTTTCAGTACAAAAAAGCCCCACAGGCTAAATCTGATACAGTAAATCAAAGTCCTGGAATGACAAGGCCATGCTCCTATGATACTATAGGAACTCATCAAGAAAAGTAGCAGGTGTTCTATTTTATTCCAAAGTAATAAAAAGTTCATCTGCATGTGGTGAAATTATTTTATGCATTTTTAAGTTCACAGACAATCTTTATCTAAGAATAGACACTATTCTAATGTTATAGGCATATATGCATTATGTATTATGTAATTTCCTGTAATGCTGCTGCTGTAAAACAAGACTGAAAAGAGCTTACATCATAAAAACCACCATTTTTTATACTGAGTGGCAGTGGTGGAATTCAAATTTTTTTACTACCGGTTTTGTGGGGATGGCTTGGTGGAGGTGGCTTGGCTTGGTGGGGGTGGCATGGCTTGGTGGGCATGGCAGGGGAAGGTTACTGCAAAATCCCATTCCCACCCCACTAACCTGCTTTCCAGCTATGCTCTCCTGTGCAGGGCAACAAAAGAAGACCCAGCTGATCAGCTGGGACTTGGGAGACAGAGAATAGATGGCGGCGGGGCCAGTCAGAGGTGGTATTTACAGGTTCTCTGAACTACTCAAAATTTCCGCCACCAGTTCTCCAGAACTGGTCAGAACCTACTGAATACCACCTCTGTTGAGTGGACAGTTTAAGTGTTATAGAAATCAACATTAGCTTTGATAGGGAAGATTGCTGTTTCTGATTGTGGGGGAATCAAGAGTTAGAGGGCTCCCTCTTTCAATGGAAAACAGATTTAAAACAGCTCTCCCTTCTCTTTAATCGGAGAACATGTACCATGAACTGGATTAGAAACCCAATGCAGGTGAAACAGTGAAGTTGAACCTGGAAAACTGCAGAGATACTAGGGAAAAGCCTCTGGTTCAAAGATAAGCACTAAATGGCAGATTCAGAACCCAAGGAAGGGCAATCATTGGAGCTGTTATCTAACAGACAAGACATGCTGAAAGAGCCAAAAAATAATCCCGCTGCAGCAGCCCAGGCATGAAATTTTACAAACTAACTCCAGGTCTAGAAGACTATGAATGGTGAGAAGAAAGGTTCCATTACATGTCAGGAGAGTAGAAGTAAAAGGTTTTTCAAATGTAAATGGACTGAGTTTGGCCATAAGAGCTGAAGACTTGGGGAAATAAGAAAGTATCCAAGAATTAGGGAATAGTCAAGATAGATAATTATAAATTTGTGACTAGGAATAAAAATGTACAGTAGAGAAGAATTATAAACTTCTATAAAAGCAATACAAAGACTCTAGATTAAGACAGATGGGAATAATTGAATAGGAAATACAGAAGACACAAACATACAGTTAATATTAAGTCAGGAGGAGAACTTTAGTTTTATTCAGTAAAGCAAACCACAGTGAGTCAAAAACAAATCTAAGCTTTTATGTCTGTCATCTATACTAGATTAACAAACAAAAAACCCACTAATACTGAGATTTCTGTTTTATTATTTTATTTTATTTTTTAAACTACCTAATAGCAAAAGTTGTCTGAGTAGTTTGCAATAAAACACATATAAAATCAATGCAATCTGAATCAAAATAAAAGGAAGGCAAAAAGAAAAACACTGTGTAAACAACATCAGTCATTTAAAAACCTATTAACAGCAGTCATTTACAAGCCTATTAAAAAGTCTGGAAAATATAAAAGTCTTCACATGGCATCAAAATGATGCTGATATGAATACCAGTCAAGCCACCATAGAAAAACTCTGATCCTTATAGAGAGCCTTCACTTCCTTTGTACAATTCTCATCTTCTCATTAGGACTATGTACTACTTGGCCACCAGGCTACAACTCCCAGCTGTAACTGAGCAAGTCCATGACTTTCCTGCATCCAACTTTGAAACTAACATAAAAGAGGACAGTGATGCAGCAGTCTCGATTGTGACAAGAGCATCAGCAGACATATCTTTTACAAAGCTACAGGATGGACAGGGGTCACTTGCTTCCTTAGATGTGAATGCTTTCTCAGTGAAGATGTTCAAAACATTCAAATCCTCAATAACATTCTGAACCCCTAACAACTTTCCATAAAAATCACAGTATCACCCAGAATAAGAGCAAGTACCAACTGCTTCAGAATATATTTCAAAAATGCTTCTGCCAGATTACATACTTTCAGAATTTGAAGGATAAGCACTTAACCTGTGAACTCAAACAAACAAGGGCAGTGGATGGGTTTTATATGTATTATTCTTTGCAACTGTATTCACAAACGCATTTAATACAACACATACTGATACACACAAATGCACTGATTGTGCTGTCCAGACAGTTTAGAGTTAATGGGATTTGGGATAGTTAGTTAGGATTTGAGAGCTGTCCCCTTAAGGGAATGCATCATGGTAAATGTAGTGAAGATATCCTGGGAAATGTAGTCCATGTCATGTGGTCACACCTGTAATCCTGATTAGTCACTAAATTGACCCTTGTTGGGTTGGGGGAGGCTCCCTCACTCTTGCCTGAAGCCATTACCATGCAGCTGCTTCAATCATCATCATCATGGGGGATGAGAGTTTATTATCTTCCTACACTATAATGCAGATATGCAAAGGATTGGACATTAAGAAGAACCTCATCATAACTGTGAGTTGATAAGGATGCCTGATGAACCAAAAAAAGAGGCTTTGTATGGATGCTTTGCGGAGTTTATCTGTCTGCCTTTGTACAGTATTTGTACAGGACAGGCAGAATACTGATGCTATTTGAATGTTTAGTCATTCTGAGTATTCCAGATAATAGTCTGGTCCTGAAATAAAAGTACAAGTCATTTCCCCAGAAATTCCCTTCTTATCCCGATGGATGCTATGTGTTTTCCTCAATACTGGATCCTTTGTCAGAGGCCTGGAAGTTTGAGACTTGTGTGCAGTTATCTTAGTTCTTCTCGCAAAAGCTTTTTTGGACAGAGAGCTCTACTGTTGATCTGAATTTACTGGAACACTTTCCTAGCTTTTATGACTCACAGCTTCAAGTGTTCTTACTACCATTAGGACCAGTTTGGGCTTTACTTTCAGCAACTTCTCTAATTCCTCCTTCAGGCCCTGGCACTTTTCCAGCTTTTTATATTCCTTCCTGATGGTGCTATCACTTGGCACCAGTACATCTATCATCACCACTGTCTTCTGCTTTTTGTCTACTGCCATGATGTCTGGTTGATTGGCCAGTACTTACCTGCAGCATGGATCTGGAAATCCCACAGGATCTTAGCCCTGTTATTCTCCACAATCTTGGATGGAATCTTCCATCTGGACTTCTGAGGGCCTACCCCATATATTTGCAGATGTTCCTGTACACAATGCCAGCTACTTGATTGTGCCACTCAATATATGCTGTTCCTGCCTGCAACTTAAAGCCTACCATTATGTGTTGGATTACCTCTGAGGCCTCTCTGCACAGTCTGTACCTTGGGTCTTGCCTAGTGTGCTAGACTCTTGCTTCTATGGATCTAGGGCTTGGTGCCTGTTCTTGTGCTTTGAGCAGCTCCTCAGTGCTGTCTTTTAATCCAGCCCTTTCCAGCACTACCACCTCAGCTATCCCATGCAGAGTCTTGTCTTGCTACTGCACTTCATTTGTATGATCTTTCTCCCATGTCTACTGCTGTTTTAGACATTCCCTCAGCACTGATC
The DNA here is from genome assembly GCF_049901735.1 of Notechis scutatus. Lineage (NCBI taxonomy): Eukaryota > Metazoa > Chordata > Lepidosauria > Squamata > Elapidae > Notechis > Notechis scutatus. The sequence goes on from NC_142012.1 coordinate 132,234,961, forward strand.
TTCGGGTGCCATCTTACTGATGTACTCCAGGATGTGTTCTCTCTCTCTCTCTCACACACACACACGCACGCGCACACACACACACAGAGAGAGAGAGAGAGAGAATGAAATTATTGTTATGAATACTCATACTACCATATTTTTCTGCTGAGAAATAGAACTTGAATGTCAAAAATGCACCAGGACGATAGAGAATTTTGAATAGACAGGTTGCATCAGTATTATAAATATTTACAGAATAACAGCTTTGGCACCACCATGAACATTATTCTTCCTTCTTTACTGATGCCTAGTTATTCTAAACTGTTGTCTTCTTTATCTCTTTTGAGCATTTCCCAGAAGTACTCAAGCAAAGAAGAGCATGAAGCCAAAATTCCAAGAAACCTAAAACCCCCACACCCTGATAAAACACCAGACCTGTAATCCTATTCACGTTTACTTAAAAGTGAATTTTACTGTAAAAAGAACCAGGACTCGCCTCTGAACAGTTTTATTTTACCCTGGTGCGATATGAATGTTCAACAACTCTTAAGACATTTTAGAGAAGGCCTGCTCATGCAATAAAAGTGCAGCTGTTACTTAGTGGGATAGGGTGGGGTGAAAATATAAAAGTTATTTCATGCAGTTATTATAGATTATTCCACTATTTCACTACAGCATGGATTTTGAAATTTTAATTGTTTGGAAGCTAGCCTTTTTCTTCACAAATCCCAGGTTCATGTCAGAGAACTATTTTCCCCTTCTCTATTATAGCTAGTTGAAGTTTATTTCTAATATAGTTAATCTTTGTATTTGCAAATTAAAGTTCCTTGATTTCTTCCTTCAAAAATTTAATAAATACTCACTGAATTTTTTAAAAAGTGTATAAATTTGTGGGATTAACTTTGATTCAGTTGCCAAAAGACATTCCGTACATAACTTTCATGTAGTGAGAAAAAACATTCCTACCTTCAATTTCATATGCCATAATATAAATCCAAAGACAACAGAACCATCATGATAAAACATAATATCAATTCTAGCAAAAATATATTTGATAACTGTGCAATTGCACACTTGCATTAAAAGGCAAAGCTGCTATTTTTTGATGTGAAAAAGAATCGGCCAACTTTTCTACAAAATGTGCTTTACTATGGTCCACCTGTGATTGAGTTAAAACTGATGTTATAATCCTCCCACCACCACCACTTTCCATGGCTCTTGCAACAAAGTGGTCTGGATTAAATTCTTTCTTGGCACGACTCCAAGAACTCCCCAGGCTTGCAATTCAGAATCATTTGACTCTGCATTTATTTCTCCCTGCACCAAGCGATCACAACGATCTCATTTGCTGAGGCAACAGACTCATTTTTCTGTGCCCTGGGTTGTCAGAAAGAGATTTCCTCATAGTTTGGATTAGAATGCAGATACTTGTCTGCTACAGGGTTTAGCTAACAAAAGGAACTGTGCAGAGTACTTATAACCTTTCAGGAAAACACATACTCAGTTTCAGTGCTACTCTGCCTTTCAGTTTGTTGTTGTTGTTAGTCGTGAAGTTGTGTCCGACCCATCGTGACCCCATGGACAACGTTCCTCCAGGCCTTCCTGTCCTCTACCATCTTCTGGAGTCCATTTAAGCTCACACCTACTGCTTCAGTGACCCCATCCAGCCACCTCATTCTCTGTCGTCCCCTTCTTCTTTTGCCCTCAATCTTTCCCAGCATTAGACTCTTCTCCAGTGAGTCCTTCCTTCTCATTAGGTGGCCAAAGTATTTGAGTTTCATCTTCAGGATCTGGCCTTCTAAAGCAAGGGGTCTCCAACCTTGGCAACTTAAAGCCAGGTGGACTTCAACTCCCAGAATTCCCCAGCCAGCTACATGGGGAATTCTGGGAGTTGAAGTCTGCCTAGCTTAAAGTTGCCAAGGTTGGAGACTCCTGTTCTAAAGAGCAGTCAGGCTTGGTCTCTTCTAGGACTGACAGGTTTGATTGCCTTGCAATCCAAGGGACTCACTTTACTGAGTTGCCCCATAAAACAAGAAGTGTTTCTGGAAAAAATGTTTTATACATTTACATTTGGAATTCATAAAAGGATAGGAGAAGCCTGTCTAGATTCCTGTTTCCTTCAAAACAGTTGATATGCTTCAAGAGGATCGAATCCTTCTTTCGGCTTAAACACATTATTTGAATTTTTGTTTCTTCTTTGCTCCCCATCGGTCAAGGGTAACATAAGAGAGAGATTTATGTTTTAGATAAAGCAATTAAATGATATGAAATACCTAATGACTTGAATCAGTGCATCTGTCCTTGACCCAGGCATCACCAGTTTGTGCCAAGCGCAGCATGACTATGTCATCCATTCAGATCCTAAGGAATGTGACACCAACCAACTGCTCCTCTTGTGTCCATGAAAAGTAGGTAATGATGGAAAGAAAAGCTATCTTCATGTAGCTGCCCATGTGAAGGGGGACTGAATGAGATAGCAGCTGCTCCTAAATCTCTCTCTCTCACACACACACACACACACACACATACACACAAACAGAAGGGAGGAGGGAGAGAGAGAGGGGCGGGGAGGTTTACTTTAGTGGAATAGACATACAATATTGGGGAGCCAAAAACAATTTCTGCCCACTCTCTAGATGGCCTAATCCTAACTGCAGCATGAGCGGGTAAAAGCAACCTGAATCAACTGCTTATGGAAGTAGCAGCTGACCTCTTCCCTCTTCGGTTGTATCCTCGGTTGTGTTTCTCATTCTGTGCCTATAGACTCACCTGAAGGAAGCTCCTATAATGACTTTTCTATCAGGCTATTAAAGGGCAATAAGGCAGGGAAAAACTGAAAAATTCCACACTTCTGTCCTATCTACAATTTGAGGGAAGGTAATTGATTCTGCTTTGGTCTCCCTCCACCTTTGAATGGAATGACAGAGAGAATGCTTATCAGTCTCAATCAGTCACCTGCTCTCTCTTTTTAGGAGCAGATGTGTGAAAACTCCCATATTCATTTTGAAACTTATATTCCAAGCACATCTGGAGAACAGCTTTTCTGTTCATCCATTTTCTGTGGCCTGGATCTAAAATTGCCACACAGAGGGAGGAAAAGACATTATGCAAAGTAAGTAAATAAATAAATTAACAAATACTGCCTCTACTTTGGGGTAAAGTTAAAGGGTAAGAGAACATCTAGCAGAAATTATAGGGGTTCTTTGAAAGAAACTATGAGGTAAGAATGACTATTGCTATGGTCCAGTATATCATAAAAAGGCACCCAAAAAGAATAGGGAGAAGTTTATCAGTTCTTTAATCTTCAGTCCACAGCAATTCTGTTTCTAGCAAGCTTGGTGAAGAACATGAGGTTTGTGAAGACCACATGTTGGTGAAGGACTGCATGTGGGTTTTCACACCCATATACCCACAAGTAGTCAACACATGCAACTTTTTGGCCAAATAATATCTAGAGATTCATAAAATTCATAGAACAAGATAAACAATAAGGCAGCTGTATAACTCTATTTCACGATCAAAAGTATATTTTGGTTATATTAAATTATATGTAAAATTTTCTTTTTCAGTGAAGAGCAAAAACACAGTATAAACTATAAATGAGAAAACCTGATATGCCAGTGTGTAAAATAAAGTTTAAATAGATGGTGTTTTTAAAAGGTGATTTTCAAAGATACTGTATACAGTATATGTAACTTAAGTAATTATGTCATCTTAAAGCAAATGGATTTTGTTAATGATTTAATTGTCTGATTTATAAGTTAGCTAGAAGTGGGACACTGAAATATAAATAAAGGTTTTTCTCAAATATTAAGAGACATTAACTTTGGGACTGTAAAAATATTGTGTAATACATGGATTTCTACTACACAAAAATAATTATATGATGTTTAAAATTAATATTAAATGCTCAGCTGCCCCAAACCACTGTTTTGCAAGCCAAGGTACCTCATCTAAAATTGCTATCATAATGCAGCCATTTCCTGTCCCGCCATTTGATGAACTCAAGTGGGGAAAAATAGTTGAATAGGGTATGAAACATTGACAAAGCTATCCATCCTTTCAAACACAAATAATATCCCACCCTTCCTTTACATAGGACTCCATCCACAACATGTTGTGGCACTTGCCCTTTGAAGGAACATACCTGTGGCATTCTGACCAATTCAACCCTTCAACCCCATAGAGAGTCTTAAAAAAACAAGTTTTTACCCCAAGTTTTCAGATAGATTGCTGCTGGTGTGCCTTTTTGGTGTGTAACACTGCCTGGGCTATGTTATTCCCTCTGTAAAGCTCTATTTTTATATTTATTGTCTCTTTTATATATCTTGTATTGGTTTATAACCATGCACTTCCCAGACTCTGTGTTGAGTTGGAAAGCCTTAGCAATATGATAATCAATCAATCAATCAATATGACTGTCTCATCCAGCACCGAGATTGTTAGCAAATATGCATGTGTGCGCAAACATATTTGACTGCATAAACTCACAAGAAGCTTGGGATTTAACTGGCAAAAAGTTACTTATTCCTGCCTTCAGTTTGATTTAGAAATCAGTACAGATGCCACTGACAGCTGTACCAGCCTGTCATTCCATCCACAACCCTAACATTCTCAAATCTCTCAAACCCCACCTTTGCCCACCTAGCTTCATGTTTTTTTAACGGGGAGGGAATGAAGAAAACCCCAATCCATGTGCTGTAACTTCATAACCCATTCCGTTTCCTTCGAAACTCCAGTCTGTACTTTATTAATTGCTCACTCCTTCGCCCACATTTGATTGCAACGGAGACCAATCAGGTCAACAGTCACACTCCGCTTTCGATCTTTCCTACGGACGTTCTTGTCCTGTTAATGAGGTCTCTATTCCAGTTTGCAAAGAAGGGAGAATGGTTCAGCTGAGTCCAATTCCCGCTTTGGATTACGCCTCCCCAAAGGCGACTGACCAGACGGTTTGTCCTTGCGCGAGTAACTGATTATGTTGTGTTGCACACCTGCGCTCACCCGTCGGGCCAGTACGCTCAAGGTCCCTTAGCCCCGGGAACCCAAACAATGCCAGGTTTTCCAGGGTGTTATCGCGACACCCACACCCAGCCTTGTATATTAGCCTTGAAACTACTGTACCCCACGCAAGCAAAGTAAGTTGCACAAAAGATTATGATAAAGGGAGAGTTGCCACTCAGGGCTGCGCTGCCTGCACCATTTAAACTCTCGTCGTTTCCCCCTCCTGTCCCCCAGGAGCCCTAACTTAATGTCTCCGAGACCTATCCAAGGGCTGGCCGGATTGATGTTCTGCTTTGCCTTCTCTTTTCAGATCTTCGCAAGTGGGGTAGAGTACAGGAGTTAAGTGTGTTTTTAAACGGGGGAAGAGGGTGTTTTGACGAGTCTGGTGTAAGGGTGGGAAGGGAAAATTATACTGACCAGTTGTGGGGACATCAGGAACCAGCTTGATGGGACCGATCTGCCGCATCTGAAACGCCGTCCTGACTTCGTGGCAGCTGGGATTCTTGACTCCAGAGACCCCGCTGCATAGTCCGGTGGCTGCTGTCGCTAGCAGTAAGAGCTCGAAGCGTCGCCAACATAAGAAGACTCCAGGACTGTTGTCACCGGCCATTTCCACATTCCCCAGCAGGGACAAAGATAAACCAGGGGACGCCCAACACACCTCCCAAGAAACAAATCGACACGCGCACGAAATGGGAGAACAGTGAGAGAGTGAGAGAGGTGCGGCGGCGAGCGTTCAAGTTGAGCGGGGGGGGGGGGGAACTTGCCCTGGATAAACTTGCGAGCTGTGGGCGGGGGATTGAAAAAGGGAAGGGGAAGAAAAAAGGTCCGCGGAGATCCTCTCGAAGCCCTGATCCAGCGAATAGCAACGTTCCAAGTTTGGAACGCTGCAACTCTTAGAACCTTCGCTTTTCCCGCGGGCGTTCGAAGAGTTGGATACCTAAAAGATCGCCAGCTGGGAAGACGCCAATGTTCGAAACATGACTTTTCCCTCCTCCGCCTCCTCCTCTGCTCTTCCAATGAACACGCCCGGCAGGAGGTGGTGGTGGTCCTGCAGCCCATCCCTCTTTATTCCGTAGTTGCTATGAGAAGAGCAGTCGTCCTATTTATTAGCTTGCGCTATACGTTACATTTTTCCCAATAAGGGCGTTTATTTTAAAAATGTATTTGCATCCGTGCGGATTCGCGCCGGGTACTTTTTCTTTGTTGCAATAGGCTCCAATGCTACACCTGCGAGTACTTCTCACCCCACCCACCCCTATATTTGCTTCCCTTTAAAAAAAAAAACTTATAAAGTAACTTTTCTTTCATCAAATGAGATGTGGACTGGTAAACAAATAAAATACAGAACTATTTCTTTGTTCTGGCCTACTTCCAATACATTGTGGACAAGAGTGGAAACCCTTAAGTGTAATTGTACTTCTCAATTCCACATTGGTAGTGTAAGCCCTCCTATATAAAGACTAGCGCTCAGTTGGGCAGGACTAAATGTAAACAGGACAAGGTAGAAAGCAGAACTGTGCCAAACAATGGATAGAAATACAGGAAATTGAGCACACATATAGATGCTAATATGGATGTATAAGGGTGGTGATGTGCAAAAAACTACCACCTCACAGAAAAGCAGCTGCAGGGCCTTGGCAGAATTCCCTGAAGTTTTAAAACACTTTCCTTGAGATATGTAATGAAAACCTTGTTCAGCAATACTTGTTCTCAAGCCTGAAACAAAGGAACTAGCTTAAACGTTTTGTAAGACAGCACTGTGTACACTAATAACTTTTCTTTGTATAGAGCCTCAGTAATGTGGGAAATTTTACATGTTGACTTTCTGTCAGTTGCCAATTATTTAAGACTTGGGAGCCCTGCTGTAGCACACTTGTCAAATTTAATGTATGTTAACCAAAAGCAAAATTTAATTTAAAACAGAATTCCATTTTTTGCAGTTTTGGCAGTTTTCTAGCTGCCAAAGTAAGTAACACATGAATAAGATCTGCTGCTATTTAATAGTTATATTGTTAAAGCAGCGCTAGTGAAAACTATTCTGCAAAACAGACAGGAAGGATCAGAACACACTAAAGAAGAGACAGGTAACAACAGATAAGATGAAACTAAGGATGGCTCAAAATCATAAATGTTCCTGATAAAGATGTCTATGGAGATTATTGTAATACAGGTCATTGGTTGTCTCAAAGATACTTGTTAGGTATAACATTGATACCAAATATGGTTTGGGTGAATAAATATATAAAACTTAGATATCATGGTTTAAGTGCTTATCACTTTAAGCACAATGCAGCAGGCAATTAGCAGATTAAGGGTGCGGTTAGAAGTTACAATATAAGGAAGCATTAGAAGCTGGAAAACTTACTGTCTGTCTGTAACTGTGTGCTGCTGCGACTAACTGTGATTACTGACTGTGAGTGCCTGTGACTGAACTGTTATTGTTTGCTACTGTTTGATGATTTACTGCGTAATTCTACTGAATATCCAGCGTTTGTTTCTCTGGAGAGTGAAACCGGAGAAGGAGAAGATATCTTTATCGGCTGATAAAGATATTGCAAGGACTCTTAACTTGGACTATAATAGTGAGTCTTACTGGATGGAAATACTGTGAATGACTTAATGGACTGAATGACAATGCTTAAATCTCTAACTGGATTAAAACTATTTAAACTACAAACAGTGTTTTGTGTTCAGTGTGTGTATACTCTGGGGCCCTTCCACTCTCGTTTGGCTTCCTGGCTTGACTACTGCTGCAATACTCTTCTAGGGTTAATCCCCAAAACCCTAACAATACTTTTTCAAAAGGCAACTGTTTTAAAAAAAAGTCCAGTTGCCTTTTGAAAAAGTACCTTTGAGATATTCCTGATAAAGATAAATTGGAAATAAATACAGACTTCACCATCCTCTGTTTTACAACTGCCATACTCAAACCTTTTTTTATTCTTGAATTAAAGTGCTATTCATTCATCCTGGCATTAACAGAGTTGCTATCTTGGGTTCCGATCCTTATGTTTCTATGATTTTTGTTCCAATTTATCATTAAATGATATTGTCCGGTTTTATTTGTGTCAATTTGACTTGACTAAGTGGTCTCCAAATGATGGGGAAAACATTCATTGATCAGCAGATTAATTTGACATAGAATCACTCTAGTTAAGCAGTCAGAATATGAAATTAATTCCTTGCTCCATCCTTCCAACTGTTAATAGTAAAATTTCTGCCATGCATTATTCTGATCTTAGGAATTGAAGGATATCATACAGATTCATGGAGAGGTAGTTCCAGCATGGCAGGCAAGCACTTAACTTAGATGGAGAGTGATTGTCTTCACTTCAATATATATTTGGAGTTGAGTTTATTGAAATGTCTTGCTATTCAATATCTTAAGTACTACCATTAAATTGAACTAAGGTACCTTTGTGAAGGCATTTATACAAAAGCCCTCTTTAATAGACAAGATGGGTCACTGAGATTTGGAGAGATGGAGAAGGAAGGGTGTAAGCTCTGTTTTGACTGTATCTCTTCATGATTTCAGTCAAAACACTTATCCATTGCCTGATATGACTAATGAACTTTCATGTTACAAAGCCACAAATCTATATGAGGAATTTTTTTCAATAGGACTATTAAACTGTTACAGAGTAAGTTTCAAGTTTTCCAGAACTCTTTGTCAGACAAATTGTTCAATCAAAGAGGAATATGGAGAAAATGTGAGAAGTGATATAGGAGTAATGTAATTGCTCTTGAAATCTAGAGTTTATTTGGTTTGATTAAATTTTTGTTTTATAAACCAAAAAACAGTTTTGGAATTCAAAGAAAAATTCAACAGGCATAAAATATTTCTTTTTGAAGTGCTACATTTGTGAGTGGCCCAATTTTCCTAAATTTGAAATGTTCTCCCACTATAGAAACTTGTTGCCTCATATTGCCTCCAAACTCCTGAATTAAAAACATCCATTATTCTCTCACCTCTTTAAATCAAGGCAATAATTATTCCTGTCAGTTTAGAATGTCTCTCCAAGAAACTTGCAGAGCATGACAATTGCTACAAAAACAAAACAAAACAAAATTCATTCATTCCTTCTTTTCATTTTTATTACTGTTCCCATCAGATGATTCTGGGCAATGAACAGAAAAATCCAAAACAGCAATTTCCACAGTAACATATTCAAGGTAATAAACATAACACAATCAACAGAAATGAGCAAACCAAATGACTCTCTAGAGCAGGGGTCCCCAACCACCAGTCCGCGGACCGGACCGGTCCGTGGAACAAGTCCTACCAGGCCGCTGGTTTGCTGGGTGCTGCCATCTTTTTGATGAAAAGTGCTTCGGTGAGCTTTTCCGGGTAGAAAGCTCACCGGAAGCGCTTTTCATAAAGATGGCATAGCGCTTCGTGAGCTTTTCCGGTAGAAAGCCATTTCTCCCGGAAAAGCTCACAGCACTGGCGCCGCTCATCTTTTGATGAAAAAGTGCTTCGGTGAGGTCACTTTTTCCGGAAGCACTTTTTCATCAAAAAGATGGCGGTGCCCAGCTAATGCCGGTACCGGGCCGCGCCATAAAAAGGTTGGGGATACCGGGCGGCATAAGAAAGGTTGGGGATCACTGCTCTAGAGTTAATATATTGCATAATATATGGGTCTCTGCCATGAAGGCAGGCTGGCTAGCCCTCAACCCCTTTGTTGAACTACTTTGTAGACAAATTTCTAATCTTATAAATTGTTTTTAATACAATAAATAACACTTCATTAATAATCCTTAAAATGATTCGTGATTATGGATAGAGGTCATTCCAAATGTTGAAAGTTCCTTTTCTACTTTTATTTGAAAAACACAAACTTTTAAAAATCTTGATAAATTTATAGCAGCATGAGAGTTCTTGGAAGAGTAGATCCTTCTTTCCTATTTTTGTTCCTTATAATTGCCAAGTTACCACAGTCTAAAAAGATCTACAAACTTTAGGGCACTGGATAGCTGCCCATAGTCATTCTAAAATCCCTGAGGAATTACAGCCTAATAGTAGTCAAGTCAAATCAAATGTATATCTATGGAGATTCTCAGTCATCCAGGACATAGTTGTCCCAAAGATGCTTTTTTTTTCAAAAGGCCACTTGACTTGCTTTGTTTTTACTTGAAGATGTTTCACTTCTCATCCAAGAAGCTCTTTCAGTTTTGAACTAGAAACAGAGTCCTGTTGCCTTTTGAAAAAGCACCTTTTGGAAAACCAAATGTATGTATAGTCTAATGCAATATTAAAGATACTTACCCATCCCCTTACTAAACATCATGGTAGAGCAGGGGTTGCCAACCTTTTGGACCTCAGGGACCACCAAATTCATAGTTTTAAATCCTGAGGACTACTAATATGAATTTTTTTAAAAAGATTATATGTGTGTGTGTGTTTTCTTAAGTTTTCGCGGGTATTTATATGTATGGTATTCAGCTTTGAGTGTATGGTATTTATATGTATGGTATTCAGCTGAATGAGATTTCATCAAAATGTCGCCTAGATACTTCCAATTTTACGTGGGAGAAAACCCGAATAACCAAAGATCTATCTATCTATCTATCTATCTATCTATCTATCTATCTATCTATCTATCTATCTATCGTATTCAGCTTTGTTCGGGTATTTTCCCACGTCATTATAGTTGTGCTTTTAAACTTGTAGCAACGTTTCAGCATATATACATATATAAATTCAAACTTCAAATAAGTTTGAAACTGATTTATGGAACAATAGTGTGCAATGCACATATACTCAGCACAACGTTTCAATAGAGTCAATCAGAATTACTTCTATTACAATGTGCAGAGGACCATTATGTGATAAATTCAAAAAATGAACACTTATTACATCCAGTGATTAGCTTTTAGATTTGCTTGTATGCTTTCTTTTTTGATCTATAAAATTCTAGACCTCTAATCATGTAGTTACTTAGTAGTTACTTAGTATGAAGACAAATATAAGCAGTGCCTATTCAGGGATGTTAATTTTCATTAGTGGGAAGGGAAGGGAGTGGGAAAGGAGGATCGTATACTTTTGAAATGGGTTTATACGTCACTATCTTTTAGCTTGAATAAAGAAACTTTTTTTTTTCTAAGTGGAAAATAAAAAACCAGTACCTTGTTTGTTTTAAGTATATACTTCTTCTGCTGCTGGGGCTGGGGGAAGATAATATAACTAACTGCACAGAATTTTTCAGTGATTCCAAAATAAAACTATATTAATAAATTCTCTCAAGGAAAAAACCTAGAGACCATTGGATATTCCTTGCAAATGAACTAAAGTTGAGATTCTATATAAAAGCAACATGAAAATGTGTTACTGTACTTTTAAATGGTAGAAAATCCCCATAACATACATTATAGCTGCCACTGTATCATGTCTTCAAGACTATGCAGAAGTAGTAGGAGGCTAACATTTGGGTATCACAACAAATGACAAATCTTGAATTTGAACCAAACAACAGAAGATTTATTTATTTTTTAAAATGTCAGCATGTGTTGGATTCATTCCTGTCAGAGGAAAGTTGTATTTTTATCCCATTAGAAATAGTAACAATCAATGGTATATTTCTCTGATTTCCCACAAGGACTTCTGTGAAATATATCTTCCAGTCTGATGATTGATTTATTGATCTATTATGTGCCACTAAGTCATTTTCAATTCCTAACAATGACATAGATCATTTTTTTCTATGACTATCTACCTGTTCTTTCAGGTCCCTCAATAGGGTTAGCCATCACCATGAAAGGGAAAGGTATAAATCCCTTCTGGTGTAAGAAGGTTCTGAGTTCAGTCGAAGTATCAGATTGTCTCAAATTATGAGAGGTCCTTGGTACTCTCTGAGTTTGCTTGTTTTCTTGCAGACGTTTCATTACCCTAATTAGATAACATCATCAGTGTCTCAAATTAAATAAATAACTGACACATACACATAGGGAGAAACCATGGCAGGAATCTATTCTTCATTTGTTGTCTTTGAGGCAGAAAATTTCTGTTGCCAAAGAGACAGTTATTGGGCATCAAATCTCTGGTCAGCAAGTATCAACTGTGCCAGATAAAAAGTCAGCAAATGATAGATTGCATTTTAAAAAAGAAAGAACGGAGTTTTGTGAGCAAAACTTGCAAAATAATTTGGCTAGTATTTGTCAGCCTCTAGCAGTTTTTATTGTTCTAGTTCTAACAAGAATTTGTCCATTTTCGTGTGAAACAGGAAGAGGTTCTTGGAATATATTTACAATACACCGGTAGCAGTAATTAGTTTTAATTAAACTCAAGTTCTTACACCAAACTTAAACATTCTTTTCAATGTTCAGCTAAATAAAAATTGGGTCATTTTTTCTTCTGCCAAAAAGAAAATAATAACACACATTCTGTCAAGTCTACCCATAACATTGTGCTGATCCCTAGGGCATTGGATACATTTTATTTTATATTTGTATGTGTGCATAATATTTTGTTTGGATACATAAATGTCTTGAATGCAGTGGATGTGGTGGAGGAATAACTATTCCTTTAACAAACCCTTCTTATACCCTTACATAGTAAGTATATGACTGGGGAGAAGAATGAACTGAATATGAATATGTATTTCAAAAACTGTAATTATCAATATGAAGAAATGATTTTGTAAATCAATGGGAAGGGTTTTAACATTACATGTAGATGGCCACACATTTTGTACCTAGAATCTTTAGGTGATGGTAGACAAGATTTGTATTTGAAACTCTGGAGTCACAATATAGAGCTCCGGAGACTACTGGTCTTACTTATTCACATATTGTTCCAATGTCACATTTATTTCTCAAGTGTTTTTTTAATATACAGTATATTGATCATGTATATCTATGGAGCAATGATCTATCCTTTATGATCAAATAATTATCTTCTGTCATTTTCATCCAATTTATCTAATAAACCTAGGTCTTGGCCAGACAATAGAATTCAAAAAAGAATATAGCCATATGAAAATATTTTTAAAATGTCCGGGACAAAAATGAATATTATTGATTCTATTAATTTAATTATTTGAATGCTATATTTTGAATACACATTACATTCAAACATACATTTTTATGTTTATGAACCTCTACATATCTGAATGGATTATTAGGTTTATTCTTAAAACAAATTAAACATATGAAGAAAATTAGAAAAAAGAAAAATAATTGAAAATAACTTATTCCTTTTGGTACATAATACACAGACACAAGAGTCACAGAAGTCATAGAAGTGAGATGAAAAGGGACAGACAAAGCAAATGATTGCATATTGTTTTGTTCCACGTGAAACTAGAGAATAAAATAAATGCTGATGGTTCAGAAATTTGAATTTATTTTTTAGTTAAATCCACCACACTTCTTATATACTTTTACATTTATGAACACAAATCAAATTTTCCAAATGTCTCTAGGTTGTGTCTAAGACATATGACAATGGCATGGTGTCTTTGGAAAATGAGTGTATCCACTATATAAATATAGCAATTGCTGAGATTACTAACAATATTAAAACTGGTGAGAATATTCTGATGTTCAATTGTGATGTCTTGAAGAGTCTTAAACTTTGAAAATACTTTGACTGTGCATTTAAATACAAATGCTATATCACGATTCAGCACAATTAAGAATATCATGCAAAATTGAGTGCCAACGAAAGTGTTAATTGTGCATGATCATCACAAATCTATTTCCCAGACTTAAATTCTAACTTTAGAGTAAACAGTAAATACTCCATAAAGTGTTTTCCAATCTTGGTAACTCAAAGATGTGTGGACTTCCTTTCCCCAAACTCCCCTTGCCAGCTTGCTTTGGAAATGTTTTTCCAGAAGCTCTACTTAAAGTTGTATTGCAGGGTAGACTTTCAGTGTCAACTACCAGTGACCTTGAGAACGTGCAGTGCAGAAAGGCATTGCAGGCAGTCAATATTTGAAGAAGCCAATGCAAAAAATGCAATAAAAGTTGGAACAAGAATTTAGAATACTTGTGTTCTTTTTTAGCCTGACTTTATAAGCATTTAGATCTGTTATATTTGTGTAACATGGGTGGTATACATGGATGCATATTTCATCTTCAAGATAAATGCAGTTTCTTAGGTGGCTAAATTTAAAAGAGAATAGGAGGACTTATAGGAAATGATGAAGGAACCATCCCTTCCTTATTTATTCCTGATCAGAAGCTCCCAACACAAACACAGTAAGAAACATCTGCGCATTCAGCTTGATTCAAATACACTGTGGAATTCAGGCCAAACTGTATTTGTCCTTCTGCAAGGTGTGTTACCTTCATCAAGGATGCTTCTCCATATTTTATTCAGAGATTGCAAGTTAACTTGAATTGGAATTCTGTCAGAAGAAAGTAAGCAGGATGAATGGGTCTGTTGAATAATTCACTTACTGAATAACGAATTGCTTTAAAATGTGTGGATTTTTTTTTAGCCGAAGTACCATTCAGGCTATTATATTTAATAGCTGATTGCTGGCTCTTTTCCTGCTTAATAGAGGAAGACTGTGGATCTGTGAATCTGTGGATACAGATTCTCTGGTTACAAGTATATGTAAAAAGTGGACAAATTTGCTTTCTAAGTAAGTAAGTAAGTAAGTAAGTAAGTAAGTACCGGTAGTTGAGACTGCTATTACTTGTAATGTTTTTGAGCCAGAGTTGATACATTCTAAAGCCTTCTTGGATGCCATATCCTAATCTGGGAAAAATATAGAGGATTTTCTTCCGTGGATCTTCATTTGGACTTATTTAAAACATGGAAAGCTGAACTGCAGTCCATTAGAAAAATAACTGTTCAATAAGAGTAATTTCTTTTACTGTGATTGACCCTGCTGAGGTCATTGTTTAGCCGTAAATACACCATTCATCCCAAACTCCATTCCATCTACTTTATTGGCTGATATAACAACAGCACTTGATTTCCTATGGTTACCCTAAAGATTTGAGTAATATGTTAGGTATTTTGTCCATTATTTTGTTTACTTGAAATTTCTACATAAATGTTAAAAATAATCAAGGTCTGTCATATCAGCCTTTGTCAACCATTTAAAACATGGTTCAGGACCAACCAGTGATGTTTTCATGATTCAAAAAGTAGTTTTTTCACGGAATGATACATTTCTCTCTATTTCAGAAGTTGGTAATAGTATTTCCTACTTTTTACAATTCAGCATGAATGATTATAATTTAATTAATTTAACTTTATTATTCTAATTTACTACTTAACATCTACCTCAAACTGCAGTTTAGATGAAGCTAATTGGCTTTAGAGTATTTTCTTCATGCATAACACATAACTCGAAAGTATTATAATTGTCATTCTGTTTGAGGCTGAAATGGATTTGAAATTGTCTGTATCTTTGGCTTCTAAGCTTTCCTCTCAGTCCCCATATTAGGGCATTAAAATATCTATTTAGAAACAGCACCAATATGAGGTTATCTAGCAGCCATTTGAAAACTTGAACTATTTCAGCTGGCATTCTTTTGAAAGAGGCTGACATATGGGAGATCACAACCAAAATTAATAAATAGAATGTGTAACAACTTTAGTACAATAAGTTAACAAAAAATGTTAAAAATAAAATAAAGAAAAGGAGAAAATCCTAATTACATTAATATGTTAGCATTTTAGGTTGCAGTTGTCAATATACCTACCAATAAGAAGGTTTTTAATTAGTCAGGAGAAACTAATTCTCCTTTAGAAAAGAGAAAGCAATACATTTATATTAATGAATAGAGTTTACTTTGGCAGTAGGATAAGAATATAAAACCAATGAAATCATGAAGACTTCATGAAAATACAACTAATATACTTGCAAGTTACAGATATGTGATTGATGTTGTTAATAATATAGAACAGATAACATCAGATGTTTCATTTACACATAATTTTTAGTATAGATCATTGCTTTATAATTTCTAGAGACTTTCTGATAATTTTGTACCATGACCGATATTGACATCTGTTCTTTAATCATCAGGACTTAATTATGATGATTTAGTTGGTAACAGTAGTACATGACTGAGAAAAACCCCACTATCGATACACCTGTGCTGCAGCTGGTGGTTATACAGTATATTTGAGACAATGAATATATAAAAACATACAATTATTTTAAAATTGTTGATATTTTGCCAGGAGTTTTTGCTGACAACTAGAACGAATGTTTCCAAGAGGTGAAACCATTTAATGTGCACATACATTCTCAACAGGAATTAACTGGCAGCCAAGTATTAAGAGACAGACTAACAGACAGATAAATCTGACTGATGGGGCACAGGATAACTGGGATATTTTTTCAGCCTAGCTCCATTAAAATGAATTTGGATTGTTCAAAAGTTTATCTGTATTATGAACAGAGGATATTCTTTATGTTTTGTGCCAGAATACCCAGATGATTTAAACCATCCATATTATGGGGATAATGGCTTCCTAAGGTTCTTCTACAACAGCGGTCACCAACCGGTGGGTTGCGGGCCACTAGTGGTCCGTGAGAAAATATTGGTGGGCCACAGAGAAATGTCCTCCCCAAAGCAATTAATCCAGGCTGTGCTGAAACACAAGGCTGCGCCATCTACATGGCCCGCCCACCCACTGGCCCCCACCCTTTGGCTGAGTGCAAACCTGCAAAAAGCAGCGCAGCCCTCGCCAGCCAGGACGAGGTGATGGTGCTGTTGCAGCAAGAGGAGGCTGGTGGCACAGGTGGATTGAAGTGGTGATGGAGGTGGCAGGAAGGTGCAGGAGTGCCACACTAGCATTTGCGTGGCACTCTTGCACCTTCCAGCTCGCCTCTCCTGGCATGGATCTTCATCTTCCTCGATGGCTTTCCTTTGGCATGGGGTGGGGTGGGGGAAGACCAAATGCCCAGACCAAAAGAACGCTGAGAAAGACGGTCTTCTAATAACCAGCCTGTCTGTGCAGGCAAGAGTTTTTCTGGGCTCAACACCCCCCCCCCTTCAGCCTCCACATAGGAGGGACCCTTCTCTGCTTGGAAGCGGCAAGAGAAACCTGAAGCTGAACCGGAGGGGGAGTCTTCTTGTGTGGAGGCCAAAGGGAGGCTGTTGCCTGGTTATTAGGACCCTATCTTCCTTGGCACTTCCAGCCCAGCCCTCCTTCCCTCTCCCAACTCCAGACAGCCACACCTGACAAAGGAGAGAGAGGTTTCCTCTGACTTGGGGGAGATATGGAATGACAGGAGACAAGATTGGGGGGGCTCTGCTTTCCTTCCATTTGAGGGAGAGCTGGTTCCTCCCCATCCACATATTCCCAGTCTCCAGGGCCCTCTTTCTTCCCAAAGGATGAGAGAGGGCCCTCCTTTCCCTTTGTTCTGCTCCACAATTATGATTAAGCATTAAGCATTTATGATTTTGTGTATATATATGTATGTATGTATGTATGTATGTATCTATCTATCTATCTATCTATCTATCTATCTATCTATCTATCTATCTATCTATCTATCTTTGGTTAGTTGGGTTTTCTCTTGCGTAAAATTGGAAGTATCTTGGCAACGTTTCGATGAAATCTCATTCGTCATCTTCAGGCTTGTGTCTTCGGCTTTGTGCTTCTCGGAGTAATGTGAGCTTGCAACTGCTTCTTCCTTTTAACTGCTAGTGGGGGTGTGACTTGATTGAGTGGGGGCTTGGCTGTGTTCTGATTGGCTGGGGGTGTGTTCTCATTGGTTGGGGGGTTGGCTGTGTTCTGATTGGTTGGGGGCTTGGCTGTGTTCTGATTGGCTGGGGGTGTGTTCTGTTCAGGTGCTGTCGCTCCCAAGCACATCCCCACAGAAACCATTATATGCGGAGTTGAAACCAGCCTGACCAAAACCAACCCTGATGATGCTAACAGAATCAGACTCGAAATCACCAACATCCTCTACACTAGCAAACCACCCAAAAGCAACTTATCCAAAGAAGAACAAACTGCACTACTTAACCTGAAAGAAGACACCAGCATAATAATCCTACCAGCAGACAAGGGCAACGTGACAGTGGTTATGAACACATCTGACTACCAAACGAAGTTAACCAACATACTCCAAGACCCCACATACAAACCCCTAAACACAGACCCCACCACCTACCTAGAAAAAACCACCAGATCCAAAATAAAAGCCTCCCCCAAATCATCCAGATGCCCTAAGCTTTATGGTCTCCCCAAGATACACAAAGAAGGAACCTTTATTACTTTATAAATAACTCAAGGTGGAAAAGATTCATAAATACTCCTTCCTCCTCCAATTTTTCCCACAACAACAACTTTGTGAGGTGGATTGGCTGAGAGAGAGGCACCCAGCTGACTTTCATGCCCAAGGCAGGACTACAATTCACCATCTCCTGGTTTCTTGACCAGTGCCTTACAACAACCTGACTCTCACAGCATCCCTGATTTCTATTTGTAGAGTGAATGCACAAAAGAGGAAGAGGGAGATTATGTTATTGACTGCCCTAAATGTTACATAGAAACATTTGAATCTCTTACAAAAGTTATTAACATTCAGCATCAAATAATATAGACATACATGACCAGGTTTCTACTTCATGACTGTGATTTCTGACACTATAGGTGATCCAGCTCTGGATCTTTGATTGTGTGAAATTAAAATTTATTTCTGGTTTTAACTGTTGGGAATGACTTTTTCTATTAGAGGTAAACATCAACCTTTGAAACTTAGTTCTTCCAAAGTTTCTTGAAGTTAAGGATCTGATTGGATGAGTGAATGTGCTTGTGAATCAAAGCTTCTGAGTAACATTGAGACCCTACGTAAGTAATCTGGCTGCCTTTTCACAAACCACAACTAAGGATTGGATAGATAATACTTTATATAACAAAAAGCAATTATATTTTTAAGTTATAGTTTAACTATAAGAATAAACCCCCCTCTGGCTCCTGGAATATTATAACAAAGTATAAGATAAGATGGGACATCATTTGGTAAAAGCAATCAGGTATATAAGATTGTGAGAGCCTTAAGAGCTTCCTGAGGTAATTGAAATAATGATCAGAGATTTTCCTGGAAACAGTGATTAGTTTAGAGATGAGGGTGCAATGAGATCCAATTTGGCTAAGAGTAAACCAATCCATCTTCCATCATCTCCTGCTTATTTATTTCTTTATTTTTTTTCTTTCAAATACTGCAGCAGCTACAGGTAAATGGATGATTTTCTTTTTTCTTATTTATAGTTTGGTGGGAGATATAAATGAGACACTTACATAAAGCAAAATTATTCTAGACAAACGCAAGTGCAGCCAATGCAGAGAGAATAATTAATTGTAATCACAGAGTTTGTCTGAAAGGGTTTGTTTGTCTTTTTGATTGAAATGATTTTAATAAAATCTATCTACAATGGACCAGGTATCAGTCAATGTTGTATCTGTTAAGCATACATACAGCTGTCCCAGGCAGCCAATGTGCATAAAACATTCTAAGGATTTGTTTTTCTACTAAATAATAATTGGTTATGTTGACAGCAGAATAAAATAACTCTTCCATTAAAGCCCACACATAATCCTGTCATACCACATGAATGAATGAAATATGTTTAGACCACCTTGGTGAAAAACTATGCCAGAAATTAGTGCCAAGCACAGAAACCCTGCCCTCTTCTTTTTTTATCATCAAGCCCAGTCACAGTACCACTTCAGCTATCTAAAGAAAGTTCAAATTCAATTCCATTATCCATGTCTTCAATGATTGGGCACCAGGAATCACCCAAGGAAACATTCAGTTTGTTTAGCAGCTAAATAACTGGACTACAAACTGGGAGTCCTAGTTCTCTCTTAGGCTGATTGGATGATTTGGGCCTGTCACTGTCTCATAGCCTAATCCATTTCCTAGGGTGTTGTGAAGAAAATATGAGTAAAGAGTGGTATGTACAGTTTTGAATTGTACAAAAGAAAATGTGGAACATAAATTTAATATATGTTTCAAAACTTCTTTTTTGTCGGGGAAAAGCTTTTTGACTTCCTAAATCCAAGACCAGGAAAACACACCTTTTCTATTCCAACACCAGGAGAAGACCTTACTTTCATTCTCATTTTTAATAGTAATGTTGCTTGAGAAATCCAGAGAAATTGTAAAAGCCTTTGAAGGACTTTTTTTTATCAAGCTACACTATTAGGAACTATACCAAAGTATAGTTCTGTTTATCAACAATTCTAATATTATTTCAGAACAAACATCTTATTCGGGATAAGATATGGAATCACTGTTTTATCTGGCAGGTGGTAATGGCTGCTGATTCATGGATTTATTTATTTATTTATTTTATTTATTTGATTTGTCAATTGTTTACAAGATAATAAGTACAAGTGTATACATAGTTGTGAATATATGAAATGGGTACATATAAGAAAAATAAAAGAATAAGAGAAACAATAGGACAGGGACGGTAGGCACGTTGGTGCGCTTATGCACGCCCCCTACAGACCTCTTAGGAAAGGGGTGAGGTCAATAGTAGACAGTCTAAGGTTAAAGTTTTTGGGGTTTGGGGAAGAGACTAAAGAGTCGGGTAGAGTATTCCAGACATTGACCACTCTATTGCTGAAGTCGTATTTCCTGCAATCAAGTTTGGTGCGGTTTACTTTGAGTTTGTATCTGTTGTGTGCTCTTGTGTTGTTATGGTTAAAGCTGAAGTATTCATTGACAGGTAGGACATTGCAATGTATGATTTTATATACCATGCTTAAGTCGGACCGAAGACGGCGTAATTCGAGGTTTTCTAGTTTTAGAATTTCGAGTCTGGTGGCGTAAGGTATTCTATAACGGGTAGAAGAGTGGAGAACTCTTCTTGTGAAATACTTTTGGACTTTCTCAATTGTGTTAATATCACATACGTGATAAGGATTCCAGACTGATGAACTGTATTCGAGTATTGGTCTAGCAAATGTTTTGTATGCTCTGGTTAGTAGTGAGATATTACCAGAGAAAAAGCAACGTAGGATTAGGTTAACAACTCTTAATGCCTTTTTGGCTATGTAGTTGCAGTGAGCTCTAGCACTTAGATCATTAGAGGTGAGTATTCCCAGGTCCTTTACAGAGCTTGGGTCATCAACAAGATCTTGACTATTCAGTTTGTATTTTATTTTCTGATTTTTTTTACCAATATGTAAGACAGAGCATTTGTTTGTTGAGATTTGGAGTTGCCATATGTTAGACCATTCAGATACATAGTCTAGATCTTTTGAAGGGTAGTAGTATTGTCTGTGGTATTGAACAGCTTTACATCATCAGCGAAGAGAACGCAATTGCTCTTGATATGATCACAAAGGTCGTTTATGTAGATTATGAAGAGAGTTGGTCCTAGAACACTGCCTTGGGAACACCACTATTGACAGGTACTGGATTTGATAGGGCGTTCCCAATTTTGACCATTTGTTGTCTGTTTGACAGGAATGCTTCTATCCAGTTATTCAGTTGTCCAGAGATACCATAAGATTTTATTTTTAGGAGTAGTTTGTCGTGTACCACTGAATCAAAGGCTTTTCAGAAGTCTATGTAGATTGCGTCTATTGCTTTGCCCTGGTCGAGTTGAGTAGTCCATATGTTTTTGCAGTGTAAGAGTTGCAGATTACAGGATAGTTTTTTTCTGAAACCAAATTGTTTATTGGAGAGTAGGTTGTTTGTCTCTAAATGGAGGATGATGGATTGGTTAATAATTGATTCCATGACTTTACAGGTGACGCAGCATAAGGAGATTGGTCTGTAATTTTCAACTAGGCTTGGGTCTCCTTTTTGAAGATGGGAATGACTGTGGCTTGTAACCATAGGTTGGGCAAGGAGCTGGTTCTGAAAGATCTTTCAAAGATTATGCTTAGAGGTTTGGCTATGGCAGCGGATAGTTTTCTTAAGAAGTAGGCACATATTCCATCCGGTCCAATAGATAGAGATGGTTTTAGGTTGCGTAGTGCTTTTTCAACGTTGTCTACTGTAAAATCGATATGTATTAGATCATTATTGTTGTCTGTGGTACGGCTAGGAAACATTGGGCATGATCCATTACTGTTTACAAACACTGAGCTGAAGAATGTGTTAAAGATGTTGGCTTTAATGGTGTCGTCGCTGCAGTCTTTACCATCAGGTCCTATCAAGGGAGGGATGGACCTTGAGTCTTTTAGTTTGTTGTTTACAAAATTGTAAAAGCACGGGTGGAATTGGTGCTTAGAAGGTTTTCCTCTTGTTTAATGTGGTAATTGGTGCATTCGGTCTTTATCTGGTGGCATAAATTTTTATATCGGTTTTGAAATTAGCAACGTGACCAGATTTGTTTTTCCGCCAGAGTGATCTCTTTTTGGATTGAAGTTTCCTTATTGATATGGGTAATCTGCTTTTTTGTTTTTTTATTGGAGTTGTTGTTGGAACATATAGTTTGATGACTCTTTTGACTTCAAGTAAAAATATGTTGTAATGATCTTCAACAGTATTGCATCCAGTGAATAGAGATTGCCAATCGAGGGGATGAGAGATCGTTATCTATAAGATCATAATTGCCTTTTTGAAGTTACAACTAGGGATGACATCGTTGTGGTGATTTTTTGCGTGGACGTATGTTGAGGCAAAAGTCAATCATATTGTGATCACTACTGGAAAAGGGTTCTTTGGTTTGTATTCGGTAAATTAAATTCAAACTATTGCAGAAGATGAGATCGAGGCAGTTGTTCAGTCTAGTGTTGTTGGTTACTAGTTGTTCAAGACCTAGATTTGTAATAGCATTGAAGAAGGTTGTGTGTATGATTTCAGTTGTACAATTATTTAGGGTCCAGTCAATATGAGGTAGATTGAAATCTCCAAGAAAGATAAAAGGGTATGGGCAGGATGTAGCCCATGTTAGTAGTGTATTTAGCTTGTTTATATGTTCGATGTCATAATCAGGTGCTCTGTAACATAGTAAGAATCGAATTGTGATGTTTAAGGATAGTTCACAGATGATGGTTTCAGGAAGGGCAAGCTCCTGGGTAACTTGGATATTTTTAGATGTAAGGATTTTTATAGAATATAGCAACACCACCTCCTCGGCGATTTTCACGATCTGATCGGTAAACATGATAGTCTCTTACTGTGGTAATGGAGTCGGGAGAGATGCATTGAGCCATGTTTCACAGACAAATATAATGTCGAAGTTAGCCATATTTAAGAGGATGAGAAATTCAGGTATTTTATTCACGAGGCTTCTTGCATTGAGTAGTTTGCATTTAAGTCCGGCAGCAGTTGGGATTGAGGTAGTTGGGGCGTGCGTGCCTAGTCTTGGGTGATGGTGGGTGGTGGGTAGTTTTGGGTGATGGTGGGTGGTGGTAGGTGGTTGAGGTAGGGTAGTGGTTGAGGGTAAAAGTTGGGTATTGGGTTGCGTGTCTTACTTTTGATGCAGTCAGCATGGTAGTCAATGTACAGGTCCTTCTCTCCATTGTCTAGACGGGTTTTGAGTTCGATGCGGAGTGCACGGGAGGCGGGCACGTTGCTGTATGGTTAAGTCAGGGCGGCAACGGAGGTTTTTGTGGTTGGTGTTGGTTTTGGCGAGTGAGTGTAAATCATTTATAGTGTAAATGAGTTTACGTTTGCTTGATTCATTTTGCAAATGATCCTGCACAAGCGTGGGGCCACAGAGCCGTCTCTATTTTTAAGCTCTCGGTCAATGCGGGAAATGTCAAGTATTTCATCGCCGGAGATGGTTGATGCTTGGTAATCTCTGATGATGTTTAGGACAGTTGTGATGTCATCATTGACAATGCTGTCTTCTAGTCCAAATAAGATGGCGTTTGGACGTTTCCGTTCACGCTCAACAGCTTCTCTGATGAGGATTGGGATATCAATATTTGTCTGGGTTGCGTTTATTTGTGGATTGGGTTTTGGATTGGATTGTGGTTGTTGGGTGGAGATGTGGTTTGTGGCTATTTGATGTTCAGGTTTTTGTGTTGTGTCTTTTTTTTTCAAGGTTGGTTATTCTTTCTTTTACGGCGTCCAGGGATGCTAATATGGTGTTGAGGATGTTTTAATGGTTTCGATGGTTGAGGATGTTTCAATGGTTTTGATGTTTGGGGATGTTTTGATGGTTTCGGTGGTATCATCTCTTTTAGACAGATTTAGTTTGGATATGCATAATTTGCATAAATATGAAACTCATTGGATGATTCTAGGTATCGAATCATTTGCTCAGGTAATCCCAAGCAGTCATGGTGGGTGTATTTTTTACACAGAGAACATTTGATGGAGTATTTATTATCTATTAGATTTTTGCAGCATTTAAGGCATGTGCAGGAGTCTTGAGGTTCATTGGTGCAGGAGTCTTGTAGTTCATTGGTGGGGATTGTCTTCTCATTGAGTTGTGGTTTGAGGTAGGATTTTCTTTTTGGCATGGTAATATTGGTAAAATAGTACGTTGATTGAATTAATTAAATGAACAATTTAGGGTAATCTATATAGTCAATATTACGTCAAACAATATCAAACAATCTATTGTAGTAATCTCTCAAATCAGATAGTATTTCTAAGCAACAATCAGCCTGGTCAATTAATTACTCTAATCACTAGTCAATTATTTACATTAATCATTACTCACACTGTTCATTTAAATCCACTAAATCAAAGATTTTGCTATTCAATTAAATTGCATGGATTTTGGTCTTTTAAACTAGTCTGTAATCATACTATTTGTACTAAACACTCTAATCACACTAATCAGTTAAAAAACAATAAATCAATTAAACCATTAATAAAATATTTTATAGAAATTGATAATCTAATCGTTGGTATATGTGATGAGGTAGAAAAGTTGTAAGTTTTGAGGTGATGAGGTAGTATTAGGAGTCTTCTTTGTCTGAGGGGCTCGTCCTAGTTAAAATGGCGTACCCCCTCCACTCTTATTTAAGGGCTTTTAGATCGTGAGGAAGGGATTACTGTCCTCGGAGCTCTTCAATTTCTTCAAGGGATGGAGAACGTGGCTACCGAATCGCCCTTTCTCTAGATTCACACGGGACTTAGAACCAGAAGGAAACCTCTCCGGGCGACCCACAACAGGAGACCGAATTGGGAGAGAAAGTTGGAGTGCTCTCACCCAGCGATCTTCCCGGCCGGCGCTTCTTGGGTTTTCTTCCTTCTCTCACCAGTCCCCGGGAGCTCACGGCGAGTTGCAGCGGCGGACACAAGAGTCGGAGGCGGCAGCTTTAGTGAGGACCGGAGCGAAGCGGCAGCGGCGGCAGCGGCGGCAGCGGCGGCAGCGGCAGCGGCGTCTCCTCCGTCTTTTTCCTTCCCTCGCTGCCCGTCGTCTCCCTCAAGTTTTTCAGCAGATCGCTCAATCTCCTTACCCGACAAAGGAAAGCGGCGGTCACAAGAGTCGAAGACGGCAGCAAGCGGGGACCGGAGCGAAGCGGCGGCGCGGCAGCGTGTCGGGGTCTCCTCCGTCTTTTTCCTGCCCGTCGTTTTCCAGTAGATCTCTCGATCTCCTTACCGGACAAAGGAAGGTTGCTCAGAACGGGATTCCTGGACCCTGGCAGGATCTTCTTATTCCAGATCGGCTGGCTGCCTTTGTCCGAGTCCTTACGCTGCTACTTGTGGATCTCGAGGACCTAATCATCGAAAGTTCTGGCAGTGTTCTACTCAGTTTAATATCTACATATAAATATTGTGAAGAGTTTTGTGAGGCCCAAAGTACCAACAATGATGTGTGGAATTTCATTCATGTAGTTTCTTTACTGTTTTTGCCTACAGTAAATTCTTGAATGACTAATATAACTGCATAATTGTAAACAAATTCTGTGAACTGCTGGGGGGAGGTAGTCTACCTCTGTACTCTTCTAGCCTACCAGATATTGAAAGCTTATCTCTTAGCCCTCTGGGAAGGAGACCCTTCTTCCTGAGCCTCTGGATTACATTTAAGCGCAAATTGTGTACAGGTAATCTTTGACTTTTAACAGTTTGTTTAGAGACCATTCAAAGTTATAATGGCACTGAAAAAGTGACATGACCATTTTTCACAGTTATGACCTTTGCAGCATCCCCATGGTCACATGATCAAAATTCAGATGCTTGGCATGTTTATGAACCTTGCTGTGTCCCAAGATCATGAGATCAACTTTTGGGAACTTCTGACAAGCAAAGTCAATGGGGAAGCTAGATTAACTTAATAACTGGGCTACTAACTTATCAACTGCAGTGACAACTGTGCCAAGAAAGGTCATAAAATGGGGCAAAACTCACTTAACAAATGTATCACTTAACAACCTAAATTGTGGCTCAATTGTTGTCATAAGTTTAGGACTACCTATATATAGCATTGAATGTCATCAGATATAAATATACTGTATTACCCAGCTATTTCCTTTTCAATATTACAATACTTAAGACACTTCAGAGATCTTGAAAGACTGTTTGAATGTTAATGGATGAAATATTTTAACTTAGATATGAAAAAAAATACTTTGACCTGAACCTGGAGATTCTTACTGAATTCTCTTAAAAGATCACAATTTAGGAATTATTTTAAATCATGGATTATGTCTAGAAGTTCAAGTTGTGGCTGTGGTTAGAACTGCTTTTACTATGCTTTTGTTTTTTAGATGTTACACTATCACTTAGACATTGATTGGTTATATTTGCCATCCATCTTGTAATGAAACAACTCTAGGCAGCTTCTAGCATTAAAACACTAAATCTTAATAAACAAATATAGTTAAAACAATAAAAATAGAAATCCCAGTCAAGATAAGATTATAGATAAAAGATGGGGAGAGGAGCTGTGTGAGGGCAGCGAGGTGGGATTAATTCAACAAACACCTCCTGTATGATGCTTTCTCATTAGGCCCCAAGCCATCTGGCACAGCCAGGTCTTGGGGCTCCTGCAGAAGGTCAGAAGGTGGGAGCCAATCTCACCTCAGGGTTTAAGATATTCCAAAGGGCAGAAGCCATGGCAGAGAAGGCCCTTCTCCTGAACACTACTAGCTGATGGGGCCGACTGCATACCTCCTCTGCCAGTGCAAGTGGTACAGGATAGTGTCATTTAGTCACATCCAGAATGGGATGCCATGCACTGTATGCACATTTACCATTGAGAAGCATTGGAAGACTTCAGCAGATGCAAGGTGCAGAAGCCAAAGTGATTTTTTATCATACTTTTCAATACATTATTTTTATTTTATTGTATTTATTTTGTCAAACATGTATTAGATAATAGATATGTATAAACATGATTATTAATACATGAAATGGACACGAGTAAAAAGGAAACATTAGGACAGGGACGGTAGGCACGTTGGTGTGCTTTGCATGCCCCTTATTATATACCAATAATTTTTCACTGCATTGGCTTCCAATTCATTTTCAGGAAAAATTCAAAGAGCTGGATAAGAGTGGAACCAGGAGAAAACTCCTTAGTAGCAGATACTGAAAATACTTCCCCAAAGAGGATCAGCTGGCTTTTTCTCCTCAATTTTAGGAAAGCACCAAAGACATTTGAGTCCACAGCTCTTTTATAGTATTAATATGTTCACTGTAACAATACATCTTTCAGGTTTGGGCCAAATCATCCAGCATTTAACTTGTCAAAAATTGCCAAGAGTTAAAAAAACAGAAATTTTTCTTCTTTTTTAATTATATTTTTTCCTGAGTCACTGTTCTGCCTAGAAGCAGCGGATCAGGTTTACATTTTCATAATATTTTGCTTTATTTTTATAAATTCCTTTAAGGCACAATAGGAAGGAAAAAATCCAGGTGTTGTCTTCTACCGTTGGAAATTTTCTGAAAAATGTCCTCCCCAACTTCACAAAGCCTACAGATAGAGATCTAAAAGTATTTGACAACAACAGTATGAATCTATATAAAAGCAACGATAGCATTCCTTTCCCAAAACCTATAACAAAAATGAAGACCTTGCAGGAACCATAGATCAAAGGTACACATCTATTTTCTTATAAGGTATATCAAACAAAATAACCATTTTGATATCTCTGTTATTTTAAAGCTATCTTACTTATATCACATATTATCACTGTTTTGACTAACTGGGTTAAAGTAATAATTCTATATCTAAAACAGGAATATTATTCAAATGTGTACTATCAGGATTTCACTTTTAGATTACAATTCAGAGGGTACCAGTAACAATAATGTATGACTTTTGGACTCCTACAGATATTTCTAATGTTATTTATAGAAGCTGAAGTAGGATTTCATACTTCTGAGCCAATGCTTATTCTGAAGATAAGTATTCATATTCAGGAGATTGTATGGAATATAGAAATCCAAATAATTTTTATTATCATGAATTCAGAAAAGTTGTTTTATCTCAAAGAACACAGTCAGGGGCAAAGCTGTCTGGATTTTTTTAAAGGACTGCTTAATATTTGGCAGCGACACAGAGAAGTTCAAACCCCACCATTCTCTGCCTCCTGACTGCATGCCTGGTAAACACACCCTTGTAGAGATTTATTGTAACTTAAATCACCCATTTTTTAAACATCTCTTGTGATTACAACATTTTTTTTAATAGAGGAGAAATTACAACAAGCATTAATTGCTAGTTTCAGCCAGTTAAGTGGAGAAGATTATGAGACTGATTCCAAAAGCATTGCATTGGTAGTCTGTGAATTAGTTTTGATTCAAGGTGCTGAAATTTCAGCACAATTCAAAGACCTGTGTTGAAAAGATGACAGCATCCAATGTATTAAAATGTGCTTTACAGATTGGTGGATATATGCATTAAAGTGGCTAGGCTAAAGTGACTCTGATTGTTATCCCATCAAGAACTGCCTTCTGAATCAGAAAAACTTTCTGATACAGAAATCTGCTTAGAAAATTCACCACATTTCTTTCTTGGTTTTGGGTGGATTGACAATTCCTCATATTTTCTTCCATCTTCCATGTTTCATTCAATACAGTTGTGGGGTTTTTTTGGGGGGAGGGTGTAAGGTGGACAATAAAGCTTCTAGGAAATTCAAATTGCTATAGTAGATTGTAGGGTAGAGAGGAGATAGTGGTAAATTCTCTTTTTCCAAACTAAGTTAACTAAAGTTCCTCAAGTTTCTACTGAGTCTTGAAATACAGGAAACAGGATACCACCTAAAATGAAGAATATGACAGCATGTATTCTATCATCCCAAAGTAGCAGGACAAAAAATAATGATAAATATTGTATTAGTTCAACAATGAAACCTAGAGATTTTTCCCCATTAAATGTCTTCAAGCAAAGGTCAAATAGATATCTATTGGGAATGCTTTAATTTCCCAGTTTCCCATCATTTAATGTGGGATTCCTTAATGGCCTAGTGCTGTGATGATGAACCTATGGCACATGTGCCAGAGGTGGCACGCAGAGCCCTCTCAAAGGGCACACACACCATTGCCAGATGCTCTTCTAGTTTCTGGTGTATACATACGCACCGGCCAGCTGGTCTTCACGGGTGCTGGAGTGCCGGAAAACAGCCCAAAAATCAGTCAAAAAAACAGGCTGGTTTTGGGTCCTTTTCAGGCCATTTTGGGGGGATTTTCAATGTTTTCAGACTGTTTTTCAGGCCTGTTTTTGGCTTTTTTCCCCAAATGGCCATTTTCTGAAAATGGCCCCAAAACAGCCTGAAAATGGCCTGAAAAACTACCTGAAAATGCCCCCCAAAATGCTCAAAAAACAGGCCATTTTCCAGGCCATTTTGGGCCATTTTCTGAGGTGTTTTCATGCTGTCTTTTAAGCCAATTTTGGCCCAAAAATCACCTGAAAATGGCTTGGAAAATGGCCTGAAAAATGGCCCGAAGGCTGGCCAAAACCAGGCCATTTTCCAGGCCATTTTCCAGTTAAAAATGGCCCCCAAACAGCCTGAAAACAGCCTGAAAATGGCCAAAAAGGGCCCCCAAAATGCCAAAAAACAGGCATGCACACACTGGCCAACTGGTGTTCAGTTTTCTGGTGCTCCGCCACATGCACATGCACATGCAGGCACATGCATTCCAGTTTGGGCATTTAGTGCCGAAAAGGTTCGCCATCACTGGCTTAGTGCAACTCTGATTCTATCATTTTGTTTTCACACCCCAAACACGATTGGCTATTGGTTTATGCAATAAAGATAGGCTTATTGAATGTGTTCTTCTTTGATGAGAGCTACAATGTTTCCTGAAAAATCAGTTGGAAAGTGTTTTTAATGATGTGGTAATATGATAATTTGAATGACATGGTTTATGTATTTGTGTCAGATGTCATTCAAGAATCTCATGTTGCCATTTATACAGCGACTCTTGTTTTCATTTTACATCATCTCAGCTTGCTACAGCACTTATGGATGCTATGAAAACAAGAATTAGTGTTATCTACATCTTTATTCAATAGACTGAGTAGGAAACTTTCCAATGCGGTGAAACTAAATTACATTTTTTATAAATAAGGGATTAAAAGAAAACAAGTCCCTAAGATCCAAGTCAAAATGCTTATCTATATCATTGGCAGGATGCCTGAAAGAGCAGGCAGACCTGATTCCGGAAAATCATTTATGTCTGATTAGCTGCATTTGTTCAATCCTAAACTACAAACAATTCTATTGGTACACTTCATCTATTTTTATATTTTTTTCAAGTCTTTATTTTCACAACAGAACACAGTGGCATTACATGTGCACAAAAAACAGCAAGAATAAATATAGTAATGTGGATGAGCCATAGTAAACGGTCTAGGATATTGGTTTGACTAATGGAAGGATCTTTTTTTCTCATCTTCCTGTATCTGCCAACTGCAGGATAATCCACATTTTCCTATTACTATCTTGTTTTTAGCAGATAGTGGGCTTCATTCTATTTTGTTACACTTTTCAGCAGTGTAGCCCCATATACCCAGCTGTTTTGTGTTATTCAGGGATTTAAAGGGAAATGAATAATATTAATGCAGGTGATCATAAATCAGTCTAACTGTACAGAGACTATACATTTGAGATATTGCCCAATCTTCAGAGTGTAGTTTTCTCTTAATGTGATGTTTGTAAATATTATTTTATTTTATTTTTTATAGCTACATTTTTTCTCACATTATTTTTAGTATAGCAAAAAAAAAAAAAAAGAACTGTTTGACAATAAACTCCAGACCTTAGTTATAGATATTCTTAATGGTACTATACCTGAGATAAGCAAGCAAAATCTGTGCCCTCTGCTTTTGTTTTTAGCCTTCCTTTGGCAGCCTCAATATCTCTCACATTGAAATCCAAGGCAGGATGTAATGAGATGCAAGCCTTCTCTGCATCCATGGTTACTATTTACTAACAAACCTGATGATGTCAGATATTTAATTAGGTTGTTCCTTGCAAAGGGGTTTTAAACCATGAAATCATTATAGTGTCTAGTCTTTTCTGTGTTTAGTTTTATTCCTGCTGCCTTTAAATAAGAAAGAGACGTCTGAGCCCCTATTATTTTCTTAGAGAAAGCCAAGAATTTTCAGAGCATTGCCAGGCATAATATACTAACAGGTTTAAGAGTAATTAACACATGCTGTCCCATACAGGGCTTTCTCTGTCTCTTTCTCTTTCAGCAGCAGACACAGCCTCTGCTGGCAAGGACATGCTTTAGGGGTGTGTCAGTGTTTTCATTATATATCCGTTCTTTGAGGATTTGAATCTTGGCATTTAAAAAGATTGGCTTCCAATTAACAAAACCAACATATAATTTAGAACAAAGTTGTTAATGGAATGTTCTGTAAGAAGTCTAAGAAATCAATATTTTACTGGGCTGCATTGTTCCTTTTCAGTTGATTTGAGATATACCTGTATCATTTATGCAAAGCAATCACTTTCTGCATTGAAATAATCAGTTATCCCAGCCAACAGATTCCCACACTCTGTGGATGATGATCAGACAAAAAAATACGGGTTTTTTAAAAAAATGAAAACAAAACAGCTATTAGATACTGAATCAACCTGTCAAAACAGAGGATGCATTCATCACAGAGAGACAGGGTAAATGATTTCATGAGTTCAGAAACAGCCTGAAACAGCCTAAAGGAGAATATTTGTAGTTCAGGGTTGAAATGAGGGTCTTTGGTATTCTCTGAGCTTCCTTGTTTTCTTGCAGATGTTTCATTACCCTAACTAGGTAACATCATTTGTGCTAGCTAACATCACTAGTTAGGTTAATGAAATGTCTGCAAGAAAACAAGCAAGCTCAGAGAGCACCAAGGACCCCTAAACTCTTGTTTGTCTCCCAAACAGCAGACTAGAAGGAAGGGAGAGTTACATTTTACTGACTTTTACCAACTGTACATCTCTTGCAGAAAACTTTCAAAATTGAGCCAAGGGCTTCATATAGCCCTATGGTCACAATTGTCCATTCCTGCTATAGATGAAGACCTGACTCTAAAATTTGGAGCAGTGTTTTTTTTTTTTCAAAGTAAGAATTTCACAAAATGGAATGTTTTTGATCTGGTAAGCAATCAAATTGCTGTTTTTTGTGCTAGCTACTGATTCCATATTATTTTAAAAGACAGTTCCATACAACTTGTGCTTTAATAATCCAATTACAGTAAGTTTGGTGTAGTAATCCAAGCAAATATGTTTAATATTTTCACTTAAAAATAAAAAACATATTTGTTGCATATTGTTCTGGGTATTCTCTCCTTTAAAATGTAATGTAGAATGGGCAATCTATGGCTTCCCAGATGAACTACTGTTTCCAGCATCAGTCACCATTAACTGGGCTGCTGAAAATTCCCATTTCAGGGACATCTAAGAGCATCACAGCTTGCCCAAATAAGCAAACACAAATTAATTGTGTTTGCAGGGGTCAAGAAATAGAGGTGAACATAAATAACTGAGATAAAAGACTACAGTTTTATTAAAAGAAGATCAGGAAACTGCTTTTGCCAAAGGTCAAGATATCATGATACACAAAGCATTAGAGCAAAGTGTTTGGCTCTAGAGATGTTATATTAGCTTGTGAGTGGTCCTAGCACAGAGGAAGAACTTATATTCTAGTCATCAGGACTTCCAGCAGCTTTTTCTTTATAGTTAGAAGATTTAAAAAATCCAATGAATGATTTGTTTAAAATTATAATTGATAGCGATATGATCACACATGAAATTTCTTCCCCAGAGAAAGAAAATCAAAGAAATAACTTCAAAGTTAAATATAATAGAAAGGAAACCTTGAGGAAAAAAATATACAATCATGAACAGTCAGGAGATCCAAATAATTACTTTTATTCTATCCAAGAAAAAGAGCTTTGAATATAAAGCTGATAAAAGGCAACTTGGCAAAGGATCATGTCATAGAAATAGTCTTTAAAAAGTGAGCAAACAACCATTACAGTAGTTTAGCTTTGAGTTTCCCCAACATTATCATTATCATCCAAAAATACAATTTAAAATATATCAATAATACAGATCAGTTATAAAATATGGAATTTAAGTGGAATTTTCTTAGCATGTTGATAATTAATGGAAACAAACTTTACACTCTGGTTAAAATTCATGAAGTTTGTGAAAGATATCTGTTGTCCATTAAGCTGAGTATAAGCTAAGAGCATATACTGACTCCAAAGAGCCATGAAGCTATGTTAATGGGTTCAAGAGTTTTTTATTTCTTTTCTTCAGCAAACTAAATCTTTCTTGCTCTAAACCAGATAGCATGCCAACTTTAAATTTCTTTTGAAAAGAATAGACATAAGAGAGAAATCTAGCCAATGCAAGTAAATATTATCTGAAGTTCTTAAGTAAATGAAAACCATTGTTTTCGAGAACCATTTTGAATGAGACATATAGTCCAGCTAATCTACCATTCCATTTCCACTGTGATACCTTTGGGAAGCCTCAAGACACTTATAACTTCACAAGGAAGGTAACAGTGAATTTGGGGTGGTAACAAATAATGAGGGGTTACAAATGCCTCTACTCAATGCTCTGGCAGAAAAAGGGACGGAGTGTAATCTGTGATACCAGTAACTTTTGAATCTGTTGTGGACAATGTGGTCATTAGCAGTATGTCATATGGATTATCAGTTTATCTTCTCATTGTGGCACTGTCACAAGCAGAATATTAGTAACAGTGTTAGATATTCCCATATAGTCAGCCCTTCAAGGCCAGGTCAAGAATCAGACATTACAAAGAGTCCCGGAATGCTGCTTTATTTTTGTAGGGTATAATAATAGAAACTCGAACGTCTGCCACATTTCTCTTTGTCCTTTCTAACACTAAACAAAATCAAGGGGGTGTTATTTGGAGTTCTTCCATTTCATCCAATCTCTAGTAAGTGTAAACTTTTATTAAGTTTCTTCTTAATGGTTCCTTCCTGCCTACCTCTAGGACAATTCTAGTTTCTTTTACATTTATTTCCTCTGCACTTAGAGGAATATATGTGCAAGTATTCAGTATATTTTCTGATATAAACACACATATATTCAAAGCACTTCTATGGTGTCATTTTTTTCATATCCAAATGTTACAGTTTATAACCACATGTTACTTTGGTTGGCTGTCCCTCCTATTATAGTGGAGGCTAGGGCAATTTGTATCTATATCAACAGGGTTGTTCATGAGAGTGTACTGGGTAAAATTCAAAATATACAGACTTGGGCTCTGCTGGGGTGGGGGAAAGAACTGGAATCAATTTTGTTATAATATTCTTGAAAAATCCTCTCTGTTTCTTCCAAATATATCACAAGAAGCCACATAGAAAAATAAAACATTAGCAACAGCACTTAGACTTATATACCACTCCATAGTGCTTTACAGTACTTTCTCAGCAGTTTACGAATGCCAACATATTGTCCCCAACAATCTGAATCCTCATTTTACTGTCCTTGGAAGAATGGAAGACTGAATCAACCTTGAGCTGGTCAGGAGCTGGGGCCAGAGTTAGCCAGCAACACTGCATTCTAATCACAGTTCCTTAGTTGATTTTTTTTTCTCTCCAAGCAACCACAAAGAATTTCTGATTTCCATAAAGGTTCACCTTTTCTTAAGTTTACCACCATCCTAGACTGTAGCCCTTTTTTTTTTAGTTGAAAATGTCAAATAGGAAGAAAAACAGTGCAGGATCACCATCCACATTCTCTCCCACTCTCACCCATAACAGACCCATGATTATATCACTACTAGCCCTAGCAATATTTATTTACATTCTACCTTCTGCTCAGTAGGCACTAAAATACATTTTAATGAAACAATTTAATTTAAATTAAATATAAATGCTCTTTGTTGATGTACAAAATGATTGGAGCAGGAGGAGGAGGAGGAGGAGGAGAGCACAACATCAGGGAAGGTAGAAAAAGTATAAGCATAAGATCAAACATTTCCTCTACTCTCCAGGAGTATGTTTGCATAGGCTGATTGTCACCCATGTGACCAGGTGATGGAAGGCTTGTCACAGAGCCAGCTTGTCAAGGGGATAGAGGAGGAGAACCTTGCCAAAACTCCTGGTTGGGTGGGGGGAATGGGCAAAATTCCTGAGCCTTTGTTTTTATTGTATTGGCCAAAAAATATTTGAAAGATGGTGAAGGCCAGCCAGCAGAAGAAACCTGGAGCAAAGGTCTTGAAAGGCAGCTGAATGGTTTATTGTCATTTCTTGCCCCTGTGAAATTCCATTCTGTACTAAAATGGGTAAATAAACACCCAACAAGATGGGATTTGGAGGAGGGAATAGGAGAGGGGATAATGTAGAGAAAGTAAAGCTTTCTCTCTCTTTCTCTCTGAAACAGAGTAAAAAACAGCAGGAAGATAATAACAGTTTCAGTCAAAAGCATCTGTAATTCTATGAGTACATAATTCCAAAAGTTGTTACTGTCTTTTTTTAAGTGAACTTCCAAGTTTTTTTTCTCATTAACCTATTCAAGGTCATTAGGAAAGTGGTACTATTGAACACTTGAATCCTAAACAGTAAGGGTGTGTTTGCACCATCTGCTTAACTAGATCAGTTAAAGTCCTAGCACAGGAGTGTTCCTAGGAGAAGTTTTTTTAAAAAAGAAAGTCAATATGGCAGCCATAACCTTCCAATCAAAGAAACACTCTTTTTTTACATGCATCACAATGTTCATAAAATGGATAGAGCTATCCTCACTATAGCTACCATATTGACTTTATAATCTCGTCCTCCTCCCCCACCATCTAGGCAGCCACCTTTACACAGCAGAGAAAACCTGATAAGTTTTACCCTTAGCAGTATTTTTCCTGCATTTGTGAGTGTGAGACTATCAAAACTACACTGAAAATATGTAGACAACTAGAGGGTGGCAACAAAGAGACATGAATATAATAAACTCTTTTTTGCCATTCAGTGGTCATCCAGTATTTTACAGCCCGGATCTGGTAGCTGTAGCTTACAGTATTAGGATAGTCCTGCCTGACTAGTTAGTTCAATATATGCAAATTGTGAGAACATAGAAAATTAGTTAATTCAGTAATCAAGTTAACTATGTTTGTTGGGCTGCTGGCAGGAAAGATTAGAGAGCTTTTACTTAGGCCAATTCCTGGCCAAGAACAAATATGAAAACTTGCTTTAGCTTCTGGGAAGCTGAAAAAGACTCATCAGTGGCTCCATGAGTTCTTCTATCTGGTCTAGACAGAAGATAGAGGCTATTGCCAGTGCCCACTTACCAATAGCACTTAAATACTGTTCCATAGTGCTTTGCAGCAATCTCTGGATTGCTATAATGTCAACATATTGCCCCCAACATCTGGGTCCTTATTTTACCAATCTCAGAAGAATGGAAGGATGACTCCAGACTGTGGCCAGAATTAACCTGCAATACTGCATTCTAACTACTGCATTCTAACCACAGTACTCAATTGATTGATGTTTCTTTTAAAGTAAAGTTCTTATGAATAAGATTTCTGCATTTAACCTACTTCCAAAATAGACGAGAGGTCTATACAACTGTGTCCCATCTTTTACTATACCGGCATCTCTCCTACGATCTATGGTTTTCTGGCTCTTATTGGGTAATATTGCCAATTGTCAATAATACAAGAAATGTTAAAACATCATGGTCTAGCACTTCTAAATTCTCCCTAAACATGACATAGAAAAACCGATGATGTATTCACTAAGAAAGAAAAAATGTAGGAGGAACACTTTGCACCATTTTCTTGCACCATTTTCAGTGAAGGCTTTTGACTAATTTCTCAGGTTCAAGCTGATAAAAGTATTGTAAGAACAATACAGTTTCTGAGCTGTTGCTAGAGTTCAGTTTAGCTGCCTTGTTCGCTTCTTTCATTTAGAGTCTTATTGATATTCCAAGCCTCACCACTTTCAGTTAGTAACTTTTTAGGAAGGAGGAAAGGGAAGGTTTTTCTATCTTTTATATGCTCAGCTCATTTTAGTTCTAAAAAGTCATACCTTGCAACAGGAAAGATACTGAAAAGATACCCAGACATTTGAATATAATTAAAATCCAAACAAATAATGTTTAGTTATCCTTCCTTAGGTTTTCTTTTGGGTAGTAAATTTAAAATGTTTATTTAAAATATATGTGAGTTAACGAGGTATATCATTTTCTCTCTTCTAAACAGTTTTGGGAATACTTTTGGAAGGCCACTTCTCTATTTTGCAAATAGAAAAGTATCTTCTTTTGCTCTTTTTTTTTCATTTAAACTGGATCATTTTGAGGTGTGGCTAGTGCTCTGAGGCAGCTGTTTCCAAAATGAATAAATCTTTCCCTTCACTTTATGGTACATTAAACTGCCACCACAGCAGGTGGTAAACTGCCAAAGTTTTTGGCTTTCATTTAACCAAGGAAAAAAATACTGAAATATGGAGAAGTTAACAACAAAAATGTCAATCCATGTAACATAGAAATCAATCAATTTCAAACTCATTTTTCAAGACCCATAAACTGATAAGCATAATCAAAACATAGGAATAACTGTTTTTTATTTGAAACCTTTCAATAATAATGTGAAACAAGGAACAGATGTATGGATTAGGAGTTGGGGGGAGGGGAATGAATAAAGTGACCATTGTATAAAAATCCCAACTCCAAATGGTCAATGATTGCCAATACAAGTCACCAGATTACTTTAAAAATATAGTACAGCATTATATGTTAGGTTTTGTGGTTAAGGCAAGTGAATAGCTTTGAAACTCTGTCATGCTATACAATCCAAGAATTCTTTAAATCTATTTAATGGATACTGGCCAAAGCAAGCAAAACAGACATCATTATTCTGCAATTCCTAATTTTTAATTCCCAGATATTGCTCAGTTATAACTTCTATCATTCCAATCCAGTGTGGCTAATAGGCATGCTTGATTATAGTTATAGTCTAGCATCATCTGAATCTAAAACAAGGAACCCCCTGAGCTAATTGAAGCATAGATTTCTTAATTATTCTAAATAAGACATAAAGTATTAAGACTAAATGAGATAATGACTGGATTTATACCAGGGGTTGCCAACTTTTGGACCTCAGGGACCACCAAATTCATAATTTTAAATCCCATGGACCACTAATATGAATCTAGCCTGCTAGTCGCTGAAGCGCCTGGACTCCCACTGACAGGATGGGGGTCCTTCAGGCACAGCTTGGCTGACTGTTTCTGCAACCTTCAATACTCAAAGAGTCATTTGGACCCATTTCCCGCAGAAGACAAAACACCAGGATCTCTCATCTATCTTTCGCTCTCTTTCATCTTTCTCTCTCTTGCCCTCCCCCATTTCTCTTTCTCCCTCTCTCTCTTTCCCTCCCTCTCTGTCTCTTTCTTTCTCCCTTTTTCCTTATTTCTCTCTCTCTCTTTCCCTTCCTCTCTTTCTCTTTCTTTTTCTCTCTTTCTCCCTCTTTCTCTTCCTCTCCCCCCCTCTCTCTCTTCCCACCACCTCTCTCTGTCCCCGGGGGTGGGGGTGGAGAGAAAAGGAACCTCTGAACTGGTGCTGGGTGGTGGGAATCTGATGTCTAGAGGCCAACAAGCCACGTGCTGAAGACCAGATGCTGGCGGGGAGGTGGGGCGATGGGTGAGATCGAAGGCAGATGGACTGATATGCATGGAAGATTGCAGCATCGGACCCCTTCCCGGCTGTTCCCTGGCCTGTGAGAGGAGGTGTAATCTCCTGCGCCCCCTGGGACTTCTCTTCCTCCTTGCCAGAAGTGCTCACACACAAAGTACTCACCGCCCCTCTGGCACCCACCAAGCTTCCTCTTCACACCAGGTGTGTGAGTTCTTCTGGCAAGAACGAAGAGGGAGTTAAGCCTCCGCCTTGCAAATCTTCACCTGAGGACATCACTGGCAGCTGCTTCCTGCGGCTCAGGTGGTCCATGCTCTTCCCACTGCTGCTCGGCTTCCTTGATGCACTGAGGCAGGAGGCAGCAGCCACGACATAAGTTTGCTAGGGAGACTGCAGGATTTCCTGACCTCCCCACCAGCCATGTGGCTCGTCAGCCTCCGGACATCAGATTCCTACCACCCAGCACCAGTTCAGAGGTTCCTTTCTCCCCACACCCACCTCCTTGCAGGCCAGGAAACACCCAGGAAGGGCTCTGGTACCGCGATCTCCCATGCGCTACCCCCCCCATGCACATCAGTCCATCCGCTGCTTGTATCACCCATGTTGCAGACACAAGTGTGCTGCGGCCCACCAAAATTTTCTCATGGACCACCAGTGGTCCGCAGCTCACCGGTTGGTGACCACTGATTTATAACTTTCATTTAGCCATAATGTAGTTTGCTTGGCTTTGGTATGGTAAAGTTTTTTTGCGTATTTTTGTCAGGTGCAAACAATCAGATTCAAATGTGCCATGGTGGTACAGTGGTTAGAATGCAGTATTGCAAACTACTTCTGCTTCAAATTTGGCAGTTTGAATCTCACCAGGCTCAAGTTGACTCAGATATCCGACCAGGTTCAAGGTTAACTTAGCCTTTCATCCTTCCGAGGTCGGTAAAATGAGAACCCAGATTGTTGGGGGCAATATGCTGACTCTGTAAACCACTTAGAGAGGGCTGTAAATACTGGTATATTGAAGTGATATGTAAGTCTAATGCTATGCTATTTAATGTTTGGTTTGGGTTGGGTTTTTTTGCTTATAACACAGGGAACTTCACAGACTGGCGTGTGCACCTGGGTCAGATTAGATAAAGTTCAGTAGCATTCAAAGTAGGTCAGACTTTGCCCTCTTGTGCCCATATAGAGATTCCAGACATATTGTCCATTTGGCTCCTCCTCCTGGCTCAGCTAGTCTCTGGATAGCAACTGGATCTTTTCTGCAGTGGGAGAAGAGAAAGTGCTTTCAGATAACACAACAGCTAGTCTCTCTCTAACAGTTTTTAAAATATCAAGATTTTTGGCACAATGATATGTGAACCAAATTGGCATGACTTCTTCAGTAAACCAAATCAGGACTTATCAAGATGTAAAAAGCAATCTCTATGGATAATACCTAGATGTTTATGTTATATGAATACAATCAAAAATATAGAAACAGCTGATTAATAAGGTAAAATGTTCTGACTCTTTCTTAGTAGAATAATTATTGATAATTGGTTTTAAGTCAAATTGCAATAGACAGCTTTGACTTTAGATATCATGACAAATCTTTTGGAAAAGAATTTTGCTAGAATCATGTGAATCTTTATGTGAATAATGCTAATTTAACATGACTGAATAAATTATTTAATATGGTAGTTTTGAATGAATAATTCCTTTCTACAGACTAGTCATGTGTCTAAGTTTAAATTATGCTCATGCTGATTCTTTAATTTGACTTTGGCAATGCTGATATGAGCTGCCTACATATCTTTGTCATATCTGGATTATGTATTATATACAGGTGACTTAAACTATCAAATAATATTTCAGGCAACATTATTCTAGATCCAGGATGAATTCAGTGAGAATTCATCCCTACAACCCACAGTCAGAGATGGAAAAGACTGAATGAAGTGGGTAGGAAAACCATTTGTTTATAGAACGGGTTGTTATGATTCTGTGCAGTTCGGAGAACTGGCAAATCATGCCCCTGGCTGGCCCCACCCCTCTCCTCCCACCCTTCCTCTCCCCTCCCAGTCAGTCTTATCATGCTCGTGCAACATTGTGCGCATGCCCAACATCGCTGACTGCATTCTTCCCTGCCCAGTCACTTGTTAAGGTATTTTCCCCCTCCCGATGATCAGCTGTTTCTATGACTCCCCTGAGGCACAGAAGGCTCCAAAACAGAGCACAGGGGGTGCTGTGTGTCCCTCCTATGCTCAGTTTTTTTTTTCCTTCCTGAGCCCCAGGGAAGCCTTCTGGGAGCAAAAATGCCCCCCTAGGAGGCTCCCCTGAGGCCCAGGAGGCCCCAAAATGAAGCGCAAGGGGTGCTGTGTGCCCCCCATGCTCAGTTTTTTTCCCCTTCCTGAGCCCCAGGGAAGCCTTCTGGGAGCAAAAATGCCTCCCCAGGAGATTTCCCTGAGGTCCAAAAGGTTGAAAAACCAGGGGGAGAGGGGTGCTGCCAAAAGAGCCATGCCCACCCAGTCACATGACCACACCCACCTAGCCATGCCTACAGAACTGGTTGTTGCAAAATTTGAATCCGACCACTGCATAAGAAGGCAGTAAATCCAGTGCCAAAATACTTTGCATCACTTGCTTATCTGGAAGCACTACCTGTTCTCCCACTGCAGAAAAGGTCCAGTTGCTGTTTTACCCTTGTAACTGCATTCCAGCTTGCCAGATGTGGCAATTCTAGCTTACCAGTGTTAGTGGTTTTGTAGGAAATGCATACATATGAGATAAAATTATTTTGTTGTATTTATTTTATTTTTATCTGTTTGGAAATAGGAAAGGGGACATTTTGACGTCAACTTGATGACTGGTATTTCCTGGCAGCTAGGTATTGATTAACTGCCTATTCTTTATGCTTAACTATGAACCATATGCATTTCAAAACAAATAATTCCCTGCTTGTATCCTTACGATTTATATTGACTGTTTCTAGTATGATTTGATTGCCTATTTATAGTGTTGTACCTTATGATTCTTGATGAATGTATCTTTTCTTTTTATGTACACTGAGAGCACATGCACCAAGACAAATTCCTTGTGTGTCTAATCACACTTGGCCAATAAAGAATTCATTCATTCATTCATCCATTGATTCGGAGTGACAATTAGCACCCCTGGATTATATGAACCCTTGAATTCCCTCTGATCACAATTTCCAAGGAGGAGAGGAGAGGGAAGGGGAGGGGAGAGATTGTGTGATAGTGAAAATAATTTTACATAGGATAAATCCATCCTATTCAAAAATAGTGATGGTCTTTTGCACCTGATAAGCTCAGATGTTGAAATGAATGTACTGCATAAGGCTAGGCTTACACTGCAAGTTATAATTGCTATATTAAAAGAGAAGTATGTTGTTTGAAAACAGACAAAAAATAAAAGGGAAAGCTGCCTATTTCATCTGCTTATAAATGCTGTTACGTTCTAAGATTACAGAAAATTAGTTTAAATGTAACTTCCTCTCATCTCCAAGGAATGTACAGCTGCATGTAGCTAAATAATGTAGCTTTTCACCAAAGTTTTGTTGATTGATATGGATATCGCTACACCAGAATTATGGGAAAGAATGAAAGAACTTTGGATACATTAAAAAGATTGGTAAGAGCTGCTAATGGAAAAGCTCCTGACCTACCAAGTGAGTAAGCTACAGGAAAAATAAGTTTACTGGAAAATAAATTAATTTTCTGCGACAAGGAAAAAGATTACAGTCAATCCAGTGGAAGTCTCCAGAGTGAACCATTGAGCCAACATAAAGCTGGCAGAGGCACTCTTGAATCCAGATCTTCCATACCAAGTTTTTGTAGGCTTCCATTGTATACATTAAAAATTATTTAGAACTATTTTCATCTAACCCTAACTTTGTGGTGACTTTGTGGACACCTCCCAATCATGCTGAGGTGGGCTGGTGTAATTCAGCAACCACATTTATTCTTCCTTTTTGGCCTTTATTTTCATTCTTTTGCCAAAATATCTCTAATTTTCTTGGCAAATTTTGGCATTAGCTAGCAGATATTGTGCCTCATCCAATTCTTCTGATGTGTTTTATATTAGTCTACAACCCTAAAATTCTAGTCCAAAATATATTTACTTAAATGTTTTCCATTAAGATGTTTATTACATCCACATAGACATACAGCATTATTCATAAAAAAACATTAGTCTGAAATCACTGACAGTTTCCTTCTTAAGAAATGAATTTAAAATTGGCCCTGGGGGTGATCTTTTCAGATATCTGAAAAAATTAAGGGTTTTACTATGGATTCCAAAATTTACATTATATTGTAAATGTTAAAACTTTTCCCACAGAAAATGGAAAGTATTGCAAGGTTATTTTGCCATCAATTGAAATTGGATGAAACTGTTTGTCTTGAAAGACAATTGTACCTTTCTCTTCACACCAATGATCCATATTGGTTTTCTGTACAAGATCTATTTTCATTCATCACCATATCTCCTTGTGAGATAGAAAACATTCTGAAGGGTTGGAGCGAAATTTTTAAAAGCTAATGCACCTCAGTAGCCACTTGTAAGCAATACCTATCTGTTTCTTGCCTATCAAGGTTTGAACAC
This sequence comes from Notechis scutatus, assembly GCF_049901735.1. Lineage (NCBI taxonomy): Eukaryota > Metazoa > Chordata > Lepidosauria > Squamata > Elapidae > Notechis > Notechis scutatus. The sequence continues at coordinate 132,278,441 of NC_142012.1, forward strand.
ATCGTCAAAACTATGTTTGCTTGTTTTTTGCCAACATATTTTATCCAGTAGATAATTTCTCGATATATTAATGTAGTAGAGGATTTTTGAGAAGAATGACTTTAAAATGAGAAGAACATTTTCAACCTGAATCCACACCTTTTCCTTTGTACTGCTTCGTTACTGACATGCTGACATCAAGAAGAAATATTTAACATGAGATCATGTCCTGACAATCCCAATCTGACTGTTACCAGATGGTATTGGTGGTTTTGATGGTTCTCATACCAGAAGCAGATTTACTTTCCCAGGAGATCAATTGTTTGATTTATGAATATTTTTAAAAGTAAAATAATTGGACCATATTTATCTACATTTTGGTTCAAAATAACATAGCTAATGGAACTGAACATTGAGAATGAAATAGTGTATATGGTGTGTGAATTTAATCTTACAGCTTAAGCATTGTTGTCTTCAACACAATATAATGTAAAAGCTTTTTAAAGGATGAAAAAAAAACCATAAATCACTTTAACAAGGACTGGCACATTAACTAACCTTTTTTTCATTAGACCATATTAAAATATGCAGCCAATAAAATCTGTGAATCACCTTCCAGGATGTACATTTATTTGATATTCTTGTGTTAGAAACTCCCTTGCCATTATTCCAACACTTCTGTCTTTCTCTGATCAAATAATGGCTATAGCACATGTATTGCAAGCATCCTGAGTGTGAATAGGTTTTTGTTCAATGCTTTTGAAAAATTCAGTGTGTAGAACAACCCATGTTCCTAGGTTATCTTTGAGTAAAAAAAATTCAGTTTAATCAAAAAATGGAAGTCTAAAACATATTACGCCTTCTCGGCCTTTTAGCTAAGATCAAGTGTAAGTGTATTACTATTTCCATCTTCCAAATTATATATTTATTTCATATATCACCTATTTCCCATAGTAACCTAGAGCCATGCAAAGAGTAAATAATAGGTAATAAATAATCTTTGTTTTATTTACTTTTTAATCCAAAACATTAATAAAAGCAGTTATAGAAGAATTGTGTTTAGCTGTTCAACAATTAAAATGAAATATATCATGATAGCTGAAGGCAGTTTTATCTTGGAAGAGTTATTCTCTGAAAATTCTCATATGAACAAGAATGGCTTAAGCTGTCATCTGAAATTAGACAGAAGGGGACCAGTCCTAGTTCCCACAGCATGACATATTTGAAATACAGTCAGTCAGACTGAAACAAGATTTGCAGGTAAGAATATTATATTAATATATAATTTGGATGATACTGGATGAGATATTTGTGAAGTATAGATTGTAGAACATTTCAGGCTTTAAAAACTTGTGTCAGTACCTTGAAGTGGTGTAATGAAATCACAGTAAACTATTCAGTATGATAATCTAGGCATGTAATGTTTACATTAGTTGCAATACAGGTAGTCCTCATTCAGGTGACTTATGATCATCCCTCAGAGTTGTGGTCATTGCAATGTTTCCGTGGTCATGGTATTGCTATTTGAGTGCTTGATAACTGTCTCATACAACAGTTGCAGCATCCTGCAGTCATGGATTACCATCACTGAGCTGTGGTGGTGCAGTAGTTAGAATGCAGTAGTACAGGCTACTTCTTCAGACTGCCAGCTGCCTGCAGTTTGGCAGTTCAAGTCTCACAGGCTCAAGGTTGACTCAGCCTTCCATCCTTCTGAGGTTGGTAAAATGGACCCAGATTGTTGGGGGCAATATGCTGACTCTATAAATCGCTTAGAGAGGGCTGTAAAACATTGTGTAAAAATTGTGTGAAGCAATATATAAGTCTAACTGCTATTGCTATTTTCAAATTTCACTACTGGCTTTTGACGTGAAGTGAAGTTATGGGAAAGCCAGCAGGAGTCACAAATGGCTATTATATAACTGCAGGATGTTGTGACTATACATGATGCACTTAACGAAAGCAACTGGAATTGCTGTAACTGCTTCATTAAGTCAGAGCAGTCACATAATATCACATTTTACTAACGCGACACTTAACAACAGATTTAAAACTCCCAATTATGGCCACTAAACAAGGACTATCTATAAATGGACTGTTTTCAGATATAGAACACATTTCAGTAAATTGATTAAAAGTAACAGAAGGCATAATATAGAAGTTAGACTATCACATATAGGAAAAGTTATAGCAAGCCCCCTTCTGATCATGAATTTCATAAATTTTGTAAACAGCCTATTTCTAAGTTTCTAAAAAGAAACTTTTAGCCATTTAAGATTTTTCCCCTCAATAAAGAATACGTACAAATATAGGTATTCACATTCAGCCCTTCACTAAATGATTGGCAATGCCAGAGCATATTGATTGCAAAGAGACAAAACAGGCGAATTGTCATGATCCCATAACCATTCACAAGTCTTTTTTTTTTAACTCACTCTCACTCTGTCACACTTAAGAGATATAGTTATATGCATGGCCATATCAACACACATCAGTCTCTTTTGTCACAGAAGCCTTATCAGTGATCTACTTCTAAGCCAGTGATCTACTTCTAAGAAAGCTAAATCTTGCATGAACTTTAGAATCTTAAATGCACGGTACATATTTATAACATCAATATATGTTTTATGAAATACAGTTGTATTTTCAAATTATATATGTATGAAATTGAAGTAGGCAATATCTAACCCAAGGCTACTTAAAGAATTCAATGATGAATTAAAGCAAAACCCAAATTGCCTGAAATCAGTAGCATTGGTTTGATGGTGCCCTAAAAAGTGTTGATGTTTAAATATAAGATTCTACAAAGCAAAATATGTTCCGATTACACTTTCCTAAGCATTTATTCTCAACCTGTACATTCATTTCCATTTCTTCCCTAGGACTTTATTCATCCTATGAGCTTAAAATGATTTCAGATATAAATGGAAAATATAATCTGAGTTTAATGCAGAGAAGCATTTTAGCTATAATCACATCTTAATGTGTATATATGCCACTGTTCTGAAAGAATATTTAAGTTAGCATCAAATTATGTAGCATCCACTCTAGTATCTGAATTTGTAATATATATGTATGTATATATGGTATTCAGCTTTGTTTTAAGAAAACATATAACTGACAACTGATCTTTGAGCAAGAACCATATTGCATATTACTCCACTATATAAACCACAGAATGTCAGTCTGTATACCACTGCAATGTTTATTAAACTGACATAGATTTCTGTTGTTATATACTTTTTAATATACACTCATAAAACAAATCCTTGGTTAGATTTTGACTCAGAGCCAAATAAAAATGACAAGGAATGAGACATAAATTATAAATTCAATGTAAATTCCCAATTATTTAACAAGCAAGTTAAACCACAGTATTATTTCACTGCTGCGTTCGACATAATAAATGTCTGAACTTTATGTTACTCTGTGTATATGAGCAAAAAATTATAGAAGAAAGCAAGTAATAGTCAGGCACCTGTAATGGGACAGCTCAGACAATTCTTTTTTTTCTTAGTAATGTCCTGTGTGCAAAGAAATGTAATATCATAGGCACCCTTGAGCCTGTAACTGAGGAAATAATCACTTCTTCACAACAGTGATGGAAATGTATATGTGTTTTTTACTTAGTTTCCATGTTGACAGAATAAACTGTGTTGCATGTATTATACACATTGGGAGATTTCTTCTTCGCATAACTGAAGTGGAGACTTCTGCAGCCATAGTATTTCAAAAAATCTTTTTTTCTTTCTTTATTACCACCAATCCAGAGACAAAAGTTAGACCTGGAAGTAATTTATTCTACAGTATTCCTTTTGTGAAAATTATGCAAGCTCCTATTCTCTCTATTTCAAGTGTCAGGGAAATGGAGAGGAAACATTCTTTTTAATTAAATGTTCTCAAAGAGAAAAGAACTGACAAAATTAAAAAAAGCTAAAGTAAAACATCCCCAGAGCAGCTAAATACTAAAAATTGAGTTTAATGAAAAGGAAGAGACTTCTTGAAATGAATGAGGAATTCATCCTTGAAACAAGGAAAAAAAGATGAGGAGGTGTGGGAAGAACATAAAAGGTTACAGTCTGAGAGAGCTGACTTCTTTGCAAATTAGAAGCTGCTCTGCCAAAAACATTGGCACAAAGTCTCAATTGCAACCTCCTGGCTTCATTGTTGTTTTCCTTGCCCTCCACCATCCCAATATAAACTTTCTCAGAAACCTGAGGGGGAGGGAAAGGGGAGTAGGAAATGGCAGAACATTCCAGAGAAACAACCAATATTTGCCTCAAGAACTATTCTATTTCCTAGTAAAATTGCTCCAAGGTTTTCCTTCAATTTGACCTAATTAACAAAAATTACTATTTAAGAACAGGATTGGGATGTTTTGTTTATCTTTTGGAATGTTTTATACACTGGATTCATGCAATTATACCAAGGGCAAACAGACCTAGAAGAGATGAATTGTCGCTCTCTTTCTTCCTTTTGCAGCAGAGCTGAATAAAATGACATTTCCAATTAATCTTTGTGAATCATTTCATCAGAAGTAGATAGCTTCATAATAAGTTGATGGTTAACTTTGTTTTATTCCATCACTATTTTTGGCTTATGGCAGTGAGATATGATTACTAAACCCAGTCATTGTTTCCTCTCTGTGGCGCTCCCTCCAAGTGGAGATAGCTATAGGGTCTAGCATAATTGCTATTAAAATAACAGTGCCTGAAGCTTTCAAAGGTTCTTGCTCATTTCATTAAAAACATATTCAGCTACAGTAGTAATCAACATACAAAATGCACAACGAAAGCACCCAAAGTTAAAAGAAACAAGGAAAGCAATGTGATAAGGCCTCCTGGTAAACAGGAAGCTAATGGAGGTGAACAAATTCTGCCAAATTTTTAATGGACCAATGAGATAGAATAAATAAATCAAAGTGAAAGACCTCATAATCATTCCACGCATGGCAATAAATCAATTATTCCATTAAGGAGAATGAATTTTGCCAACAGTATATGCTCCATTACCTTTTCTTTCAGGATAAATATATGAAACAGGATAAGCATTATCAGTAAAATTCTTATCACTGTTTACACCAGAACAGATAGACATTCATTGGGCTACATTTCTGCAATGATTGGCTTGTATAAGTGTTGATGTTAAAGTCTAAAAGTCAGATCTGGGTTACAAACTAAAAACTATCACTAGCATCTCCTTTGTTTCATGAACTTCTGCCAATCCCATGAGAGCAACTCTAATACACATGCAGTATCAACCACTTCCAATAAAGTTTGCATCCGATTTTCTTTTATACAGTTTGTACAAGCTACAAATAGTGTTCACAGAGAACTGAGCAATCCAGCAAAATGCACAAAGGAGAGCAGATGATATCTTCACCCTACTCTCTTATGAATGAATATCAAGGTTATATAGGTCGTGTATAGAATGTTGATTGAAGAAAGTTTGAGCGTGCATGCTGTGTGCATTTATTTCTTTATCCAATTGATAACGAAACAAGAAACTAAAGGGGACACAAGAATCATTCAGGGTGTGAAAATACTGCAGAAGCTTTGTTTGGAAGGGAACATAGCAGCTTTGATACAGAAGTGTCAAAGCTCTGTTATTCTACCAAACTGATTCTGTATTTTACCTCAGAAGGGAGTTAATGATAAGGATGCACATTCATGAATCTTTGTCTTTGTTCTAGACATACATTCTATAGTAATTTAATTGGCCTCATAAAAACAATTCCACTTAAAGCAGCTATCAGAAAAATACAATAAAAACATATGTATGCAATAACAAATGCCAGTGATGATATCATACTGAAATTAATTAGGAATAGTCTTATTAGGAATAGTCTTATTCCTAATTACCAGTCTATGAGGTCTTTTTTGAGCCCCATTGTCTTTGTCTTCTATTCCAGGGGTCTACAACCTTGGCAACTTTAAGACTTGTGGACTTCAACTCCCAGAATTCCTCAACCAGCTTTGCTGGTTGGAGACCCCTGCCTATTCTATCCTCCTTTTTAGCCCTAAATGGGGAACCTACCATCTGTAAGCCTCAAGGACTTTTTCTGCATTCCACTAGAAGCTCTTAAATATTCCCTTCTTAGTTAGACCTACTGCAACTATTATCTTCAAATGTTTTATAGCATTCTTTTGAATTTCATCACAGCGTTACAATATTAATTCATATATTATTTTAAGCCAATAGATGAACCATATTCTAAACCAGTTTCCTGCTACAGTTTTAAATAATAATCAAGGGGTATATTTCCAAAAGTGCTTAGGATCAAATTGTAACTCAGCAGTCTTTCAGTTGTACATTTCCAGATTCAAATTTGAAAATTGTGGTTTATGGATGGAATCCACAAACCACATCCTCTGAGAAGATTCCATAGACATCAGTGAAAAGTATTCTGTAATAAAAGTTTGTCAATAGCCACTTTTCCCAGACATTGTGTAAAGGAAGTAATCTTAGCATAAATCGACTTTGTTTCAAACCACTTTATCTGCCCCTTGCCCCTGTATGTCATTTAATACCATATAGGTATTTGTCCAATGAAGCTACTCCTTCTTTCATCAAGACCTCTACTGATGTGCTTGCTATTATTATTCTTTAGACGAAAAGCAGGCTAATCTAATTGCTTACTTTGTTTCAATTGTAGAATTTAGTTTTCTTTCCAAGTAATATTAATATTTGCTTTTATCGTTTGGTTTTTGGCTCTAACAAGGATTGCCTTTTGCAACTTGATTAATGTACTGTTCTAAAGACAACATTTAAAATAGGCACCTCCTGGTTTTGCTATTAAACCAGTGACCAAAATAAAATAGAGCAACCAGTGTTTTTATACAAATGAAGTGATGATGGTATATTGGAAAGTATCTTTCAAGGCAGGTATGAGTCAGCCTTAAATTGTCAAGGTTTACAGTTTAAGGCAGCCACTAACAAATTTTCCCACTGCAACTGAATCAATGTTAGAGTGTGAATAACTATTTAATTATTGGATGGCTATTCTGCCTCCCTCCAAAGGTTCAAGGTGGCATATACAGCATTCCTTTCTCCACTCCTAACTAGTCTTCTGAGATAACTAAGGAAAAAAGCAGAAGTTAACTCAAAGTTGGTAGTGGCATTCCCAGAGCAGCTGATAGTCTTGAACCTTTCTATTCCTAGCCCAACACCTTAACCACAACATCATACTGGTTCTCTTATTGATAAAATAGTCTAGAGACAGGATCTGTGCTTATTTTTTTAATAAACTTTTCAATTATTTAATTCTAGAACTGAAATAGTACAAGAAATTAATTCTGCAATTAGCGTCTTTACTGGCTGACACATCTTTCCGGGCTTTGATGAAGAGTTTCCAAAAGAAACAGTGTCCTGCACTGGAATACCTAGTGGAGGGTGGGGGACAGGCAGATGAAGAAGGCCATATAGAAATTAGAAAAATAGAAATGATTGACTTCTCATTTCTATTCATCAGGTAAATTAGCAGATGTCAGCTTTTTGTTTTGCATTGAGTTATTTAACTTTTTCTTTAAAAAAAAAAATTCTGACCACCAGTGACTATTCTGTATGAGCAATAATTTGTTCGTGCATTTATTTAGAGGCATGTGGACAAAGTTTATTGTTGTCAATCCCAAAGAGGCAACAAATAAGGTCTGCGTAGAAATTAGACTTTATTTGGAATAAACAATTTCACAATAACCTCTGTTTTAACTTTGTGGATCCAGGCCACAGTAAATTATAAAATTATGGTTCAACCAGGCTAGGAAACATGAATAATAAGGAAGCTATTTATTGGAAAGCTTCAAAGAATACTTGTGATCCACTTTCTGTCAAATTTTATCATATGGTATCATCTCAATTCCTAAAATTTTACTCTGTACTGGAAGTATTCAACTATAAATTAATAGTGATTTTTTTCCAGACTCCTCAAGACTGCTTCTAAACAAGCATTGTTATTTAGTCCACTAATCTGTTTGTCTGACTGCCCATCTATCCTCCCAACATCTCCCAATGTAGGTAGCATTTGGAATGTTGAAATTAAAATAAATCTTACACAGTGGTCCCAAGATAAATCTGAAAAATCTTATTAAAACCTCTGCTCAACTACTTTGGAAATAATGGATATAAAGTAAAACTGTAGATTTTCTTAAGTTGATACATGGTGAAAGAAAACGTGAACTTATTTTTAGTTTTAAATAAGCATGGGCAGGTTGATATAGTTTGTTGAAAAAGTAGAATTACTTATGTGCCAAGAGAGAGGGGGGGGGAGAGAGAGAGAGAAGAGGAGGAGGAGGAGGAGGAGGAGGAGGAGGAGGAGGAGGAGGAGGAGGAGGAGGAGGAGAAGAAGAAGAAGAAGAAGAAGAAGAAGAAGAAGAAGAAGAAGAAGAAGAAGAAGAAGAAGAAGAAGAAGAAGAAGAAGAAGAAGAAGAAGAAGAAGAAGAAGAAGAAGAAGAAGAAGAAGAAGAAGAAGAAGAAGAAGAAGAAGAAGAAGAAGAAGAAGAAGAAATAATAAGATACTAAAATTTTTACATAGGATATTATTGCATGCTTCCATTTGAAGGAACAAGCTTCTTAAGAAATAGAACAAAAGACCCTAATTTTTATTAACATAGGGAAATAAAATAATGGTTTCTGTGCAATTCATATATGTTAATATTCATATATGTTAATATATGAATATATGTTAATATATGAATTACACAGAAACCATTATTTTATTTCCCTATGTTTTTGGAGCTATACTCTGTCTTCAGTTAATGTTAACTAAACCTGACAGCACAGTCTTACAAATAGCAAAAATCTAGCACAAATGTTTCAAATGAAAACAAGTTTGTGAGCTCTATTAGTGATGAGAGTGCAGAATCGGAAAATACCTTCTATTTGAGTTAATTACTGTCATGAAAAACACATTCATGGACTCTTGCATTGCGTATCCTGGTTTGGGTATGGACATCTACTCACATATGCTAAGACGTCACTATGGATATGGAAATATAATGCCCTCTTCAATAGACTTGACACCTACATGGCATTTTAGTAAGGAAGGAAACCATTACTTGAAGAAAGAGGAAACAGCTCAAATTCAAATTGTTTTCTTTTAAACAAAACTCTTGTTATCTGTGTATGGATACTTAGGTTTAGGCTAAGTATCCATAAAGCGCATTACAAGAGAAAAAATGCTACGTTGCCATTCATAATAGTAAAATATTTTGTTGTATTCATTTTTTATATTCAGAATGCCTTTTTTTTCTCCCAGTTTGCAGTTTGGGACTTTCATTATATTTCATTATCTTTTATTTACCAGTTCTTTTTCATTTCTCTTGCTTAATTAGTATCAAAAATGAACAGAGTCCTGTATCTTTAATTAATTGAATAAAAGAAAATTGTGAAAGAAAAATTGCAGCACTTACATCAATCTTCTATTCCCATGCAACTTTTTAAAAACTCTTCTAGTTCTTATTTTAAAACCAGGATTTAAAAAAGTAGTGTCAATAGGGGTTATTATAGATTTAGATTTATTTGCTTCTATATCTTAGCCCACACATTAAAGATATATCATGACTACATTACACATTCTGCTCTAATTTTGTCAGATAACGTGGAGTAGGGACAAATATCAGCCCACACTCTGCCACCTTAATTCAAAACATATAGTTTGTCTGTTGGCAGTCATAACAAAAAGGGAAAAGATTCTCCAATTGAGCACGTAAATGGGCTGGGTGTCATCATTCACATTCTCCAATTAAATATATTAGCGGTCAAACACTCTGATATTTTAGTTACAATCTTTTAAAGATAAGAGTTGGAATGTACTCACTTTCAAACTGCTGCACTGCTCTTCCAGATTTCCTTCCTCCTCCCCCTGCCCCTTTTTATGGCAACTACTAAAACAGGCATAGGAATTTATGAATTGACAGTTATTTTCATGTCAAAAGGTAAACTCAGTTTTGAAACATAAGAACACATCACCTTGTTTCTAGTATATTTCTCCTTCAGAATCCTGTGTATTTTGGTTTGTAAAATATGTCTCTCATGGAAGAACTCTGATCTCAAGATAAGCTGATCTGCTAGACCTGCTTCTCAGCTGGGCTTCAGAAGCTCTGAAGATACAAACTTTGATGTAGATCAATAAAAGATTTTTAAAAATCCTTTTTGTCTGCTTTAAAAGGAAAAATGCTTGATATTCTGTTAAGTTACCAAGTGTGTAGTCTGAATTCAATAGCTTGCAAACTAAGGAATTAACCATCTAACTAATAAAAGCTTATTTGTAAGAAACACCTAATTGCAAGATTAATTTATCAAAAATAATCTCAAAAATTATAATATCTCAATTTCGAATGGCCACCATTCCTACTAGTTCCTGATCCTGTCTTGTAATTGCATTGTTCTCTTGACTTTTTGAAAGTGTCTCTCTTGAGCTTTGGACTTGTTCTGGAACACAACTTGAGATTTTGTCTCTGATTTTCAAAGTCTGATGTAGTTCCATATTCTCTTTTTGGGATTTATGAACTGCAGCTTCTAACCATACTAGCAATCAAATTATTTTATTGTGTTGCTGCTCCTCAATCAGGAGATTGACATTATTGTCCAAAACCTTCTTTAACCTTTTTGAAAGCATCTCCTACAACATTTCAACTAGAAACAATTTAAAAGAAAACCATGCAAACTCCCATGTTGCTATTCAAATTTTCTTCATTGTGTTTAACTTATACCAGTGCAGCTGGATGTACAAAACTTCCAAAGCTGGACTTTCAAAAACTCCAAACTTAAATTGGAGTTGATTAAGTACTTATCACAAAGCTATTAACATATTTAATATAATAGTGCCATTAAAAATCTTGACATTTACCAAAGCTACCCATTAAATAAATAACACATTCTGTGGCAACCCAACCCCTTATGTACTGCAAACCTGGTAAGAAAGATAAATAGAATGATTTAGGAAATGTCAGCTTTTGAATAGGGAATTGTTGCAGGCACCTTTTGATAATTTGTGTATGGATAAGGCAACCAAGCTATCCAGCAGACTGCTCAGATGACAAATAAATCTTCATTCATTATGGTTTGGGATATAATCTGATATTTACGATACCATAAGGGGTCACCACTGACATTTCAATACTGACAGGTATAGGCACAGTTCATTTCCAACCCAAACTTCAGAACTTTTACTACTTAAAACCTTAGTATAAAGAGACATCTCTCTCTCTCTCTCTCAAAGAAATCATAAGTGATATTTGAATGTGGCAAAAATAGATGACAATAACGTAACATGACATGGATCAAACTACAAACCTTAATCAAAAAAGTATATTCCTAATAGTTAATCATTAGCTTCTTCTTCTGCCTATTCCAGCCATCACTGCAATTCTCCATTCTATATCACAAAGACCACTAGAGCATGACTTGTGTGCTTGTTTTTCAGCTCCTACTGCCTATTTTAAATATGTTTGTTTCTTATATTTAGAAGCCATCTGATTCCAAGGGGATTGTGGACAATTTATAGTTAAAATATAAAATATTAAAAGGGAACTAAATGTCCAGGCAAACTGCTCAAGATTGCAGTCTGATGGATAATATACATTTGTGAAGAATTGTTTTCTGTCAGATTAAATATTCTGCAGGAGATTTTTGACTTGCTTTTTATGCCTTTGAATCAGGCTAGATATTACGTTGACTGTATTTTTAAATTGAGTGTTAGGGATGCCGAGGCAAATGGTATAGTTTCCTATGGCACCTTTAGTAGAGCTAAGGTACAAGGAAAAAATGCTAAAATTAACTGTTCCTGCCCAGTTTTTCAACTTTTCTGCAGTTTCTTTTCATGGTATTCAGAGATTCATTTACTTTATTAATTTATTCATTTACTTTATTAAGATTTTAAGTAAAAAGAAACAAAAAAAGGGTTTTCACTCTTTATTTGACAGCAAATGCTAAACCAATGAAGACAAATGATGAGTAGAGGAAAAAGAATGTATTTGTTAGAAAGCTGTTATACAGGAAGGAAGGAAGAAAAGAGGCAATCAGAAAAAAAAAGTCTACCTTAGTGTTAGTAAGGAAACCACAATCTTTATCCTGTATGAGCTAAACTTATGAGATCCTCATTATGAAGCTTCTTACTTCACTATTGCTTCCTATACGCTGACAATGTTGTCTTTGGAAGCTACCATGAAAAATATCGGCAACATGTCACCATTAATACAGTTTGAAAAATTGTCTGATGAATATTTCCCATCAAAAACAGTAGATGTGAGTCCTTATCATCAGATAAGGTTCAATAAAATTGGGCTGTTTGCACATTTCCTTAGTCACACAAGTTCATTTATGCTGGCTATATTTCACAGGTAATCACCTGAAAACAAAATTGGAAGGAAGCAAGCAATTGGAAGCGGGGGAATGGGGACAGAGAGGTTTATCTTGTCTCTGAAAAGGGCCTTTGGTTGCTGAAGTTAAGTAGACACCATTTATTTATTTATTTATTTATTTATTTATTTATTTGATTTGCCAATTGTTTACAAGATAATAAGTATAAATGTATACATAGTTGTGAATACATGAAATGGGTACATATAAGAAAAATAAAAGAATAAGAGAAACAATAGGACAGGGACGGTAGGCACGTTAGTGCGCTTATGCACGCCCCTACAGGCCTCTTAGGAAAGGGGTGAGGTCAATAGTAGACAGTCTAAGGTTAAAGTTTTTGGGGTTTGGGGAAGAAACTACAGAGTCGGGTAGAGTATTCCAGACATTGACCACTCTATTGCTGAAGTCGTATTTCCTGCAATCAAGTTTGGTGCGGTTTACTTTGAGTTTGTATCTATTGTGTGCTCTTGTGTTGTTATGGTTGAAGCTGAAGTATTCATTGACAGGTAGGACATTGCAATGTATGATTTTATATACCATGCTTAAGTCAGACCGAAGACGGCGTAATTCAAGGTTTTCTAGTTCTAGAATTTCAAGTCTGGTGGCATAAGGTATTCTACAACGAGTAGAGGAGTGGAGAACTCTTCTTGTGAAATATTTCTGGACTTTCTCAATTGTGCTAATATCAGATACGTAGTGTGGGTTCCAGACTGATGAACTGTATTCGAGTATTGGTCTAGCAAATGTTTTGTATGCTCTGGTTAGTAGTGTGATATTACCAGAGAAAAAGCTACATAGGATTAGGTTAACAACTCTTAATGCCTTTTTGGCTATGTAGTTGCAGTGGGCTCTAGCACTTAGATCATTAGAGGTGAGTATTCCAAGGTCCTTTACAGAGCTTGGGTCATCAACAAGATCTTGACTATTCAGCTTGTATTTTATTTTCTGATTTTTTTGCCAATATGTAAGACAGAGCATTTATTTGTTGAGATTTGAAGTTGCCATTTGCTTGACCACTCTGATACATAGTCAAGATCTTTTTGTAAGGTAGCAGTATTGTCTGTGGTATTGAACAGCTTTACATCATCAGCGAAGAGAACGCAATTGCTCTTAATATGATCACAGAGGTCGCTTTATGTAGAGTATGAAGAGAGTTGGTCCTAGAACACTGCCTTGGGGAACACCACTATTGACAGGTACTGGATTTGATAGTACGCCCCGATTTTGACCATTTGTTGTCTGTTTGCCAGGAATGCTTCTATCCAGTTATTCAGTTGTCCAGAGATACCATAGGATTTTATTTTTAGGAGTAGTTTGTCGTGGTACCACTGAATCAAAGGCTTTACAGAAGTCTATGTAGATTGCGTCTATTGCTTTGCCCTGGTCGAGTTGTGTCGTCCATATGTTTTTGCAGTGTAAGAGTTGCAGATTACAGGATAGTTTTTTTCTGAAACCAAATTGTTTATTGGAGAGTAGGTTATTTGTCTCTAAGTGAAGGATGATGGATTGGTTAATAATTGATTCCATGACTTTACAGGTGACGCAGCATAAGGAGATTGGCCTGTAATTTTCAACTAGGCTTGGGTCCCCTTTTGAAGATGGGGATGACTGTGGCTTGTGACCATAGGTTAGGCAAGGAGCTGGTCCTGAAAGATTTTTCAAAGATTATGCTTAGAGGTTTGGCTATGGCAGTGGATAGCTTTCTTAAGAAGTAGGCACATATTCCATCCGGTCCAATAGATAGAGATGGTTTTAGGTTGCGTAGTGCTTTTTCAACATTGTCTTCTGTGAAATCGATATGTATTAGATCATTGTTGTTATCTGTGGTACGGCTAGGAAATACTGGGCATGATCCATTGCTGTTTACAAATACTGAGCTGAAGAATGTGTTAAAGATGTTGGCTTTAATGGTGTCGTCGTTGCAGTCTTTACCATCAGGTCCTATCAAGGGAGGGATGGACCTTGAGTCTTTTAGTTTGTTGTTTACAAAATTGTAAAAAGCACGGGTGGAATTGGTACTTAGAAGGTTTTCCTCTTGTTTAATGTGATAGTTGGTGCATTCGGTCTTTATCTGGTGGCATAAATTTTTGTATCGGTTTTTGAAATTGGCAACGTGACCAGATTTGTTTTTCCGCCAGAGTGATCTCTTTTGGATTGAAGTTTCCTTATTGATATGGGTAATCTGCTTTTTTGTTTTGTTTTGGGAGTTGTTGTTGGTACATATAGTTTGATGACTCTTTTGACTTCAAGTAAAATATGTTGTAATGGTCTTCAACAGTATTGCATCCAGTGAATAGAGATTGCCAATCAAGGGATGAGAGATCGTTGTGTATAAGATCATAATTGCCTTTTTTGAAGTTACAATTGGGGATTACATCATTGTGGTGATTTTTGTGTGGACGATGTTGAGACAAAAGTCAATCATATTGTGGTCACTACTGAAAAGGGTTCTTTAGTTTGTATTCTGTAAATTAAATTCAAACTATTGCAGAAGATGAGATCGAGGCAGTTGTTTAGTCTAGTGTTGTTGGTTACTAGTTGTTCCAGTCCCAGATTTGTAATAGCATTGTAGAAGGTTGTGTGTATGATTTCAGTTGTACAATCATTTAGGGTCCAGTCAATATGAGGTAGATTGAAATCACCAAGAAAGATAAAAGGGTATGGGCAGGATGCAGCCCATGTTAGTAATGTATTTAGCTTGTTTACATGTTCGATGTCATAATCAGGTGCTCTGTAACATAGTAAGAATCGAATTGTGATATTTAAGGATAGTTCACAGATGATGGTCTCAGGAAGAGCAAGCTCCTGGGTAACTTGGATATTTTTTAGATGTAAGGATTTTTTATAGAAGATAGCAACACCACCTCCTCAACGATTTTCACGATCTGATCGGTAAACATGATAGTCTCTTACTGTGGTAATGGAGTCGGGAGAGATGCATTGAGCCATGTTTCACAGACAAATATAATGTCAAAGTTAGCCATATTTAGGAGGATGAGAAATTCAGGTATTTTATTCACGAGGCTTCTTGCATTGAGTAGTTTGCATTTAAGGCCGGCAGTAGTTGGAATTGAGGTAGTTGGGGGCGTGCGTGCCTAGTCTTGGGTGATGGTGGATCGGTTGAGGTAGGGTTGTGGTTGAGGGTAAAAGCTGAGTATTGGGTTGCGTGGCTTACTTTTGATACAGTCAGCATGGTAGTCAATGTACAGGTCCTTCTCTCCATTGTCTAGACGGTTTTGAGTTCAATGCGGAGTACACGGAGCGGGCACGTTGCTGTATGGTTAGGTCAGGCGGCAACGGAGGTTCTTATGGTTGGTGTTGGTTTTGGCGAGTGAGTTTATAGTATAAATGAATTTACGTTTGCTTGACCATTGTAGGCAAATTTGCTGAATTAGTCACATCATTCATCTACAGCTCTCCAGGCTACTGGCCAACTAGATATAATTATTAATTGACTATAAGTAAAATTATGTGTGTGTGTGTGTGTGTGTGTGCATATATATTTTCTTAAGTTTTCATGGGTACTTACATGTATGGTATTCAGCTTTGTTCGGGTATTTTCCCACGTTATTATAGTTATGCTTTTAAAGTTGTAGCAATGTTTCGGCAGAATCTCATCTGCCATCATCAGGCTTCTGTATAGTGTTCGTCTGTATTGTGTTCGTCTGTGAAACGTTGCTACAACTTTAAAAGCACAACTATAATGACGTGGGAAAATACCCGAACAAAGCTGAATACCATACACACACACACACACACACACACACACACACATGAAGAATGCAGGATATATATATTCGTAGATTTTCATGGGTACAGGTATGCAGGTCTTGGCATGTTCGGTTTTTTTCCCATGTAAGATTGAGAGTATCTTGGCAATGTTTCGACGAGGTCCCACTCATCATCTTCAGGCTGGTGCTTTCGGCTTTGTGCTTGTGCGAGCAAAGCGTGATCGGAGCTGCCGTCTCCATATATATACTGGTGGGGAGGTTGACTGTGTTGTCATTTCTTGATTGGTTGATGGAGTTGCTGTTTGCAGATTGGTTGGCTTTTTCGTAAGAACATGTGTGGCTGAGGTATTGGCTGTGTGTCTATGAGCCTCCTGTGTTGTAACGACCTGGGTAATGGGCCGTGTGATGACCTTCTGACCCAGGATGATGACCCAGGATGTCAAAATAATAGAACTCAAAAGGTCATATATATATAATACATACAGTCATCCATTTTAAAGCCAAACTCTGAATGGTTTACAATTTGTCATAAATGTCATCTTAGCATCATGATGACATGGGTAGTGGTTTCAGAAGGTAGCTTATTTTTTCAAATCAGAAACTAAATAAGAATCTGTATTTCTAGATTTCATGATGCTAGATGACTGAACCCCAGAAAGAGTGATCAGCAGCAAGATTAAGAAAGTTGTGGCTAAAAAACTGGAACTCAGTCCTTAAATGAAAACTGGAGCTATAAATGATAATATTATGAGCTATAAATATGAGGAGGGAGATGTCCAGGAATGTCCATGTCCACAAAGGTATAGTATATTGCAGAGAGAACTTGATGTTCTAGGTTGTAGGAATAGGATGAAGTGGATAAAAAGAGTGAGGGATGTATATTAAAAAAATTCTTAAGAGTTGAACATTTTCCACTGATTCTGGTAAGTTGCGAGGGTTAAGTGTAGGGTATTTTGGCATAATAAGAAGGAAAAAAATACACTAGTTGTGGGCAGAGGTAATGTGATGGGACATGGGCCAATACAGAAGAAGAGAGATTGAAACTTTATAACCAACCTCTATTTGTGGCCTCACAATCTCAGTGGCAAAATCCAACATTGTGTGTTGGGAAAACACAAGAAAGACTTTTTTTTTCATTTCTGTCTTTACACACTGGATATTCTGAGTTTTTACCCTATTATCTCACTATGTTATCCTATACTGTTTCCCCATGAAGTTGTTGGTGTACTGTAAATCATCTGTGAATTGAATAATTTATCTACCATGCGCACCCACAAATTCCAGTAAACTTTTGAATAAGTATTTGGAGGCATTGATACTGTAAGTTGTCCTAGTATTTCTAGCCTGGACTGTATTTCTTATGAAAACCTTATCCTAATGGATTTATTGACTCTCAAGTGGTGCAGTAGAAAAAGGTGGTTAGTTCAAAGGAAAACATAATGAAAAAATATTCTTATGGTATGGAAAGCAGAAGTCAGATGCAGCAATAATTACACACAGGAGTGCTTTTATTTCCAGATGCAACTGTGAAGAAAACACAGGGCAAAGAACACTGGGGATATTATGTCTAGAAATTCTAATTTTATCTTCTATTTTCTCTTTATTCCTATGTATTTTCCTGATAAAAAAAATTATCCAAGCTGCACACAGGTGGGTCTGTCAACCAAGATATACTGAAGTTAAAGAACTAACACAAAGCTTCACTTACAATAAAAAGGACTTTTGTAATATATCAACAGTTTTATATGTGCTCACAGTAAACCATCAACAGACTTTATGCTGAGCTGGGCAGCTTCAAGTTCACAGCTTGAACCAAACCAAAGATATTCTCAATCACCTAACATGCACTCCTAGCAGTATAGCAATGTACATATTGCAGAACAGGTGATTACCAAGTGGAACAGTGCGACGTAATTGAGCAGCTGCTGTTTGAAACTCGCTAGTTTCAGACTGCACAGGCAGAAGTCAAAGCTGGAACATCTCACAATCTTTTTAGAGATTATAGACCACCCACCTACCATTCTGCAAGATATCTATTTTAAAGCATCATTTCAAGCTCTTTCAAATGCTATAGTTCAAATCCATTCATTTCTTCCTCAAAGACCAAAATTGGATAGATTTATAATTCCAACCCTATTGATTTGAAATGTTAAATACAGCAGTGTATAGTAGTACATAGACAGTGCTACTATTTAAGCAACTCAAAAAAAAAAAGCTTAGGTTGGCATTTTTCAACAAATATGGGCTGCAAAGCACTGTTGAAAAGACCCAACTCACAATCTTAGCACTCGTTTACCATGCTCTTCAGAACAAATGTTTGAATAGCACAGTTTTGGCAACTATATCCACATCATTTCAAAGTCTGCAACTTGGTGGATTTATTTTGCTCTTATTCTGATGGGCTGCAGGGAAAGGCATCAATCCTTGAAGTGTTGATTGTAGACCTTCTTCTATCATATAGTTAGTGCAATTGTCTTCCTGTTTCTGAAAAAAATATTCTACAATTACATTCCATATGCAATAGACTGGACAGGGTTTCAGATGTGATTCAAAAGAGTTGTTTCAGGAATACTTAAAGACATGAATTCAGACTATTCTGCACCCTTAAAGCTGTCCAACTGATGATTTTATCAAAAAGTTTTTAAGACTAATTCTGGCGGCCTCTTGAAGTCTGGTAGGACCCCTAACCAATGGGAGCTAAAACAATATTTCTTCTGGTGCCCAGAAAAAAAAACAACTAAAGTCCATTCCATATATCCCTCCTCAACTGTACATCTAGGGAAGGGTCTGAAATTAAAGCCCCACAGGCTGCATCTGGCCCACATGGTACTTAGATCTGGCCTGCAGGGCCACCCTAGAAACATCAAAGGACCGGCCATGTGTGGCCCTCCCGAGCTCTGTTTTCGCTGGCAGAGCAGTTGGGCCACAGGCACCCCTGATACGAATGATGTTGAGCTGACACACACCCCTCCCCCCCTCCCCCACACACAGTAGGTCAAACACAACTCTGATGCGGACCTCAATGAAATAGAGTTTGACACCCCTGATCTAAGGTGTAATAAAGTGTGTATAAGAAATCCCTTAACTATTTTTTGTTTATTTGTATCCATTTGGTAAGCTGTAATTTAATTTAAAAAATCTTAGATTGCATCTTAAAAATTCCTCTTAAATTTTCAATCCCCAGGAGGTAAGATGGCCACATTATAAAATTGTTTTACTTAATTATTATTATGCCATTTGGACAAAAACAAGCTAGCATGGTTTATGAAATGGAAATTTGAACCACAGTATTAGAAAAGGGTATCAAGCCATTGATAAGTGCAGAAACCCGAATTAAAACATTCCAGGCAAAAGACAATCTAGTCTCCACTTACACATTACTTATAGTGAATCTATTATGTCCTTGAATAATTGTTTCCACTGTCAAATAGCTCTTACTATTAGGAAGCTTCTTAAACATATCTTATGCCTCCCCCACCCCTCAATTTAGAAAGTCCACCCTTGTTAGTCAGGGGTGCTATTTTAGATTTTATGCTTGAATCTAATAATATTTAGATACATAATCTTAGATAAAAGAGATATGCCCTGCTAATTTATACATTCTAAGTTCTGGACATAAAATCATTTTCTTTGTAACACCAATCAATTCAAAAACATGTCACAAGTCTAGAAGCTTTAAGAGGCTGTTTTTCCTACTAAGTATGATTATAGTTATATCTTCAAATTGCAATTATGCATGCTTATTTGCAAAAAAAATCTAACTAATGCTGTAAACTTATTCTAAATAAAAACTTGTATGATATCTGGTGTCTATCTTCTGTTTCTAAGAGCCACAAGAGACATGTCTGATGAGTTGACATTCAAGGGAGCAAACATTAAGACTGCTCAAACATGGGGTGCTACAGGACCTGGGACTCACATATTCCTTTTTAACAATTACTTAAAACTCCTTGGGAAACAAGTTGTTAGCACAGAACTTTACATCTCAACTCCAAACTAAAGAGATGAGGCTAGTGCCCCAGTGATTGGAAGCTATTAGGGTCTAGATGGAGAAGAATGAGCCTTGGCTCTTTGCTATCAGATTGGAACAGCTTTGGGTGAAATATTCCATCTTTACTTCTAGATGATGCTGCACTTCCCATATCCAACTGGTTCATAATCTGGTGGTCCTTTTTGGGTCTTAGTTTATGTTCAACAAGTAGCAACTATGGCAAGTAGAACTTTTGCAGAACTCTATTGTTGAAACAATTGTAAACTTTCCTGGAACAGGAGGCCTTTCTCCCAGTTACTCACATTTGCAACCAAATTTGTACAATATCTTTTACATGAATCTGTTGTTGAGGATCACTCAAAAGCTACAATTGGTCTGCACTACTATAGCTAGACTGGTATAGCTATAGTAATGGGAATAGTAGTAGGCATTTCTTTATTTGCTTGTGTGATTCTGATACCTTGACAGCTTTGCAGGTTACCAGTTTGCTTCTGAGAACAACCCAAGATGCTGATTGTACCTTTAAAGCTCTTATAGCAATAGGAATAGCACTTAGACTTATATAACACTTCATAGTGCTTTACAGCTCTCTCTATGCGGTTTACAGAGTCAGCATATTGCCCCCAACAATTTTGGGTCCTCATTTAACCTACCTCGGAAGGATGGAAGGCTAAGTCAACCTTTAGCCTGGTGGGATTTGAACTGCCAAATTGCAGGCAGTTGACAGTCAGCAGAAGTAGCCTGCAGTACTAACCACTGTGCCACCTACGCTTAATGGTACATAAACATGAATATATACAGGGCTATCTTCTCCCAATTGGTTTTGCCTGTCCAATAATGATCTTTTCAGTTATATGTTGCTGTCTGCAGAGCCTCAGAGGTAGGTCTTTTCAATTATACTCTCCTTCTCTGAAATAGCATTCTCCTTGTGATTTGATAACCTCCTACCCTATTTAATAAAATAGACTTTCATACGGTGATGTTGCAAACTGCTCTTTTCTGTAATTTGGAGATAGAATAATGTGGTGTGGGGTTTTTTGATGGGCCATACATTTTGTACTGCATTATCATTTATGTTTTAAATGTTGTAATGTTAACCTAATTTATACCAATTTATGGAATGTGCACAATTTCAAATTCAGTTGCACATAGGCCAATAAATAAATAAATTTGTTCTCTTTTTACATTTAGGACAATATTTCTTTTAATGTCTTTCAATTTCTTTTAATGTATATTTTGTACCTTTTGGAAAGAAAATACTATATAATCCCTATTAATATCTAACTTGAAAAAACTTAATTAAAATCAAAGAAAGCAAGAAAGAGAGAGAAGGAAGGAAGGAAGGAAAGAAGGAAAGAAGGAAGGAAGGAAGGAAGGAAGGAAGGAAGGAAGGAAGGAACGAAGGAACGAAGGAACGAAGGAACGAAGGAACGAAGGAAGGAAGGAAAGATTGATTTGCAAAACCTCTTTTTCCATAGACTAAATAATGCAAATCATTGTGTACAGCATCTCTACCTATTGCTGTAGAAGTAGCGTCCGTCTTATGATTTCACTCTAAAATAAAAGAGAAGATACAAGAAATACAACCCTCATTGAAATAAATGTTATATGATTGATAATTAATAAAATGAATCACAATGAAACACTCAGTGGAATGGCAATGAAACACTCAGTGGAATGGCAATGGATTTTACATTCTTCAAGGTTTGTTGTAATCTTTGCAGTGTTGCTGCTTTTTTACTATTTTGCTTTCATAATAATCATTTATTTGGTTGAATATCACATTCTAGATCTATTTAGATCAATGTCTAATCAATCATAAATCTCGGGGTTTAGGATTAGACATAATGGTTCAAGTCAAATAAAAATCACAAGAAGCATAAGCCATGGCTCCTATGTAAGAGTTCTTTTCAACTTTCATTCTTATAAGTTCCCTTTACAAAAAGTGTCATGTAAAGCATGATCACTTTCCTATCACTAAAAGTAGTAACTAAAGGTATTAAATGTCAGAAATGTTGATGAGAAAATTTGGCTGGGAACCACTCAGATGTTGCTGGACACATGTTACCAACACCACTAGTGCAGCAATGAAAGCCTTAGACATGTGCTTTCTAAAATTATCCATGAAATTCAAACCAAGGAATAGCATACTTAAAATATTATTTGCACTAGCCTGCAGTCAGCAAGCCAAGGCCTCTCTTGCTATATCACTGCCTGGAATCTGCCTTTGATATCAAGAGAGCATAACCACTGGATTTTGACACTGTCCTTATCCTTTCTCTGTTTACAATAATCATTCCTGCCTCCCAGGCATTTCAAACATTCTTCTCATGTTTTCTTGTTGTCACTGTAGCAGTGAATCTGCACAAACAGCATCTATCACTGAGTCAAAGTAAAGCTAATATTTGGATCATCAATAGAAAACTTTTTTGTTAATCATGCAGTTCTAAATTCTACAGTGAATCAGTTTTTATTGAACATAAGGAACAATGTCAGAATTTTAAGCTCACAAGGTTGATACAAAGACCTTATGCAATATTATTTTCCATATTTCATTAGTTTTCAATTGTGACAAATTTAGATACCAGCTAAGGTGCAAGAGTAAAATTCAATCATGAATGAGACGATATGCCATTCTTCATTTACTGTAATTCACTTAACTCATTTTGGACATTCTACTTAAATAAGCAAGCCAACATAAGCATGCAAGGCAATGCTTACATATTATAATGCCCCTCTGAAGCCTAACATGTGATACAGGTTTTCCCACAGATTTCCATACATAAGGACAGCAATGCATAGTAAAAGTTATCTTTTGCAGAAATTCATTTGGGTGCCCAGGACTACATGGCATGCAGCATACCAAAAATAGATTTGCATGCTTTTCAATCTGTATATTTGTGTTCACTTAAATTGAATGTGTCATTTTTATTCTGCAACATGCTCAGAACTAGAATGTGTATTCAAGAGCTACAGTTCATAATTGCTGAGGGGATCTTTGCTCTATTTGTAGCCAAGCGTGTAAAAGAAAAATTGCTTTTTTGGTTAGGAAGTTTGTAAATATTGTTATGGTTGACGACAATGATCATCAAAATGTCAATGTAAAAGTTGAGAAAGAATGGCCGAGTTTAGTTGTCTCAAAAGTTTGTTTTTCCTTGGCAAGGCCCCCATGGCCTATTTACAGTATGTACTCTAAGAGTTCAATGACATAATATGGACAGTTGCGTGCCACTTCTTCCTGGCAGAAAAGGATCTCCAACAGCGAGGAAAGGCTATTTAATCCTTTTATGCTGGAATAACTTTAGCATAACCTCATGGGATCACTTTTCCACTTCAAATTTCTTTAGCTGTTTTACTCTCTATGGGGGAAAAGATATGGTAAAGAGGTTTTTGTCTAGTATGCATAAAAGAAAGTATCAGAGGGGAGCAATTTTATGCTTCTCATGATGGCTTTACAAAAAGATAGAAAGGATCTTTTGGTGCTTGTGAGTCATATTTTGCATTTGGGTTGGGGTGTACAACAGGCAATGCAATGTAAGTGAAGTTGTGTTAAATCCACGTGGCCTGGATATTTTCACCAATCTTTGTTATTTTTATTTTAAGCTATATAAAAACTATTTCAGAGTTTGCTGAATAATTTTTATGTTATTATCTCAATTTAGTAGACAATAATTCCACCAATTTATCACCAATGTATTTATTTATTTATTTAAAACTTTTATACAACCACCCATGTTGAACCAAACTCTAGGCAGCTTAGAAACTCAAACAAAATAGAACCTATGTATAACAATTCTTTTTAAAAAAAACCACTAAAATCAAAAGACTTAGCATCACAGCTCCATTTTCTCAAACAGCTCTAACAAATTCATCCCATCAATCTCACCTTGTCCCAGAGTTTGGGGGGAACTGTCAGGTATTAGTTTTAGAAAGTTATAAGGATAGGTCCAGCAGAACTTTCGAGGAAGAATGTTCTATAGGGCAGGGGTTGCCACAGAAAAGGCTCGCATAATATGGCAGCACTTAAGGGAAGTGCTTAGAAACACGCCTATCCTATCTGGTCTGATAAGATGGGAAGATTTCCTTGGGGAAGGACATCTCACAAATAACCTGGTCTACCACGGTGTACCATGTAGGCATTAAAGGTAAAACCTAGCATCTTGAATTGCACCCAAAAGGACATTGGGAGCTGGTACAGCTAACATAATAGTAGTAGTTTAGTAGCGTATCATAGGCAAATCCTTGGCAAACCCAGAGCCATTGCCCATGCCAGCATATTCTGGCCCTCCTGGATCTCTTGGTGCTCAATATTATCAACCAAGATAATCTTGTGGGTTGAGGGAAGGAGGCACTGTTTTGCAGAGGTTCTACTCTTTTTTCCAGTTTCAATTAGGGTTATAGCTTAGGTCTTTTGACTCTTCTGTTTAACATCTACATGAAATTGCTGCGGAGGTCATCTGACAGCATGAGGTACAGTAGTCTTAGTATTCTGATATCCAGCAATGCATCTAGCTGACCTGGTTATGCTACTGTGCTGGACAAGTGCATGGAGGCAGAAAAATATGAAATCAATTCAACTTAACCCTGGCAAGATAGAATTGTTTTGGGACTTTGCTCCTCACCCTCAGGCCCTGGTGATATGTTATCTGCACCATCATTCTAAAAAAGATAAGACTAGAAACCGGATAAAGGTTTTCTAAAACTCTTGGGTCCAAAGATACCTCTTAAGAAGGGGACTGCCTCCTTCAAGGCTTATGGTATCATCCACAAAGAGGTATTAACCACCACTTGATCTCAACCATGTTTCCCCCTAGTGGGGCTTGACCAACTAGGAGAGGCATGGTCAAGAAGCCACAAAGACCCTGTCCACTTCCTTAACTCAAATTCCTCCCAGATAACAGGGCTCAAATGTTCCTCATCACTTCTCCAACTGGAGTAAATCCTGATTGAAATTCGGAGAATGATATATTCCTCACAGCAATCTGGAAGAGTTCCCCAACTCCTCCTTAAAGGAGGAACCCATCTGGGACTCCTTAAATGAGGCTATAGAGCTCCCCAAAGTGGTTTAAGGATCCTATCAGGCCTTGGGACTTCAGATCCCCCACCCCACTTTATAACATTTAATTCCTTCTTCCATGGATGTAAATCTAAATAGAAGCAAAATGCTGATATGTAAAAGAGTCATGTTAAGAATCTGAACCCAGCAGATTTGTCAGTTACTACAGGCTGTATGTTTTTGTCAAGAACTGACCTGTATTGTAGGTTGATTGTTGTTTAAGTGACAACAGATAAATTGTTTAGTTTATATATGCTAACTTATCCAGTTTGTATATCTTAAATTTATAAATGAACTTTAATAGCTAGCCAGACACTAAAATCCATGCCTTTAAGAAATGTACAATATATTTTGCACAAGAGAAAAAGTATACATTTGGGGAAAGTCATACAAACATGCATTGTATCAGGAGAAATTAATCTTCAGGAACTTATGTATAACAAGAAAAATATATACAGTACAAAAAGAAATGGGAATGAAAATAAATGTGAATTTGATGTAGATATTTACAGAAATGGGTCTGAAATAATTTAAAAGCAAAGACAGGGAGAGGGAGAGATGAAACCAAGTAGAAATCTTTGCTCTTAATTATTCAATTTATATTCTTCCATAGAGACATAAGTCAAGTTTGCTCATCCTTATATGAAAAATTGAATACAAAAATATGCATAATTCTATTTGAATTGTTTAAACTGGTATCTATAACATTCTGCCAACTAGACCTAAGGCACCAGAAAGAGTTGTAATTTGATGCATCATCTAGTGGCCAAATGTATGCCTTGAACAGCAAGTAGAATATACAGAGGCAAAAAAAACCCTGGCATCCAGAAGTTCTTGTGGTAGCTATTTATGTCCATTAGAACAAAAGTTGCCCTTTGAACTGTTGTGCACAAATATTTGTAGGACTACATACTGTTTCGGAGAGAGGAAATTTCTACAAGGCACAAATACTCTTGGCTAAGTCCAATAAAATCATAATAAATCATTAAATATTGCATAGTTAAATGAAAATATTTGCTGGACTATTTCCTGATTTGGGAATTAAGCATGCTAGGTTAAAAAGTAGCTAGCACTGCTTTTTATAGCCTCAATAAACCATTAAGATCAAAATGGGTGTGAGTTGCTTTGGGAAATGCCCAGTGGTAGATGTGGTTGGAAGCTGTCTTTCCTCACTATATTAGATAGTTATTTGCATCAGAATTCAAATTCTTGGTCCTTTGTGTTTTAGTTGCATATATTCATAAAAGATCTAGGTCTAGAAGAACAAGTATTTCAGAAACAAATGGTTTAGCTCAATCAGAATTTCTCTCCATCCCTCCCTCTTTTGACAAGATACAGAATTTGTCAATTTTTAATGTTGAATGCTGGTTAAATGTTTCTTTCTATTAAAGCCTTATATTTATGAAAATAATAACAACAACAATATCTGGTCATCAAGAAGATATTCAGTGCTCTGATTTGCAATAGAAATTTACTCTTAAAAAGTTGCCTTGAAAATTGTGATGTTTGAGAAATGTGGAACATGAAAAATAAATTAGTTCCCTGTCCATCTTTCAGCCTTTACCTCTAAAATCCAAAGGCTTTGTGTGTGTGTGTGTGTGTGTGTGTGTGTGTGTGTGTGTGTGTGTGTTATCAGTTTTAGACTTATTTTTCCTATTTTGAGAAAGAGAAAGAATGTGAGAGAGTGTGTTCATTTAGGTTTCCTTGCAAAATTCCTACTCATTCACATATGGATACAAGTGGAATTTACATACAAGACTTACAGTTCAATGGGTATTAATAAGAATGGAAAATATGGTCTTCCAAATGTCATTGAACTACAGTTCCTAACAGTTTACATCATTGGCCACACCAGCTGGGTCTGGTAACAGATTAAATTTAATTACAGAAAGGCCACAATTTTTGTGAAGCTGGGGATTCATTGGCAATGTTATGACTCATTATATGTTTGGTTATATGTTCAGCACAAATTGCATTTCTTCTACATTTGTAATTAATGGTTACCTTCCAAAATACCATATTCTAAATTTCAGTGAAATTCCTATGCTGGGGTTTGGAATATTGCTCATACTCTATGATCGTTGAAATGTTCAGGGTCAAATCATCTCTATCATCACTTTCATCATCTAGAAAACCAGCCAAGATCTGGAAAAGTGGTGAAGAATTTGTGGAATTGAATTATAACTCCAATCAGTCCTAACCAGCACGTTCTTGCGAGAGATGCTATAGTTAAGTGAGAGATGAAGGACTCCTTTCATAAAGTCTTGTGGTAGCATTTTCCAGAAAGGGAAGAAACTTCTGTGGGCATTTATAATGTTATTGGGAGCGAATTTCCAATGTATTTTGAACTACAGAGAATAACCTTCAAGGATAAATCTATTCAATATGACTCTTGAAACATATTATTCTATTTCCAAAAAAATTGGCTATTTCATATGGAATCTTCTTGTAATACAGTTATGCAAGATATATAACACATGCAGCCAGTAGCAGCATGGCAACTGGAAACTTCTCTTAATTAAGTCAGGCTGGTATACAGATCTGTACTTATAAAGAGATTCTCCCTGAAAATGTATGCTATTGACAATCCTGCATTTCTAGATCTTTGATGGAACAATTTTGTGAGTTCCCAGAATTGTTTATTACCCATGTTGGGCAACAAACTGTTACTGGAGTTGAATCAAGCCGCCACTTTATTATAATTTAGAAGAGGACATCATATTTTTTTGCCTAGAACAAATAATTTCCTCTTTCTCTTTTAATTGTTTTAATTATTATTTTTTTTAAAAAATCATTATAATATGAAGTCTCATACAAATTAAACTTAAAGGAAGACAAGAGAATAGAGACAAGGAAAAAGTACAAGGAAAAGATAAACAGAAGAGAAATGCAAGTGTTTGTTAAAGAGAAAAGAAATAAAGAAGTGATTTTCACAGTTTAGCCTCATGGGTACTTCACTGTCTTTGTTTGCCCTTTTACAAATGAATTTCCATTATCAAAATTTGCCAACCACCATCAAATTAATTACACATGTTCAGGATAAAATAGGGAGCATCATGTACAACACATCTTTGTGTTGTATATATTTCCCCAGCAGACTTCATTTCCTGTTATTATTAGAGTATGAGAAAAGCTAGCTTGAATGTTAACACTGTCAGTCACAGGTTTTAGTGCAGTTAGCATTCTCTGCCATTTCTGATCTACAAAACCCCTGATTAATTGGAATATTTTTTCTTGTAGAAGAATTGTTTTTTTTTTAATACTTACTTTTTACCTTGAGTTCCACAAACATTCATCCCTGTTTAATTCTGCTGTATTAAAATTGCTATATTTAACATGCTTTTAATATATTCTTATTGAAGCAATGGAGATATTACAAGGATACTTGTTTTGCAGGTCTGTAATCTTTCCTGCACCTCTGAACAGAATAGTGCTATTACCACTGACATGGAAAAACTCTGAGATATTCTCATGATGATTCACCATTAACATAGTCTTTCTGTTTAAAATGTTGTCTTCTGTAGCTAAATCATTTTAATGTTTTCGGAGTCACTTGCACTGGATGCAATGAGACATTGAGGCAGCTGCAAATTCAGCAGGCATGTAGATGAAGTGCTGCACTTTACTGATGTCTCCTAAAAGAAACTTCTATCAGCTCCAAAAACTCCAAATGTTTCACTAAAAATAGTAAACATTTTACAACCAGATTACATTATGAACAAGAATAGAAATAATACATTTATGCTGCTTTGTGCATTTTATATAAAATAGGGTAAGGGTAGTTCATACATAGATGCAATACTATGATTCCATGGTCTTAATTCAATCATTGTTTAAAAATGAAAATGTAAATTTGAAATTAAAAAATGTATTATTTTAAATTTGATTTGTTTGATATTTTTTATATTTTTTCTGTTTTTCTTTTCATTGTTTTACATTTTGTTTTGAGGAGGGCTCTTGTAAATGTTAGCCTCTTTTGTTTTGCCTTTTTTATCTAATTGTTATTAAACATAAGCTATTTGAAAAAAATATGGGCATGCATGCTCCTGATAAATTATAATTGTTCCTTTTCCAGAGAGCAACTGGAAGCATGAAGACTCTCTTTTTTTTTATTTATTTATTTATTTGATTTGCCAATTGTTTACAAGATAATAAGTATAAGTGTATACATAGTTGTGAATACATGAAATGGGTACATATAAGAAAAATAAAAGAAGAATAAGAGAAGCAATAGGACAGGGACGGTAGGCACGTTGGTGCGCTTATGCACGCCCCTACAGACCTCTTAGGAAAGGGGTGAGGTCAATAGTAGACAGTCTAAGGTTAAAGTTTTTGGGGTTTGGGAAGAAACTACAGAGTCGGGTAGAGTATTCCAGACATTGACCACTCTATTGCTGAAGTCGTATTTCCTGCAATCAAGTTTGGTGCGGTTAACTTTGAGTTTGTATCTATTGTGTGCTCTTGTGTTGTTATGGTTGAAGCTGAAGTATTCATTGACAGGTAGGACATTGCAATGTATGATTTTATATACCATGCTTAAATCAGACCGAAGACGGCGTAATTCAAGGTTTTCTAGTTCTAGAATTTCAAGTCTGGTGGCATAAGGTATTCTACAACGAGTAGAGGAGTGGAGAACTCTTCTTGTGAAATATTTCTGGACTTTCTCAATTGTGCTAATATCAGATACGTAATGTGGGTTCCAGACTGATGAACTGAGGATGATGGATTGGTTAATAATTGATTCCATGACTTTACAGGTGACGCAGCATAAGGAGATTGGTCTGTAATTTTCAACCAGGCTTGGGTCTCCCTTTTTGAAGATGGGGATGACTGTGGCTTGTGACCATAGGTTAGGCAAGGAGCTGGTCCTGAAAGATTTTTCAAAGATTATGCTTAGAGGTTTGGCTATGGCAGTGGATAGCTTTTTTAAGAAGTAGGCACATATTCCATCCGGTCCAATAGATAGAGATGGTTTTAGATTGCGTAGTGCTTTTTCGACATTGTCTTCTGTAAAATCGATATGTATTAGATCATTGTTGTTATCTGTGGTACGGCTAGGAAATACTGGGCATGATCCATTGCTGTTTACAAATACTGAGCTGAAGAATGTGTTAAAGATGTTGGCTTTAATGGTGTCATCGTTGCAGTCTTTACCATCAGGTCCTATCAAGGGTGGGATAGACCTTGAGTCTTTTAGTTTGTTGTTTACAAAATTGTAAAAAAGCACGGGTGGAATTGGTGCTTAGAAGGTTTTCCTCTTGTTTAATGTGATAATTTTTGCATTCGGTCTTTATCTGGTGGCATAAATTTTTGTATCGGCTTTTGAAATTGGCAACGTGACCAGATTTGTTTTTCCGCCAGAGTGATCTCTTTTTGGATTGAAGTTTCCTTATTGTTATGGGTAATCTGCTTTTTGTTTTGTTTTGGGAGTTGTTGTTGGTACATATAGTTTGATGACTCTTTTGACTTCAAGTAAAAATATGTTGTAATGGTCTTCAACAGTATTGCATCCAGTGAATAGAGATTGCCAATCAAGGGATGAGAGATCGTTGTCTATAAGATCATAGTTGCCTTTTTTGAAGTTACAATTGGGGATTACATCATTGTGGTGATTTTTGTGTGGGCGTATGTTGAGACAAAAGTCAATCATATTGTCTTGACTGAGAGTCTTGACTCTCAGCTGAACTTCATAAGCCCTTTATGAAAAATATGGATAGTCCTCTATCAACAAAACACAGCTTACTTCTTAAAATGGAGGGGAAAAACGGTCCCGGAAAAAGAGTGGCAAAATTAAAAAGAATGCCAGAAAAAAGAAAGGGAGTAAAGGGATAGCAAGGAAGAATGAGTGACTCTGTGTATTTCTGATATTGGTGCCACCTATTTCTTTAGCCCCATCTACCATATGATTCTACAAAATTACCCTGGGCAACATGTAGCCCTTGATAGAAAAGGGGTAGCTTAATCCTGTTTTAGGATAATTACGGAAACGTAATTCTATGTATATCTACGGGGTCTGCGGATAACATTCAAACTTTGTTATACTTGTTCAGCCTAAAGTAGCATTTAGCAAGAAATAAATTACAAAATTGACCTTAGAAGTTTGGCATACTTCCAGAATTTGTGGGCTGGGAAAGGAGCACAATGTAATGTTTTGTTTTGTTTTGAATCTGAATATCTTGTCCCACTGGGGACAAGATTCAGATTAACTGGAAGCACAGTTAAAAAGTTCCAAGGTTGGTTGTTCAATTGTAAATTAGCTAGAATAGCCCCTCTGAGCACTGAATTCCTTTTCCTACCCTCCAGCTCTTTTTCTTTCTTTCTTTCTGCACCATTCTGCTTTTCTCTCTATCACTCTTCCGAATTTTTTTCCTCTTCCCACTACTCTGACCATCCCTGCCCAATGAGGTTATTCCCAACTGGGACCTTTGCTGCCCTTATCACTGTACCCTCTCCTGCCCTTGCCACCTATTTTTTGTGCTGTCTTTCTGCTCCCCCCTCCCCAAGGTAACATCTGACACTCCCCATTTCTTTTCCCATTTTCTTATCCCAAGATCCAGTTTTCTTTGGCTATTACTAGAGACAAGCAACAAAAGGATAGGAGGTGTTCCAAGGTAGCATGAATGTGTTTACTGTATGTATAATAGTGTGGACGAATGTTTAAATACATGTGTATTATGATGTGTTTAAATACATTGAATAGGGAATTCTAGGTTCATGTTTCCAAGTACAGTATTGCTAGTTCAAATCTACTGTCTCTTCAGCATACATTGGGGGATAGTAATATGTAATTAGAGAATTGACAGTATACGCTAAGTCTGTCTGTTACTCCGCCTGCTGTTTGTCTAAGAGAAAGCTAATCTCCGAGTCACACATGGTGTTTTCCAGTCTTAATGTATCTATTTTTTTAAGATAGGTGTACTAGCAAACCCACTGAGATTTGACACACAATCTTCCAAGCAAGAAGCCCTTCTCAGTTCATCACTAAATGAAACTTATAGAAGTGACCCCGCAAGTGGTCCAATATTCTTGTTAAGACTGAAATAGTGAAAGCCGGAGTCAATTATGAGGATATCTGCTTTCTATTTTATTAAATTCAAAGCCAAAGCACATACTTTTCCGACAGTATCAAAAGTAGTCTTGCGCAACAAACATAGGATGATTGGAAATATAGGGATATGTTCAACTTTTTTGTTTCTTTTTCTCTCTTTTGCGAGGGTTGTGGAAAAACATCCTACCAGAGTATTTAATTTATCTCCAGCAAAAAGCATGTGTTGCTTATACCTGTTTGCCTTAAAAATGGAATCAGGAATGACCTGCTTACATGCCACAGGCATATCCAGAAAATTAATTAATGCTGGAATTTAATTATATGGCTTAGTGGGGTTTTTTCTTAAGATTTTGAGAAAAAATGTTCAAGCAAAAAAATAGTAATTGAACAATTTGAATGTTTTATTGAATGCCATTTAATTGAAAACAATTTTAATCACTAAAAATATACATTTATTTTTAACAGCTACTTTCCAATCCTAAAACATTTATTACTCACCCTCTATTAATATCCTAACTAAAATGCATCCGTTCTGTTCTTTATAAAACAACTAATATGTGGTGACTTTCTTTGTAGCTACAAATACGCAGAAATAATGGGAAACAGGAAACCAAAAAGTAATTCATTTTATAGGAAAGACTATTAATTTAGTTTCAAAGCATTTGTGTAATTTATGGTTACCATTTGGAAACACTTTGAGGGATGAAAAATAGAAAGAGAATCCTTGAATAAATGACAGGCAATGTTCATAGAACAGAGCCTGTCAGCCTCACTAGGTAGAACAGGAAACATGTGGCTATTTATTTATTTAAATTTATATTTCACCCGTCTCGTTATCCAAAGTGACTGTGGGCTGCTTACAATGGCATAAAAGCACAAATATAAAAACATTAAAAGCATTAAAATTAACAAAGTTTAAAAATCAAGAGCACTGACGGTACAAGGCTGAGCTTTTGTCACTCACTCAACCAATGACTCCCACATAGTGTGTCTCTATTGGGGCCCAAGCCAACCAGCAGAATCAGATTTTAAGGCCCTTCAGGAAGGGGAGAAGGGTAGAGGTGGATATCACCTCTAGTGGCAAGATGTTCCAGAAGATGGGGTCATGCCAAAGAATGGAAATAGGGACATATAATTAAAACAAAATGCCAGCAAATAGAATCTTGAGGGATAGAACACCATGTGCTGCAGCAGCAGCCAAAAAAGCCAATGTGGTTCTAGGCAACATCAACAGAAGGATAACACCAAGATCACAAGGAGTAACAACACAGCTCTATACTAGTGAGTATAATGTATATGTGAGTATTCCACAAATAGTTCAGAGAAGAGCAACAAAGATGATAAGGGTCTGGAGGCTAAATCATATGATGAACAGTGAAGGGAACTAGGTCTCCTGCTTTGGGTAGAAGGTTGGACTAGAAAACCTCTGAGATCCCTTCCAGCTCTATGATTCTAGGATGATGAGTTATGGAATCAATATTGTTAAGCACATGGCTACTTGGCTCCAAAGGAAATGATTTGATTTTGTAATCAAGCAGCCACTTTAATCAATTTCTTGTCTAGTTGACAAAAAAATCCTTAGAAAAAGTATTTTATTCTATTACCTTGTAGAGAGGTTACCAAGCATATTAAGCTGGAAGGGAAAACTGATTCTGTTGATGACCTACATTAATCAAATTGGCAGTATGAGAAGAGAAACCTGTGGAGCCTTATTCTTCCATTCCAGCTTAGAAAGTGACTTGACAGATCCAAATATTAAATAATGAGCAAGCGCATGTATTGCATGATTAAGTGTTGTAGGAAATATTTCCTTTGAAGGAAGTCATGTTAACTGGAGACTGGGCTATAATACACCAGAGCACAAACTGATTTATTGACAGTGCCTAATAAGGATAATAACCCCTTTTTATAGACCTAAATAAATTAGAATATTTGGGTGATTGTAACTTTACATATTTCATTCCATATCTTCCTAAATCCACCAAGTGTTTAAAGAATGACTAACACCCACGATATATACTCCAATAGTTAATTCACAATTAATAAAGCCTGCAGATTTATCATTTGGAACTCTGATAGGGCTGGTTCCCCAGCATGGGAAAATGGTCAGTGAGGAGTCTTTTACAAAACGAACTTACAACCCTCTCTTTAGTCTTTATTACTAAACAAAGAAAGATCTTTAGTTATCTTGCTTTCTGACATAATGCTGCCAGATCAGTGCTGCAAAAATCCAGGGGGCTACTAAATGGCAAGGAGATTGCATTTTTAATGAATTATCACCATCTAGAGCCGTGATGGCGAACCTATGGCACACGCATGCACGAGGGACACATGCGTGGGACGCATACACGGGGAACACGTGCATATTGCATTTTGGGGGTGCGTGTGCATGGGTGCACTTTGGGCACTCGGTGCCGAAAAGGTTAGCCATCACTGATCTAGTCACTGGATTTTTTTCAGCTCCAATTTGACAATATACCTAGGCTCGTAACCAAAAGCTATTGTTCCAAAAACACAAATTATATTTGTGATTCGTCTCTTACAGATTCTCACAGCCTTTATAGACAATACCTCTAGTCTAAAAATTGACTTGCATACATACTCTGTCACACAAAATATGTTAATTTTTTACTTTTTGTAGAAAAAGATAAGACAGTGAAAAACCAGTTCCGTTCCCAGGATTGACTGTAGATAAAGGTGAATTCATATCTGACAATATCTGACTTACTGTATGTAACACGTCTTTGTAGCAATTCTTTTCAATCTTGCATAACATCTATAGTTGAATATAAATTTACCAATCAATTCAAAGTAACAGTTTTTAATTATAGTTTCAGGTAAGCCAGATGCTTTCAACTGATCTTCCAATTTTCTTTAATGCATCTGTTTCCTATAGACACTTCTGTTAGATTATTGTATAGAAATGATCAAGAGACAATCCAAGAATAGTTCTTTCTTCTTGGATAGTGAGGATAAGAGATGTCAGTTTCCACTTTCTGATCACAAAGGAAGAATGCAGGCTTCAAGAAAAAAATCTGACATCACATCTACTTTTCTGCTTCCTGTCCCCAGCATATGACTCTTAGAATTTTTCCACACTTTCAACCTTAAGCTTCTATGATAATGTGCACAATGTGGCTGAAAATAAAGATCAAACTTAAGAAATCAGTTTCTGGGTTTTAAACCATTTCCTCTGTTTTGGCTGTGATGACTTGTTATTCCGACCACATCATACTTAACCCATCTGTGATGGATTCATTGGCTGACATTCTTCATTGACCCTCCCTTGCACTTGACACTTTCTTGTCTATCCTCCGATGGACCAGTAAAATGAATTAAAAACAGCACATTCTTATTCTTTCTGTTTCTTTGGCTAGAAGAGGAAAATGGAAGAGGTCTTCTCAACTGGGTGGGGCAAGGAGAAGGAGAGGTCCACTGCCACTGAAACTGTAATAAAAATATATATGAAAACAACAGTTCCCAGGTCTATCAGAGTTGGAAAAGAAAAGTGACAGAAGTCTTGTTAATTTCTTTCAGTTGAAAGAAATTTAAATTGTTATTTTATTTAAAATGCACAGTCTTTCCCATTCTACTGGTGGACCTGCATTTTGATTTAATATTTCACTGAACCACGTGAAATGAAATAAAGGAAAGTTACTAGTTAAGGTCCATCAGAAGAAGCTAGGCAGTCCAGCAACCCAGAACAAGCTGGAGAGGATGGAGTATTCCACAACACACCATAGCCAATTGGAGTGGGAGGTTTGCCTTCAATTAAGTAAAGCGATGCAGAAAATCAGAGTCCACTGCTGATGCTAACACAAATGAAAAAACACTACTTTTGATGCAGTAGAGGGTAAGATTCATAGTGTTGCCTTTCTGGGGATGAGGGGGGATTGTTATTAGAGGATAACATTGTACATCCCCATCCTTAAGAAATAATTAGTGTCTTATACTCATATTGGACAACCTGGTTATGCAGTTCAACTCTCTAGAGCAGTGTTGATCAACCTTGGCAACTTGAAGATGTTGTCACAATACCAATGCTGCTTGAATATAGGTTTGGTTTAACTACATTGATGCTGTCTTTTGGGTACAGTGGGATGAAATTCTTGACACTCTTTCTCCAAAAGAATGAATGTTTTCTTATCCAATTCTGCCTTGCTAGTCTTGGAAATTTCAAAGCACTCTGTTTTAGTCTTTTGAGAATACCATTCTGTCATTTTTACATGAAGCTGAAAATACAATATCATCAGTATATCAGTGTTCAGAGAAAGACAGAATCATCTGATTTGGGGGGGGGACTAATAAAAGTTTCAGACCTAGAATTTTATCTCTAAATGTTGCAAATGGATTTATTTGGTCTTCCTGCTTCTCCAAAAGGACTTCACATTAGAAATCAATCAACACACATTTGAAAACAAAATGCCACATGTCTGCTATGGGGAGAAATTGAAAATATGTCCAAGATAATTTGTCAACTATATTGGATAAGCAACCTTCATTTTAAGTAGACTTATGAATTATCAGTTTACTTGATTACATGCCTTTTCAATTTCCTGATAATTGTCTGCCAACTGATAATGTTGTTGCAGGGGGAGGTTATATGTGTGTGTGCATGTGCATGCTTTTGGTTAGCTCCTGGCTAACCAATTTCAAGGAAATTGTCTATTCCTGTAATACACTTCCTGTCTAAAACCTACTTCATTAATCCTTGCTTGGGAAGTTAGATTCATGCTTTCAATAGCACTTCCCCATGTACTTCAACATTTCTCAACCACTTGCCATCCAGATCTCTTAGGCTAATTTTAATAAGTTTTAATAAGTTTCATCCCAGATAGTATTGCCATGTCCCTCATATTTATTGGGGATTATGGAAACTTCATTCTAAGACATCTGGAAGGCACCAGAGTCAGATTTCTGTGTATGACTTCATTTTACAAACCAAGTATTAGAAGCTATGTCATGCAGTGTCAAGCCTGATGTCTCCAGATGTTTTAGACATACATCTCTCAAGCTCTTACGCAAACCATGCTGGCCATGATGGTTAGTTGCTTGCTAGAATTTTAAGCACAGCAGCTTCTTTCTCAACTATTATAAGTTAGCACCTAAAACCACTTGCAGGCAGAGGCTATGCTTTACCCCACACACACATTTTTTTCCAAAACAAAGCTAATAATGTTTGATTTATAGCACAGATCAGAACTGAAGCACTGGAGAAATTGATATTCCAAAACAAGCATTTAAAAATCTGATTATAAATATAACACAGAAGACACCAATTACCTGATGTTTGAACATTCTTTATTACAGCATTTTCATCAACCAGGCTGGAGGGGCAAAGTACTTTTGATCTTATATTGTTTTGTTTTCCAAATAGAAAGACTCAAAAGTAGATTCTGTTATTATATGGACAGATTGAACTCACCTTATGGTTAGTTATCTTCCAAATCTTTTGCACTAAAAGACCTTCCTAAGTGATGGACTATGACTGAAGTTTTTTCAACATGAAGAATAATGATCAACTCCAAGCACAGCTGTTCAGCATTATGCTGCACTAAAATATTCTACTTCTCTCTCTATTGCATCCCATCTGACTTAAATAAATGACAGATTTGGAGATTAAAAAGCACCATACATATATATTAATGTGCTATTGAGCTTCTTCAGTGAATAGCATTTAACCATCTGGAAAACCCTTTAAATTATTGTTCCGGAGAAATTCTGCACAGAACAAAAATCAAGAGAGAAATGACTTGGTCTAAGAGGCAGAAACAGCATGTAGTGAACTGTGAAGTATTTAAGATTCTCTGGCTATATCACAAAACCTACTGATCACATTCTGTTTGTTAAAAAATGGGATTTATTCAAGAAAATGAAAACAATGAGGAATGCCTCAAAATACTAGCTAAGCATTAAGTAAACCAAGATGGGAAATTAGTATTTTTTAGTCTCTAAAGCAATTTTACAGTAATTAGCCTCTGGCAATCCAATCAAAAGTTCGCTGAATTTTCACTTAGAAGAATAAGAGAATTGTTTTAAAAATGACAGGCTGTGACTTAGTTTTGCACATCATGCTGCACCACAAACTATTTAATCATGTTTTAACCTACTGTAGCAAGCAAATCTAGTCCATGCAGTCAATTTTATGGTTGAGCATATCATGTAGACCCATAAAATTGGCTTTTAATTACACAAAATAGGGTTAAGATAATCACTGGCAAATGTGTCCTGCAAGTATAGCCACACAGATACCAATGAGATTTCAGCAGTATACTAGAACAGATTTTCACCATTTGAGTATTCACATTGACAAACCCTCCTCCAGAAAGCTATACACCATAAGATATTCAAGGCAAGAACCTAAGTCTGCTTCCCCACTTCCATATTTAATATTCTACACCTTCAAAAGCCAACAAGGAATGCTCATTCATCTGATTATTTTCTAAAAAGTATGTGTGCTCTTTGCCTTTTAATATCATGTATTTTTGCACGTTTTAACCAACCATGGCAATACTTCTATTTGACAGTGGGCCTGTTTGGATCCAAACCTGCTTGACAAGCAGCTATTTACATTTGTATGATAATATACCTCTACATAAATTGATTCCATTATGTCTGTATAGAAAAGGATTATCTGGGACAGCATTTTGTTGGAGAAGTAATAAGAACAATGCTTCTTTAAAACACAATGTCCTATACTTACTAAGTTTTAGGAGAAAGTAGTGGACTACATAAACATGACTGTGCAACAAAAGCTACAATTTTCAGAGGATAATATTTTCTTGAATTACATACCTGGCATTTTGACAAACAAATGATGTAAATGGATTCTCTATTATAATTAAAACTGATATTAGAACATTAAAAAGAGAAATATATGGCTCCGTTTACTCAATGGATTGAAGATCTGATTACTGATTATGACTGAATTGTCTATAGATGTAGACTTGTATGGATATGAATAATGAAATATGGGATTCATTTATATGAACAGTAGGTTAAAAAAGTATGAGTGTTACCTAAATGCATTAGATATTTCATACTTGCATATTTGCATTGGATAATTATTTATAGAATTTAATTGTTTACTATTGTAACCAGATATCATATTCTATATTGTATTTTTTCACTTTTTTGCACATGTATTTTTGATAATATATGTGCAATTGTGTTTTGTTCTTTTCTTTTTCTGTTATTATTTTAAAAGCAATAAAAATGTTTGGACTTAGTAGATCCTATGAATCCCTGTGGTTTATAAACTACAGGCAGAGGTGGGCTACAAAGCTTCATTTAACCTCTCTCTTTTTTTTCCAATCCCGGAATTGTGAAAGCAAGAAGTGTGGTATCTCTCCATGAGCTACAAACAGAATGCACAGTGACACACATCTTTTGTCTGATGCTACTTTAAAGGCCTAAAAACTGTACTGTTGATTTGGAAAACTATTTCCCTCACACCATTTGGCCTCAGGACCTGACCTTTGATCACTGATCCAATCTGTCATCTTTTTCTGGTTAACAGCAGTGGGAAGGGAAAAATGGGGCATTTTGTAATGTATACTCCTGAGCCGTGTGGTCAGCATTTCTTGTTTCTTGCTATGTAACCAGCCTCAGTTGAGTGCCAGGTCCTGGAAATCAGGGTCAGACCTTTCAAGCTTTCCCATCCTTACTGTTTACTCTGATGAATATCTCCCCGCCAATCTTCTGAGAAATAAC
The DNA here is from genome assembly GCF_049901735.1 of Notechis scutatus. NCBI lineage: Eukaryota > Metazoa > Chordata > Lepidosauria > Squamata > Elapidae > Notechis > Notechis scutatus. The sequence continues at coordinate 132,318,313 of NC_142012.1, forward strand.
CAGATTGTTTCCCATCTATTTATTTGTCTAAATTGATTGACAACAGTAAGTTCTGAAAAAGTTCTGAGGCAACAACAGACTCTCCAGAAGGGATCTTGGTTTCATTAGGATTTCAGTCCGTGTCCTTGAACAGGGGACAATTTGTCATCATTCCAACAAGCTATTGAGTAGTTCTGAACAAATGTGAGCTTTTCCCCTGAACTAATTCAGGCAGCTAATTTGCATTACTGGTATAATGAGCTAGGTAATTGTATATTAATCATTCATTACATCAAGATGGTGGATGCTGTCAATTAATTACATGCACTGTATAACTTTTTGTTTGTTAAATAAGTTCAATTAAAATATATATTCTACTTGCTACACAGTATCTGATGGAGAAATGATATGGATTTTGCTGTTTAGCTACCTTTGTTAGGTTGGGGATAAAATTCAAATTCTGAAATAATCTGAACATAAATTCAAATCAATAAAGAATATTACATATGTAAGGGGGGATTCAAATCTCTACAGCTAATTCTAATAATTTATCAAACCTGATGGGAGATGGTAGAGCTTTTTCTAACTCAGGCATAGTAATTTTGTTCTGTTTCCTAGGAATTCTGCCTCTGGTTTAAAAAAAATAGCAGAGGAAGGCTGAGGATTTTCTGTTTTCCTCCCTCCCTCCCTCCCTCCCTCCCTCCCTCACTCACTCACTCACTCACTTCTTCCCTCACTCCCTCACTCACTGAATTTATATGGGATCCATCTTCCCTATAAGAAAATTCTGGGTGGCTTTTATATTACAGAATCTTGCCTCCCCCAATGTTTAATCTGCTCAAGATTAAAGAGTATCACTTGCTATGAGAAGCCATTTTTTCTAAAATGCAGGCTGGCATGGCAACCCCTGGGGATACTAAAGTTATTTTCATAAGCCATTTGAAGGAACTTTATGGAAATTGTAAGTTTTCTACTTATAGTATCGTGTTAATTTAATTAAAATAAGCAAAACCAAATATTTTACAACACTAATAATAATAGACATATCATTTCCACTATAAGAAAATACAGGAATAACTAACATTTAGTTTTCAATGTATTAGACAGCAAAATAACTGATGCACATACTGTAATTCTGATTGAGTGGCTGGTAGCATATATTTAGGTTTCTGGTTCCAATTCCTCTGTAAAAGCACATTGCATTGGGTATAATTAGTGAACTTGTTGATTTACTCCTGTGATTGAACCAAATAATAAAAAGCAGATACCATGTTGCTATTTCTTGTTTAAGTATCTTGTTTCAAACTCCATACACCAAGTTGCAATTGTACTTTAGCGTGGGTTTCAATATTTTTTCCTCTAATTCTTGTATTTTAAGAATTTTGCCCAGTACATTCCTTGTTTTGATTTTTACAGGCCTTTGATCTTCTCAGAAATTTCATCATTCCTTTGGGTTGTCATAAAGGCTGAAGAAAATGATTATTGATGACAAGATGTTCAACTGGGGACAAATGTTCTTCATTAAGCAGAAGAACTTTTTTCTGCTTATAAAAAGAATCCTCTCACAGTCTTTCACAGAAATACCTTGTTTTGTATACAGAGATATCTATACTTACAGCCTGCAGGGGGCTTCAGTGATTAGACTGCTTTCTCATCAGTCTTCTGTGTTTCATAAATCTTCATAATTTCAATGAAATTACAATGCTTCAAATATTTCTTTGTTCCTGTGAGAATTTATATAGCACCTTCACTTGAATTTTCATGTTACAGCAGTAGTAAAGAAAAACAAAGAAGGAAAGGGCAGTTACAGAGTTGAATAACAACCCTACATTTATTTATTACATTCAAATAATGTTTTTCAGCTCATACGAAATTCCAACAACAATGTTCAACTATTATAATCTAGTAGTGAGACTCAATGAAACCATCCTTAATACATCAACTTTACAAATTAGTTAAAATCTGAGGTCAAATGACTGAAAGAATAAGGACACATTTATCTAATGTTCAAAGTTGAGAAGGTAAGTGCCAAACTTAATCAAGGTTCAAAGCTTGAGCCCTTCCACCTAAGTGGGTTAGAGTAGTACTGGAGCACTTTATTATTTCCAATTTTCATTCCAAACTGCAAGAGGCAAGTACATTCTAACTAACGACGGAGAGTCTTCTGTTGTTTTTATTTCTGCAGCTGCAAAAAGCCAATCTGCTTTCTCATAAAAGTATTCCATTGCTGGGATCGTTCAAAAGTCATGATACCCCATATGCTTCTTCATTTGAGTGGTAGTCCTTTGATTCATTATTTCCCTAAGCCTGCCGCTTTCTCCATAACTTTCTAGAAGTAGCACATTCCTCAGTTAATGCCACTAAACTGGACACTAAATCCTCCTCTGCTTTTTTCAACAATCAGTAAATAAGGGGGATGTTACAGAGAAAGCAAAACTTAATGGAAACCAGAACAACCGTGCCTTTGGAAAATAAATTCATTCTACTGTATAATAGTATTATTGCTCCACAGATTGGAAGGATATGTTTCTTAATTATTAATCCATATTTATACCACTTGCCTAGAATGGGTTGTAAATGTAATGGCTCTGATTAATTGTAGCTGCAAAAAAAAAAAGTATTTTTAGAAGTACCATCTACTTTGTGTAAACATTAGCGGTTACAATTATACATCTGGTTTTCTCATGGCTTTGAAACAAACAATAAGCCAAGGTCAAGAGGTGAAAGGGGACAAAATTCTATTATTAAGATACTATTTCTGCAGCTCAGATACGGTAGCTCTACTTTCCTGGAATTCTTTAGGGCAAGACTTTAGAGGTAGTATAAACTCATGCAGGTATAAGACTGTTTTTGACTAGTAATGTAGAAGGGTCTCAGCAGGAAAGTATAGATACATTACTTTAGCACAGAAAAGAGGAGCCAGTAGTCTAATTCTAAAAGCTGGATACTGGCAAGAATGTTTCATCATTCAATTAACAGCCTTTGAAAAAGAAAAGAACTAGGAGAAGAAGCGGAAACAATAATTTTTTAAACAAAGTGAGGCCACATTAAGCACCATACCCTACATGATTTGCTGCTTCTGTTGAAGGACTAAAACAAATGCTATATAAATACAATGCATAGAACAGCTCAGTGCACATATTCTGGAAAGACAAGTTTCTTGATGATGGGTTCCAGCATGAGACTGAAAGCTTGGAAGAATAAACTTTTGACCAATTCAGATTGAATCCTAAAACAAATTTCAATTGCCACTCCAGACAGTTTCTGTAAATAGAACGACAACTTTCCTCTTATTCTTAATCTCAGAGGGCGAAAGACGAACAGAATAAATTCACTGCTGGCTCCGCTTACAGAAGCTCTGGCCAACATCATGAATACACATCATGAATACAGACCTTAAGAGCCTAAAACTCCCTCCTCCTTATTTTGACAAATCAGAGGAAGATTGCTATAATGGTTTGCTTAAACTATCTGCAATCTTACCTGTCTTGCCAAGAACTGAAAAGCAGAAGACTGAAGGAATAGACATCAGTTCAAACCTAATCCTTGTGACTGAACCTCTCAGTTGTAGCCAAAATAGTTCTCCAAAAGCAAATATCAAGCTCTCCAGAGAAGAATGGTTCAGACCTAAAAATGAAAGAGCAAAGGCTCCCCAAATGTTAAACCAGAATGGAAATGACAAAGGGTCATCATATGAAGTCAACTGATATTATTGCTAAAAAAATGGTGGAAAAGATATGATGGAATTTTACCTCAAAAACCCATTATCCCTTTTTTGTTTTTATACAGCCATTCCCTTATCAATGGTTTCCTTATAAGTTGGTAAGCCAAGAGTCAAATATCACAGTGATAGTGCTCATTTCTCTTGTTCATGCTGTAAGTATCCATTGTACGTAAAGTAATAGAAGCAAAAAGATACATCAAGTGACTTAAATTCAAAATGGTATAGTATAAGTGTATCTGATAATTATGGTGTAATGTGATCATAATTTTTAAAAATTAAACACTGAGTTATTTAAAAAATAGTTATAAATTTAAACATACTGGTACTTCTTTTTTTAAAAAAACAAATTTTATTAATTTTCAAAGACAATACACAGACAAACAAAACATAAAACGTAAGAACATAGAACATCTTTTCTAAGAACTACTTAACAAAACAGACATCTTATTTAAGTACAACATAATTCTAAATTATCACATTTCCATACAAACATAATTTAATATGCATCTTATGTATTCAACTTCATATCTTATTACTCTTCTCACTGTTTCTTCCTTTACTTCTGTTCAATTTTATTCATTAAACTTATACTTTCATCTATTTCATATTACTATATTTCATATTATTACTGTTTCATATGTTCTTATCCAACATTATTAATTCTCAATAAACAAACATAAACAAACAAAATACATAACATAAAGACATAAAACTTCTTTTTAGAAAGCGGCTTAACCCCGGGTTACAACTTTTTGTACAGACATAAATCAAATTCATGCTCACCTTATATACTAATTCATATCTTATTTAACATTCTATATTTTCCATATGTTCTCTCCCCTCTTTTCACTCTCTTAATTCTATTTTATTTATTTAATCTCAATTTAAATCATCATACTTGTATATTTATCTTTTCTCTTTAATACAAACTTTTTCCTGTAATCACTGGTTGAAGTATGACACCTTTCTATCTTTCCCCCAAATTTAACACTTAAAATAATACATAATTTCCATTCTGATTCTGCTTAGTACATTCTACATAACATTTTAAAATAAAAAACATAATGAGCTTATAGTATGGTAAAAACAATGTTCCATAGCAAATTAATTAATTTAATTAATTAAACTCTATTAGTTAATTCTTAGACATTTTACACATTCCCTACAATGTTCTATTAACACATATGTTATTCCAATTTTCTTACTCTATTTCAAATACAAATACTACAATACTACAAGTATCTTATGTACTTTTGCTGAATCTCTTTTTATATTTTACCCTTTGTCTCTGGAAAAAACCTGTTTTTTAACATCTTGTTTTAAGCCTTTATAATTTCTCTTCACTTTTTCCCTTCCTTCCTTGTCAAGTCTAGCCTTTTTACCCCCCACTCTCTCAATCTCCAGCCTCTTAGTCTCCCCTCTCTGTTGTATTCCTCTTTTCTGTTGCTTTCTGACATTATATCGATTTTTCACCTTATTTTTCCTTTTCTTGGTTGTTTTTTTAGAACTTAAATTCTCCATTTTCTTTTCCTTTTTACCCTTTTCTTCCTCAATTAAAATTATATGTCCATTAAAGATGGCTTCTTCTTCTTCATCCCAACCTTCTTGTTGTTGCATTTCCTGATAAGTAGAAATCGCCATTTCTAAGAAGCAAAAAATTGATCCAAAAGAGCCCTTGCCTTCTTCTTCCTCTTCTTTTAACTTTTCAAATTCCATTTTCAATTCTTCAACAGATACCAGTGTGAAAAATTTTTTTTAAACAATCCAAATGTTTTTTTAGTCTTTCAAAAGATAGTTTACAAAAGTCCCAAAGTCATCAAGCAATCAAAGTTAGCACAAACTGTTTCATTTAGCACTTTCTTCTTTTAATACTTTCTCTTCCTGGGGTAGAATTCAATTACACAATTCCAAGGTAATTTTTGGAAGTTTTATTGCAATTTAATCTCTGATCTTATAAGCTCCAAGCAGTCTCCTTCAACAAACCTTGGTATAAATCATTTACCTCTCTTCCTTCCCATTTATAGCAAAAATATTTTAATTTTTAAATGCCAGTGTTTAGAAATCTAATGTCCCCTTGGCTTTAATTTTCAAAATTAGTACCTTCTGCTGCCAAAGCGGGTATTTCCGATTTCCATCTGCTATCTCCGTAGGGAAGGAAAGTGAGGAGAAGAAAAAAAAGCTTTCCCTTTCACTTTCAACCGCAGCTTTGCGATCCTCTTGGGAACAATGTATCACTTAAAGAGCCAAAGTTCCAGGGTATTCAGATGTTCTTGTCGTCCCGGTTCAGCCAAAAGCTTTCACTTTCTCCACTTCCTCCTGCACAAAACTTGTCCGGCTGAGAGGTTCTTTGTGGCGGCCATTGCTGACCGCCGCTCCACCACCTTTGGAAAAGGGAGTTAAGCTGGCTGGGGAAGGGGGTTGCGATGCCCCCAGACCCCTGCCCGGATCTCCCCTCTCTTCAATTATCCCTACAGGATAACTATAGCCTCCCAATCCAACTGGATCGAAGGCACTCCGGCAGCGAGCGCGGCAGGGATCACACACAAACGCGAATTCCTGCCGCCTCCAAAGCCTGACAAACCGGAAGACCCCCAACATACTGGTACTTCTGATGGTTGTTTCATGATCAATAAAAATAAAAATATGATTTGCAGAAAGGATTATCACAATCTGTTAAGGTTTATTGCACAAAAAGACCAGTAGTGCAAGCAAAAAAGTTCAAATTTAAAACATTATCTGCATCATTTTAACCTTTTAAAAAACATGTTGAGAAATCTCAAATGCTGAAGCATAACAATGGAGATGGATAGATCTTTTAGCAATCAATAATATTCCCACTGGCCAATTCCAAAGCAACATTAATAAACTGGTATAAGCAAAAAGGGCTTTCTTTGGAGGGGGCTGGGGAAGAATAAGAGGAGAAAGTTCATACAATATTCCTAAGATGATGCAATAAAATAGTTTTATTATAATATGAAAACATATTTCACTATTTTGCAATAAACAAAAGCACTAAACTCTATAAATATTATGTTTATAGTCACTGTTTTCATAAATTGTACAGTAGGGGGCACTTGCAGACAGTTTAAAATATTTGTTGTGAGACAACCATAATTACAAACTGAAAAGGTTATTGGCACCTTTGACTGTCTAGGAAATAATGACTGGTATATCATCAAGGCTTCAAGTAGATGATCAAAATATTAGTGTTTTTGCATTTCAATAAAAATATCTGTAATTAGTAATAAATAAATTAGTGCACATAACAAAGAGTGAGCAAAAAGCTCTCAAGCAAATATATTTGGTGGTCGTAAAAATATGTTTAAATCCAGTTGAAAATTACTTCCCCTATTCAGAATAGCTTTTTTTTAAAAAAAGTATGCATCTTAAGTGTACATAAGTAATATATAGTACACATACACTTGAACATGACTTTTGAATTTGGCTTTTTATGTCAAGCTCACTGAGCCTAGATGTCAAATAATCGGATAAAATTATACATCTTGACATTTAAGCAGCTCCTGTGTGCTACAGTGCAAAGAATTTGTCCTAGGATATGGTATTTCATTAGAACTAGATAAGAAACTAGAAAAAACTAATTTAGTTCCCATGTGCATCAGCATGTCTTATAGATCCAGATGTTTTCTATCAAGTTGGGTAGTCTGAGTGGTAAAAAAGATAATTAGGCTAGAACTTAAACTGTGTGAAATGCTCACTGGATGAAATTAGGTCACGAATCACAAATAAATATTTTAAGGGAAGCATATGTTCAGTTCTAAATTATCTTTTAAAATATATTTTAATATGTATTACTAATCTATATCTTCTGTGAAACACAAAAATGAAAGTAACTAGCCTATTCAATTTTTCACTGAAAGATGCAGGTCCAAGGCCCATGAACCCGGCTTCTGCTAATCTCTTTTAGCACAAAATTTAATCTTAAAATTGGCAGAAACCAGATCTGCAGCCCTGTGACCCAGTGAAAAATTGAATAGCCGGACAGTCAAATCTATAAACACATTAAACTATATAGCCAGGATTTTTGAATTGTATAGCCTGACTTTTCTAGTTTAAATTAAGTACACTAAAAAAAAGTATAGTAAACTACTGGAACAGTGGCTGCATTAGCTTTGTACATTTTAGTACAAACAAAGTTGATTTAAATATTATTATTTGGACATAAACTAAACTGTGATCAAGAAATACAAAAAAATTAACTGCTAAATTATGTAATATTTCTTTGGTCAGGCTTCACATATACAGCTTATGGTTGAATTACATGTTGTTCTCCACTTACAACACATAATTGAGCCAGAATTACGGTTGTATGTTATGGGGGGGGATTGTCATTAAATCTGAATTTATGACCTTTTTGCAGTGGCTGTTAAGCAAATCACCATAATCCGTTATATCCATTGGCAGAAACCAACAGAAATAATGGGCTATAAATGTGAACCAGTGCTAAGTGCCCAAAATGTGATCATATAATTGTCAGGTGGGTACAGACATTGGCACTTAAAAACTGAATTGTAAGTACCTTGAATGGGGCCGGAGGGGGGCATCATAACTTTGAAGTCGCTAGCAACTGGTCATTAAGCAATGACTACCTGTATATGGCAGATGCCCTGGATCCAACTGTAAAATTTATTTTGTGTTTTTGTGCCTTCAAATTAGTCCTGACTCCTGGCAACTACATGGACAGGTCCTTTGGTCCCCTTTTCTAGGTCCAATTTGTGTTATTCCTGGGGGTACCAAATAATCTCACCTACATTGAGATAGGATTATAATCATCTAAACCCAAATCTGGATGATTTTCAGTGATTTTTATTTCTATTTGTTCTCTTAATTTTCAAAATTATTGTATACAATGGAAGAGAAACAGACTCACTCCCAAGTTTGTGGGTATGGCAAGCTCTGGACAGAAAATATCCATGATTAACTTTAGCCTGTCTGGGCAGCAAACTGGCAACAAAAGAGTGTTTTTATGCTCCACTAATCAAGATGTGTTTCCTATAAGGGTTAAATAGTAAGGGTTAAATGAGGCAAGGAGACCCTGAAGGTACACCTTAAATCTGCAACTGGCCGAATAATGGTTGTGCGAATGCAGTCATTCAGTGCTGCTAAGCTTTCGTGACACCCAAAAAATCACCTCCAAGCAACAGCACTCTTGCTTATTTCTTTGGAAGAAACGCCCAAGATCTTTACAGCCAGCACCGATGGGACTTGCTCTATGGTCCTTCCGTCGGAGTCCCAGAACTTGATGAACACCAGAGAGGTCTCCTCCTCCCGCACTCCTAGAGAAGCCGGAAGCTGATTCTTTCTGGAGACGGATGTAGGTGGCCTCCAAGGAAAGAGGGTAGCGATGAAGCCGGCGGTGGACGAGATGTTTCCCGAGGGTGCGGGGCCTTATGTGGACCTTGACGAGGTGAGGCGGCGGCAGCAGCAGCAGAAGGAGGACAGCTTTCCCGGGCTGGGCTATTTTGTTCCCGGTCCTCGGAAATGGGGTCGCGCGACGTCCTTGGATGGAAGTCTGCGGTCCCTTGTGTCAGTCAATTAAGCCATTGTTTGGCCAGGAACGACAGTTTCTGTCTTCCACTGTTGGTGTCTGGTTGAACGAGGAAGGGTGGGCAGATTGGATGCCTCACAAGGGTGGGCTTTTAAGTTTTAAAGAGCTGGCTGAAGCGAGAAATAGTTCCAATATTTGAGGGGCTGCCACAGAGAGGAGGGCGGGGTGGCTCAAGCTATTTTCCAAGGCACCCGAAGGCCAGACAAGGAATAATGGATGGGAGCTGAACAAAGAGAGATTCAATCTAGAAAGAAGAAGGGATTTTCTGAAAGTCAGAGCAATCAACCAATGGAACAGAAGTTGCCTTCAGAAGTTGTGGGAGCTTCAGCACTGGAAGCTTTCAAGAAGAGACTGGACTGCCTTCCTCAGAAATGGTGTAGGGCAGGGGTCTTCAAACTGGACAGCTTTAAGCCTTGTGGACTTCAACTCCCAGAATTCCTCCTCCAGTCATGTTAGCTGAGGAATTCTGGGAGTTGAAGTCCACAAGCCTTAAACTTGTCAAGATCATTAGTGTAGGGGTCTCCTGCTTGGGTGGATGGGGGTGAGATGACCTACAAGGTGCCTTCCATCTCTGTTAATCTGTTAAGGGTTTGCATACTTTTTCAGGGCACAAAGTTTGTTTTTTATGGCAAGATCATTTGGGGACTAATTTTTCATCTGTGTATGTTTATCCGTCATTCCACCGCCACCCTGCTTCTGCTTTTTAGATGAGTGAGATTTTTGAGAGGAGAAAGAAATGCTGCACAAACATTATAATTATAATTTCCATTATAATGTTGGTCTTTATATCTCAACTCAGTAATAGTAATAAGCAATTAAACTTATCAGGATGATTCTGTCTAAATTGTGCTAGATTTAGGTGAGCAACTAGAGAACTGTAAAGTTCTTTAAAGCTAATTATTACATGAATAAGTTGGCACAGATGACAAACCAATTCTTTTTCAGGCTGGAGGAAGTACAGGTTTATTGATGGATCTAGCTGCTAATGAAAAGGCAGTACATGCAGACTTCTTTAATAGTAAGTGTTCAATTTTATTTTAAATCAGGCGTGTTTATTTTAGTCATTGCTGACTGTTTTTTAAAATGTTATTACTGGCTTTACTAGAAACATTACTGAAAATAAAAACATATTAGAACAACATATCTGAGGGAATGTTAAGCCTTCAGTTTATCAAGCAAATGATGGCCAAACACTAGGACCATTATGTTTTATGGATCAGGGGTTATTGGATACATAGCCTTTTAAAGATTTATCATCAGATGCATTGGCTGTTAAGCAGAAAACCTTGGGACATCCTCTGTTTTGCAACAGAAGTACACAGAATACACGTGTATCCTTCAAATTGTGCAATAGCTCAATAGTAATCAGGACCAAAAAAGTCAATTTTGGTATTGTGCCACTTTTGAGGGACGGGAATAATCAATACCCAAATAGTAGCATGCTATTCAGTAGAAATGGAAGTTATTTCCAATAACAGAAAAACAGCAAACTTTTAGAATTAGCATATAACTGAAGGAAACCATTGCATGCTGAATAAGTGAACTGATAGCTTATGCCAGACTACCATAGTATTCCATGCTCAATATTCTTGATTCTGTAAAATGGACAACCGATGGCCTTTGATCTATAAATCACAAAAGGTTGTCCAACCCTGCTACAAAATAAATAAATTGGGGAGGGGGGGAGCTTTTAAATATCAACCCTTTAGCATGTTAAAATAACTCAAGGAGTTGCATTATGTGATCTGTGTTCGAGAATCCCACAATGATATAGGATTTACCTTACATCGGGAGTGTCAAACTCATGTCATTACGTGATGTATTGCGACTTTTCCCCTTTTGCTAAAATAGGGGTGGGCATGGCCAACATGTGACACATCCAGGCTGCAGGCTGTGAGTTTGACACCCCTGCCTTACATAATGACCCTCATTTTCAGTTGAATTTCTTGTGAACTTATTGAATGGATTTCAAGATATTTTTTTTATTCCAAAATGAGGAATACATTTTGTACTGTTACTAAGCTGTATTTATTAAATCTGGATGGCAAAAATCTAGACAATAAATGCCTCCCTTTTTGGCATTTGGTGGTAAGTCTACTTTTTATAGTTGAGATCCCATGAATTAAATTGACATATTCACTTATGTATGTTTTTTTAAATCAGAACAATGAAGTTGTATTTACTTCTGTGTGGTATTCATTATCTTTTTAGATTTTGAAGATATGTTTGATGATGATGATATCCAGTGAAGCGTGTCTTCCAGCTACATGGTGCTGAATTACATTTCTTATAAAGACTCTGTTCTAAACAAAAAGGAAATGTGAACATAGTCGCTAAGACATGAAGACGTTGTGAAATGGCTAAAGATGGATAAAGAGAAGAATTATGAAGCTCATTTCCATTAGGATTTGTATAGATATAGAGTTGTGTAGACTTGCTATAATAAAATCTAAATAAATATTTAATTTTGAAAAAAATGGCTTGTTTTTTCAATTAGATCATTCTAAAATTAGGATTAGAAAAGATAAATTGTAAGTATATTATCTCTCCACATAGAAGAAACTCATGTTCATAGCTCAAAAATCCATAATTCACTACGTATGAATAAGCTGGAATGTGCTTTCATTCATTTGAGGGTATTTCATTTATGGCTACATAAGGAAGTACTGGTAAAGTAAATAAATGTTTAATCTGAGACAGAAGATAGAATCTCAGAGGATATATTTACTTTTGTCATAGTAACATATTATGGAGAAGATGTATTTTCAGAAGATTTTCCTTTCTTTGTAAGATTCTTAAAAAAGCAAGAACTCTGAGGTTATTCTGTGCCAGGTTTCCATAGCTTATCATATTTAAGATGTATCATCCCAACATTTGCAAACACTGTGCCCATGCTGATTATAAATGGAAGTTTTGTCATGAGTGCAGAGAACAAGACAAGCACTCTTGCGTTAGACAAGCACAAATTATTTGATTTTAAAAGGAATGCTATTTATCTGAAATCCTGCTTTATTGAATGTTAGGCAAATCATTTAAAAAAATCTTGTATATAAATTGTAAGGTCTTGTAGGAATTGGTTCTCATGCTTCTGTATAATTTCAAAGTTTTGATACTTCTACCAACTACAGATAGTCCTTGACTTATGACCACAAATGAGCCCAACATTTCTGTTGCTAAACATTTGTTATGTGAGATTTGCCCCATTTTACAACCTTTCTTGCCACAGTTGTTAAATGAATTACTGTGGCTGTTAAGTTAGTAACATGGTTGTTAAGTGATTTTGGCTTTCCCATTGACCTTGCTAGTCAGAAAGTCACAAAAGTTATCACATGGCCCTGGGACACCAATTGTCATAAATATGAGTCAGTTGCCAAGCATCTGAAGTCGGATCACATGACTATTGGCATGAGCAACAGTCATAAGTGTGAAAAAATGGTCATCAATCACTCTTCAGTGCTGTTGTAACTTTGAACAGTCACTAAATGAACTGTTGTAAGTCGAGGACTACCTGCATTTGTTTTCCCAAACTTTCGGGGTTGTGTGGTAGTGCAACCTTTAAATGGGCAAAACAGTGCATCATATGGCAACTATTTTTTAAACAAGATACATCAAGTGGACTAACTTACAGAATGCAAAAGATCCAAAATCTGGAACTCCCGTGGAATTGAAATCTGGAAAACTTCATGAAACATTTTATGACAATACAAAATGTCACACAGTAAAACGTTTCCTATAGTTAACTCCTGATGTTTGACTACAGGCTACTTTCAAGGCTGATGCATCTCTAAACATCTTGAATGTTTAAGAACTGTTTCAGTGAAAGAAGTGCATTAGAAAATCTGCCATTGTTGAAGGCATTGAGGAATCTGATAAGGAAATTTCTGTGACATGTTGACCCAATAGGTCACGTTTTCTTGTTAGTTTTCAAATTTTAAATAACTAAAATCCTTAGTACATATTTGAAAGACTGGCTCTTCGGCTATGAATCTGCCGTTACTTAGATCAGCAGAATTGGTCCTTTCAACTATTAGCTCAAAGTTTCTCAAGTTTGTGTAGACTTCAACTCCTAGAATTCCCCAGCCAGAAGCTCAGTTATATAGCAAATGGAAGAAGGTCTTCTCGATCCTAGATGGAGACTAATATTTGGAACAGACTCTCCTGCTTGAGCAGGGGTTGGACTAGATGACCTCCAAGGTCCCTCTCAACTCTGTTATTCTATGTTCCTGTGTGGCTGTCAGGTTCTGGAATGCACTCCCAGTATTTAGAAAATGGAAATGCTTCCTATTTGCTTCCAAATGCACTTCAAACAACTGGTTTTAACCTTTACAATTTGACACGGTTTACTAAGGAAGCTGTACTTGCAGGACAGCTTCCTTCAACTGATCATGACCCATCTGACCTATTTCTCCTACCAGTGATACCTCATTTCATGAAATGAGGGTGGTGAAGACACAAATGATGTTTTTCCATAGGGGTCCCTGCCCTTTGGAAGTGCTCCCGCATCCCCCAATATTTTAATCTGCCCCTATGCTGTCGGCTTTCCATAAGTAATTAAAAACTTGGTTTTTCCGACATGAGTTTACATTTTCTGTGACAGCCTTGGGTTTCTTTTATTATTTGATTCTGTTTATTTTTCATACTGTGGATGTTTCATGATTTGTATTGACAGATGTTATAAGCAGCCAAAAATTTGCTAATGTATTAATGTATAGATAATGTATTAGTAATAACTATTTCATATTGAGTAAGTCTGCTCAGAGATTAACTTCAATTAATTTTCTCTGCTTTGCAACTGCCTTAACACAGGACTGTCCAGAACTGGTCTTCAGTAGATGTAGAGGAGGAATGTTTATATTATAAGCATGTGTAGCAGATTTTCCAATCTCACAACTATGAATGTGCTAATATTTCTGCTGTAACATTTTTTAATTATGCATGCTCAAATATATACTGTCAGCTAATGCATAATGTATATATACAATCATTGTATAAATGGAAGCTTCTATAGAGTCAGCTGTGAGTGAGCTGTCTCATGGAAACTCAGCATCAGTCTATACCCCCTTAGTGCCAAGTAAAACAATTCACTGCAGCCGACTGTCTCCATTGTTTTTCTGGGAAGTGGACAAAATGTCCAAGAATGCCTTTGGGTCTCTAATCTCCTTCATAAGTTCAGTGTTTTCTTTGGATATATATTAGATTGGTCTATAAAAAGTAAGCAACAGTGCGAGGAAAGAAGCTTGGGTTCAGACAGTGTTCTATTAAACTGAAACTGTTACTAGCTATATCCTCCCTGCAGCTCTATCATGAATGGGCAAACCGTCAAGCATCAATTCTGAGAGAACATCTCTGATATTTTCAGCATTCCACTGCTGAGCTGGCCAAAAGGTTGAAGATCTAGATTTAGGATACTGCAGGAACCCACCAAGCTGCATTTTATCAACAAATCATGTTTTTAATACATACATTATGGTGAGCACATTTGCTAGTGTTTTTCTGGTACTCGTTTTTAAGATTCCAAGCTTTTAAAAAAGGCTTGTGGTAATATGGTTTCAGCCAGAGTGTTGAAGACATCTGTTTTAAGTCTCAAGGGCCCCCCCGTAACAGAGGCAGTGGTAAGTTATACAGTATTAGGAATTCTAGTGCAGCAACATCTGGAGGACCACAGGTTCTCTTTGCCTTCTTTAAGCCTCTACCGCTCAACCTGCTGCTTTATAAAAACACATTGCCCTTTAATGTTTTCACTGCATCATGTTTTTCCATAGCCTCATGAGAACTTTGCTTGATAAAGGGACCCATAAATATAAATAATGAAAGAGTATCTAAATAAGCAGCCAGGCTTGAGCTATGAAAAAATTCGAGGAACTCTAGGCAATTATTCATCCCGGGATTTTTACCTCTCTGTCAAAAGCAAGGTGACAGGCAGCCCGGCTTTTTGCTGTTAATTTGATTGCAAGACCTTTTCCTGGGGTCCTGTCAAAGTATTGATTGCCCTGCATTGCACAAGCAGCTCTGAACGGACGGATCCAGCAGCGATTGAAAACAGTTCTCTGAAGCGGAACTGTTTCCTGCTGTCACTGAGCAAGATTCCTGCTGTACAAAGGAATGGGGGTAGTAATTAGAACATTCTTTTTGGGGCTCCCCACTGAGGGATGATTAAAAACCCTGGAGCTGAGAGGCAGGTAGGTCAGGCTGTGAGAAGAAAGGCAAAACCCATATGTTTCCTTTTCATTCTGGTGGAGAAAACACTAGGAAAGGGGTCTTCCACCTTAGCCAGATGGATGGAATCCACTTATAATGCTCACCAATCCAGTTACAGACAATAATTTAGAATAGGCTCAAGACTGGAATACTGTGCTCATATGCTTTAATGTCAGCTCACCATTGGTATAGTGGTTTTGTTTTTGTTTTTTTGCTTCAATTTGTTGGTTTGGTTTAGACATTATTTTAGACTATAGTTCACTTAATTGTGGCTCATTGAATAAGCCATAACAAATAGGGTCCACACAGCATGTTAAGACATAGCCAACTAATTAGCCAACACATGAATTTAGCCAGGATGTGGGCAATCTTTTGTTTAATATCAAAAGTTACACTATCATGAATATAATGAAATATTATTTTCCCAGGTAAAATTATGCCTCAAGTTTTGTACCAGCTTAGGACATTAAATAAGTAGGGCTTCCCTAAACTATTTCACCCCCATATATTTGGACAGAATGGTCATGCTGAATTGAGGTTCTGGGAGAAAGCTCAAACATTTGGAAAATAACAGAGTAGAGAAAGCTGTATTTGATAAATCATCTTTCTTCAATCTGGTACAATATCAACCTATGTACCATATTGAGGATGATGCAGAACATACATCACATCTGGACAGCAGAAGTTTGGACAAGATGGATCCAGAGTGACTTTTTCTTTTGTTTTCTCTCTGTTTTGCCTTTGGCTGTCTTATGGCCCATTGCCTAATTCATAAATAGAATAAATAGAATGGTAGTTCACATTCTCTTCAAGGAACCAAGTTGCTTGACTCAGGGGTTTCAAAATGTTTTCTGTGTTCTGATGAGAACTTCATGGAGTTCCATGAGAGACTAAGGACAAAGAAAGAAATTCACTTAAGCACGGCCAATTTTCTATCACCAGAACTTACCTCTTGATTAGAAGTTTGAGATTTATTATCTCTTTTTTTTACTAAGGGGTTCTATTGCTTGAAAACGTAAAAAAAAAAAAAAATCTGGCTTATCCTATCCCAATCATTTTCTTTCTAGGTTCAAGAGAATGGTCAGTAAGGAAAAATAGTAACATTATTTGGAATTTTGGGTCTTGATATCTTAAAACAAAGTTTGGTTTTATTCTACTTGATTTTAGTTTAATCAGGACCTTCAATATAAAGCATTTTTATCATGTTTATGAGTGAATAGATTGTGTAGTTATTAATCTCAGTTGTTATATAACAATCAGTTGTTTTCAGAAGACGATGTGGAGGAAGTGACATCTCACATACCCATCCATCCCACTATTGAGAGCAGGTAGTAGAAGATGAAATGGCTAGTTTTAAATTTCTGCTGAAGTTTGATATTTGTTAATAACTATAGAAAATGAGGACTATAAACCCAGATATGTCAATGTCAAATGAGATCGATAATTAGTCTATAAAATCTTTCATTTTGGTACTGAGGCTCTAGATTGGCTGGGGCATTAGATTGGCACTGGGGATGCCAGATTGTAGCCCCTGATCAGCCTCAGAAACTCACTACGGGATTAATCTCAACCCAACCAGGAACCAGAGTTATGGTGGTTGGAAAAAATGGGAGCATGTGGTGCTAGGCATGCACCTCCTGCTCCAGAATTAAAAGGTGGGGTCGAAATTTAAATAGAGATAGATAGATAGATAGATAGATAGATAGATAGATAGATAGATAGATAGATGAGTGAGTGAGTGAGTGAGTGAGTGAGTGAGATGATAGATAGATAGATAGATAGATAGATAGATAGATAGATAGATAGATAGATAGATAGATAGATAGAGTGAGTGAGTGAGTGAGTGAGTGAGTGAGATGATAGATAGATAGATAGATAGATAGATAGATAGATAGATAGATAGATAGATAGATAGATAGATAGAGTGAGTGAGTGAGTGAGTGAGTGAGTGAGTGAGTGAGTGAGTGAGTGAGTGAGTGAGATGATAGATAGGTAGATAGATAGATAGATAGATGATAGATAGATAGATAGATAGATAGATAGATAGATAGATAGATAGAGTGAGTGAGTGAGTGAGTGAGTGAGTGAGTGAGTGAGTGAGTGAGATGATAGATAGATAGATAGATAGATAGATAGATAGATAGATAGATAGATAGATAGATAGATAGATAGATAGATAGATAGATAGATAGATAGATAGATAGATAGATAGATGATAGATAGATAGATAGATAGATAGATAGATAGATGATAGATAGATAGATAGATAGATAGATAGATAGATAGATAGATAGATGATAGATAGATAGATAGATAGATAGATAGATAGATAGATGATAGATAGATAGATAGATAGATAGATAGATAGATAGATAGATAGATAGATAGATAGATAGATAGATAGATAGATGGGAAAGAGAGAGACAGACAGAGACACAGACAAAGAGAGACAGAGAAAGAGAGAGAGAATTTTAAAGATTACAAATCTGATGTAGTCAGTAAACAGAAATTGGGTCGTAAACAGATTCCTGTGAGAATTGGATGTTGTAGAAATATCAGCAAATAAACAAAATAAATTCTGGTGTGCATGTGGTCAGCATGTGGTCTTCTCAACTATGGACTCTGACATTTTTTGATTAAATCTCTTGTCCACTATGCTATTGTGCATTGGGTCATTGTTGACTAGATTGATTGATTAAGCAGGTTTGCAATCTTGTATTGTTGTTTGATCACCTTGACCTGCCTGTAATTCTTGCAGACCCACAGAAGATAATTATTTTAGATGTTTCAGAAAGATAAGCAGGAGAAAAACCTATTCCTGATTTGAATGTCTTTGACTAATCAGTAGGAAAAAAAGACACAGCAGTGATAATGAGTTGGGACCACTTAAAAAAAGCCTCTCAAGCTTTGCTTTATCTGCAGAGGGAACAAGAGGTAGTAAAGTGTTCACAACAATCAGAGGAAGACCTCTGTAATTGAGGACCAAAAGAAAGAAAAAAAGCACAGCAGGATAGGTAGCCTGAGAAAATTAATGTGTTTGATAATGACACATATGACAAGGTATTACAATACAGAAGGATATGAGCAATGTTTTAAAGCAAATTTCTGAAAAAAAGGGGATCCTTTTTTAATTGCAACAGCTGGATAAAACATACAGCTTATTGAGAAGCTCAATATATCCCCCTGTTTCATTTTATAGAACTATTAGAAATAATACAGCAATATTTTGTGCCACGTCTTTTATTAAGTCTAGTGAGTTTCAGATGACATTAGAAAAAACAAAAAGGAGAATTCCTTGCAACGTATATGCAGCTGAACTGAAAAACTTATCTGAATCCTGCACATTTGGCAAAGGGCTAAATAATGATTTGAGAGACTCGCTAATCAGTAGAACTCAGGGGAAAAAATAAAAAGATGCTTAATATAGGTGAATTTAACATTCAGGACAGCTAATTTTTAGCACTGTAATTTTTAGCTGCTAGAGATATTGTAGAGCTCCAGAAAGGACTGTACTTTGGTGGTGAAAGGCAAATTTAGAGAATTAAGCTGAAGAAATTGTAATAAATTGGGATATATTCTCTTTTACATCTGTAGCCAGGAGTGGGATTCTATCAGTTCGCACCTATTCGCTAGAACCAGTTATTAACATTCTAAGCCGTTTGGAGAACCAGTTGTTAGAAGAAATTACTGGCCTAATCCTGTAAGGAAGGCAGGAAGGAAACATTCTGGTGTTGCTTATAGAAACTGCCGCTCCATTAACCCTTATTACATTCTTGGCAGGACTAGACTTCCTGTTTCAGGAGTTTTTCCCCCCTCTTTTGCTGGTACTTTGCTTGTGTGGAGTGACCATTCAAAGTTACAATGGCACTGAAAAAAGTGACTAATTACAACTTTTCACACTTCCGACTGTTGCAGCATCCCCACAGTCATGAGAGGCCAGGCGAGGAGATGCATGCTTCGATGTGAGTGATATTGAGTTGGCCACACCCAGCCAATAACATGACCACAAAGCCATGTCCATCCAGTCACATGGCTACCAAGCCATGCCCACCACCTAAGCCACGCCCATAGAATCGGTTGTTAAAAATTTGAATCCTACCCG
This sequence comes from Notechis scutatus, assembly GCF_049901735.1. Classification (NCBI taxonomy): domain Eukaryota; kingdom Metazoa; phylum Chordata; class Lepidosauria; order Squamata; family Elapidae; genus Notechis; species Notechis scutatus. The sequence continues at coordinate 132,337,882 of NC_142012.1, forward strand.
TCTGTAGCTAAACCAGTGTTTCTCAACCCTGGCAACTTTAAAATGAGCAGACTTCAACTCAAAGATGGCTGGGGAATGCTGGGAGTTGAAGTCCACACATCTTAAGGCTGCCAAGGTTGAGAAACACTGGTTTAGCTTATAAACACTGGGCTGAATGGGCTGAAAAATCTGTATCAAATTAAACTCCTTTGATATTTTGTTCTCTATCATACTGGTAATAGAGAGTATTCATCAAGAAACTAGAAGAAACCTATCTCACATATACAGAACAATTAAAAAAAATTACTGGAATACACAGCAAAAATGTGATGTTTGAATTGTTGTATTGTTGGAAGAATTATTCTTCTGGGTTCAGTTCCAAGTGGGGAAAAAGACACTGGAAATAGGGAGGCTATTTGGAAAGATGGTTTTAATGGTGGACAGGACCACATGGCTTGAAGCTCCAAAGAAGGATGATCACATGCTCCAAGGTGAAGAAAAAGAGAAAAAGAAGGGCCGGCCAAGATGCTAAGACCCTTATATACCCCCTGTTGGCCCTACCTTAGTGTTTCCTGTACCTGTGCAAGAAATGTATCCCATTGGCTGTCAGACTCCCAGGGGCAGGGATCTTAACTAACTTTGTAGGCTTTCCTGAGTTCCAGGCTTGGTTGACCCTTGCTGGATGCTATACCTTTACCTGGAGATCTTTGTTATGTAAAGTATTCTGGCCCAGGCCTTAATGGCCCACCCATTAACAAAGGTGGGGGTGAGCTTCTGCTTCTGAGGTGTTTCTGCTCTTGAATTTCTACTCTTTTTAGGGGAAATATTCTGCCTTTTTTAGTATTTTCTAGGATATTTCAATTTTCTAGGAGAGGGGTGGGTGCTAACTTCCTACAGTATCATGTGGGGATTAAACTTTACTGAAATCATCCAAGTTGAAAGTTCATTTATTGGTGTTATATGCTGGTTGTCAGGAATAGACCAACAAATTGCATAGCTTCAATGAATTGTTCAGATTGATAGTATGTCCAAAGGATACCTAGAATGCTTCCCGTCAATTGCTTATAAAATAATAGGTATAAGTGTAAACATGAGTAAGAATACAGAACATATGGATGATTAAATGGGGACAATAGGACAGGAACAGGAGGCATGATGGTGCACTTATGCACACCCCTTACAGACCTCTTAGGAATGAGGTGAGGTCAATAGTGGATAGTTTGAGGTTAAAGGAGTGGGGGTTTGAGGCAGGGGTGGGATTCAAAATTTTTAACAATCGGTTCTGTGGGTGTGGCTTAGTTGGTGGGCATGGCTTTGTGGTCATGTGACTGGGTGGACATGGCTTGGTGGTCATGACTGGCTGGGCGTGGCCAACTCAACATCACTCACATCAAGGCACACATCTCCTCACCTGGCCTCTCGTGACTGTGGGGATGCTGCAACAGTCGTAAGTGTGAAAAAGGGTCATAAGTCACTTTCTTCAGTGCCATTGTAACTTTGAATGGTCACTCCACACAAGCAAAGTACCAGCAAAGGAAGGAAAAAAAATCTCCAGAGAAGTTCCAGAGACAGGAAGTCTAGTCCTGCCAAGAATGTAATAAGGGTTAACAGAGAGGCAGTTTCTATAAGCAACACCAGAATGTTTCCTTCCTGCCTTCCTTACAGGATTAGGCCAGTAATTTCTTCTAACAACTGGTTCTCCGAACTGCTTAGAATGTTAACAACCGGTTCTCGCGAATAGGTGCGAACTGGTAGAATCCCACCCCTGGTTTGAGGATGTAACTACAGAATCAGATAGTGCATTCCAGGCATTGACCACTCTTGCTGAAGTCATACTTTCTGCAATCAAGTTTGGAGCGGTTCTCCATGCTGAGAAACCCAGCAATTCAGTCTCTTGGAAAACCTCATAATATTCTTGACTGGCTAGCACACTTCAAACTGTCACATTATGCTTATTAACAGTGGTTCCTGTATCAAACTATTACTTCAATTTGACAGTGCTCTAAAGTGTTAATTTTGTTTTAAATCCATCTATCTAAAGCTCATTAGATCTCACTATTTAGAAAATATATTTTGAAGTCCCCAGATTTCAAAGGTATAATAATATCTTTCAGAAAATTTATTTACCATGGGAAATATTCCATCATGCAGCTATATTCTTAACATTTAATATTTCATGTATTTACTACAATTTATGTGCCACCTACTTGAGGATTCTAAATAATAATAAGCTATATGGATTGGCAAAAAAAAAACACATCGCAGCCTTCAAGTGATAAAAGCAAATCAAGTAATAAAAGAAAGCAAGTTGTATTTTGATTTTAGATAAAAAAAATCTAATTTATTTTCTGGCATCTCTGTTCATTTCTGGTATTAAAAATAAAACAAGCACTTGAGAACCTATTGGGAAATAACTTTGTTGCTGATAGCTTGGCACCCTCTTGTGGATATTTTCAGTGACTGCAGGGTAGCTTGAGATTTCAAATATTTTTTTATCCATGAGATTTTCCCAGGAATAGTGATCCAAAAGCAACAAGCTAAATTATAGAAGAGGGATAATTACTGACCGAGTTACAAGGAACTAAGTATCATCTCATAATAGGCTAAACTTTGAAAGAATAATATGTACTTGTATATATTAAGATTCTGTGCTATGCCTTTTAAAAATATATCTCATAATGATGCTAACAATATTAATACAAATCAATTATGCATAAAAATATCAATTATGTATGACTTTATATCCTTTTAGATTAACTTCTGATGCTTTATGACTAATTTTTCTAGAATACCTGGTACATAGGTCCATTTCTTAACTTCGATTTTAAAAGAACTACTGTAATATATTCCCTCTATTCAAACAACTTTTTTCAAATATTCATACTTACTCTACTTTTTTTGGAAATTGCTTTCTGTACTTTTGAAAGATAAGTTAATTTAAGGATGTTCATGCAAGGGAATCATAGTTTAGTCCGAGTTATACATTATAATGTTTTATTATTTCAATAATTCTTTCAATTATAGTTTAAATTATTTTCTGTTATGTCTTACTGTATTTTACTATTCCTCACTATTTTCTTTTATATTAACATCCACAGTGGATTATTCCTTTCTGGCAATGTTAAATATTCTTAAACACTGAGATGAATCTTAATAAATCTAGCAGTGATATTTATTTTAAGTGCTATGGCCTTTAGACTATTCAGTCTTGGTGAGGATATGACTGATACGTTGTTAACTCTGAGCAAATTGTCTTTAAAATAATTTTTACAAGCTTTTCTTATTACCATAATGGAATAACCAGAGTCCTTTTGTGTGTGGCAGAAAGGGAATAAAGAAAAATGAGAAATTGCATCTCCAACCTAAAAACAGATGGGCAACTCTCACCTCTTAAAAGTCATTTCCATAATAGGGGGAAAAAACTAAGAAAAGAAAAATCACGAATGACAGAAAGTATAGTAGAGATTTTGAATTATGAACAACTAAGATGGCTTTTTAATAGCTAAGTTGAGTGCTTTGCAATGGACTAATAGCAACTATGTATCATAGGGTTCATTGTGAATACTGAATAGACATATTTTGTCCCAATTCTGCCTTAATGCCTTCATTTTTTTATTATGATCACTGACTAGAATTCTGCAACTTAAAGCAAATATTCAGCTTCAAGTAATTCAACAAACATAAAATTATAACTACACCATTGAAATAATCAATGCATGTTGAGTTTTACAGATACAACATTTTGTCACATTCAAGAAAGCTTTATCATAATAATCCAACAGTAATAGCTCTACTTAAAATAAGTTGAAAATGTCTGGATACTTCACCAAATACGGAATTATGAAATGGGCCTTGTGTCCCTATTGGAGGCTCAATATACGTGGAATATGGGTATGAATTTAAGGGGATTGTTTCTACAACAACACTTCACTTATATGGAATGTTTTTGTAGCTTGGGATTATACGTAGGGAGATTGGCCAAGCAGGCTTCCAAGTGTCAAGCACATTGCTTGAGAGCAGTAATTGCTCTATAATAGCCAAATATCAACCCAGCCATTTTTGAGAATTCACAATGTTGGTTCTTGTAGGGATTAATTTTTCCACATTAATTCATAATTATCTGTCTTAATCAAAGAACCCAGACCTTCTGAATAAAACAATAACTTAATCCCAGCGTGTAGTATTTTCCTACAAAATAATATAATTTAAGTCCAAAAGAAATAGAACTACGAGTGAACAATTTTTTAATTTATAATTCAATATAATGTCTGAAGTTCTAAATATAAAGGCTTCTATAATCTATGATGAAACTATTACAAGAAAGAAAGAAAGAAAGAAAGAAAGAAAGAAAGAAAGAAAGAAAGAAAGAAAGAAAGAAAGAAAGAAAGAAAGAAACCAGCCAGAACCATTAAAGGAACAAAGATATGAGTTTTAATTTAGGTCTAAACAAAAATCATTCTGAAAATTGTGGTGCTAAAGCTTTATCTCACTGACTTGATTCACACAGCATGGTATTACCATAGTTTATTTAAAAAATCATAATTAGCTAAATTCACACAGCATGCCAAGCTATAAAATATGGTTTATGAACCACAGTTGCTGTATCTATATTACATGCTAATCCAAAACCAAATTCCATTAAGGCTTAATACAATGTGTAAATCCAATAAATGTTTATTCTTTGTTGCTGTAACTATAAATAAACATATGTTAACATTATCTTGAATAAGTACAGGTTGAAATCTTGTGTCTGTGTGTGTACATGCACACACATGCTTGTGCATATGCTTATTTCATTGTATCTGATTATTGCATGACAGACAACTGAATGTGTGAACTGAAAACCATTAAAGTGATGTTAAGGAATACAAATATTTGATGATTTACACATACAAATCATTATAATATCCATGCAATAAACATTCAAATTTGAACCACCTTCAAGGTTATTTTGTGTTTCTAACATTACCAGAAATCTACAAGAAAAATAGAGTCCATATTATGCTTGACTGTTCTTCCATCTTCCTTATTCCATCCCCATTCTACCACTCGTTATTTATATCAGGGTAAAGTAAAAATCCCATGAAAGTTGAATCATTAACATTATCAGCATAGACACTACTGTTTTCTTCTTCTCCATATAACTGTAGCCAAACTTCATCCCCCGATGCCAAATGGAGTAAAACCGATCCAGAAGCCTGATCCACATCGTTTTTCTGGTACTGGTCATAGGTGATTATGATTGCTGTGTCCTTCTTGAACAAACTAACTTTCACATCTGAGGCATATACACTGAGATGATATGCAAAATAATATACTCCAGAAATGGTGGCTCGGAACTTTCCCGTAACTGTATCATAGTGATTTTGTTCATTGTAGAAGATCTTTGTAAATTTGATAGGAATATTAATATAAGAAACTCTGGATGTTAAACCAACACTAAAGGCAGATCGATAGACAGAGGCACTTTCCCCCCTATCGCCCTTTAATCCTGGGATTCCTGGAATACCTGGCAATCCTTGAGCACCTGCAATACCAGCCACTCCTAAAGATCCTTTATCTCCTTTTTCACCAGGTCCACCTATAAAGTAAATTGATTTTTTATTAGGATAGTTCATTCTCATTCAACTGAAGACTCTTAGCTGGTTATATTATACTGCCCTCTATTTCCTTTCAGAAGGACAAGACACCAAGTCCTCTTATAAATGGCAATAACAGCTCTTATAACTAATATTACAGTTGGAGTTAAATCCTGTGATTGTTTATCAGAATTTATTACTCATGAATTCCAAGGACTTTCTCCCATATTCTCAGAGTTATGGGTTTTGTTGTAATACTCCATCAAGATCAGGTAGAATGACTCCTAGCTTCATCTCCCTCATAGTTATAAATTTTGGTGTTCAACTTTTAGACAAATAAGATCCCCACATTCAACTGCTATGAGGCTAAATATGAGGCTATGAGAGCCCATTAACCAGTAATTGCAGTTGCCCCACTCCCTGCCAGCTTCAGAAGATATGGAGCCATTCTAATCACACGAGAAATATTGTTCCATAGGAAGGGAAGGTGGTAGAGAGGATATGAGTCTGATATGTCTATAAATAATAGTCTCCTAAAATGTGTTGCTAAATAGACAAATATCATTGGAAGCAGGTAACCCTAAAGATTCACTAGTGCTACCCTGTTTCTCCAACAATACGGCCTCCCCCAATAGGAAGTCCCAGCATGTTTTATAGGCATGAAATGAAATTAAGCCCCTCCCCCAAATTAAGGCCTATATTAAAACATGTGAAATGGGGGGAATGGTGGGGGGCTTGCTGTTAGGAAGTACTTTTGTTGCACACCCGGATATGGTGCTGCCTGCGTTGACCTCGATACGAGTGCCCCACCAACGCCGAGGTCAACATCCAAGCCGTCGCCACCCGCCTGAAGATGCAAGGGGGAATTAAGTCACCCCGAAAAGACGGCCTAGCCATTTTTTCGGGGCTCAAAAAAAAAATAAGACCCAGCCTTATTCTATGAGAAACACGGTATTAGGGGCACTCCAAAAGCAATTAAGTTAGATCTCTGTATCTCTAGTTCTGTGATCATAACTGTATCAAAAATTGAAAAAAATACCTTGGAAATTTGCATTTCTATACCTCAAGGCACATATAGTTAGGTTGTCCTCAGATCTAGTTTAGTTGTAAAGGGAATCTAGGTGCTAGTTGATGTAAGAGATTAGTTTACCAATTAAAACTCCATGCTGTTTTATGTAATGGAGGAGATAGCAGCGTTTCTATTGAGGAATGGGAATGGATTGCCCAGCTACTTCTGAAACAATCTATTATCTGTCCATAAAAAAGTTAGATAGGACAGAAGATAATACTTTGAGAGGCATTTTGATCAATAGGAAAGAAAGGATGTTATCAAAAACCAGTTAGTAAACTAGCAAGGTTGGAAGAGCTGGTAGAAGAAGAAATAAGTATTTTAAATGAGAAAAAGGATAATGATACTCTAACCATCTTCTATCTCCTAACTAAGCATCTTTTTCAGTCTGCCATTTATTTTGATTATAGTAATTTCTGCAGAACACTGAGGTCTCACGAATAGTTACAGTACCTCTCATGGATGCATAAGTATGCATCAATAAATAAGGGATATAATAGTTGGCTTTGTTCTACTTTGCCAGTACATGGACATGGTGGGTTCCCATTGTATATAGAGCCTTTATTAGGACATGTTATTATCAGCTAGATGCTTTTAGGAAGATATTAAAAATATCTCTTTATCCTATTTAACTGATGATAAGCTCTTCATGGTAATGATAATGAGGATTCTCATAATATTACTTTTAGTTATCATGAGACAGGGATGAAGGTTAAAAGTGCCAGTAAGCATCATAACCAATCATGACACGAATGATAACATACGGGTAGCAGATATTTAATAGTTGTGTTTGCATAATACCCTTATTTGTTCTGACAGTCAAATCAGCAGGTTTTTGTTGGGAGAAAACATCTCACAAAAAAAGAGAGAAGGTATCCCAAGATGGAAAGAACAGATAAAAACAATATTGGGAAAATGTAGCAAAATCACTTTATATTGAAAAGAAAGAAAGCTCAATGTCTCTGTTTACAAATTGGGGGAATGCTACAGGATTGCAAATTGGTGCACCGAATATGGAACATGTGGAACATGTGTGTGGCCTTAGCTTCCCCCCAGTTGGCTAAAAAGATGTTACCTAGGGATAGTTTGGTTGTATTATTATTTTAAAGCCACTTTGCCCACTTTTACTTATTCATTGATCTATTTATTTATTTATTTTAATCTACAGAAGTCATGCAATCACTGATATACTTTGCCCACTCATGTAGTTTTAAATTATTACACTTGGAAGGTACCGTAGATGCAAAAAAAGGAGTGCTTTTTAATACTGGGACGATGGAGTATCTTTAATTTCCCCTGCTGGAGTGGGGCACATCATGATTAAAGTTAATGAACTTGCAGCTCTCATTTCACAGTCCTTGAACACTACTGTTAATGCCTTAGCAGCAGTAAATCAAGAACTTGTTGGAATGAGACAAGCAATTATAAAAAACCAACTGGCTCTCCAATGTGCTAAATGCTACCCAAGGGGAACTGTGTGTCATGATTAAGGTGGAATGATGTCTCTTCATCCTGGACAAGGCTAAATCTATATACTGCTAAAACTTTTGAGACCCATTGTAATTAAATGATGTGTGCTGGGTAGCCAGCACAATGATGTAATCCTAATATAGTTTTTCCCCTGCCTAAATCACAGTTTTTGTATATTTGATACCTGGCTTATATCCTTCCACTAACATTCTAAAACAGTTAATAACAATCACAATTTATTCAGGATATATCTGTTCTCCTATGTGATATCCCCAGTCTGTCTGTATAAAATGTATTACCATATTTCTAGAACTAGAGAGAAATCTGTCAAACCACCAGTTATGAAAACTTTCATCATATAATATAACTAAAATAGTAACTATACACAACAAAAGGATGCACTGATTTGCAGCAGTGAATTGTTGATATGTGTTTTTTTTTGTCAAAGTCAGTTCAATACCTCCCTAAAACCCAAAATAAAAAAAGTTAATTTTATTTTAAGTTATTTAGTCTATGGTATTTCCTAGAAACTTCTACTCCTTTGTCATCCCCACTTCTTTTTTTAAAATTAATATTTAATTTGTTGGGTTTTATCTTACTATATTGTCTAATAGTTTTTGAAAGTTAAAATTAATGTGTGTAAACCAGTGGTGGGATTCAAATTTTTTTTACTTCTGATTCTGTGGGCGTGGCTTGGCAGACATGGCAGGGGAAGTATACTGTAAAATCTCCAGTCACAGGTGGTATTTGCCGGTTCTCCGAACTACTCAAAATTTCCACTACCAGTTCTCCAGAACTGGTCAGAACCTGCTGAATACCACCTCTGGTGTAAACATGGTTTTTTTCTTCCCTGGGTTCAATGAAGAATTCAACTTTAAAATTATATTTTTAATTACCTGCTATTCTTTCTTTTGCCTGTCATGTTAAAATATATTGTGGAGAAAGCCATGAGAAGAAAAAACTAATTATCCTCTTCTAGAATATATATATATATATTCAATATCTGATGCCATGTTTAGTTTGTTCCTAAATATGCTACTTAATATAGTCTGGGAATGTATTTTACAGCGTTGTTCTTACTTTGTGCCTTCCTTCATTATTGGATTCTATTACTGTCATAAAATGACAATTAAAAGGAATAATTTTTCTAATTGTTTATCTGCTGTGATATGACCTGTCCAGAGGCATTTGGGATGCAACTTTCAGAATTTCCAGCAGATGTTTTTGGAAAGAGTTGCTGGCCAAACAAATCTGAAAGGTACCGGGAAGGCTGCAAGCAACATTGTTCAAATATTACTTTCTGCCCTGGAAGTCCTGAGAAGAAAAGAGAAACTAGATACAATATTCTTAAATAAACACATTTTTTCCAGTCAGTTATATCTACATCTGTTTTTCTTTCATCCACCTTGTTTGACTTTCTGTCTACCTAATGACCCAGGACCAACACTATTCAAATTTTCTTTTAACATCAACATTCTGTTTCTGGGGCATCTATAGTATTCTATATGTTCTTCCTATAAATCTAAAGAATTTTTTTTAAAAAAGGGCTATCTTGAGAATTCCTGGTGTAAATTGGTGTTTCTCAACCTTGGCAACTGTAAGATATGTGGCATTCAATTCCCAGAATTCCCCAGCCAGCTATACTGGCTGGGGAATTCCTAGAGTTGAAGTCCAAACATTTTAAAGTTGCTAAGTTTAAGAAACAATGGTATAAATAATCATCTCCATCCCATTAAACTGTAAGTCTGATCTAAATGAATTAAAGCAGCCTTACTCACTTGGTGTCACCCACATATATTACACAACACTTCCCATAATCCTTAGCGAGCTCCAGAATTGTGTTCCAAAACACCTGGAGGACAGTAGATTAGAGAATACTGCACATCAAGCATACCGTTCTCACAGAAATGAGCTAAACTTTAAGCTTCTTACCTAGCTCTCCTTTTTCTCCCTTTTGGCCATCTCTTCCATCCCGTCCATCTCTCCCCGGCACTCCATTATGACCTGGGTGACCTGGTGCTCCAGACATCCAATTTGCACAAGATCCTTGAGGTTGTGGAGAGTTTTCTTCTGCAGCAACTTCATGGTTACTACTAAGCATCACCAGCAGCAGCATAGAGCAAAAAAAAAGGCTTGATCCTTGCTTCATGCTTAACCTGGAAAAAATACAGTGTAGTACTGTCAGAGATGTATCATTGTTGTTTTTATTTTTAGGAAGAAGATATATGTTTCTGCAAGATCAAGGGAAAGAAGTTGTGGCCCTTGAAAAGTTGTTGATCTACAGCTTTCAGTATTTTTCAACAATGGTCATGGTGGCTGAAGATGCTGAGTTGAAAATAGCAATACCTAGAGACCTTAGGAAATAACAAGGGAAGCTGCTTTGTTTCAGTTCTGGCCACTTTTCAGTCTGATCCAATATAATGAAAAGTGATTTGTTCTTATTCTTCAAAATTTCAAGGAGAAATTCCTCATTGAACATGGCTTAAATTTGAGAACTTGTTCATGCCAATTTATACTTACTACAGTCCCTTCCTGGGATTTATATGTATATTTATATCGATGAATATGAAACAGATTTAGGAAATAAATCTGATTTTTTTTCCCCTACAGCTAATTGACACATAAATTTTTTTTTTGCTACAATCAGGGTAAAACAGATGAATCTGTCCAAGTGATGCTCCTGTGTCAAGATGCTAGAATCTGGATAGAGAGGCACTGAATCAGGTTTAATCCCAGCAAGAAGGAGTAGTTTTGGGTTTGAAAGTCGTCTGATTCCAGAGAAATGTTGCTTTAGTTCTAGATAGGGTCACGTTCCCCCATACAATTCTGGCTTTTATCTTGGAAGCGAGCTTGGACTCATAGTTCCCACTTTATGAACAGATAACAAACAAGGAGCCGTGGTGGCACAGTGGTTAGAGTGCAGTACTGCAGGCTATTTCTGTTGACAGTCAGCTGCCTGCAATTTGGCAGATCGAATCTCACTAGACTCAAGGTTGACTCAGCCATCCTTCCGAGGGCTGTAAAATGAGAACCCAGATTATTGGGGGCAATATGCTGACTCTGTAAACACTTAGCAAGGGCTATAAAGTACTGTGAAGCGGTATAAGTCTAAGTGCTATTGCTATATTCAAAGGGGCCTTTGCAGAATTCCATTTTATGTACAGTCATACCGATTTATGGTTCTTTATGGTTCAGGAGGGCAGAATAGGAGGCCCTATTCATAGTCTAGTCATATCTTATTTACCTATCAACTAGTGTCATGCCCTTGGTAGAGCTGGACTCTGAGGGAGAGGAGGAACAACCGACAGGGAGTGGAGGTGTGGCTCTGGAGGTTGTGGAAGAGGCTGGGGAAGGGTAGAGGCCAGCTCGCCAGTCAGAGGAAGAACCAGGCCCATCCCCTCTGCATCCTAGGACACACAGGAAGGAACGGAGAAGGCAACAACTTGGCTTGTGAGAGAGGAGATGGCCATGATTCTCCTCACTGGTTGCAGCTGTGGAGACTAGTATATAAGAGAGACAATTACAAAACAGCATTGCCAGAGGCAAAGCATGTTTTATTTTAGGCTGAAGTTATCTTGGTTGGCATCCTTCCAACAGACTGTGCCTTGTTATCTCCTTGAATTTGATAATTACTTATCCTTTCCGTTGAGGAAATTTCATCATTGTAGTTTGTTTGGTTTTTTTATTTCACCTCTAACTGTAGCCCAGAGCCCATTGGAGCCTTTCCCACCTATAAAAACCTATAAAACCATCGCCTGCACTGGAGATCCTGAGGAGCCGAAGCTCCTAATTTCTAAAGCAGCACTGTAGCCCTAAACCCGTTGTAGCCTCAATCAATGGCAGAGCTCCAACTGCCGAACTTCCAACGGCTGAGAGCCTGATCCCGGAGTGCTAACCTTCCAGTAAAACTGCTGCCCAAACTGCCGCCTACATCATCAATCATCTACGATCATCAAATCCCACATCGGAGGTCCTGATCTCAGAGCGTAGCCCTGCTAATTCACGCAGTAGCCTAATTTCTAAGATCACTGACCAAAGACAAGGGGATCTGTGAGAAGACAGACCTAATCCCTAAGATCGTTAGCTGATGATCTGAAGTAACAAGTGAAGATTAACCTTCTATCTGCTCATTAAGTTGGGACTGTATTGCTTTCCTTTGAAGACTATTTTTGAGTACGTTTTATCTCTAACTGAGAATTATTGAACAGTAGAGCCAAGTTGGAGGCATTAAAGGACATTTATTTACATTTTGGATTTTGTTACATTTGTGTTACACTCTGGGTCATCACAACTAGACTATTGCAATGTGTGTGCTACCTGGTCCTGTCCTTGAAGAACATGTGGAAGCTACAGCTAGTCCAGGATGCAGCAGCTTGAGTAGTTGCACATACAACCCGATGCCCTTATAATATCACTGCTCCAACAATTGTGATGGTTGCCAATTGGCTTTCCTATGCAGTTCATACTGATAGCCTCACTTTCAAAACTCTTAATCATCTGACTGATTTAAACAACGATCCACTTAACAGTAAGAAAACTCATAAAATGGGTCCAAGCTCACTGAACAGCTGTCTCTCTTAGCAATGGAGATTCGAGGAAGCCAGATTCACTTAGTGACTGTGTGATGACCTAGGGTGGGATACAAAATAAACACAGTCACAAAAAAACAGGTAAAGCCCCTTTTGTTCCTTCACTTTGCTTCCAAGCTCCAAATATCCTTGACTGAAAAAACTCCCACACGAGCAGTTACAAGAAGGAAGAAATGCCGTTTAAACTAAAAATGCCTATAAATTATAAAGAGTAAAAAACAACACAAAACAGGCAAGATAAGGGCTTGAAGATGTCCACAGATATCAGAAACACACTGGGAAGGACGCCAAACTCAAGAGAGGAACCATAAACTAGAGATATTTCCATGCTTTGTCTCCAGCACTGGCCCGTACACATGTCCATCCTCTTATCCAGTTGTCACAGCTGCAGTCTATGAAGAGGATCAAGACCCTCTCCTCCCCTGTAGACCACGTCTCTCCCTGCATTCCCTAGGATGGAGAGGGGATGGGCCTGGGTCCTCCTCTGACTGCCCAGCCGGCCTCTGCCCTTCCCCAGCCTCCTGTACAACTTCTGGAGCCACATTTCCAGTCCCCGTCAGCTGTTCCTCCTGTCCCTCAGAGTCAGTCTCCACCAGGGGCATGACAGACTATGTGACTGACTTTAGTGACCATTCAAGTTACATAAGTCCCTGGAAAAAGGGACTGATGAGTGTTTTTCACACTTAATGATGATTGCAGCATGCCCATGGTCCGGTGATCCAAATTCAGATGCTTGGCAACTAACTCTTACTTATGACAGTCTCAGTGACCCAGAGTCATGCAATCCCCTTTTGCGACCTGACCAACGAAGTCCATGGGGAAGCCAGATTCACTTAACGACCATGTGACTTAAGATCTGCAACTACTCACTTAACAACAGTGGCAAGAAAGGTCGTAAAGTGGATGAAAGCTCACTGAACAGCTGTCTCGCTTAGCAACAGAGATTTGAGGCTCAATGGTAGACATACAGTAAGTCGACGGGTACCTTTACCTAGTGGTGGGCTGCAACCAATTTAAGAACCGGTTCTGTGAGCACAGGCTGAGTGCACGTGTGCGCCTAACACTTCTTAAAGCTACCAAGGTTGAGAAACCCTGATCTGTAAAGTCCAAAAAAAGCTGATCATGTGGCATAAGAAAACTCCTGCTGCCTCCACCAAAAGAGATGGCAGCTTTTACCATGGCCTTTCCTCTTCTTCAGAAGCATTACTCCTATCTGGGGTTTGGGAAAGACGTGTTTCCTATAGAATCTCTGTAAATTGTGTATTAAATTCACATAAAACCAATGGGTAGTTTGGTGGCAGTACCAAAACAGTAAAAGAGAACATTCAGGTCAATGTCTGGAACTGTGGCAGATGGGTTATCATGCTGCACTTAAGAGTGATGGGCTACTAATGCTGTACAGTACTTAAGAGATAACTTTGGGTGCTTTCTGAGGTGTTTTGTAAGCTTGGCAGGTTCTCATTGATTCATATGGAACAGTGCAATGACCTCTAGATTCTAGTAACATTATCCGAAGAGCATGTATAACAGAAAAGTTTGGCAGATCATGCAGGACATATCTCGGCATAGCATACTTGTTCCACTTTACTGTTCTTATCACTATATTATACACACAACACAGTGTCCTGACTGAGCCTGCTATGCTTTCTGATAAACCCAGCTGTACAATTTTGGCCCAATTTAAATGTGCATCCATATTTAAAGTATAGCTCTATTGTATATGGAGCACGTATTTCTGTTGCTAAATTGGATAAAGTATCATCACCTTTCTACCACCAACCTTTGGGATTTGTTTAAAGGTGTCTTGTAGCAATCACTGTATCTATCCATAGAAATTGTGTAGATAGCAATAGCAATAGCACTTAGACTTATATACTGCTTCACAGTGCCTTTAAGCCCTCTCTAAGCGGTTTACAAAGTCAGCATATTGCCCCCAACAATCTGGGTCCTCATTTTACTGATCTCGAATGGATGGAAGGCTGAGTCAACCTTGATCCTGGTGAGATTCTATCTGCCAAACTGCTACAGTACTACATTCTAATTGCTGCACCACCAATGGCATGATAATTAATGTATTGGATCAGGAACAGCCTAAAATCCAGTGTGGGATAATAGGTAAGGCACTAAACTGGCACCTGGGAAATCTAGGTCTTAATCTACAATCAGTAGTATCAACTAATTTTAGCCAGTATCTGCTAATATCCTTCCTTACAGTGATGTGGTTTGGGAGGAAATTAGAAGAAAAATTCCAGGTGCATAATACCTTTAATACCTAAAAGAGTTAACAACAAACAAATAGCAAACAAAAGATGGCATTTTAAGCCTTTCATATTTCACAATATCTAACTTTCAATATTCTTTTGCTTAAAAACAATGTATCAAAGTAAGATTTTGAAACATGTTATGGAATGTTGATCAATTATGGTCAAAGATACATTAAATCCTTAAGATGCCTGACTGAATATATCAGAAAGCAATTCATCGAAAGAAGTGATATTTATAAGCGAGGCTACAATCATATATTCTTAAACCTGGAGATATGCTTGTCAGGATTTCTAAGTAGACGTATATAGGGCTCTGCCCTAAATTCACGGCAGAGTTAGGGCGACTGGATGGAGCTGAGCATTTCCTGTCCAGATGACCTTGCTGATACCTTTGTGGAGTTTGTGCCCTAGGAGAGAAACATCTGCCCAGTGGTAGGCTGTAATTTTTTAACAACCTGTTCTCTGCCCTAATGACTGGCTGGGTGGGTGTGGCTAGGGGAGGGTCATGTAATTGAGTGGGTGTGGCCAATTCTGTCATTTGTGTGGGTGGTACCTATATGGGACAGGCAGGGTTGGGGAGGGAATCCAGGGGTCTCTGGTGGGGGGGGGGAGAGAAAGAACGATCCAACCTGTGTGCATGTGTGTTTCTGTGTATGTCTGTGTGTGCGTCTGTGTGAACCCATGCGTGAGAGGGAGAGAGCACACTGCTGCCAGTCCTGATATAGTTCTCCAATATTGGATTCGATCTCTCTCTGTCTCTCTCTGTCTCTCTCTCTCTCTCTCACACACACACACACACACACTCACTCACTGCTTTAGGCGGGCTTAGAAAGTCCACCAGGCCCATCATGCTGTGGATACCCCTCACTCGCCCCTTTGCCTGCCTCACATTCTCCCTCCCCAGTCTATCTTCATGCAGGAAGCAGCGCAGCTCACATAGGCCCATTCCAAGGCTGCTGTCGGTGAGGCTGGGTACCGGTGAGGGCTGGCTTTTTGCCTAGCTTTCTCTGGCCAGGGGAAAACAGGCAGGGGCCTGGGGAGGAAGCCTGCATCAAGTTAGACTGAGAAAGCTGGCTGTGAGAGGAAGAGAAGCTGGGTGAGGTTGACACAGATACTTTCTGGGTCCCCTCATCCCAGAAGCAGCAATCTTGCATTCTCTGGACCATGCAGAATCGCAACAACCAGTTTGGATGAACCTGTATGAACCGGCAGCTGCCCACCTCTGTGTGGAAGGCAAGCGCCTTCACCAGTAGGCCACCATGCCACTCATAGCTGGACTATAGCATTATCTTTTATAATTTAACTTCAGAAATAAAGTTCAGTGGCTAAATTAGGACTTTACTTATGTTGGCATGCATATAGGTGAGTTAATAAATGCATTTTTATGAAGGCATTCCACTTCTAAATAAATATATATAAGATCAGGTTGCACAATGCTATGCAGAACAAGACTTAATTGTTCTTTGGCACTTATTTTGAGCAGTTTATATTAAGTTGATCAGGATAAGCTGCTGTATCATGATAATTACATACTGTAGTACATTTATTAGGAGATCATACATTCCATTAGGAAAACAACATTTAGATTTGTAAATCAGCATTCCTAATTTACTTCCCCAGAGTTTTTAAAGCATAACCCTGAAATAATATTTGAATCTAATAATATATTTTATAGATATATAAATGCTGGGCTATAATATTATTAAGGCCTTATGTATGATGCCTTATGTTGAAATTAGTCCCATTATTGATGTTTTTTTCTGAAATTTTGTACATCAATGATTATATACTGGACAGATTTACAACTGACAATTCATGGACATAAAGTACAATAGACTTTTGACCCATTTTAGGATGTGGAATTTTAAGAGGTGAATTAGATTAGGCATGCATCTCACTTTTTCTAAGTCACTAATATCAAAACTGAGTCAGTATCCATATTTGAGTGTTTAATCAACAAAATGAAAGCTTTCAGTCAAGATATACACACAAAGCTATGCATTTTTCATTTTGTGGCACACCCATCTTACACAGATATAAATGGGTGAAAATGTTATCCTTGACCTCATGATGTATCATGATGTCCCCAACCCTCAAGGAACATACTGTAGTTCCTTTGCTAAAAGGTATGAGTGAATTTACTGTTACCAGGTCTGCAGAGAAAACAACATGATTCCATTGAAACAAAAAATACATTGGTAATTTCCAAAACTGGCAGTCAGAACAGTGCTTTTCTTTAACAGTTTATCGAGAAAAGCAATCTTTTCCTTTTCTGAGCAAATCCTTCACTGCATCATGCAATAAGACTTTTAGTTAAACTGATTGATTCAAACTGCAGTTCTGTAACTAGCCTTCCATACTTCCAAGGTGGGTAAAATGAGGACCCAAATTGTTGGGGAAAATATGCTGACTCTGTAAATCGCTTAGAGGGGGCTGTAAAGTACTGTAAAGCGATATATAAGTCTAAGTGCTATTGCTATTGCTAGTTGCTTTGAAGACAATGGAGTTTATGCTCAGGTGATAAGATTGTGCTGTCCAGCTAATAACACTGCAAATGGCCAGAAAATACTAAAAGTATTTTTAATTTGTAATCAATAAAACTCAGAAAGATTCCAAACTTGCTACATTCTACAACATTAAAATTATAATCTATTAAATGTTCAATCTGTGATTATTAATTCAGGTGCTTTAGAACCTGTGGAAAAAATGCAGCCAACTAAGCAGTTTAGTCAATAATACAATCTTCAAAATAATAATTAGATTAACATATTAGAGCATAGAGGGCAAGCACAATTTCTGGAGAAAAGTACAGCCTAGTGCAATGATAGATCATCCTAAAATGGGTCTTTCTTACCACTTGTTTAGGTGAGGTCCTCTGCAGTTTGCAGGCACATCAGAAATGCAATGGAGAGAATAGTGATCTTTGGATCGCTTCTCACAAAGAGGCACCTGGAACTGTCAGTTAAGATGCTGCCCTTTATATTTGTTACCAAGTCTGCCAGTTCAAAGCTGGGTATTTTTTTAATCATTCTCCCATTGTTATTCTTAATTTCAGAATATTTTAATCAAAAACTATTTAAAAATTATAAAGAAATGTGCCAGTTTGTGACTTTGATAATAAAATTTATTAAAATAAGATGTTGGCGTAATATGCAATATCACAGTGAAAATTCAAGAATTAAGCATTCCACTAAAAGCTAATGTGGCGTATTTTCTACTTGCTGTAGAGAGGGTAACTTGTTGCTATCAATTAAAAGTCTGAACTTTTAATTATTTTTATTGCAGCAAGGGACACAAAAGTGTGATAGTAGAATAAATAATGCCACTGGAGTAAGGCAGGCTCAAATTTGCAGAGTGAATTTATATATTTTTTATTTGGTTTGGCTTTTGTTTTTACAGTTGGATTAAGGCAAAACATGAACATGAAGATGAAATATAATATCTTATACCGATCTTTACTTTTTTATAAAAAAACACTACAGAAATCATCATGCTGATTAAAAATCCAGATTATTATTTCATTTTAATGGTGTAATCTTGGAATAATAAAATAGATGTAAGAGACACAGATTATCTATGGGACATGCCATACTTATCTAGTTTATAATTTAGGATGTTAAGTTTACAGGGGAGAAATAAACTTCTTCCTTCTATGTCCATGCATTTTTTGCATAAAAGTGCTCCTTTATCTTTTGATACTGGTTCTCATTATGCATGCCTCAAACATATCTAGTGGAATATTTTGTGATCTGACCAGCTCCCTGGCTCTCAGCTGCACAGGGGAAATATTATGTGAATGCTACAATGAGTTATATTTGGCTGGATTATCTGAAAGCATTTGAAACATGACGCCTCGTGAGAAGCAATAACTCTCTCATCCAAATTAGAATCATGGCGTTAAATGTTCAGATGTTATTGACCAGGAGGCTGCTGGAAATTCCTGGCTTTAGAAATCTGCATTTTAATCTACTTTCTGATGAGCATGATTAATTTTTTGATAGCTTCTTTCAATTTTGGCCTCTCCTTATGGGCAAATTATGGTGGAAATAGATGAAAGCCTTAAAGAAATGCACAAACTACATCCCTTAATAATATCTAATGTATGCAAGTCATAGTCTAGTAATTTAGGAAGAACTTCAATAAATGAAGGGTGTTGATATTCTGCATTTGTATGCAACAATAATAAGTGATTTTTATAATGGCAAATAGTTCCCAAAGTTTTAGGTGAAATTTCCACAGCCTTTTAAAAGGCAATCCCAAATAATGAATTTTAGTGTGACACAAGGAAAAATTAACAATATACTAAAATATGTTCTCCTAGTTAGGTATACATGAAATGTGTTTTTAATTTGTCCACATTAATATTTTGAGCAATATGGCCTATACACACTACTCAAAAGTCA
This sequence comes from Notechis scutatus, assembly GCF_049901735.1. Lineage (NCBI taxonomy): Eukaryota > Metazoa > Chordata > Lepidosauria > Squamata > Elapidae > Notechis > Notechis scutatus. Next base: position 132,357,235 of record NC_142012.1, read on the forward strand.
AATATAATCTCAGTTCGAGCATAGAATTTAGTAAGGTAAATTAAATTATGGTGATGCAAATTCAAATCCCTTTTCAGATATGAAATTTCAAAAGGGATTTTGTTTTAGTCATTGGTTGGAAATAGAAATTGCACTAAGCTATAATATGATTGTTTCATTCTGACTTTGTTTTGTGAAACTAACCATGGTGGCTTATAAATTACTGCTTATGGCATATCAATAATAATATTGATCTCAAAAAATAATAATTACAATATATGGATGATGGCTTGATGTGTTTAAGTGGTATGTGTATGCAGTGCTGTGCTTGTTCTTTCGTCCAGCTGAACTTCTACAGCAGAGGGCTCCAAACTTGGCAACCTTAAGACTTGTGGATTTCAACTTGTTAAAGTTGCCAAGTTTGGGGACCCCTGTTCTAGAATATCTTTGAAAATGAAGCCATTCATTGCATGTGTGTGTGTGTGTGTGTGTGTGTGTGTGTGTGTGTGTGTTTGCACTCTGTGCACATTTTTGGTACTTCATGATGTTGAAATTCAGATGTATGGATGTATGGATGTATATAAACCTCAACATCACAAAGTACCTAGAATGTGCACAGAGTGCAAACACACTTTACTCTTATCTAAGCAGCAGTACAAACAAACCAGATTATCTTTGGCAGTAAGTACAGTAATGCATTCAGAAATATAGATATATCTATATATTTAATATTATATCCATGAATTTGTTGGTTTGAGGGGAAGGCTGTTAAACTGGGGTCGATTGAAGAGGCAGGACTCAAGATATATGAATCCAGCTCTTTATTAGTAGACCAGTACAACCAAGTGAAGTGCCTCTCTGACACTGTCAGGCAGTTCAGCTACTGAGATCCAGAGGTGGTATTTAGCAGGTTCTGATCAGTTCTGGAGAACCGGTGGCAGAAATTTTGAGTAGTTCGGAGAACCGGCAAATACCACCTCTGACTGGAGATTTTACAGTATCCTTCCCCTAGGTCATAACACTATTTCTGCCTACTGCCAACAGTTTTATTCTTACTCACTCAAGATTGACTCAGCTCTCTATCCTTCCAAGGTCAATAAAATGAGGGCCCAGATTGTTGGGGACAAGATGTTAACTCTGTAAACTGCTTAGAGAGGGTTATAAAGCACTATGAAGCAGTATGTAAGTCTAAGTGCTATTGCTATTGCTATTTTTTTACTTATAATGCAGCTAATTTTATCCAGGTATAGCTACTTTATTTTTCCTTCATTTTTCATACTACATTCAGTACAAGTATAGTGTAGTGAGTAAGGTATTTGATTAAGTCTTGAAATGTCCAGTCTCAGGCATAGAAACATGCAATTTCAGCCAAGCCTACCTCACAGGATCATTGTATTGGAAAATTTGGAGTATATCACCAATAATATATCTCTATGATGATGTTCTGAAGAAGCTGGCAGTTGTGATCTCAGAACCACTGAATCATATCTTTCAAAAGGATCTTGACAAATTTGAATACTGGGCCCTATTTAACAAAGTAAATTCAGTGGTTAGAAAAGTAAGGTTTTACAAAGGTAAGGAGAACCAAATGCACAGATATAGACATAAGACATAAGAATTTATTTGTCATCGCCACTCGCAAACGGTGCAATCGAAATGGAGGTGCTCTTCCACAAGTAAAACTGGACAAACATTTCACTAAAAAAGAAAAAATTAAACTAAACACAACCAACCATACAATAATCTCTATACAATTTAAAATGTAAATAATTCCCTACTACCTCAGCCATAGACTCTCTACAAAATCTTATGACCCTGCATTCAGACTCAAAACTGCACTTGGATAAAAACTTTTCTTAAATCTGGTCGCCCTTGTTCTTAACACCTAAATCTCCTTCTCGATGGTAATAGTTCAAAGAGCTGATGTCCCGGAGAGAGGAGTCATTCAATATGTTAAGTATCTTCCTCTTACATCTATTCCTATACAGTTCTTCCAAAGAGGGGAGGAGCAGCCAATGAGTGTTTTGGGCCATCTGATCACCATCTGAATTGTTTTTTTCTCTGCCACTGTGCAGCTCGAGAACCATACACAGAGACAGTGGGACAATATACTTCTCAATTGAACTCCGATAGAAGGTGTAATAGAAAACTGTGAGAGGAATTTAGCAGTCCTACTAACTAGACAATCACTTAAATATGATCCAGCAGGGTGCTGTAGATTCCAAAAAACAACAACAACCCCAATGCAGTCTTAGGCTGCATCAACAAAGGGAATAGTATCAAGATCGCATGAAGTATTAGTGCCACTTTGGTGCTTATAATGACTTACTAGCCTCTGTATCATCCAGTACTCGAATAATTGTATAATAGATGTATTAAGTACTCGATATTTTTTTCTGGAGGGGCAATATACAATAGAAATACCAGGATAAAACTTGTTTTCTTCAAAGTTCTCCAGTACGAAGGAAAAAAATTCAGTGCATAATGGAATCTTCCTCTTTTAGTAAATTACATCAAATCCTGGGATACATTGGAACAAGGAACAAACACATAATAATTAACCTATACCAACAGCTTCTAATTCAACCAGTTTGACTTAGTAGTTAAGGCACCAGACCAGAGAAAGGAAGTTCTAGTTCTGCCTTAGGCATAAAATGAGCTGGGTGGGTCTTTTAGCTCTAGTAAGCATTCAGTGTCAATCCATTTCCAAATTCTTGCCAAGAAAACTGCAGGGACTTTTCCAGGCAGTTGCCAAGAACAAACATTGGCTCAAAGGCTTTTTTTTTTTTTTAAAGCTTCTAAGATTAGACCAAAGCTTTGTTATGGTGCCTCATTCAAAACGCCTTCTCCACCCTTTACCTGACAGAAATAGCTTTAAAAATGAAAGCCTCCAGTTCAGAACTCCAGCTCAAAAGCTTGTGAGAACCTCTGAGATGGATATTGTCTTGTCTTGGGATTGCGACTGGCATTACAGTCGTGTTTTGTATGTGAAAGCAATGAGCTTTTCTTTTAATTAAATCAGATTGTTCTTTTTTTTTTTTTTTTTTAAGAGAAACTGGTACATGGAAGTTAGGAACATAAATCTAAAATATGACATTATTTTTACTCGTTTATTTTAATCTTTGTATTATGAATCATTCTTAGCTCAATACTTTATGATAATTTTGAAAGCATGCCCATGTTAGATAACAAAACGATGAGAAAAATCTGTCTACTTATAGCATGCTGTTTGTTTTAGTAAGGTGATTTCTTATCCCTAGCTTTTTCTGCCTTTACTAAATAAATCCTAAATAAATCCACTCCTACACCTACTCCTGCTACTACCACCACCAAAGTATTTATCTGAGGACATTTCAGATAGGGGGCTATCCCAGTCTTTTCTGAAAAACTAGTGATGAAGCACCTACAACTTCTGAAGGCAAGCTGTTTCTTAGTGTAAGAGAAAGAGAAAGTAAAAGAGACCTCATTTGGAATCAACAATCCATGACAATCGTGCTTTCTAAGGAAAAATCCTTTGAAAAATATGCACTCTAACAATGTCATAGAGTTTTTAATCCTTTTTGCATGCCACTTACAGATCCTTACATGGAGCAACATGGCTATAACAGCCCATCCTCAGTATTAGCAGAAGTGTGTTCCAGCAGATGCGTTGACCTGATCGACCTTTTTTGAAGAAGCTAAACAGAACTGTTTGGTCAACACTTGAGTAACTAAGGATCAGACAAAAAAAATATCCTGGAAAAAGACAATGTCAAATTACCTTGGTATCTGTTATCATACAAGGAATTAATTAATTTCCCAAAATAGATGTTTTATTTTACAAGTAATATATTTTAATCTGTGTTCATCCATCCATTCAATTTATTTCATTTTATTGTGGCCCCTAGCCAGCCCTCACACACACACACACACACACACACACACACACACACAATCACACATATACTGCTTCACAGTGCTTTACAGACCTCTCTAAGTGGTTTACAGAATCAGCATATTGCCCCCAACAATCTAGGTTCTCATTTTACCCACCTCGGAAGGATGGAAGGCTGAATCAACCTTGAGCCGGTGAGACCTGAACTGCCAAACTGCTGGCAGTGGGTGATCAGCAGAAGTAGCCTTCAGTACCGCATTCTAATCACTGTGCCAACGTGGCTCTTAATGGACCTATTTGTAGGGGGAAACAGGATTTCCAAGATTAATTTCAATGACATCTGACAGTCTTAACTGCAAAGCAGGGCAGTTGAACAATTTAGAAGAATCTTTTTGTATTCTCTTAACTTTCTTGTCTGCTGGATTTTCTTTTGGAGGAAATTATTTTAAATTCAGAGTCATCTTCAGAGTCATTTTGGATAATTATAGGATGCTTCTGTTCATGCAGACTAAAATTGTGTTTGTATATTTTAGTAAACTCATGGCTACTGCTTATTCATATTCACCTTGTCATCAACTGCAATTTCATATATTTTTTTGCACCTACTACTAGCCAAATTGTTCCCAATTTTATATGTGTACACCTTTTTTTTATCCTAAGCATAAACATTGCATTTGTCTATATTAAATTTCATTCTGCTCTTTTCAGACTGTCACTTTTTTTTTAATTTATCAAGATTATTTTCCAATTTGTTTCCATATTCTACATCAATGTTTCTCAACCTCAGCAACTTTTAAGATGTGTGCAGTTAAACTTCAAGCCCATGTTGAAGTCTACACATCCTATAGTTGCTGAGGTTGAAAAACATTCTGGCCTGTGGGACCACCCTGGAAACAGTGAAGGACCGGTTTGTGGTACTTCTGTGGGACTCTCCCGAGCTTCATTTTTGGCCGCAATGGCTTCCTGCACCCTCTGCCAGTGAAAATAAACCCCAGGGGGTGTGTGTACTGGCAGAGGGCTGCAGGAGGCCATTGCAGCCAAAAACAGAACTTGTTCGCTAGTAGAGGGCTGCTGGAAGCTATCATGGCTGAAAACGGAGCCTTGGTGAGTGATGTTGAGCTGGCCACACCCACCCCTGGCCCCCTATGGTCAAACACAACCCTGCAATGAAATCGAGTTTGACACCCCTGTTCTAGATCATTCATCAGAATCTTTCTAGAGGCTGATGGTTTGCAACTGTGTTTTTAATGTGTCCTCTTTTTAGAAATACCATCCATCTTAGGTTATTCCTTGGTAGCAGGACAAAGCTGGCTCTGAAGATTGCAAATGGTGATCGTGTATCATGGGACATCGCAACTGACCATAAGGGTAAGCTGGTTGCCAGGGATCCAGGTCTGACCCAACCATGTTACCAGCAAGAAATCTCAAACAAACGCAGCAACTCAAACCTTCATAGCTTTAATCTACAAATAAACTTCTTTGTAGATAAAAGATGGCTTGCAGCCAATTAATCCAACCAGAAAAGCCTTGATAGAATTCTTCAGATAAGCCGGAGTCTCCACACACAATGCTGAGTCCTTAGAATGTTTTTGCTTTCTGCAAAAGCAAAAACCTTTTGAAACCAGGCTTATATTCCCTGGAGGGAGGGGCCATTATGTTGCATCCTTACGCCCAAGTCACCTGTGCTGCTCCAGCTGTTCTCTTCTACAAATCATCCTGTGCTCACGCGCACTTGGCACAGGCTCCTCGGGAACCTCCTCATCACTGCTGCCAGCCCCCATAATCCCTGAAGGCAGCAGTCCACTCCCTGATGGTCCTGGCCCCTCATCAGAGTCATTGCTATCCTCAGCCATCTGCACCTGCTGCTGGCTAACCACAACACAATCACATGGTTGTGGTGGTGCTCAGATGGCCAGAACTCCTTGGACTGGTTGTAACCCTGATTCATTCAGCACCACCATGAGCAGTTGCTGGACAAATGGTCATAAGTCAAGGACCACCTGTTTAGTCAATTATAAAACTTGCATGAAAGTACACTCACCTTAAAAACAAGCACTGTTTTACTGATTTCATTTTTGCTTAATTTCTTCGTATTTCCATCTTTTCACTGAATTTGCATCCAAAGAAATATAGAATCAGAGTTAGAAAATATTATTCATTTCTTCATTCTTTAGGGCAGGTGTCAAACTGGATTTCTTCGAGGGCAATGCCAGATCAGCATTGTTCTTCTCCATGGAAGGGGGGAACGGATGGGAGACAGGATGGAAACTTCGTGTAGTACCCCGACAGCCAAACCAGGGTGTGGGGTGGCCGTGCACAGCCCCCCATGCCCATTTTTGGCCTGGACGGCCTCCTGTAGCACTTTGCTGGCCCAAATGAGGCCTCTGTGTGGCCTGTTTTTTGGCCATCAGAGTGCTGCTGGAGGCCAGGGAGGCCAAAAATGGGCTGCACGGGGACCTCGTGGGGCCTCCACGGAGCCTGTGTTTGGCCGGAAGAGTGCTGCTGGAGGCCAGGGAGGCTGAAACGGGGCCACGTGAGATCTCTGCACCACCCATTTTGGTGACCAGAGGTACCATGGGTTGGTCCTTTGATATTTCCAGGCCAGCCCTGCAGGCCAGATTTAAGCAAGATCTGGCGTGGGCCTGGAGTTTGACTCCCTGCTTTAAGATGACAATGAAAAGTTAAGATTATGGCAAACAATGTAACAGGTTCACGATCTATTATCCAAAAAGCTGAAAGTAAAAATAAAATTCAACATGAAATATAAGGTTTGCTGATTCCAACCCCCATTTCATCTGCACTAGAGTGAAATAAATTGTGGAGTCTTAAAGTTGGTTCCAACATCTGGAGCAACCAACTTTAAGACCCCACAGCCAGTAAATATGTATCACATTTGGAGACAGATGTAAAACTTGCAATTTTGCCACCCAATGATCTAAAAAAAACCTCCTTCATTTTTCCAAGCTGTATGTTAAACTTCTACTTACAGATTTTCCCATAAAACAACTCTCCATCACATGAGTGTCATCATACTGTTACACTCAATTGGTTCAGAACACAATCTGTACCATAGACTTCATTTCCCAAGCCCTTAATACTGTCTCACACTTTGAACATATTCATAAATGCATTGGGAAATCTAACAGATAGATATAAGGAAGAATATCCATGAACAGAACAAAAAGCTACCCATTCTTCAAAAATAAATGGCCACCACGAATCATAACAATATATTATTATGCTACTGTATGCTTTCTTCAGGATGAAATATGTGTACCTGCATCTTTAAGAAAACAGCTATATATTGTTTTTTGACATTGCCAAATTCACATATTCTGTTGGTGGGCTAAACTATAACAAGATGGAACCCTACACTTTAGCCTTCCCTCATCTTTCCATGCCATACTTCTCCCTCTTTCTGTCATCTTCCTAATTGAAATGATTTTTGAGATATATCTTTGGATAATGGTAGTTTATTGAGCTTACTTTTAGCTGTGGCTCTCCAAGGTTCAAATTATCTCCATCAAAGTAGAATTTGAGAACTGGTTTTAATTTCTTTCCTTCTTTTTTATGCAGATGTTATGCATTGTATTCCAGCAATACTTTTGCAGTGCAACAATTCAGAAGTAAGGTTTGTCTTGAATATTTATAATCTGTGTGGAATTTGCCTCTTGCAACTTCTTGGGAAATGTCAGCTGATTGATGGTTGGGAAAGGTGTTTCCATCTATTCTAATCTGTCTGCTCCATCAGTATTTTGTGTTTGGTTTTATTCAAAAGTTTGATTGGATGATAGATCATATGTAGCTTCACTGATGTGCTTTTCTGATGTTTGCCTGGTCAATTATTTCCATATTTTTCCAGTCAGATATGTGATTTATCCACTTAAATTAAAAATACCTTTGGGAGATGCATCACATATGCTTGAAAATGGGAAAACACATTGCTTTATTAAGAGTTAAATATGTGATCATTTTCACATTTGCATTCTGCCAGGCAGGGACAATACTTCCTCACTAACAGAAGTCAGCAAGCAGCATAGACATGGCCAATCATCATGGCTTTGTTCATCTGTTCAGCCTAGCTGTCATTTCTCCATTAGCATACATGGAGAGAATAAAAATAAAATATTAAATAAAAGTTCCATATACAGTTTGATATTTTTATAAACATTCTGGTCAACTGCCAAAAGAAGCAGATGATATCTTATTAATAGCACTTGTACTAGAACTTCCTGAATACATGCATTACTTTTTTCTGAGCACATGTAATTTTCTTTTTTGTTCCTTTCTCCATTAGTTGAGAGAACAACACAGATTGCCTCTACTGTTCTGGGGTTTGCATATCAGTCCATATGAGCCCATTTTTCAAGCAAACATATTTGGTAAGTCATACTTATTGATGTCAAAACAGGCAAGTAGATCAAACACTATCTCCAGTCAGACAAATCATCTGTGTAGTATACAATCATTTGCCTAGTCTTCATCTTGCCAACAGGACCTGGTCTTTTTTAAATTGTTTTTTCAACAATTCATGTTGTTATGATAATTGCATCTGGCACATAGTTATGTCAGAACTCTGTAGAGGTAAGAGGGGACCTGTCTGCCACAATTCAATAAAGACTGTGAATTTTTCATTGGTGAACAAGTTTTATAAAGTGCTTGACTTCCTTTCTAGTTCCATAGCAACTAGAAAATAACAATGTACCTGACACATTACTTTCTGTTTTGAATTCAGAGAATTCAGAGTGTGTGCATGCATATAGTAAATAAAATATACTCTTAAATTAATTTTTTATTTAAAAAAAGGTAAGGAAGAAAGCAAAGACTCTTTTGGAATCTTCTGCCTACAACAGGATCCTCTAAATTAGTCCAAAGATTTCTAATGTTTGAGAGGAAGAACTTCCAAGATGGCAATTCTAATCTATTCCAGTTGCACTGGGCCGTGTCAAACATTCCCAACAATAAACCATAAGAATGCAGGAAATAATCTGGCCTCACACATCTTCAAATGGATTCCTGGTTAAAAAAAAAAAAAAAAAAAAAGTAAAGGTTCCCCTTATATGTGCTAGTCGTTTCTGGCTCTAGGGGGCAGTGCTCATCTCTGTTACAAAGCCAAAGAGCCAGCACTGTCCGAAGATGTCTCCATGGTCATGCGGCCAGCATGACTAAACACCGAAGGGGCATGGAACACTGTTATCTTTCTACCAAAGTGGTCCCTATTTTTCTACTTATATAGAAAATATAAATAGAATACCTGGTAGGAGCAGTTAATTCCGTATTTGCAGTCCATCACAAATTATTACCAGTATTTTCACATGGTTTGCATAGCTATAAAGCCTTGTTATGCTCAATACCTGGGTATCTTTGTGGCAGACAATTTTGTATAAATTCTTCCTTCCCAGTTTGAAGATACCCTGAATGCCTTCTGAAGTTCCCACCTATCAAGAAAGGGTTTCTCTTCTCTTGCCAAGGGTAGCTCACACTCTGCTGGCCGTCCAAAAGTTCATAAGATTTTTGCTTTACTGGGAGGCCTTTGGGACTTAAATGATGCAGACTTCCTAGTCCCAAAACTATTGTATTAATTATAATTTTACTGTAATTATATATTGTATTTTTCTGGTATGTTATTATTGTTTTATTATTATACTGGCTTCTGTACACTACTTAGAATTTATTTGACTTCAGTAATTTAAAAATTCATAAATAAACGCATTCTGTCAGGTGGCTGTATATAGTAAGTGCTCCACAGGAAAAGCTTTAGGATTAGAAAAATGCATTTCATAAGTATAGACATCAACATGTGACCGCTCTTGTTATATATCTGCTGAAATGTGAAACATTTTTCAAATTCAACAAATTAGCAAAATTGGGAGATCACTGGACATATATTTTCCTAAATATTGGTGTTAAACCTACTGGGTTTATGGGTGAAAGGTTAGGATAGGATAGGATAGGATGGGATGGGATAGGACAGGACAGGACAGGACAGGAATAGGAATAGGAATAGGAATAGGAATAGGAATAGGAATAGGAATGGAATGGAATGGAATGGAATGGAATGGAATGGATAGAATAGAATAGAATAGAATAGAATAGAATAGAATAGAATAGAATAGAATAGAATAGAATAGAATAGAATAGAATAGAATAGCAGAGTTGGAAGGGACCTTTGAGGTCTTCTAACCCAACCCCCTTCTCAGACAGGAAGCTCTATACCATTTCAGCCAAATGGTTGTCCAATCTTTTCTTAAAAACTTCCAGTGTTGGAGCATTCACAACTTCGGTAGGCAAGTTGTTCCATGATTAATTGTTCTGTCTGAAAATAAACTGTCAGGTTCCAAAAAGCAGCACTGAAGAACTTCACATGTGGTTACAAATATTTTTACTAGATCTTTCTTATTGCTTATGGCGTATCATTGGGAAAATAGGAAAGCTGATTGCAGGAAACAGCTTGTGTGCTGATAACACTTCTGAGAACATTATAAACAGTCATTGACCGTGTTTGTCTTTGGTAGTTTTTGAAACTGCAAATGAAACTAACTGCGTTATTAGCTTTATTTTTAAAGCTATTTTCACTAAATTCTTTTAAGTCAACCTATTTATAATACACATAATTCAGCACTAGGATTCTATTACACAGAATTATTATATCAAGTTCAGGAGTCTGAATTATATAATTATATGCCATAATGTAATCAGTAATAGCAATAGCACTTAGATTTATATACCACTTCACAGTGTTTTACAGCCCTCTCTATACCATTTTTTTACAGAGTCAGCATCTTGCCCCCAATAATCTGGGTCCTCATTTTACCCACCTCGGAAGGATGGAAGGCTGAATCAACCTTGAGCCTGGTAAGATTCGAACTGCGAAATTGCAGGCAGCCCACAGTACTCCATTCTAACCACTGCTACACCTCAGCTCACAATTAATTGTGGAAGATACAACAAATATACAGTTAGCCTTATAGTTGACCATATAGATACCCTTCTGGGCCAGCTTCCAAGACTGCAGTGGTTCTCCTCCTTTCTTCAGGGCTGGATCCAGTTGGTTTTGGTAGTGGGACGAAGTTAACCAAAGGGCCTTGTTTTGTAGAATACTTTGGAGCTCTGCATTCTCCCCATTTCTATTCAACCTGATGCTATTGAGAGAGGTCATTTTTATTTTGTTTTTAAAAAAATTTATTGAAAACTTTAATTACAATAGTAAAAGCAAATACAAACGAAACTCAGAGAAAAGGAGACATAGAAAGGAAAAAAGAAAAAGAGAAAGGAAAGAAAATAGGTGATTTCTGATCTTCAGCACAACTTGTAGAAACAGACTTAGTAACTCAGTATTCCCTGTAAGATTACAAGCAGATTTCTTCCCATAACCCATCTCTTATGTATATGCAAATCCATAATTCATCAAGTTTTGAGTCCTGTGTTAGCAAAAAGTCTGTAAAAAGTTACCAGAGATTTATGTCTTAAACCTTGGTTAAAAAAAAACCCGCTATATATTTATTCCTTTTACTTCTAAGTCCTAAGTCTCTAAGTCATTCAAATATTGTTGTACAATTTGATCTTTCTTCATTTTTTTTCTTTTTCCCACCCCAAAGGCTTCTTCAAGACTTTAGCAAACCTCTTAAAAAGAAGTAGAGAAAGCACCAAGCTTTGTGGCACCTTGCAAAGCAGGAACTGGTGAGCTGGACCTCTTGCTCCCTATGAACACCAACTGAGACTGGCATCAGAAGGAGGTGAAAAACTGTGCCACCCACCCCAACTCCCTAAGTCAGTCCAAAAGGATACTGTGATGGATGGTGTAGAAAGCTGCCAAGAGTTTAAAAAGAGCAAAGATGAATCCATTCCATTCTAACCAGAGATCATCCATTAGATGATCAGCACAATACCACTGACGAGCACAATACCACTGAGAAAGAAAAACAAGAAATCCAAGAAGAAACCAGCATGCCTGCACAAAGATCTCTCTGGCAAATTGAAAGAAAAAAAGGACAAGTACAAAAAATGGAAAGAAGGACATACAACTAAGGCAGAATATCAGCAGATAGCCAGAATCTGCAAAGACGAAGTCAGGATAGCAAAGGCTCAGAACGAACAAAGACTTGCAACAAAAGTCAAAGATAATTTTAAAAGGTTTCTTCCAACATATAAATAACAAGAAAAAAAATCAAGGAAACAGTCGATCCACTAAAGAGAGAAGATGGCAAGGAAGTAACAGGCAATAGAGAGAAATCAGAACTGTTTAACTCATTCTTCATGCAAAAAGAAACTATATATAGCTCAACCCACCAAAAACATAACTGTAAAAGACAGGCCAGAAATAAAAGTTAAAATAAGCAAAAAAAATAGTAAGAGAACACCTGTCTGATCTTGATGAAAACAAATCACTGGGGCCTGATGGATTACATCCCAGAGTTTTAAAGGAGCTGGCAGAGGTCATCTCAGAACCACTGCACCATATCTTTCAAAAATCCTGGAGCACTGGTGAACTACCAGAGGACTGGAAAAGAGCTGATGTGGTTCCCATCTTCAAAAAAGGGGAAAAAACAGACCCAGGAAACTATAAACCAATCAGCCTAACATCAATACCCGGGAAGATACTGGAAAAGATAATACAAAAACAGATCTGCCAACTTCTAGAAACAAGTAAAGTAATAACTAGCAGTCAGCACGGGTTTGTTAAAAACAGATCATGCCAAACCAATCATTTCATTCTTCAACACAGTGACTACATTAGTAGACCAGCAAAATACTGTGGGCATAATATATTTAGATTTCATCAAGGCATTCGACAAAGTAGACCACAACCTACTTCTTAGTAAGCTAGAAAAAAGTGGAATAGATAGCACCACCACTAGATGGACTCGCAACTGGCTGGCAAACCGTACTCAACAAGTAGTCCTTAGTGGGTCTACGTCTACATGGAGGGAAGTAAGCAGTGGGGTGCCACAAGGTTCCGTCTTAGGCCCAGTACTCTTCAATATCTTCATTAATGACTTAGATGAGGGAATAGAAGGGAAACTTACCAAATTTGCAGATGATACTAAGCTAGCAGGAATAGCTAACACCCAAGAAGATAGGCTCAAGATCCAGATGGATCTTGACAGACTAGAACACTAGGCCATATCTAACAAAATGAAATTCAATGTAGAGAAAAGTAAAATCTTACACTTAGGCAAGAAAAACCAAAAGTACACATATAGATTGGGTGAAACCAGACTCAATAGCAGTAACTGTGAGAGGGATCTTGGACAACCAGCTAAATATGAACCAGCAGAGTGCAGCAGCAGCCAAAAAAGCTAATGCAATCCTAAATTGTATTAACAGAGGGATACAATCAAGATCAAGGGAAGTACTAATACCACTCTATAAAGCCTTAGTACTGCATCCAGTTTTGTTCACCACATTATAAAAAAGATGTTGAGACTCTAGAAAAAGTACAGAGAAGAACAACCAGGTTTAGGGGACTGGAGGCTAAAACATACAATGAACGGTTGCAAGAACTGGGCTTGACTAGTCTAGTAAAGAGAAGGACCAGGGTAGACATGATAGCGGTCTTCCAATATTTGAGGGGCTGCCACAGGGAGGAAGGGGTCAAGCTATTTTTTAAAGCGCCTGTAGGCCAGACAAGGAATAATGGATGGAAACTGAACAAGGAGAGATTTAACCTGGAAATAAGGAGAAACTTTCTGACAGTGTGAACAATGTTGTTTTAGTCTCATATTGTGGCCTGAAATCTGACTGAAAAAATCCCATATAATACATTTCCTCTAGGATCTGCTGGATTTGCAATGCCATTACTTTCTCAATCACCTTCCTTAAAAGTAAAGTGGGAGACTGGACAAAAATTGTCCAAAATGGCAGGGTCCAGTGATGAATTTTTGAGGATGATGCATATCAGTGTCTCTTTAAAAGAAGCCAGAAATGCCCCCCCACCCAATAAGGATGAATTCACTACCACTTGGACCCACCAATGTGATACCTCTCAGGCAGCCTTAACCAGCCAAGAGGGACATGGATCTAATGCTCAGCTGGTGGGATTTACATTCTGGAGGATCCTGTCCATGTCCTCGGGTTCAACAGAATCAAACTGTTCCGAACTGGATCAAGTCTGCTCCCAGGCATCTCCACGGGACTTGCAACATGCTTGGTATCCAACTGGGAATGTTGGAAGGTTTTTATCTTCCAGATACATAGAAAATTCCTCCACATGGCCTTATAGATGGGCCTCCAGACCTCTCTTCCCAAGGAGAATCCAAGTGACCCTAAACAGGACAGCTGGATAGTATTCTGTGGATACAGTAAGTATGGAAAAGTATTGATGTTTTGCCCTCTTATCACCATGAGGTAAACCTTAGCCTGAATTCGTGTTCAGTTGCCTTCGTTCTTTGTTTTCCTTTAGCAGTGCTCAAGGCATCTCTTGACCTTTTTCAGCTCCAGGTCAGGACCTGGATTAAATGAGCCCCTACTCAATACCTAATATTAAATATCTTCTCAGAAAGGGAAGGTGTGAGATAGAACAGTAGGTACGAAAGTTCAGCATATGTGATTGTGATGAAATCCAGTAAGATTTTTCTCAGGAACTAAACCACACTGAGTGGTTAAAGACAAATTGCTGCTGTTGATTAATTATACTATTCCTGGAAGACAGCCCCTGCTTAGTGGATATAAGTAACTCTGCCGCTTATTCCCAATGCAACTTGCAAATGACACGAGTTCAGAAAATCCCCCGAGTAAAGATCAAAGCTAACAGACATGGGTTTCAACAAAGGTGCTAAGTAGTGGCAGTAGTATGAGGAAAGTGTGAGTTACAAAGAAGAGGGAGAAATATACTTTTTGCGTCATCATAAGATCCCACTCAGGATTGAATTCCCTGCTGGGAAGGATAAGCAAAAAGAGACAGAGGTTCATGCTATGTGCTAAAAATACTGCATTGGCCAAAATACTGAACTAGCCCTTTCTTATGGTGTCTCTCATTTACTTTCCCATCAGTCACTTCCTACTTTTGTTGTAGTAGTCTCTACATGTTCCCAAGAACACATTGTATTTCCTGGTGTTTGTCCTTTTCTTTGCTGTTGATGATGATAGGAACAAAAAATGGAAGTACTTCAAATGGAAATAAGTTGAACAGACATTAAAAATATAGTGATACGTGACCAAAGCAATCTCAGTATATTTGTAGCAGGTAATGTTCCTTTCAGTAACAGAGCAAAAAACTTACTGCATCCGTATATCATATCAATATTGCTGCCATACTATAATTTAAGGCAATGCAATCATGCCTCTGGCATCTTCCCTGTTACTCTGTACTGATGCATATGCATATGTCCCAGTAGGAAGTTACTAGTACGTGGATTCTTGAGATTTTCAACGCAGAAGATATTTTAAGTAAAAAAATAACCCCTAGGGGTCAGAAATCTATTTTAGTTATGAAATTGTGCATATACTTTCAGGCAGCGGGTTGGATGGAAAGCAGAAATGTGATACAAAAAGACAATAAAACAGAAGAGAACATATTTTCTGAAATTACATTAGAGCATTTCAGCTGCTTTGTGGAATAGAAATCCTAGAAAAGGTAGATTATAAATTCGACAAAAGAATAAATTTTCTTGACTCTCCTTGTCAGAAGGTCACAAAAGGTGATCACATGATCCCAGGACACTGCAAATGTCATAAAAATGAGTCAGTTGTCAAACATCTGAATTTTGATCATGTGATCATGGGGATGCCATAATGTTCGTAAGTGTGAAAAACAATCATTAGTCACTTTTTTCAGTGTCATTGTAATCTTGAATGATCATTAAACGAGCTGTGGTAAGTCGAGAACTACACGTATGGGGTAATATTCTTTCACAGTGGAGATCTTTGATTAAGACAAGAGTACATCTTTTAGGCCAGGTGTCCCCTACAGTGATGCGATTCAAAAAATTTTTACTACCAGTTCTGTGGATGTGGCTTGGTGGGCATGGCAGGGGAGGGATACTGTGAAATCTCCAGTCAGAGGTGGGATTTGCCGGTTCTCCGAACTACTCAAAATTTCCACTACCACTTTTCCAGAACTGGTCAGAACCTGCTGAATACCACCTCTGGTCCCCAACCCTGATCCATGAACTGGCACCGATCCGCAGCATGCCAGAAACTGGGCCACACAAACAAGTGAAACCCCATCCATGGGACACAGGCATCATACGAAACCACGCCCCCTCCAGTCCATAGAACCAGATCCTGGTGCCCAAAATGTTGGGTGGGCCCTGTTTTAGGCAACTACTCTTTTGTAGTTAAATATTTTTTTTATTTTTTTCTTCCTATTCACTCTAACTTGGTGTTTGAATATTTTTACATATTTTTCTGAATCATTCTGAGATAACAGTATTTTCCATGTAAATATTTCAGATTGTTTATCTCAAATTAATATTGATGTATAGATGATTTTAAAATACCAGTGAATTTTGAGGAAATGTTAGTACACTTAGATATCCATGTTAGTAACTTTAAGAAATTTCCAGCAAATTAGTAAATTATTAAGGAAATTTCAGAGGAAGAATTCCTACATTTTCTTTAGCTAAATTAGGATTGGCATATGATGGGATGGCTAGCTTTCCTAACTTTCAGCTTTAGCACTGTGTATACACAACCAGTTTTTTAAACTAAGTTGTCACAAGAAGAATTTCTATTTTCTAAAACTGGAGAATATCAGTACATCCATTTAAAACATCTTTTTTTTATTTCACAATTTTGTCCAAATGCATTAGCTGCACCTAAAATACCCGATTTACTAGGAACACTGAAATACATTACAGGTAGTCCTATATTTTAAAGAACAAATAAATATTATAGTGGGTATAATAGTTGCAAGAATTGAAGTAAATAAGCTTGGGGATTCCCACATTAGTATATCAGTTATTCAAGGTTTAAATGTATTTCTTGCGATCTTTAGTTGATGCTAATTCATCAAAACATTTTTTTCATGTTAAGTGAACAAATCAGAGAATATTCGAATAACATTTTGGCTTTCAACTTCATTATGGTAGAAGTATAAAATGATAACAGCTCAGTTATCAGGTAGAAGTTTCAATAGTATAGTGTTTGAATTGCTACAGATCTGACGGAAGCATGAATGGTTTCCAAAAAGACAAAAGCATGAAGAAGTATCTTGAATCGAACTGATATAAACAAGATTTAGTTGGACTTCCTTCTCTGTTTTCTTAACTCCTGCCCCCCCCCCCTTTTTTTTGCTTACTACTTTTTTTCTGCATACTGCTTACCCTGAGAAGGAATAGCAAGGTGGGTAAATATGTTTGTAGCTAATCTAAAGAAAATTCCTCAAGAGGAAGAATGTGTATAAATAGGCATAGGTAGGACAGAGAAATGTATTCCTGAGGTCCTGCTGTAATTTGTGGTAATATATAATATTTGTAATGTTTCTGACAGGTAGACAATATTTTATCTGAAATAATGTTGAATTGGGGTGGGATTGCCATCAGAGAATGGAAGGCACTGTGCAAATGGGATGGTGCAAATGGTTATTGACATCACTATTGAACAGTGTGGATATCTTTCATCTTTTTGAACATTATATCATTGGTTATCAGAGACTAATTTACCAGACAAATGCACCCTTTTTTTGGTAACACTTGAACACAAATGCATACAATGGTCATTGGTGTGTACTTTCATTGTTGACCAACTCTTCCATATACAGAGTACTCAGAGCATGGGTGGGTGGGGGGAGGCTGTGTTATGGCTGCAACTGCTCCATGCCCAGTATGTTTGTATGATAGAGAAATTGGGGCAAAGACCTGCCTTAATGTTTTTTAAAACTTAACCCTTTCAGAACAGCCATCTCTATCTTGGTCATGGTTTCTAGAGCAGAAGATGCACGGGTCTTTCTGCCAAGGAATTGTGTGTCCCAAATTCTTGCTTCCAATTTGTTTTTAAAGCAGGGTCTCCAACCTTGGCAACGTTAAGCCTGGTGGACTTCAACTCCCAGAATTCCCCAGGCTGGGGAATTCTGGGAGTTGAAGTCCACCAGGCTTAACGTTGCCAAGGTTGGAGACCCCTGTTCTAAAGAGCAGGAAGGGGGTGTGCGGGATATTCACTCTGTACAAGTTCAAGGACACTCTGTTTCCTTTCCCCCTCCCCTACTCTTTTTTGATCAAATTCGCGATTCGGATACCATTTTCTACCACCACCTCATCTAGCGGAAACACACACACAGCCCGCAACCCTGTTCTTTGGGAGGTGGGGAGGGCGGCCGTTTACCCCGCTGCTCCGACTTGAGACCAAAGTCGCCGCTGCGTGCGCTCGGCCCCGCTTCCGCCGCATCAAATCCGCGGCCGGCGGGGCTCACGGGGGCTCCCAAAACCGCGGCTGCCCTCGCTTCTTCTCCATCTCCCTCTCGCTCCGCTTTGTTTCCTTCCCGCGAACCCCGCCTCCCGTCCCACCTTGGGCGCGCTGCTTTCTCTTTCTGCGTCCCAGTCTTGTACGGGAAGCTAGCCAGGGCTTCCGACCTCACGTGGGAAACGGCTGGAGTAGTCGCCGGGGTGGACGGTTGAGGGCAGGAAGGGCGTGGGAAAGAACGGCGGGAGGCATGCTGGCTTGTAGCAAGCTGGCTTTTCGGAGACAATGGGGCAGCCCTACTCCCCACCTCCCCGTCAGGGCAGCAAATCGTGGAGCGGTGCAGCTTCTTTATTTCTGCGCGAGGAAGTTTCCCACCCGCCTCGCCCGGCCCTGGACAAGGCTCTGCCCCTTGCGCCCCCTCTGCGCGACCCCCTCGCACACAGACACACACACACATAGAGATCCGCACGCAGGCTCACGTTTGCACAATCCTCCCGCCCACCTAGCAACCTACCACCCTCCTCTCTCAGCCCAGCCGGGCGTGTGTGTTTTGTGGCGATGGGGGTCAGGCTTTCGTTCAGGCAGGCAGCCTTTGTGCCGGACGGCGTGAGGCGTCCGCAGCTGTACAGGGCGCAGCTTTTCAACGCCTGGATTTCAGGGCGGTAACAAAGGCAAAAAAAAGAAAGAACGAGCGAGCGAAAGGAAGGAAGGACACTCCGGCAACAGGACGACCCCCTGGGCCGCGGCCAGAATCAGCAGCAGTACCACCAATAGCAATAGCAACAAACGGGGAGATACAACAGTTTAAAGTGAGTAAAACAAACAAACAAACAAAAACCCAACTTCCGAGGACCAACTTTTGCAAACACACGTGCACGTTCGTTTGGATTACATATCGCACATAGGTGACTAGGAAGGAAGGAAACTGTTTCCTTTGCCCGCACCCTTGCTTTTTCTCTGGCGAAGCTGCCATTTCGATCGTTTCTGCTCCGCCAGTTCCACTAGGCGAAAGATGACATTTCGCGATCTTCCTTTCCCGAATCTCCGGCAACCTATTCCAAACTTACTTGTGACCTGTTATTGTTTAATGTAAGCATTACTGTTTAAAGAGATCGCAAGAGTCCTCCCAATCTCATGTTACCTCTTGACAATGTTCCCGGAGGGAAAGATGAGGCTTCTGCTGCTAAATAATTAGACGCTGCTGTTTTGTGTCCGTGTATCACATGTAGGAATTAGGAGTGGGGAATATTTCCTTGGAGCAAGCAACTGAGATCTGGAGAATTTGTGAAAGGCATAATGTTATTTCACGTTGTGTGAACATTTCAGTTGTCTTTAGCTTATTAACAAGTGCTTTGGCTCTCATTTTAAGCATTTAGGCTTGATGGTGATAATCTTTATGGCTCTTTGTAAACAGAGCTGGGAAGTTAAAGAGCAAAAAAATGAACAAGATTCATAAGGTTTGCCTGTACAGTGTGTTGGTGGTAGTAGTGACAGTTGTGCTAAGGTGTCTAATTCAACCCCTTGACAGCCTATCCAGTACCTCTGAATTAACTTGGTAGATGGATGAGTTGAAGGTGAAAAAGTTCCAGGTTTAACTTCTCAATAATTTATGCACTTATTCGATGAGCATAGTTGGAAGTGGAAATATTGAGCTTTTTTCCCACAGAAAAGAGCAACTTGCTGACATGATAAGAGGAACAAGTAGTGGTTTTGTTTTCTCTTGAAGATCCTTGTGTCTTTGCCATCTATAATTACAAAATATGTATCTTATGTTCTTCATGAGTTTGTTTTGTGCAGTGTTTGATGTTGAAAGCAGGAAGTTGCTTCTTTACATCTTACTAGCAATGAGCATAAACCATTGGTTCTGCTTGCCCTGCACAGTTTAATCACAATTTACTTTCCTTACAAATATTATACCTTACATATTTATTGGAATATACGTTATATATTGGATCATAATGCCATCTACATTTATTCAGATATCCAGAGGAAACAACATTGTTTCCAGGAAAAAAGAAACATCAGCGTCTAGAATTTAGATTGCTTGCTTAATTTGTAAAATCCATGATTTGTCTTTTCTGACCTGGATGCTGCTTGTCATTTTGTTTTCAAATGGATTGAACTGGCATCTCCTATTGCCAAGCAGCAAGGACTGTGAGTTGAAGTGATACATTGAAATTTGGAATAAAACACATTTGGATTTTTGGATTTTTAATGTACTTTTCAATTCACTTTAAATAAAACAGGCATAGATAAATTTAGTTTCATTTAATAGGATTTATACATACAGTATTGGGCAATACATAAGATGGCAAAAGTTTTAGATACAGTTTAGAACAGGGGTCACCAACCTTTTGGACCTCAGGGACCACCAAACTCATAATTTTAAATCCCGCAAACCAGAGACCCTGGGAAAATCCCCACAAAAGTCTGCAAGAAATTTCCCCACACTGTTTTCCTACCGATCGATTATTCTTTATGTGGGATCGCAGGATACTGTCTCCAGCTCTGTTCTCAGGGGGAGAGAGGGGGGGAGGGAAAGAGAGAGAGAGAGAGACTTTTGGCTTCATGCAAGGAAAGCAGCAGAAGTCTTTCTTTCTCTCCCCCCAAACTCCACCAGAAATGAGTCTTTGTGAGACTTGTCACACCGGTGCAGCCGGTGCAGGATGCCTTACAGGGTCCCAAAGACTCATTTCTGGAGAAGTTTGGGGGAGAGAAAGAAAGACTTTTGCTGCTTTCCTTGCATGCAGACAAAGCAGAAGAAAGAAGTGGAAAGAAGCAGCCCGGTGGCCAGGTGAGGCGCACGGGGTGAGTGAGGCAAGTTCCCCCCCTCTGCCCTTTCCCCACTGCCCTCACTACCTCGTGTTGTTCACAATGCAAGTGACGCAAGCCTTATGTTCCTGCACAGCCTGGATTAATTGCTTTGGGGGTGACATTTCTCTGCGGACCATGAAAATTTTCTCGTGGTCCCGGCCCACTGGTTGGTGACCACTGGTTTAGAAAGCAATTTAAGTACCAATTTTCAGAGACTAAGATTTGGTCCCAATGGGAATTAGGATCCCCACAAAAATACATAGCATGATTACTTTCCTATTTATATGAATAATTATTGTAATCTTATTTATTTCAGTCAAAGATTAATTAGACTAACAGTATCAGTAGAATTATAACCTGAGAAATGTGGAAATTGGAAACTGGTAGAATAAAGCACAGATGAAAAAATGCTTTAATGAGACATTTGAAGAAATGTTAGATAGTTTTAGATTTCTCGACTAGAAGCTCTTCACATCCATATTTACAGATCCATGCTTTCTCAACTTCTTAATGATCTCTTAATGATTTTACACACAAATCACTCCAGCAAATAGTTGTTAAGGAAAATCCTGGAAAATGTGTCCAAATTTTCCAATTTGCATCATATCTTTACAGTGTGTTGAGGTTAGTTGGATGATTGATTGGTATGGTTGATTGATTGATTGAAAGTTTTTGAGGGAATGTCAAGTCCAATTTCAAAAACATTCAAAGTCAGGTATATATCTTGCATGTAGGAATACAAACTGGTATACAAAATATCCTGTGTAGTGAAGTACCATTTTCAGAGTATCACTAAGTAGCTAATGCCTATTTTTATTTATTCATTTATTTTTTAGTTTGTTTATTATATCTCTTAACTACCCATCTCCCTCTAAGAGGATCTCTTGCAGTGTATAATATAATCAATAAAACTAACATTAAAATCTTTGATTATCACAGTCGGAATGTGTTTTTTAAATTTTTGATAGTGCTGTAAGCTGTATCAATCTAGAATCAGAAGAAAAGAAAGAAAGAAAGAAAGAAAGAAAGAAAGAAAGAAAGAAAAAGAAAGAAAGAGAAAGAAAAAGAAAGAAAGAAAGAAAGAAAGAAAGAAAGAAAGAAAGAAAGAAAGAAAGAAGAAAGAGAAAGAAAGAAAGAAAGAAAGAAAGAAAGAAAGAAAGAAAGAAAGAAAGAAAGAAAGAAGAAAGAAAGAAAGAAAGAAAGAAAGAGGGAGGGAGGGAGGATAGGAGCGGAGTGAAAGGAGGGGAGAGAGAGAGAAAGAAAAGAGAGAGAAAAGAAAAAAAGGTAGGTTTCATTTTGCATTTGAAATAGGTTACTAAGTTGCAATAGCTTATAATTGTTTCTATTTCTGGGTTTTTTTTTCTGTGCTATATCCTGTTATTTTCAAACTGTAACACTTACGTTGTAGTTTCAGTAGCAGAATAAACGCTCGAATTGTTTTCACTGTTACCTAAAATTACACAAAACACATTTTTGTCTGCTGATCACATTATTAGTTTTAAGTTGTCCAATTGATCATGGAGAAGCTCATATATAAAATACTTCACTTGAAACATTTGTTCTACAGTAACTGGTAGGTAAAGATTTGATTGTTATATGAACTATAGTATACACCTAGGTAAGCTTGATCTTATACTGCCTTTTGTTTATTCTGTAGCTAAGTACCATTAACATAAGGTTTTCTTAGATCTTCATCACTGATTTGGTTTTGTAACTAAAATTCAGTGTAGTCTTGGGTGCAGGTATTATTTCCAAATTAATTCCTTAGCAGGATTATAAAAGCAGATATTAAGGGACGTGCATAAGTACACCATGGTGCCTCCTGTCTCTGTCCTATTGTCCCCATTTAATTGTACCTGTTTTCTGTATTCTTACTCATGTTTATACTTATACCTATTATTTTGTAAGCGATTGACAAATCAAATAAATAAATATCATACAGATGAAGATTTTGTGGAATAGTTGATGTGGATTGACATTCTTCAAACTTATTAATCAAAGAGCATTATAACTCACTGCTTACACAGCTTTACAGATATTTTTCTTACTAAATAATGTTCAAGTCTAAATAAACTTCTTATTATTAGCTTTATATACCTTTATCCAGTTTCAGATATCCTTAACTGCTGAATAGATCATGTTAGTAATGGATTCCTAGGTCCTTCTTAAAGAGAATCCATGCCCTTGGAAGACTTGGACGTCTGCATCAGTTACAGCACTCACTAAACTAGGATGCCTTAGCAGAAATAACCCATTCCTTTACTATTGCAATATGAAAGTCCAATATTGTGGGGTCCAAGGATGGCCTCTTGAGAAGGTCGTGTAGCACTGCCCCCTTCAGGACAGATGGTAGCACTTCCTCCAGCACAGAGGCATTAATCATTGCTTGGACCTAACCACATGGGGAATCGATCCAGAACACCAGTGGCCAGGCTCATGGCCCCAAGGACTATGCGCACTTCAAACTCCTCTCGGATAACAAGATGCAGATGTGTCTGTCACCTCCAAAGGGTCTGCCCTGCCAGAATCCAAGTCCAAGCAAAGTCAAGTGACTTCATCTAGCAGATGCTGAGAATATTCCTCACAAAAACCCCTGTGGTTCCTTCTTATTCAGAGGGACCTGGTTACTTTAAACAGTCAGCTACTTGCAGATGCAATAAGGATGGAGAAATAATTTTGCTTTACCTCTTTTTTTGCCACATACACTCCCACTCCCTCACACACATACTGTCCCACTCCCTCACACACATACACATATAACTGTGGTTTAGTAGGTTTATTAATATTCCCTGGCAATTCCCTTCACCAAAAACCCAGAACTGGTCCAACTCCTGCAAAAGCAGACCAATTGTAGCCCACGGAGCAATGGCCAGTGTGTCCACAAGGCACTTGAAAGTTTCCCTGTCAAAATAAACCAGGCAAAATTAAATCCACAATACCAGAGGGTTCACGCAGCAAGTAAAGTCCAGGTATAGTGTCAGTCCAAAGCGAGGCAAGAATCACAATGACCAGAAAACACACAGCTAGGAAATGAACATGTTGTTTCCAGCATCACCTCCATCTGTCTGCTGTGCTAAATAGGCAGCTTCTGGTGCAGCCCTTCAAGACGGACAAGGCTTTCTCCTCACAAGTAATCTGGATAGCCTTCTCTGGTCCTGCCTTTTCTCTGTCCTACATGTGCAGGTGCATTTATTTAGTCAAATTTCCTGGGTTGTAACATTCCTTGAACCATGAACTAGCTACATAACCACATCTAGGTGTTGTGTTCTGCAAGCACAACTAATATGGTAATTCCCTTGCATTATCCATCCCTTTGTTTTCCAAAGAAATGAAGGTGAAAGTGGAAAGTGCCTGCTGTCCCTTAGTGGCTAATCTAGGCCAGCTTTTCATATTTTAACATTTTAAGTATATTCATGTATGTGTGTGAGATGACTGAAATAGAAAATGTTTTATATCTTAACTGTGAAAATAAACTATCTAGGCACAAATGTGAAACTCGCTGTATCATGTTGCTGTCACGTAACATTTTGCTACGTTTGTAGCTTTTTTTTTGTCTTGATTGGCTGGCAACATTGTGTTCCTATATTGGAGGCTTTTAGTGCGGCTTGGCTCCGAGTAAACGGAAGGCTATCATTTATTAGGAAGCTAGGTTTCATCTGGGTGCCTGGTTGGGGTGTGTTTGAGCTGGAGGTATCAGAGGGAGTCTGTTTGTGCCCAGGTGTTTGCCTGGCTTGTGGTGTGGAGATTTTTTTTGTTTGAGAGTGCAGGCTTCCAAATAATTGACAGTCTGGTGGAGTCATCTCTTCTATTCATGCTTTCAGGTCTTTTTTCAATCTCTATGGCTTCTCTGATAATTCTGTAGCTAGGTTTTCTATGGTGGCTAGGGTTTTGGTGCCATTGAAGTTGATGCTATGACCTGTGGCTTTCATGTGTTGGACTAGTGAGGAAGTGTGTTCCAGCTTTTTTACTGCATTTTTGTGTTCATCCAGGTGACTTCCAGCAACTGAATTGTCACAATTTTTTCTCCAGTTAGCAAACCGTTTTTCTCCAAAAGGTTCGGCATCCTTCTGCATTAGTATGACTCTGGGATTCTATATAACACAGGGCAGTGGATTTCTTTTACAGGTAAGAAAGCTGACTAAGTAACTGTGTGAATTATAGTCCTGCACATTTGAAATTCATCTAGCTTTAAATGTGTGGAGAATAACTAAAGTAGATCAAGACAGTGTAATGGGAAAATTACTCAAATGAATTAGTTATTATCAACTTCTTTCCTGCATTTTTGAATTTTTTTACTGTTGTGGAACAAATTATTCTATACTAGAGGCACAAGAATACATCTTTCCTCCTTATTACTAAAAAAAGTAATAAATAGTAAGTGGAGAAAAATATTTTGGTTACAATTGTTGTCACACTGTTTTTTGAACAACTATTTAAAGAAACAAAAACAAGGGTAATTTTTAATTTGGAAACTCTAAAAAGGCCAGCATCTGCTTGTTACAAGGCTTCTTTTCCATTCTGAAAGTTTCTAGACAGGGGTCTGAATTAATTATCCTCTTAAAATCTTCCTATGTAATGATTTCTTCTCTAGTGAAACTTAAAATGTCATGGAAAAAAACAAGCAGTATCAGTACATTATGATGGATTTCAAATATGGGTGCTTTTTTTCTGAATGGTTCCATTGATTATGGCTGGGACTACTTGCCAGCATGTAAGTTTAAGTATGCTAATCTTCCTTCCTTCCTTCCTTCCTTCCTTCCTTCCTTCCTTCCTTCCTTCCTTCCTTCCTTCCTTCCTTCCTTCCTTCCTTCCTTCCTTCCTTCCTTCCTTCCTTCCACCAGAGCAATTTTCTTTTTTCCAACTGAACACTGTAATTAGGTCTAGTTTTTAATGAAGATACAGCAAGAATGTTATTTTTCAGTTTTCACTGCTTTCATAGTGCTTTCATACAGTGTTGCTTTTGAAAGGCCCTTCTTTTAGATAAAACGCTACATTAATCATCATTATATTGTTCATTTGTCTTGTGAAACTTAATTAGAACATATTATTCCTGTTTCTTCCCAACCAGTTTTGCAAAGTTATTTAAGTTGAAAGGCCAAGAATTCTGATAGTCATGTGGTGGACTTCAGGGTTGAATGAGATTTTGATAGCCAAAGCAAGCTCAACGTGTTTGATATGGGTTCTGTAGAGACACAGAGTTTGGGGAACATAGAGAGACTATTTGTTTTTGTTGTTTAACTAGGACATATAAGCGTTCTAGGGCTATATTTTCCATCAGATTCCCAGCCTGGTGACTGCATGCTATCAGTTTTTAGCAAACATGGCCAGAGACAGCTGTGAGGACTAAAAAAAGACTTAGGGGCCATTTGTTGCCTTCCCTAACAACTGTATCATATCATATCTGTTTTCCTTCCCCAAATGTTGGTCTTGCAATGACTAAGCAGGATTCCTGCATTTATAAACTAGAATGTTAATGAATCACGGATGAGCCCCAAACTCCTTCCTTTCTATCTTATTTCATTTTTTATACAACCAGTGAGGAATAGCTTTACATAATGCCAAAAATTGGAATTATGATTGAGCAGGTAAGAAAGTCTGGATTGTAAATAAACGCTAAACAAGACTTTAAATTATTGGTTTAAGAACACTTGGTTATTTGAGTGTACTAAATTGTAATTGAAGGTCTGGATATAAAGTTAGCCATTTCTTATTTAATAATGTACTTTTGTGAAAGAAAGAAAACTCAGCCATGGACATGTCCCAGATCACCTGTGGCCCATGCTTCACCATCAAGGCAGTGACAGGGCATTCTGGAGCTGATGTAGGTTGTTATCACTCCCCTGCCATGGTCAGGGGGATCATCAGCCCAAGCCAGCATCATCTTAAGACCTTGATGTCTTATGACTTGCCTCATGACAGTAGGGTAGCACAGCATCAGTACTTTCCTATTCTTAATACAGCTGCAGATTCTACTCTTAATCCAGTAACTCTATTCTGAATGATATAAAACAGGGGTGTCAAACTTACCTCATCACGTGACATATCACGACTTTTCCCCCCTTCACTAAACCGGGCATGGGCATGGCCAACACATGACGCATCCGGCGCCAAGTTTGACAGCCCTGATGTAAAGTCTGTTAAGGAGAGGCTTGGGAAGTGAGGGTGCAGTTTTTCTCACAGTGCTCCCTTTGTTCCCCCTCTCCCCAGCAAAGTGACAGGCAGTTCCATGGGTCAGCCAAAGAGAAGGAGAAGCGATTGGCAATGCTTCTGCCAGCTTCCCACAAGCAATGTCAGTGGCAGAAAGTTGGAAGTCGCTCCCACTTCCTTTTTGCCCACCTGTGATCATTCTGTTTCTCTGTTCTAATAAGGAAATATCTCTGAAAGTATGACTCAGAGTAGATCATGGGTCGTTTAGTACTTAATAAAATCAGGAAGTGCTCATATCATTCTAGGTAGGGAACATTTCATGCTTAAACCTTTTCAGCAGATGGTTGGCCACTCTTGCCTTGAAAACATCTGTGGAAAAGTTTTCTATATTTAAGTAAATGATTTCATTGCAAAACCAGTCTCCATTTCTAGCAGCTGATTATGTACAATTGTTTCTACCTACATTTCAGTTTGATTGTTCAGAATGAAATCTTCTTTGAACTTGATGGCTTTTGCTAAAGTCCTGAATATATTTTCTTAACTGAACACATCTAATTGTCTTAAAAGACAATTGCATACTTCTACACTGTGTAAATAATGGCTTCCAGCACTAATCAGAATCCTTTGCTCTGGTTCAAAGTTATATATATTAAAAAAAGAGTAAAAATTTTAAATGGTTGTATCATTTGTAGGAATTGTGAATATTTCTGGAATGAAAATCAATGAATTCTAATCTGAATAAAAAAGCTTTAAGATGCTTTTTAATTGATGATAGAAATAATGCAATAAAGAAATTTAGTCTTTAGCATTTAAAAGATAGCTTTACATGGAGATTAAGTTATCCCTGTAAAATCTTGCAATTTTTATACTTATATGTGATCTTGTCAAGTATTGTTTTATGGTATGTAACAGTGTTTGTCATAACACTATTTTTGATATGTCATGTATTTACTCTTAGAGCTGTAAAAATGATGTAAAACAACATAGAACATAAATTATGATAATGATGTTGCTTTGCAGATTTTTTTTTCAGTCTAAATCATAGTTTTAGGTCGTGGTTGAAAGATTGTATACTATTAATACATATATCCCCAATAATGGGTCTCTTTGCATGAAATTGGAGCTTCCAGAATCTCCAGTTAGTATAGCCAGCCACATTGGCTGGAGTATGAGCATTGTAATCAGACATATCTGTGATATAGTATATTGGATAAGGCAGGTTTAGGGCATTCCTATTATAATGAGTATAATACATGATAGTAGGTTATCTCAGTTTCTGGGAAGTTTAATAGTAGTGTTGAGGTCTTCCACAGTTACCAGACTGGCCCAGATTAAAGCAATTACTGCAATGATATGCCACTAAAATGATTTTTTAAAAGAACATTGCAAAGTTTAGAACATTGCAATCTTATATTCATGTATTGCATTTTTGGAAGTGCTTACTGGATTTCTATTTCTTATGCTTCATGGTAATGGCAAATTAAAGGGTAAACTAGACTTCTTCCATTAGGGTTTCCAAAACACTGGTTTCATCTTGCTTTTCAGATTATCATTTTGTCTCCAAATCAAATTGCAAATTCCTCTTTTCTCCTTGGGTCTTCTATAACATTTGATATCTTCTATTTGAGGAATGAAGCAATGATTCTCTATGCAAATGCTGTGAATTGCAAGAATTACTTCTTAATCTTTTCTGTTGATTTTGGATTACCTAATCTACATGCAGGTATGTGATTGCTTCATCCCCTTCATTAGCATAAAGTTAACAGCTTAAGGGTTTCAACATAGCATTATTTTGGTCAGTTAGTTATTGGAGTAGCCACTAAACAAGCTTATTAAAAGATACGCTGATGCTATTTTGTTATTTTGTAAGAAATTGGGATTTGTTTAGATTGTATGCAATCTGTTCAGGTTGTGTAGAATGTTGAAGATTACATTTTTCTTGAAAATAGTACAATATGTTGAATTTGTGTCTAAATGTATAGATATTGTCATGACCCGGTGGAGACTGACTCTGAGGAAGAAGAGGAACAGCCAATAGGGAGTGGGAGGGTGGCTCCAGAGGTGGTGGAGGAGGCTGGGGAAGGGCAGAGGCCGGTTGAGCAATCAGAGGAGGATCCAGGCCCATCCCCTATCCATCCTAGGGCACGCAGGGAGGAGAGGATCAGGGAAAAGTGAGGTCTACTCAGGAGGAGATTACCATGATCCTCCTCGTGGCTTGCAGCTGTGAGCTATGTATATAAGTTTGTAACTGCACAGTCAAAGTTAAACTTTGGAGTCAAAGTTTAATGTTTGCTTTGAAAGAGGTTTATCTTTGCTGGCGTTCTTCCCATGGACTCTCCTCGGTTATCTTCCTGGAATGTATGATTAATTATCTTGGCTTGCTTCAGAACTCTCGTCAATGCGGTTTGTTTTGGTTTTCTTTTTTCCTCATTATTTACTTTTGTGACTTTAAACTGTGCCTAATAAAACAGTGAAGTTAAGTTGAAGGCATTACCAGACTTTAATATATGTTTTGGGTTTGGGGTTATTTTGAGAGACTACGGGTCATCACAGATATTGAACTACTTATAAATCAATGGTTTAAATTACCTTTGAGTCTTTGGAGTGAATATGCTGTAATTAAAATGCATATAACCTCAATGGATGTATGTCTTCAGATCCAGATGTTTATCATTTTTAGTTCTGGATGGGTTTGTATTATTCCAGATAGACCCTTTGCGTAATCTGGGATTTTTTTCTAGACTCATGACTCCTGCTCAAGAGATAGAGAAAACATTCCAAATCTATCTCATCTTCTTCACCAGACTTATCAATTGCCAGGTCCACTTGGGAGCAGGAGAGGGAGGAGTGATACTCTCTGTTATGGTTCCAATGATTTCCTTGGCCATCTTTTTGAGCAGGAGCAAGGGTATGTGGTAGTGTGATTCTTATGGAGAAAATGGTCTTGAAACTCTGGCCTTGAGGGAAAAAGTGGAAGAGATTAAAAGGCTGCACAGCACTGAGAAAGCATAATGTTTGAGAAACTTTTAAGAAACAGCCTCACCTAGTTGGAGATCAAACAGGTACCTGACAAGCCTATCTGACAACATTCCCGCCCAAAAGGTGGATGAGAAAACTAGAGGTCAGCTATGCTGGACTAGTAATAGAGATGAGGTGGTTGAGGGAGTGGAAGTTGTAGGAGAGTGAGAATGTCATATTAGAATTATAATGCAATCACAGATAAACAAGATAATAAAGGCCCAAACAAAAACAAGAGACTCCAGAAAAATACAGCATGGTTGCATAGAGAGCTCTCAAACAAACTGAAGAAGAAAAAGGACAGCCTTGGTTGTTTATTCATGCCAGAAGCATCACAATTAAAATAATACATATATTACATGATATACAATTTTAAAAAATATATTAAAATATATACACGTTAAACAGGTTTTGTCCAGAAACTATCAACATTAATTGTGTTTTGTCACACTACCATAAGGTCTTCAAGTATGCACTGATCAGGACACAGAGTACAGGTATACATATGTGTTGTCTGCATGTCAAAACAGTCACAAAGGGCAGAAGACTCCATTTTTTGAAGTATCTCTGGATTTTGTTATGTCTCTGTGCAGTCTATTCAAAGATTTCCATTGCTTCCCAGCTTTTGCCAGACTCAGATGCCAGGTCTTCTGTTGGTTCCACCCAGGTCCTCCATAAGTTCCACCCAGTATTGGTTCTTTGTAGCTCTCTATAGGTCCTCTTTGCTTTTAAATTCTTTGCTTTTAAAGTCTTCTGCCAACTTAAGGAAGCTTTTCCTAGATTTTAATCTCAGATGGATTGTTGTAGGCCATAGAGTATTGTCTAGATATTGATAATTTAAGCCTCTCTCTGTGTGTATATTGCTGCTTCTTTGCGAACAGCAGACAGGAAAATGCCAGCTAGATGGTAGATATTATCTAGATGAGTAACTTGAAGGCATCCAATAATAATTCTGGTAGCTTCATTCAGAGCAACATCTACTTTTCCAGCATGTGCTGATTTATATCAAACTAGACAGACCTATTTGTCTGCAGAATAGCAAAGAACTAAAGCTGTTATCTTAAAGACCTTTGGTTTGGAACATCGGGCGGGGCTCATTAATTTCCTGAGCATGTTATTTAATCCACCAATTTCAGTTTAGTGTTAGTTCACATATATTAGGGCCCTTTCTAGAGTGACCCCTACATACTTAGGGAAGTAGCAATGCTCCAGTAACATTCCTTTTCATAAAGTACAGCTTCCTAGCAGCCTGCTTATTGTAAAGATGGAAGGCATATACTTGAGTTTTTGTTCAATTTGGCCATAATTGGTTATCACAATATTATTGATCCAGCTCTACCAAAGCTTCAGATAAACATTGTTCAACCTCCTCAAATATTTTACCTGTACATCCATTGCTCGATCATTACAGGTGAGAATGAGCACCTCACTACATTTTGGATGCTTCTGGATTGAAAGGATCAACCAGTTATAAATTGTTGCCCAGGGGACACCCAAATGTATTAATAGCACACATTCTTCCAGGAGGCTCCTTTCATGTCTCCCATGAACATGAACATGAAAGGACAGGTATGGAAAAAATGGTAAGAGGGGCATGTAACTAGAACAGAATATCAGCAAATAGCCCAAATCTGTAACGACAGAGTCAGGAAGATTAAGGCTCAAAATGAACTAAGACTTGCAATAAATGTCAAAAATAACAAAACAGCTTTTTCAGCATGTAAGGAACAAAAACAAAGTTTAGGAAATGATTTTTTTTTTAAAGACAAATTTTATTAGTTTTACAAAACAATACACAAACAATCAAGGCATAATAGCATAAAAGATCTTTTCTAAAAAAACCAATAGAACATACAAAATAGTTCCAAATTATAATATATATATTTACGTTATCTGTTCAACTTTGTATCTTATCCCAGCTTCTCCTTTTCATTCTATTATCCAAATTATATTTATTGTTAATTAAAATTTTATTGCCTTTCAGAAACAATACACAAACATACAAAACATAAAACATAAAAAACATAAAACATCTTTTCTGAAAGCTGCTTGTTCCCAGGTTAAAACTCTTCGCACAGACACAAATTCAAAAATCATATTTACTTTATATATCATTCTATATCTTATTACCATTTTCAATTTTCTATATAGCTTCTTCCCTCTTTTATCTTTCTTAGTTTTATTTTATTTATCTTATCTCAATTCAATTCATAATACTTATCATTCTTTGTTTGTTCTATTTCCAGCTATCCATTCACCTTTTCTCTTTAAATATACTTCTCCTGTACACTGATTGGAGTGACGCCTTTAACTCTTTCCCCTAACTTAATAATACTTAATATAACACTTAATTTATATTGGGATTCTGTTTAGTACATTCTAAAATTACACAATAAATTTTATGAGAAAAACAAAAACACAACAATAACAAAATAAAAGCATATAAAACCACTATCAATACCATTAAAAAGCTAATCCTATATATTAATACTCATTTATATCTTAAACATTTTACTCTAAATACACATATAAAAACACAATCTTATGTACCTTCCAGAATCCCTTTTTCAATTAGATTTACCCATTGTCTCTAAATAAGTTTTGTTTCTCTAAATCTTGCTTCCCACCATTAAGGCTTCTCAACCCTTCCTTTCTCTCTTGCTTATTCTTCTCCTTGCCCTTTTTACCCTTTTGTCTCTCCTCCTCCCTTTTCTTCTTCTGCTTACCCTCTTTCTGTTGTTTTCTAACCTTGTATCCACCTTTCATCTCATTTTTCTCTTTTTTGGTTGTTTTTTCAAACCTTAAAATCCCCTTTTTCTTTTCCTCTTTCTCCTCCTCCCCAAAAAGAACCCATTGTTCATCAAAGATGGCTTCTTCTTCTTCTTTGTCCCAGTCGTCCTGCTGCGTAGTCAATTTTTCATAAGTGCATACCGCCATTTCTAGAAATTGAAAAAGAGTGCCCAAAGTATCTTTTCCGTCTTGTTCTTCTTTTTTATATTTTTTATATTCAATTTTTAGTTCATCCACAAGCAATGCCATCATGAAGAGAAAAACTTTTTCCAAAACAACCACCCAAGTATTTTTAATCAAGAATAATTCCAAAAAGTTCCAAAGTCACCAAAGAATCCAAATAAACTATTTCTTTTAATACTTTTTTTCTTTCTTCTCTTTCTCTTTCTGGGGTTACTGTTTAATCAAAGAGTTCCAATTAAGATATATATTTCTTTAAAGTTCTAGGCAGTCTCCTCCTTTTTCAAATTCTGCTCCAATTTTTTTCCCTCTCCCTTCCCACTTAAAACAACAATTTTCCTTTAGATGTTCAGAAATCCATACCTCCAATACAGGTTTTCCGATTTCCTAAGTTGTTAAATTCAATGTCCAGGAATCCTTTATCCCTTGGCTTTATATGGGGTGGGAGAGTGAAGAAAAAAAAACTTTCCCTTGACAGCTTTCTCCGCCGCTTTCCAATCTTCTTAGGGATACAATGTATCTTTCAGACAATTCAAGCAATTCAGTTGTCAGGGTATTTAAAAGTTGTTATTTTCCCGGCTCAGCCAGCACTTTCACTTCTCCTGTTTCTTCTTTCTCCTTCTTCCTCCAGCACAATCTTATCCAGCTGCTGGCTTCTTTGTGGTGGCCATTGCTGACCGCCGCTCCACCGCCTTGAGAAAAGGAGGTTATGCCAGGTGGGGAGGGGGTCTGCGATACCCCCAAACCCCTCTCCGGATCCTCCCTATCTTCGGCTGCCTCTACGGGGCAGTCTTATGCTCCAGACCCGTCAGGATCGGAGGCACCAAGACGGCTAGCGCAACAGGGATCGCGCAGGATCGCGAATCCCCGCTGCCGCCGAAGCCTGGCAAACCGGAAGAGCGGAAATGATTGATCCACTAGTGGCAAGGAAGTGGTGGGCAGCAGGCAAAAAGCAGAAGTGCTTAATTCCTTCTTTGCATCAATAGAGGAACAGCATCAAGATCATAGGAAGTGATAGTACCAATCTATACTTCACTAGTGAGGCCACAATAGGAATATTGTGTCCAGTTCTAGTCACCATGATACAGAAAAAATGTTTACACTCTACAAAGAGTGCAGAGAGGAACCTATCAGAGATGATACGGAGTCTGGAGGCTTAAATAATACAAAAACAGCTAGGGGAACTTTATATGTTTAGTTTAACAAAAGAAGACTTAGGGTTGCCATCATAGCTGTCCATCAGCTGTCCACCTGAAGGGCTGTCACAGGGAAGAGGGTGTCTATTTATTCTCCATAGCACCAATCTGGAACTAAGGGGGAAATTCCTTACAGTGAGAACAATTAATGGATCAGCTTGTCTCCTGGAATTCTGGGTGCTTCATCACCTGAGGTTTGCAAGAAAAGATTGGACAACCGTTTGACTGGAATGATATAAGAGCTCCTGTCTTGGGCAGAGAGTTGGATTAGAAGACATGCAAGGTGTCTTCTACCTCTATAATTATACAATCCTTATCTGTGTTGTCTTAAAAGGGGGAAGGTTTTTCTCAAAACCTTCAACATTCTGTTAGCAGAAAGTACAGCAGCTGTGTCCAGCTTGTGGGCTACGGGCTGCATGCATCTCTGAACATCTAGTAATGCGTCCTCAGAAGATAATCAAAAATATAAAAAAATAAAGTAAGTTTAATATTTATATACATTAACTATATTATATATTTTATGTGCGACCCAAGAGAATTTCTCTTCACTCAGTGCATACCAGGCAAGCTAAATGGTTGGACAACCATGCTGTACATCTCTATGAAATCTCTATGTTATGTTTCTTAATCTAGCACGCGTTGAAGAACCGAGACAATTACTGTTCTTTTCTTAACAAACAGCTCACCAAATATAAAATGTTTACATGTACCTCCTGTGTGTTGGAAATAATATGATCCTTTCATTACAGGGTTGTTTTAATGATAATAGCAGGTACTAAATGTTTGATTGCAATAGTTTTGAATTTACAGATACTCCATTACTCTTAACACTCCTCACTATCTCCATTGTTATAAAATAAAGAACTTTGAGTTCTTTGCTTGTTGAAAAACTGGAAGAATGTAAAACAGATTTTATCAGGATGAGACCTTCCTGTTAGAGCAACCCCGTGTTGAGAATGCTTTGTGAGATTATCAACAATAATTAGAATATTCCTTGAGTAATAAGAAAAGCTCTTCATCTTGTCAAAATATTGATCTTTTTTATTACCTTTTGGACAACTAAGAGGTAAATGGTCATTTCCTACATTTTACAGAAATGTGAAATATGGATTGAAAATTCAATTATCCAAGATCATTTTGGTACATTCTAGAATGGATTTCAGGTTTGTATCTGTAAAGACATGGGGCTTTCTAATTTCTCAGCCATTAAGCATCCTTTATGTGTCTACACAAGTGAATAGCTTTCCATTGGGTAAGTCCAAGTTACAGAATACAAAATTAATATGCTTTGTCCCAAATTGTAATTAAACATAGTCCATCACAAGCCTTTACTCTTTCCATTCCCTCAATCCAAATAGAGTTTAAGCAGCTTTGTGCTGATGGAAGAGGAACAATGAATTCAATTAGTCATTTTTTAATCATTAAATAAAAGCTGGAAAATTAAACAAAAAGGAAAAAAAGATAATGGAATATTTTCCTCAAGATCTCAATGAGATATTAAGGAGGTTTTTAAAAAAGTTATGTTGGCCCATTGTTCTTAAAAAGGCAGAAAATAACAGTTTAGAACTGTTTGTCTTCTCAATTTAGAATAAAGAAAAGGAAGAATTATCCTTTTATATTAAATGCAAAATAATACATACATTAAAATGAACCCATCATACAATCTGTGAAGTCTTAAACATGTTTTAAAGTAACATTTAGACATAGTCATCCCTATTTATTTTACCCACTCTC
The DNA here is from genome assembly GCF_049901735.1 of Notechis scutatus. Taxonomy (NCBI): domain Eukaryota; kingdom Metazoa; phylum Chordata; class Lepidosauria; order Squamata; family Elapidae; genus Notechis; species Notechis scutatus. Next base: position 132,393,307 of record NC_142012.1, read on the forward strand.
AAGAAAACCAGTACACATTCCATTTCTTACCCTGCCCTGATAAGTTCACATAATATTGTTACAGGACATAATATTCTGATTCTTTCCATCTCAGCTGCTCTTGGAAATATAAACTCAGAAAAAGCAGATCCTCCTTCCAAGATAATTACCTCATTAACTAGCTCCGACTCACTAATAATACACAGACTAGGATAGTTTCTGATTGTGGGCTCTGAGGAATGTTCTACCTTCAAAAATATTCCTTTCTCCCTTTTCTCCATGCTGGACTCTATATACAAATGCTATTGGTATTGGGAGGAAGTATTCCATTGCCACCAAAAAGAGATATTTCTTCAGTTCAAAAACAATTTCAAACGATTCTTGAGGACAATTATTCTTAGTGTCCAAATCTATGAGGATTCCTATTCTGAGGAACAAATAGTTCTTCAAAGATGTAGAAGCTATTTAATTGTATTGATAAACCAAAGGCAGAGTATTCATTTGTTTGAATTCAAAAAAGTTTTTAATTAGAAGAAAAACCTTTCTCCCTAACAGGGAATAGCAAGCAGTTAGGTAACAATAGAGATTTAATTCTATTTTTTTCAATTGTCTCATATTTTAATATGACCTTCATAATAAATTTTATTATTTTAATTATATAACAATCTTTAGATATAATTTAAAATTAATTTCACTTAAAAATTTAATGTAACTCATTCCAGAGTAGACATAAGGAAAATTTGTCAAGCTTAGCATCATAGACAATATTACATTATGCTTTATTTTAAGAAATGTAATATTAGCTCTGTATTTTATGTCAGTTTTTATTATTGAAGAAAATTACAAAGCCAGGTGTTAATTATGTTGCTAACCTGGCAGTGGAGAAATAGATGCAGTTCCATGAATCAATTACATTCCAGGAAAGAAAATGACTTGAACATCCATGGATACTTATGATTATCTATCTCATTTTGAGTGTCTTTGTTATCTAATTGCACACAATGCATCTTTCCCATTAAAACATTAGAAGGAAGTAAACTATACAGGACTTAAATTGTCTCTTATTTTTCTGGGGGGAAATAGTTATTGAGGAAACCTGCAGTACCAGAATATAAATTCACCATTTCCTTCTTTGGAATTTATTAAACTGTCAATTGCCACACACAACAATCCTGGTAAATAATTATTTTCTTTGATAAATGGATGAGTTCTCTTCACAAGTTGGCATCTACATTCTGTAAATCTAGATGAGTTCTCTTCATAAGTTGGCATCTACATTCTGTAAATCAAGAAAATATCTGAGTTCAAAATGTAGATAATAGAAGAAGAAGAGGTGGACCTAGTTGCTGTCTAGATCAGACTAAAAGCCAAGATTTGGTTTTTATAATGGATAATTATTAATAGAAAGCCTATAGACAGAATGAGAACAATAGTGTTGCCTACTAGGTCTACTAGAACCAGGCTGAAAAATCTGGATAAGTTAGTGCTTTCAACAACTCTTTATTACTAGCTAATGGCTCTCTGCATGTTTGTAGCTTAGATCTGGTATACTTACCCATATCAAGTTTTTGAGATTCATGGACTATTTGGAATTGGGTGGCAATATCAGTATATAATATAGATAGTTCTCAGTCACAATAATTGGGACCAGAATAACCACAACATCATATGACTCTTAGCAACTGCAATTCCAGCACTTCTGCTTGCTATCATTAAGCAAATTCTGCACCATTGTTAAGCATTAAATCACATGATTGCCACTTGGGCTGGCTTTGCTTGCCAAAAGTGAGAAATGAAGAGTACAAATATTGCTCAGGTGAGCACAGAGCGCTGCAACAGCAAAATTGCAAATTAGTCACTGACCCCCAATATTGCAGTCACATGACCATGGGGACACTTCAGCTATCATAAGATTGGTCATAAGTACCACTCCTTCAACCCTATCATAAGTTTGAGCAGTTACTGAACAAGTAAGCCACTAAGTAAGAATCACTTGTAATTGATTGCAACACGAGAGGTTTTAATTTTAGTTTCAGTTATAAAAAGTAAAAGAACTATATATAGCTACAGAATGATGTGAAGATGAATTATATGCATAAAAATTGGAGAAGTTTGCTTGTATTTTGAATTCAGGCATGATATAGACTTGAGAGAACTACTTTAAATATACATACTTGTTAGTATTTTCTTGAGTTTTTAATAAACTATGGAACATGACTTCTCTTTCGGAATTATGAAGACTTGATGAACACTATTCTGAGATTAGTTCTGTTGTTTTTACATTTCTTGTATTGAGTATTATTTCTATTTTTGTAAGCATCTTCTCCATTTCTAGTATGTTTGCTGTTGTTTCATATTCTCTTTTTTATATGTGCATAATGTAAAAAGATCACACAATTCCTTTTCAAAGTAAGCAATATTATGTCAAGCTCAGAAAAGAAATAATTAAGAAATAGTAAGTCTAAAGGATTAAGGCATGGGATAAGAAAAACTGAAAGAAATAAGCTGCTGTATATCTAGTTTTCAGCCAACTATTAGCTGTGCTGCCTACATTCAGCCTCTTTAATTCTTGACCTTATCTCTTGTTGGGGACATTGAAAGATGTGAAGTCCATAAAAGAGAGTACAGGCCAGTACATGCCAGTATTGGTTGCATAAACCAGCGGTCGCCAACTGGTGGGCTGTGACAAAATTTTGGTGGGCCACAGAGAAATCTCACCCCCAGAACACCCCCCCCCCCAAAGCAATTAATCCAGGCTACACAGAAACATAAGGCTGCTCAGCCCACATGGCCCGCGGGAACCCTCCCCGCCCACTCACTCCTTACCCAGCAAACTTGTCTACTAAGTTGCTCTTTTTCCTGCCATCATCTGTTCTGCTGTGTCAGAGATTTAGATAAGCTAGGAAGCAGGAAATGGTTGGATTTCTTGCTTTCTAGCTAGTCTTTAGATCTTCAGCTCAGCACAGCTGAACCTCCCTTAGGACTGAAGGTTTGCTTGCAAGCAAATTCAGTGAGACTCACGGCAAGCAAATTTGAGAGACTGAGCTAGCCAATGGCAGATAGATAGATCACTGAATGATTCTGTGAGCAACTCAATCTGCCTGCTTTGCCTGCTTTTGGATAAAAGTTACTTTTTTATATAGAAAATTCAATATTTACATACATGGTGTGAGTTAATTTTGTGAGTTTGCTTGCAAGCAGATTTTATGTGACAGACTGAGCTAGCCAATGGCAGATAGATAATTTCTGAATGAATCTGTGATTCTGTGAGCAACTCAATCTGCCTGCCTGTTTTGCCTGATTTTACGTAAAAGTTGCTCTTTTTATTTAAAAAAAATCAATGTTTATATAAATATTTATAATATTTACATACAAGCCATGCCCAGCCAGTCACATGACCACCAAGCCACAAATTAGGCCATGCCCACAGAACCAGCTAGTGGTCCCTGAGATCTAAAATTATGAGTCTGGTCGTCCCTGAAGTCCAAAAGGTTGGGGACCCCTGGCATAAACCATTATGTGTAAACCTCAGTAAGACAGTTTATATAGTATACCTCCAGTAGCCAAAGGAAAAAAAAACATATCACGTGTTGTGTAACATTGTTTGGGCAACAATATATGTTTAAGAAGCTCAGGATTTAACACAGTATGGAAATCCAATCAATAAGAAAGAGTGTGTGAATAGATACTCTGCATTCTAGTCAGTTTGAAAAGATAAACAAGATATTCATTCCGGAAGAAAAAGATGAACAGAAGTAGAAGAATGATGATAGCTGGGAAGAGCTGAAGAGATGACTTTGTCTCTGTTTATTCCTTTTAAAATTTCCTCTGAAAAGAAATGATATGTATGCATACCTGTTCCAGATCATTACATTGTTGCTTAATATGTGAATTGGAAGAATAGTTTTTGGTGTGTGCATTGTGGATTCCTTCTATTGGGTATCCCGTGGTATTTCCATCTGTTCTGAAAATAAATTTAGAATGTAATATCAGTACAGTTACCATACATCCTTTATTATAAAGATCAGTCCTTTACAGTATTTCAGAAAACTGTCCTTTACATTAATTACATTTTACATTTACATAAATTACATAATTTACATGAACTACTTTTTTTCTCTCTTGAATTTTGCAAACAAAACCTTGTAAAACAAAGTCATAAACCATTTTGTTACCCTTATGAACCTCTTTTAGATTTCCCCCTTTTTCAGGTTTGTCCCTATTTTTTCCCAAGGAAATATGGTATATTCACTGCAATTAGAAGTTACAAAGTCAAGTAATAGCAAGATGACTGCTGAATAAAAATATGGAAGACTGTTGCTTTGTCTCTGTTACTGGGGCTGCTATTGAAAAAAACTAAAGGATTTGCCCTCGAGGATATCCGTGAACAAGAATATACTACCAAAGAAAATTGCATAATACTGGGGAGTTTGCACATAGCAGCAATGCAGTTTAGTGATTGCTTTTTTAAAAACATTAAAAAGAATAAGCATGATTGTATAAAAAGGGACCTAAGAAGATGTGGAGGCCTAACATATTCTCTTCGACTGTAGGTTCTTTGAAAGATGTTGCTGTTGCTGTAGGCCAGGGGTCCTCAACCACCGGGCCGCGGACCGGTCCCGGTCCGTGGAGCACTCTGTACCAGGCCGCAAAGAAAAAAAAATTAAAAAATGGCGGCTTTCTTCGCCTTCGGTGAATGCACAAATGAAAGAAGGGGAGGGAGGAAGCAACCGAAGCCTGTCCTGCTCTCTGGCTCAGCAGCTTCGGTTTCCTCCCACCTCGTTCCTCTCTCAGTCGCTCTCTCGCTCCTCCACCAGCCCAGGAAGAAACTGCTTCAAAGAAGCCGGGGGGGTGGCTTTTCCTGTCGCCGCAGCTCCTCCGAAGCGCCTGTTCACCCCCACCCCACCCACCCGCGCGCGGTTCAATTCAGTGCCCCGTTCTGCCTGTCTGGTTGTTTGGGAGCAGCTTCGGCTGAGAATAATAACTATTCGCCTCTTTTTATCAGCCGAAGCTGCTCCGAAACGAAGAAGGCAGGCAGGCAGGCAGAACAGAGCACTGTGGATTGAACCGCGCGTGGGCGGGTGGGGTGGGGGTAAACGGGCGCTTCGGAGGAGCTGCGGCGACAGGAAAAGCCACACACACACCCGCTTCTTTGAAGCAGTTTCTTCCTGGGCTGGTGGAGCAGCGAGAGAGCGACTGAGAGAGGAATGAGGCAGACACCTGAGGGAGGGAGAGAGACACCTGAGGGATGGGGCTGAGGGAGGCAGGGCCGAGGCGCTCCCTGAACTTGGTGGTCTGCTGGCAGACGTTTTATTACCCGACTAGGTAACAACATCAGATGTTACCTAGTCAGGTAATGAAACGTCTGCAAGCAAACCACCAAACTCGGACTCTCCCCCCCCCGGTCCTTGAAAAAGTGTTTGTGCTTGAAACTGGTCCCTGGTACAAAAAAGGTTGGGGACCACTGCTGTAGGCTATTTTTTGAGCAGCTGTCATTTAGTTGTGACATTCAGTATCTTCTGTTGGTATCTGCTTCCCCTCTCCCTTCCTGTTTCATGCAAAGTTCAAGTTAGTTTCCTCATTTTGCACTAAGATGCATTTCTGAATTAAGAAATCATCAAACAAGTTTGTAATTTAAATTTGGCCATATAAAACTGGGGTCCCCAACTTCTGGGCCATGGACTGGCAGTGATCTGCCACATGCCGAAAACTGGGCCACGCGAACAAGCGAAGCCCCATCCATGAGATGCACGAAGCACCTGAAACCACGTCCCCTCCGGGCCACGGAAAAACCTCTCCAAAGAACCAGTCCCTCGTGCCCAGAGGGTTGGGGGGGGTCACCATCCTCTCCCTGTTTATTAAAAAAATGGTTTTTTAGCTACAAATAAAGCAAAAACAAATAGAAGCATATAACTGGGCAACCTGGAAAAATAAGAGGAAGATGTGTTGAATATATTTGCCACCTTGAGTTATTTTTAAAAATAATAAAGTGGGATCTTCATAAATAAATAAAATATACTAAGGTGGGATCTTCATAAATTTTATTTTACTCTTGAGTAATTGTAAAGCACTTGGTGAATTGTTTTGTCAGACAATATTTACTTCATGGAAGAGAGCCCTTTTAGCTTGGATACAGTGTACCATAATCAAGGTTTAGACTCATGTGAGAAGAATCTGAGCTGGCATTCAAAACAACAGTAAGTGCTGTTGTTATAAACGCTGCAAATGAGTGGCAAATGTAGACTTTTGTCTGTGGATGTGAAGCACTCTTCATGCCCTTTAGTGCTGGAAGATTCAATATGTTTAACCCAGATGCTGAACATGTAAGATCATCATTACTACAGTGTTTAATATATCCTGGAACCATAAACCTATGCCAAATAAACTGACTTTCGCTAATCATCCCAAGACAAAAGAAATATTATCTCAATTTGTATGGAAATTCCATTTTGTACAACTGATTCAACTTTTAATTCCATCTATGATTAGCAAGATTGAGTAATTTATTCTTACCTCTTCCAGGCAAGAGCAGTTATTACATTCAAACAATAGAAATGAAGGATAGCATATTTGAACTCAAGAATTCTATTCATTAAAAAATTATCCCATTTTCCAAAAAATACAGTCAACTATACATCTAGTCTTCAATCAAATTTAGCACAATAATGGTCATGTTTTATGACTATTTCATAAAAACATGGCTAAAAAAAGGTTTTGCTTGTCCTGAGGACTTGGTATGGATCATGGTTATGATTAAATTAGGTCACATTAACTTCAGCAAATCTAAGGCCTAGACAAGATTCCACAAAGCTATTAATAATTTCCTTCTCCTTTTTAATGTTCCTTTCATCCACTCCAACTGGACTGGATGTAATATTTGACAGACTAAGCTACCTTAGAGAGAAATATTATAATATATACATAATTATACATAATTCAAAAAAATGTCAAGGATGTGCTTTTTTTGCATTCAAGAATCAGTTATTTGCTGAGAGATGTGCTTGGTTTTAGCCAAGGTGTCAAAATTAGCTGAAAGGCTTAGGCAGTCTTTTGTTTTGTGGGTCTGAGGCTCACTGAAAGGTCAGGGAGGGTTATGGGTGGTGTGGGTGTTGTGGATGGCATGGAGGCTTTTTCTTCTCACACAGATATACAGTAGATGTATTTCAACCAGTGCATAGACTACTTCAAAGTAGTCAGAACCAGCTGTTTCTCCTGACCCTCACTCCTAGGTCCCACTCCCCATGCTTCCACATTTGACACAATTCAGAACAATATTAGGTCTTCTACTTCATTTACTTCTATATTGATACACTAATTTCATTCATGAGAAAAAGTTCCAGTGGAGAGAATGTACATTAGTTGTGCAGAATATACTGAATAAATTCAGAAATAAGTTTATTATTTATTTAGAATATGGTACATGTTAGCCAGGGATCACCAAGGTGGCTGGCTGCCTCTGTGGGAGGAATTTTTTTTTGATGTTATCTTTACCCGCAGGACATCTGAATGCCAGTAGGCATTCATGGGGGGCTCCTTTGTTGTCCCTGCACAGTTTATTTGCTCATGGGAATTGAACTGCCAAGCTGCCGACTTCAGCAATACGCAAGCCCAGCATCTTATCATGTGAGCCACTGCAGCCCCAATTTTTTATTGTGAAATCTCAGAGCTAAGTATTTGAAGATCTGACAAGAATAAAAATTACCCTCCTTCAAAAGTTGTTTTGACCTTCTAAGTTGTAATTTTATGAAGGTCAACCTCTGAACCCAGTGGTAGACTCATCGAATTGGATTGTTTATATAACATGGTCTAATGTCAGTACAGAAATCCAAATTAAACCATCCCTATTGATGGCTTTTCATGATTGTATAGAATGTTGGTTCTATATAATATAGACAAATAGAATTATATTTATAATATTTAGATAAAAATGAGTTGGAAAAAAAGTGACTTTCTTTTGAATCGCAGATGAAAATTCATGTAAGCAAACACGAAGTGATAATGGTTAGTGTAATGGGAATTGCAATTTAATGAAGTATGTGATTACAAATGGTTTTTTATGGTGAAAGCTTACGCAACACTAAGCAACAATAAAATTATTAGGCTTTTTTAAAGGGAAAACTGGATTTTGATTCAGTACTAGCATGTAAACTTTAAAAATAAAATAGGTTTTATGGCGTGAAAAAGTGCAGTTGCTATTTTATGCAGTGTTTAAAGAGATGTGTTGTTTGTTTTGCTGTTTCAGTAAATTATGCTAAATCCTAGATATTGGATATTTTTCTTGTGATGAATACAAAATATATTTAATACCAACCCCATGAGACAACTGCTGAAGTGATTTATCAACACTAACTGCAAGTTAGTGGAGAGTTCCTCCTGAGTTCCTCAGAAGCTACCTTCAGATTCTCTGTGTTGTTATGAAGTTTCAATTCCTCAGAAATGGGGCTTGTTCAAATTGATATTTAGATACCAAGATACATATAGGAAATGACTTACCATTGTCAATTCTCTTTATTATTAATGTCACTTTGTCCCAATAGAAAGTGTAAGTAATACACCTATTCCTTAAATGAAGAGCCAGAGCACATGACTACATAGTTCTTTATCTGTGATTGCAAAATGTCTTACTTGTTTCTGTTTTAGTACTATTCTGTATGCATGAGTTCACACAGTTGTTCGAGTAATAACAGCTGCATAGAGCTCAGAGTCACTAAAACCCATCTGCCCTTGATCTAAAGATTTCCTGCAATAGCTATTGAAGCTTGCCCTCTTGCACAAGCAAACAGGAGTTTAGATGGGGATATCTCCTAAGGAAGCAGGAGAGAGAGGAAGACAAAAAAGAAGTTTAAGCAATAGTTCCTTGTTGTTTTCTGAATATTGAGGTATGGTTCGTAATTGCTGCTATTTAACAAATATTACATTGGATTATTGTATGTGACTAGACTATTCTTGCTGCTGATCCTCTTGAGGCACCGTTAGAGATTACAGATTAAAGAATAGATCAAGTCAATGACATCTCTTAGCAACTACATAGATGCATTGTTTCCAGGATTATGTGTCTTCTGCCTGGCTTTTTAGATCTCTCATTCCTGTCATAAATCCATCCACAGTGCTGCTACTCACTCTCTTCTTCTCTTTCCTTCAAATTTCCCTATCCTTATGGGCTTAAGGGAACTGAATAATTGTAATCTTTGCAGGTGTAGACCAGTGGTGGGATTCACTTTTTTTTACTACCGGTTCTGTGGGCATGGCTTGGTGGGCGTGGCAGGGGAAGGATACTGTAAAATCTCCAGTCAGAGGTGATATTTGCCAGTTCTCCAAACTACTCAAAATTTCTGCTATCGGTTCTCCAGAACTGGTCAGAACCTGCTGAATACCACCTCTGGTGTAGACACATCATGACACGTGAATATCCTTTCCAAGAGGTTTATTATTACATACCATGTGCTGGTTTGCAGTATATTTCTTTAATGTTGAAGGTTGATCATAAAAGGCAGGAGTTATTTATCATCCTAAGTATCACTTCACTGAGCATCTTCTATCATTTGTGTATCTTATTGGAGGCCCTATAAAAGACTAAGAAGGAAACCAGTTCCCCAGAGAACAAACGCAATGCAAGAGTTTACAGGGAGAGTAAAGGAAGCAGAAGGAAGCACTTCTATTTTTATTGGTTGTTCATCACAACCTGAAGATGGAGGCTGGGCTGGGCTGCTGGGGGTTTGCAGGGGTTTGGGAGAGCCCTGACTATCATTCTGTGCTGTTTGGAGAACCCACAAATCCCACTCCTGGCTGGGCCTACCCACTCTGCCCTTCCCCTTCCAGGGGTCCCCACATGGCCCATTTTGGATGCAGATAAGTGCAAGGTGCGTGCGGAGGCTCGGAGAGGGTGAAAAATGGGCCTTGCAGAAGTTCAGGAAGGCCGGAAATGGGCTCTGGCTTCCAGAGAGCCTCCAGAGCCCAGGGAGGCCAAAAACGCCTCCCACTGTGGTGCAGGAGGCCGACTAAGCAACGTCCACCATGGCCACTCCCACCCAGCAACTAGGCAGAGAACCCTTTGCTAAAATTTTTGAATGCCCCTGGATGGAGGAAATTATTCTCATTACTTGCAGAGGATGTGCCATGTATATTTTCCTTCCTCTGAATGACAAGATGCTGGAATTGCAAGCTTCGGCAGTGAAAGTGAGAGAGTTATAGACAAAGCTATCCACTTTTCAGATTCTCAGGGATAGGGTTAGAGTTGTAGAGAAGACAATAAGACACATTTAAATAGCAAAACTGTGCTAACTAGTATCATTGTACCACCTTTAGATCTCTAACACACCTTGCTCGGGGCAGCTGAGATAGAGTTAACTCAGTAGCTATCTAGCTCCACCTCTGAAGATATCTAAGTTTCTTGTAGGAAAAGGACATCAAATTGTGATATATAGTAAAAAAAAAAAAGTTGGTCTTTTGATGGGACTGACCAGCTAGTGATATTCCAGGTCAGAAGGGAAAAAAGATAGTCATTTGAGGCCCACCAGAAGATATGGTTTTGATAAGAAGAAGCTATGATGTTATTATATTCGGTTAGGATGTCACCAGCAGCCATTATGGCCTCCTCCAAAGAATGACTCGACTCATATACACCCTACATCAGCCCTTCGGTGTCTTCTTTGGAATGGATGACATTGACACCATTTAAAACTTGCTTCTGTTTTGCTACTATTCTGTATGCATGAGTTCACACAGTTGTTAAAAGCAGTAACAGCTGCATACAACTCAGAGTCTCTAAAACCTTGAAGGGGGCTTCTCCAGAAATGTTGGGCAAAGATATGTCAAATCATGCTGCATATGGCTTATTGAAGTTGGCAAGGATCCTCTGCACATCTCCTGATTTGTTGCTGGAGGCCCCATGGAATATCCTGATGATAAAGACAATGGCAATCCTATGCAGTCAGCTTTTGGAGAGGTACCTAAGCAACACCTAAAAAGCACTAACATATCTACAGATAATTAGCTGTCTGTCCCTCCCCATTAATATATCTACATTCTTTCATTTTTCAGGTCCATACATCTGAAACTGAACTTTCCAATCTAATGTATTGTACATTATGGTTCGTGTCAACTTGTTTAGAAAATGGGTGTTGGGCATTCTCATTTTCATTTTGGTCCTGACTGTTTGTCTGTGGAAAGAAACACGGAAAGGAATTTACATCTCCATAAAAACAAAAAGCCAAACTGATCATCTGCAGCTGTGGAAATGGATTACAGTGAAATCAGAAAAGGGCCAGAATAAAACTGTCAATGGCACAGGCAAAGCTACTTTGTCTAACAAAGAATCCCAGGTTAAATTTAATAATATTGAACCAAAACCCGAGAAAATCAAAGTCTGGAACAAGTATAGTTCTTCCCAATTTCTTCAACCTAGACTGCAAATGGCAAGAAAGCGTTACTTAAAAATGAACAAATATCACGTGAAATACACTGGACCAAAGAATACTGCTAAACTCAGTCCAGAACAAGTGTTGTGCCAACTTCAGAAAAGAATAGACTTTAGGATGATAACTGCATCTGATGCCCCTTTTAATACACCTGAATGGGAGACATACCTGCCTAAGACAAATATCAGCATGGAACTAGGGAAGCTGGGCCGATGTGCAATCGTATCCTCTGCAGGATCTATTAAGGACTCACATTTGGGAGCAGAAATAGGTTTGTATTTGTGTATTTTCCTGTTATAACAAAAGCAACTAAATATGATTTAAATGTTTTCCTGTTGAGTTTTCCATGTAATGGGGCAGGAAAAGCTAGTTTATTCTGAGCTAATTGGTAGAATCTGTGGAATGATTTGTCTCTGGAAATTGTGGGGGGGCCAACACTGAAGGTTTTTAAGAAGAGATTGAACAACCATTTGTCTGAAATGGTGTAGGGCAGGGGTCCCCAACCCCCAGTCTGTGGATCGGCACTGGTCTGCAGCATGCCAATAAATGGGCCACGCAAACAAGCGAAGCCCCATCCACGCATTGCAAGCAACATGTGAAACCACAACCCCTCCAATCCACAGAAAAACCTCTCTCCACGGAACCGGTCCCTGGGGCCCAAAAGGTTGGGGGCCTCTGTTATAGGGTTTCCTGCTTGAGCAGAGGGTTGGACTAGAAAACCTCCAAGGTCCCTTCCAACTCTGTTATTCTGTTGTTCTGAATGCAAGTATGTGGAGGGCACAAGCTTGGACAAGACTGAAAACCCAGCTGGAAGCCCTAAGCCATTTTTCCTTGCTATCAACATGTCCAGATTAAGGTTCACTTGGTTGTTCCTCATATACTCCAGTTATTTGCAATCAATCAGAATCACAGTTGTGTTTCTTTATTGCAAAAGAGGCAGCTGCAGGCATTGGATAAAGCTATCTGTGCCTAACTTTACATCTTAGTTAAAGGAGTAGTTTATTGTATAGAGATTAATGCTCTTGTGTTTTAAATGTGCTCTCTCTCTGCAGAAATTATTTTTTTCAAAAGCTTAACATTAATGTAGAAGCAGATCAACATAAATTAATTATAAGGCTATGGAATAGCTCAGTGGCTAATACTCTGAGCTTGTTGATCAGAAAGGTCAGCAGTTCGGCAGTTCGAATCCGTAGCACCACGTAACACAGTGAGCTCCCGTTACTTGTCCCAGCTTCTGCCAACCTAGCAGTTCGAAAGTATGTAAAAATGCAAGTAGAAAAATAGGGACCACTTTGGTGGGAAGGTTACAGCATTTCGTGCGCCTTCGGCATTTAGTCATGCCGGCCACATGACCACGTAGATGTCTTTGGACAGCGCTGGCTCTTTGGCTTTGTAATGGAGATGGGCCCCGCCCCCTAGAGCTGGAAACGACTAGCACGTATGTGCGAGGGGAACCTTTATGTTTATACATTTTTCAAATACATGACAAGAACATTGAGGTGACCTTGAAACTTCTTCCTGTTTTTTTTCTGTAGAACACAGGAGGATTTCATAGCTGAACTACTGAAACTTTAAAGACTTTGCTCTGAGATGCATTCAGTTCACATTTTCTGTTTCTTTCAGACAGCCATGATGCAGTCCTGAGGTTTAATGGGGCCCCTACCAAAGGGTTTCAGGTAGATGTTGGTGAGAAAACCACAATACGTCTTGTTAATTCTCAGGTAGGTCAGCCAAGTAACAAGAGAGGTGGGAGGAGTTGGTTTTCACATGGGCTAGATCTGCAAGCTCTCTTGACCAGGCCACCTTCCAGGTTTTTTGCCTGCGGAGCCACAAAGAAGATAAATGCCAGATGAGGGAGGGTTGTTGGGTCCAAAAGCTAGTACCATTTCTGCATCCAGTCCAACATTGGTCCCTTCCCACTATGGCTGGCTGGGGGATTGAGCAGCCAAGAAGTAGCTCTTTTCCCAGCCTAAGCCTTCTGGTTACTCTAAGGATAACCCTGTGAATTGGACACTTTCTGTTCCTTCTGCTAAATGAATCTCTAGGCTGCTATATTGTGCTGTGTGACCAAAAGGGCGAAATGGGTGGAGATAGGCTGATGGGAGGAGTTGGGATGGAGTCAGTTAATGCAGAGAAGAGTAGCATGAAGTTTTTGCCTAATAACTCTGTAGTCCTTGTTTAACAATCATAACGAGGACTGCTATTGTAAAGCTGCACAATCCCATGACGTTTTGCTTAGTGATGGAAATGCCAGTCTCAGGATCATAAAGTCTACCTATATTAGTTTAATTAAATGTTAATTTAATGTTATTAAGTTAAATGTAGCTTCTGTCCAGATCATATCTATTTCTGTCTTAGGTCCGCCAGCTATTTTACAGCTGACATTCAAGGACCATAGTCCAAAAATAGATGTGCAGTTTGTGCTAAATTAATAGATTGTCGAGATATGTCTCCCAATTTCCAGAACGTTTTTTTTATTTCTTTATATTATTAGCAGAGGTGCTTTTGAATATTTTCATAGTTCCTTTTGGTTTTGCGAGTTATTTTACCTTTTTTTTATTTTATTGAAGGAAGAGATTGCAGTAATTTATTCTCTGTTACAAATCTTTACATGCTCTGCCTCCACAGCTGGATGACCATGCCTCCTTTTTAAAAAATGTCCCATTAGAGAGTTCCTTTCTCTGGTTTTTTTTTGGGGGGGGGGGTGTTAATTGAAGCATGGGAAACCAGAAGGACTGCAGAACCCTGGAAATTGGATTCTGAACAAAAAGGGGAAAGCGGCATGGACACCTGTCACCAGTGCAAAGACTGCCAAGCCTCATGAGAATTTCACTGAAATGTTCTCTTTTCCGTTTTTGGAAAAAAAAATACATTGAAAGCAAGTTTTTCAACTTGAGCGAAAGAACAACCAAAATAAATGTAGGTGTAATTAAAGGCAATGCACTATTTTGAGCTTTGCAATCCTTTTAGAGGGAAACTTTTAGATACTTAAAAGTTATTAAACACATTCTGTAATTTAAAAAAACAAAAACAAATTCAGCTTCTTATTTATATTGCAGGAATCCAAATCATAAAGCAGCCAAGAGATGCAGCTTTGATTCCAAATATAGCTTTGACTCAAAATAAACTTATTACCAAAAAGTGCTATATGGTTTGGATTTTGAGGAAATTACACAGTAAACTTTGCAGAAATTCCTGCATCTGATTGGGCGGAGGGAGAGTGTTAAGCCTCCGCAATTACAGTTCTGACATGCAAGTGCAGGGAAAAAATATCTTTAGTGCCTATAAATTAATGTCAATGGTGGGGAAAAAACTTCACTGGGATCGTACAATCACCCCTGAAAATTATTCTACCTTTCTCTAGTAAAAAGAAAAAAGAAAAGAAAAACAGGACTAATAATGATGCTAATACTCTACCTAAAAGTTGTAAGTGGTAATAACCCCTAAGATGGATTTCAGGAAATTCAGTATAATTCTGCACGTTTACTTAGAATTAAGCAAGTCAGCGGTAAAATAACTAAATCTGGAGTTGACCTAGAATAGTAGCCGGGTCTGAGTTAACTACTGGAAAAAAATGAAGTTTTCTGCAAAAATACTAAAGATATGTTATGAAAATCATAAGTACTTGCACACTATCTTGAATCCAACTTGTAAAATTGCTTGGTAGAATTTGTAGTCTACCATCCTGGAGAGTGCAAATTGGGGAAGGCTACTTTAATTAAATAACAAGTGCACTCCTCTTTCATGATATATTAAAATTGTTATAAAGTGTTGAAAGAATGAAAGCAAATATAATGAATGATGGATTGAGTCTGGATTCTATTTCAAATTCCAAGGCTGCGTGTTTTTAATGGGGTCCGTTTTTTATGATTCACTCAGTCTTCAACAAAGTTAAAACTTAAAAATTTAATTTAGTCAAAAAAAGAATTCATGTTCTCTGCAGTTCATAACAATCTACTTCTTATATAGTTACACATTACATTTGGAACCATCATTCCAGTTTGCATATTTTAGGAGTAGCCTTCTTCAGTGTGATAGCCTCAACCTGCATTGCAATTCTAAAGACTTCTAGCCAGTTTCAGAAAGTTGTTGTCTAACATGTTTGGAAGGCACCAGGTCGGAGAGGAACACTCAAGAGATTCCATATTCTTAGCAGCTGACTCCATCAAAAAACATGGAATGCATGAATTACTCTGCATAGGATGAATGCAGTGCGGTGATGGAAATGGAGCCACTGAAAATCATTTCTTCTGTAGAAATACTTACAAGTTTACCTGAGCACAAGGAGAGAATTTATACATTTAGGTAGTGAGCCCAAAAATTATGTTGCTAAATGAGAAATTTGTTAAGTGGGTTTTGCCCCATTTTACAAGTTTACTTGCCATCTTTGTTAAGTGAATCACTGCAGTTGTTAAATTAGTAACACGATTGTTAAGGGAATTTGGTTTCCCCATTTCCTATTTCCTTGTCAGAAGGTTGCAAAAAGTGATCACATGGCTCCAAGACATTGCAACCGTCATAAATGTGAGTCAGTTGTCAAGCATCTGAATTTTGATCACATGACCATGGGGATGCTTCAATGGTCATAAGTGTGAAAATGGTCATAAGTTACTTTTTTCAGAACCGTAACTTTGAATAGCCACTAAGGGAACTGGTTTTTTTTCAATTAAGATTTTTTTTATTTTTGTTTTTAACACATCTCTTCACATGAGCAACATGATTCCAGATTGCAACATTTATACATAGTCATAATTATATTTCCTTCTATTTTATTTAATATCACCTCAAATCATCCACTGATCTTTAAATGAATTTCCATTCCATATTTCAATTCATTAATTCAATCTCTATATCATTTAATTTCCACATATATTTTGAATTCTTTATCCCCTATTATTTCCATTTTCAGCTTACCACCTATTTTATTTTACTTTATACTTCGTTACCATCTTAAACTTTCTCTAAATCAATATATAATAAACAATCAAAAAGTAGTAAAAATTAAACAAAACTAATGTTTAGGATCCACATGGTATATCCCCCCAATCTACCTTATATCTTATATTTATTCCAAAAGTGTGCCTATAACCATTCCATATTTCCCTTTTTTCCTCTTCTATATTTCCCAATACAATCCCTAATCATATATTTTCTATATTTCCACTTAGTCCAAATTTACCTATGGAGTTTAATAAATTTCCATTCCCCTGCTTTTAACCATCAAAAATACTCTCATTATAAATACTTTCTATTCCCATATAGTCCCTTCTAATTTATCATGCTTTCTGTTTCCTCATATCCTTTATATAATCAGTTACATTTTCTATTTCATGTATATACCAGAAAGAAAAAGAAAAACAGAAAATTAAGTTCCCCTTTTGTTTCCATAACCCAAGATTCACATTGTAACTTTTCCCCACTTTGTCATATTCTCTGTTTTTCTAATTTCATTTGAATAATCAGTTCCATATTTTAGATTTTTATATATATATATATATATATATAGATAGATAGATAGATAGATATATAGATAGATATAGATATATAGATATAGATATAGATATAGATATAGATATAGATATAGATATAGATATATATATAGAGAGAGAGAGAGATATAGATATATATAGATATATAGATATATAGATATATATAGATAGATATATATAGATAGATACACACACACATATATATATATATATAGGGTCTTCAGCTTTGTTCGGGTATTTTCCCACGTCATAGTAGTGGTGCTTTTAAAGTTGTAGCAACGTTTCAGCAGAATCTCATCTGCCATCATCAGGCTTCTGTATTGTGTCCGTCTGTGAGTCAGACTTTTACAGTGGTTTCAGATTTAAATTTGGGGCAGCCTATTGCTGTGCCAGAATGGTTTTTTCTTCATCCTGCTTGGTTGGGAGTCTTGGTCTGTGTTTATTGGTCTCGGAGTTTGCTGTGTTCTGCTTGATTGGTGTCTCTAATATCTTCTGTCTGTTTTTTGGCTCTTTTTGTATCTTGATTGGCTGGCAGCATTGTGTTACTTTATTGGAGGCCTTTAGTGCAGCTTGGCTTCAGGTAAATGGACGGCTATCATTAGTTAGGAAGCTGGGTTTCATCTGGGTGCCTGGTTGGGATGTGTTTGAGCTGGAGGTATCAGCGGGGATCTGTTTGTGCCCAGGTGTTTGCCTGGCTTGTGGTGTGGAGATTTTTTTGTTTGTGAGTGCAGGCTTCCAAATGATTGACAGCCTGGTGGAATCATCTCTTCTATTCATGCTTTCTGCGAATATATATATATATATATATATATATATATATATATATATATATATATATATATATATATATTTGTTTGTTTGTTTTCTTAAGTTTTCGGGTACTTACATGTATGGCCTTCAGCTTTGTTCGGGTATTTTCCCACGTCATAGTAGTGGTGCTTTTAAAGTTGTAGCAATGTTTCAGCAGAATCTCATCTGCCATCATCAGGCTTTTGTATTGTGATGAACACAATACATATACATATATATTTGTGGATCTTTGGTTATTTGGGTTTTCTCCCGCGTAAAATTGGAAGTATCTCGGCGATGTTTCGATGAAGTCTCATTCATCTTCTTCAGGCTTGTGTCTTCGGCTTTGTGCTTCTCGGAGTAATGTGAGCTTGCAGCTGCTTCTTCCTTTTAACTGCTAGTGGGGGTGTGACTTGATTGGGTGGGGGCTTGACTGTGTTCTGATTGGGTGGGGGGTTGGCTGTGTTCTGATTGGCTGGGGGTGTGTTCTGTTCAGGTGGGGGCTTTCAGGTGCCAAAACGTTGCTACAACTTTAAAAGAACAACTACAATGACGTGGGAAAATACCCGAACAAAGCCGAATGCTATATATATATATATATATATGTGTGTGTGTGTGTGTGTGTGTGTATATGTATATGTATATGTATATGTATATACGTATATATGTATAGAGAGAGGGGGGGTTTGGAAAGGATTCATAACAATAAAGCTCGTATATGATTGTATATATATTATTATATAAACAGGGTACTTCCCAGCAAATTTTAAATTTCAAATCTCCCCAATCTATATTTCTAGTAAAAAGAAAAAAATACCAATATACATTCCCATGTATTCCCATTTATCTTGGAGATAAAGGTTAAAGAATGTATATTCCACATATACATTCTTTAACCTTTATCTCCAAGATATACTATCTTTAACCTTTATCTCCAAATCTCTCAGCCTTATTATTTCTTTTAATTTTAGCTAGCTTTCCCTTTTCTAGGTTTTCACGGTCTTCCCTCTTTTTCCCTTCTGATATTATTTTTATTTCCCTCTGCCTATCAGCCATCTTTCCCCCCGCCCTTCTCTGTTGTCTTTTTTGGGATTTCTTCTTGTATGATTCCTTTTTCTTCTACTTAGTCTTGGGAGCATTTTCTCTTTTGGTGCTTCTATCATCATTTTCTCAATTTTAGATCCTTTTATGTCTTTTGGCAATGGCCCTTTTTCTCCATATTCATCTGGGCTGCTTTCCTTCTCCTTTAACTCCTCCTCTCTAGGTTTCCTTTGTTCTTCTGCGAACTGCACCGCCATTACTTTGTCTAGAAATATCTCTAATAGTCTCATTCTTTCTTTTAACATTCCTCTCACAGTTTGCAGTTCCAACTTAAATTCTTTATTTATTTCTTCCATTTTTTATGGAAGAGATAACTCTTTTATAGAAGAGTTATTCTTTATTTTATTAAAAATCAAAGTTTTCTATTGTGGTCTTTGCCAAAAGTCTCCATTTTTCTCAACTTCCCTTTCTTCTGTTACCTTGTCGCAATCAACACCAAACAGTCCCAAGATATTATGTTTGTTTATACTTGCTGCAATCCCCCCCTTTTTTTAGGTTTTCGGGGTTCTTGTTATGCTATAGTCTTTTATTTCACTTCTTTTCTCTTTCACACATTTATACGACCAGTGATTTTCCATAAAAACATGAAAGAGGAAATATCTTTTAACCATTAGATGACGCTCTATATCCAATCCACTTTTCAAAGTTTCTTTTTTTATTCTTGTTTCCATTATAGTAACCTTAAATTTTATCCATTCCGAGCAAGTCCAGCATTTTATCCAATGCCTAATTAGTGCTAAATTATGTATATTATTCCAAATTTAGTCTCTGCTTTCATATAGTTCTTTCTTTTCCAATTTTTATTTACCTTGTATTTTCCTCTTATTTCACATTTGCCGCTATCACGTTTCCAAACAAGGTCTTTTTCTTTCTGCTTTTCGGGGTTGTCAAAAAACGTTCAAGTTCTTTTATTTGGTTACACACCACTCACCATTTCACCGCTCAACACACACTTAAGTCCCGGCAGCTTCCCGTTTTCAGGGCAGCCATTAAAACTGCCGCTTCTCCCTGTCTTCCAGGGGAGTAATACCAAGCCAGGGAGGGGAGATGCAGCTCCTCTCGATCCAGCTGATGGTCTCCCCCTCTTCACCTGAGGTGGGTCAGATGAACCCAGTCCTGAAGGGACCCCTCCAATAGGGTAAGCACGGATCAAAACCATGCATAATCACGGTCTCTGCTCGACGGAAGCACCACCGGAAGTCAAGTGAACTGTTGTAAGTTGAGGACTACCTGTATTTTAGAAGTAGTAGAAGTAAAATTAATGCTGAAGTGAAAATTAGTTGATACACTAAATTTGGCTGGCCAATGGGAATATTGCATTATTGGTTAATTGGTGTAATTATACCATACTAATAATGGAAACAATTAATTGGAAATTTAAAAATAAATGAGAGACCAAGCAGAGCAGAAATCTCAAGTTGTAGTTCTGATGCATTGTGCTCAGCTAAAAATAACCCAAAATATGCAATGACAGGATATTAATGAGGTAGATGAGTTAACAGATAATGACTTTGTTAAGACAAGTTCATTATAAATATCCTTATTGTAGTTTGCAAAGCTCAGAGAAGTAAACAAACAGATTCCTTGTTTAATGATGGCCTGCTGCCTCAGCTGAACATCTGAGGTGCTATGGCAATTGATACTCTTCTGAAAAACCCATCAGTTTATGAGTAACTTCAGAGTTACTTTATGAGTACATCATTAAAAATGCAACTCCTCTATGAACCAAAAATAAAGTTATAGCATACTATTTTAACAGAAATAACTCTGCTATCTTCATATAGACATTCTCAGTCAGACAGCATTCTTTGCTTTTTTTATTTTTTTTTTTTTTTTGTAAAAAGGAGAATAAAAACTAACAAAAACTAATATAAGGAAAAAGAAAGAATAAAAAATAGAAGGGAAACAAGTTGAAGCCAAAGTGCAAAAAAGGATGAATGAAAGGTAATAGAAAGAAGTAACTTTCGAATTTCTTTACAGCAATTATGAGAACAAATACAAAAATTACCTCTTACTCTATGGTTGCAGAGAAAAAAACACCCTCTTTTTTCTATAATCCAGAGGCAACATTTTTTTGAAAATTATTGAATATTTACATTTGGAAGCAGTTGCAGTGATTTGGGAATTAAAGGCTTTGCTAGACCTTTATTACAAAATTATACAGTGGAAATTGTATGAAAAATTGAAAGAGGAAAGTCTGACTGATTTCTGCTGCCTATCAGAGTTGGGTCCTAGGCATTACCTGAATAAAAATTAATGCATGCACTCTCAAACTGATGATCACCTCTAAATGTTTTGTATCTTTCTTCATCCTGTACTTTATTTATGCTCCAGATACTGAATTTCTTGGGTTAGAATAGATTCAAAATGCAAACATTATTTATAGGGTCCACATTTGTTATTTCTCTGGCATCGTCACATTGGCTCACGGATGTCCTACTTGGGTTCTTTTCATTGTGAATGTCATCCATTTATTATAAGATATGATTGCAAGCCATAGTCAACCAGCTTTGCATGCAGTAGAATAGGTCTGCAAAAATTTATTGATTGATTTATTGGATTTATGTGTCACCCATCTCTGGAGGTGAGTCTGGATGGCTTACAAACATTAAAACCAAAAACATTAGAAAGATAAAACAGTGATAACAATAAGCAGAGTTATACTATTTATTATTAAAAGAGTAAAAGGGGGGCGGAGAAAGGACCACAAACACCAAGTTGGGAAGGTAGGTCTTCTCTCAATCTATCAACTGCCTCCAGAGTGATCCCTCCCTGTTGGAACCCCAGGCCTGCTGGTAAAACCAGGTGTTCAGGGCCCTTATGGAAGGTCAGGTGGGTCAGTGCAGATGTCATCTCAGGAGGGTATAATATTCCATAGGGTTAGGGTTGTTCAATGCTATCGCAAAATTTCAAATGATAAAATTTTTGCCAGAGGGGAGGTGCCTCTGTGTGTGTGTGTGTGTGTGTAAAGGTATTTGAGATATTTCTATTACTGTTTCAGCAAATAAAGTAGGGGGAATGTGTATGCATGCAAAGGTTCAAGATCATCCTGGTTGCTCTTTTCTGTACTTTTTCTGGACTCAGCTTTTTTTTTTTTGGTCACCTTGGTCACCTCACTAGACTCTAGAAAAAGTACAGAGAAGAACAACCAGGATGATTAGGGAACTGGAGACTAAAACGTATGAAGAACGGTTACAGGAAATGGCCATGGCTAGTCTAGTGAAGAGAAGGACCGGGGAGACATGATTGCAATCTTCCAATATTTGAGGGGTTGCCACAGAGACAAAGGGGTCAAGAGAACAATCAACCAATGGAACAGCTTGTCCTTGGAAGTTGTGGGAGAGCCATCACTTGAGACTTTCAAGAAGAGATTGGACTCCCATCTGTCAGAAATGGTGTAGGATTTCCTGCTTGGGCAGGGGGTTGGACTCGATGACCTACAAGGTCCCTTCCAACTCTGATTATCTGTTATCTTGGAGGTGTTGGAAATACATTTCAGATCTTTGCTTAAACATTCAAAATTAGAATTGGACTAAATCTGTACTATGTGTGTAGTAGAATTAAACACCTCATCACTCACAGAGGTGTTTAGTTCTTCATTTCCATATTAACTGTGCATTCATGTCCTTAAATACTTTTTGCTCACAGTATGTAATTTACTATGACTGAAACCTCACTGAGGCAAGAAAAGAAAATGTAAAACTCATGCAGTAGTAATTTGTTCCTGTTAATTATACTGTCACATAAATTAAGGGCTGGTGAGTCATACACACACACACACTCACACACACAAGATCTTCCATGCTACCTCAAGTCCTACACAGAGAAGTTGTGTAATGCATCTGGAAAGCATCAGGTTGGAGAAACTTAATTTAAAATAATGGTCCAAATAAAGCCATGTCATCTGACTCAAGTTAGCCTTCTACAATCTCAGATACATGCACTTCAACTTTCAGAATTCTAATGAACTCTGAACTCTGGGAATTGGATTGCATATACATGGAGGACATTCAGATTGGGAATGGATGCCCCAGGCTTTTCAAATAGGGAAGAAGGCAAAATGATCTCCATCTCTTTTATCATTCCTAGTTTGTTACTGTTGAAGAAAAGACATTTGTTTCAGATGTACAATTCAACTTTGGAATCATCATTATGTGGGATCCAGCACCATATCATGCCAGTATTTATGAGGTAAGTTTCATTGGTGTACAGTATACAGGATGTTAGTGGTGGGCCATGGGATAGGACCATATTTCATATGTGCTTCCTTTTAGTATTTCAGTGAGATGTTTTCTGGTCTCCAATTTAAATGAACTCCTTTTAAGGAGTTTTCTTTTAATATACCCTTACTATCAGCATCACACAAAATATTCCTGCTTGGGAGATTGGCAACAGCCACTTAACGTAGTTTATAGGTTTTCAAATAAAGCTGTTCTCAAAGGTCTGAGTATTGTATTGCTGGTGAGACAGACACGGAGTAGCAAAGCATAGTATAAACATTTTTTACTGCAGTGGTGGTATTCTACCAGTTCAGCCCGGTTCTGCCGAGCGGGTAGCACCGATGAGCAGTGGAGACTGAACCGGTTCCCCCGCCCATCCGCCCATACTAACATTTATTCCCTGCTTTTGAAGTGCAGCTGCTTTGCGCGGCACAGCAGATTGCTGCACGTCAGCTGCTGAAGCGACAGGAAGAGTGTAGGATTGCAGGAGGTGAGTTGCAAAGCCTCTGTGCCTGCGCAATGTGTGTGTTTGGTGCACATGCATGCACAAAGTGCGCCCACCAAGCCACGCCCACCAAACTAGTGATAAAAATTTTTTTGAAGCGCACCACTGCCTTCCTATGCTTCCCAAAAGCATTACTGTGTCACCTGGAAGTAAAGAACACAATATCTTTCATCTGAACTCTTTTCACTGTTAATTTGATTGTTTCACTTTAGGCTTTGTAAAGAAAAAAACTTTTTGAATTTAACATATCTATAACCACAAGAGAGAGCTCTTCTACAAGGAATCATTGCTTAAGACTTACCTATATATATATTTTTTGTTTATTCTTGAAATTTATCTGGGAAAAAGATCCAAGGACATTTAGACCAATAAAAGTACATTTAAATTCTATTACATTTTGTAATGATTTAATGATATGTTATTTTCTATTTTATGGTGTGTCATTGTTGTAGGGATAGCAGAAGGAGCTCCTGTAAACACACACATACACTTAAACACACATAATTACTTGAGATTACAGCAACAATTGTTATAAGATTTGCAATTAAGCACTTTCTTTATTCCTGCTTTTTATACTACATCATATAAATGTTTTATATATTGTTTAAGAAAGTTGTAAATGAATGTTACATTTAATATCTTTAATATCCTTTAACAGTATAATGTTCATTTTTAAATATGTTTAATGAAAAGACATTTTAAGGTCAAATCTGCCATTTACTTGCTAGAAATGAGTAAGAGGAGATAGGATAAAAGGATAAAAATTCTTCAAGAGTTGGAGAAATCCAACTGGAAATTGGTTCCTCTGTGTGTGTGTGTGTGTGTGTGTGTGTGTGTGTGTGTGTGTGTGTGTGTGTGTGTAAGATTGTACTTGTGATGAAGATTGGAAGCTACTTCTTTATATATATTTTCTTTTCTATGTACACTTTATTCTTTTTTTAACTTTCTTTTGTATTTTCTTTTCTTTCTGTTATTAAAACTTTCAATAAAAATATTTTTTCAAAGGGTCATATTTCCAAAGATATTTGTAACTCATTTTCATTTCTGGCTTTAGTGGGTTCAGAAACCGGACTTCCAATTCTTTGAAAGCTACAAGCATTATCGGGAGAGACATCCCAACCAGCCTTTTTATATCCTGAATCCCTACATACAATGGCAACTCTGGGACATCCTTCAGGAGAATTCACTGGAGGATATTCAGCCAAATCCACCCTCTTCTGGCATGCTTGGTAAAACTTTGGTTTCTCCTTTTGATTTGTATCCCTACTGTAGAGAAATAGAGTACAAAGATGATGCTATATACAATATACAGCTAGTCTTCAACTTATGACCACAATTGAGCCCAAAATTTCTGTTGCTAAGTGAGACATTTGTTACTTAGCAACAGAAAGTTTTGCCCTAATTTACTATTTCTTGCCACAGTTGTTAAGTGAATCACTGCAATTGTTAAGTTAGTAAGTTAGAAAAAGATTGATATGGAATCCTTCAAGTTTTCTATCATTAGAAGTTTCTGGGCAAAAGAAAGGGTTTTTTTTTTTCCTTTTCTTTGTGTTGTTTTGTATTACTATTGATATCTTTGCTGTTAAATGGTCTCTTTAACATACCGGCAACTAAAATTATCTCTCTTTTTCTCTTTTTCTCTCTTTTTCTCTTCTCTAGGCATTGTTCTTATGATGCACTTCTGTGATGAAGTGAATGTTTATGAGTTTCTCCCCTCTAAGAGGGAAACAGGTGTTTGCCACTATTACCAGGACACCTTTGATCAAGCGTGCACATTGGGTGCCTACCACCCACTGCTCTTTGAAAAAAATATGGTGAAGCACCTCAGTCAAGGCACAGATGAAGATATTTACAATTATGGAAAAGTGACTTTACCAGGCTTAAGGAAAGCACAATGTTAGGTGTGTGAATCCCATATTCTGGGCTTGGAAGCCTGTCTTGAATCACAAGGCACTTTAATGTTTAAAAGGAAGAGTGCATTTCTTCCGTTCAATTTGCCTTAATTCAGGATTGTAACATGTGCCATAGACATATTCAGCATTCTGCAGAATGCATTTCTAATGAGTACCAAGAATGTAATTTACCCATCAGTTATTACAGAAATACAATGAAAACTCTGATCATTTACTGGCCCAGGTCCTTCCTCAACCTCCTCACTGTCCAAGTCTGGCAAGCCAAAACGGGCCTCAATGACTCTCAGAGAGATAATGACCCACCTTCAAAGTGCTAATCACCAGATGACTGCAAAGAATATAAACCCTTCCATTCCCCAGCATTCAGTCAGAACTGAGGGTGCTTCTTGGAAAAGAAGTGAAACGTCTTCAAGAAAAAAGAAAGTTCAGTTGCCTGCTGAAAAAGCACCTTTGGGACAACCATGACCTGGATGACTGACAATCTCAATAAACACTGGAAATTAAAAATAATATATCATTGTTATGGGAATAAATCCCAGCACTGAACTCAAGCCTTTGCTAAGACATTTTGCAACCCAAAATGAAGGACGAGATTACTTTTCTTTCCATATTTTATCCAAAAGTTAATTCTCCAGCATTTATAAAGGTAGCAGAGTAGTGTAGCAGGCATGGGATATGCCACTTTCCAATATCTTATTGCTGCTAGTCCTCAGCATTTACTGCCCGAAGTGAGTGCCCCACTCTGTAGGACCAATTCTGGAGGAGCTGAACAAATGCTATTCCAAATTGGATGCTGCAGATACTACAAACAGTGCCAAATTCTGTTAAATGCCTGATATGCTGTGATACTTTCAATATCATTAAAATAAACCCAATATTAAGAATTGGAAAGTCATTTTTACAAATCTAGTTGGGTGCATCTTCCCTATGTGTCATTAACGTTGGAGTTATGTAAAATATGCTTTATTTTGTTTCCAGAATATGTTTTTCAGGAAAAGACTTTTTCTACAGATTCTACCATTTCTATATAGGCTAGATAATCTTGAAAATACATGTGTTTTTCATAGATGATGTTGAAAAAGACCAAAAGTCAATTAATGCTGTATGACCTTAGACAGGAATGTTGCTGTTTTTCACATATGAATATTCATATGCACACTCACTAGTTCATACACAATACACTTCCTCTGAGCACATGGACCAGACTGTTTCATTTTGGCTGA
Source organism: Notechis scutatus (assembly GCF_049901735.1). Lineage (NCBI taxonomy): Eukaryota > Metazoa > Chordata > Lepidosauria > Squamata > Elapidae > Notechis > Notechis scutatus. The sequence continues at coordinate 132,419,943 of NC_142012.1, forward strand.
TTTATCAAGAGAACTAAACTGCTAAGACAATAATGTGTTGTGACAGCTTGTTTAAGAGACTTTCCAAACTGAAATATTGGCAGGGGTACTGTTTTTGTCATGCTGTGGTTCCCCAATTCTCCACCCTCTTAGTTTCAGTGAGGAAAACACTGGCAGAGGCTATTATGAGTTCAATCTGACGAATTGAAAAGCAGTAGCTCTAAACCAGGGATGTCAAAGTGATGTCATCACATAACGTATTGGGACTTTTTTTCTTCTTCGCTAAACTGGGCATGGGCGTGGCCAGCACAGGACGTATCTGGCCCGTGGGACGGGAGTTTGACAGCCCTGCTCTAAACCAGGGGTCTCCAACCTTGGCAACTTTGTTCCAAACTATCCTCTCATCACTGTTTCAGGGCCTGCAACTGTGCAACTGAGGAGCACTTGGTATAATTACACCGGCAACATTTTTTGTAGCCATAATTAGTACCTCAGGATGATCAGACCTCCTTTTATCAAACAAAGAGGAGCACTTGCATCCATCCATCCTAGCAACCTAATGAATATTTCAACATCATTTTGTTACGTTTGTTTCACCTTGCCACTGTTTCAAATATAACTTTTTGTTTTTTGCCTTCCTGAGGCTTGCTTTGATACTTCGACTTTGTTCAGATATCTTCATATTGATAGATATGAAAAGGCCACTTTGGGTATTATTTCTGAAGTAATTTGCTACATTGACGTTAATACTGTTGTTTTAAAAGAAAAACAAATATATTAATATAATGTTGTCGGTGAACAATTAATACTTTTTCCAGGACAAAAGAGTATTCTAAAATATTGTGATTACACATCATCCTTGACTTACAACAGTTCAGTTAGAGACCATTCAAAGTTACAATGGCACTTTTTTTTCAGGTGATTTATGACCGTTTTTCACAGTTATGACCTTTGCAGCATCCCCATGATCCTGTGATCAGAATTCAGATGCTTGGCAACTGGTTCATGTTTATGACCATTGCTGTGTCCTAAGACCATGTGATCACCTTTTGCAACCTTCTGACAAGCAAAGTCAATGGGGAAGCCAGATTCACTTAACAACCTGTGTTACTAACTTATCAACTGCAGTGATTCACTTAACAACTGTGGCAAGGTAGGTCATAAAATGGAGCAAAACTCACTTAACAAATGTCTCACTTAACAACATAAATTTTGGGCTCCGTTGTGATCGTATGTGAAGGACTACCTGTACAGTGGTAACATTATGGTCATACCATAGAACTAGGCTAGCCAAACTTTTACGTGGTTATTGTGCTATCCTTATTCTAGCTACTTTTTGGTTTCATGTATTCCTTATGTACAGTATGTAACCAGAATGTAGCCCATATATGAAAGAGGGCCAACATCCATTTGAATAACTTTGTAGTTGATGAAATAATAAATTCCTCATAAGATTCCAATTCATTATCAGCTTTAAGTACAGTATGTAATTATACATAACAAAATTTAAGATTTTGAGGAATACAGATGCAATTTGTAGAAGGTAACATCAGTATTTTATCAGTATATATAAAACCAACTGGATAAACACCAGCTGTTTTACAATTAATCTATATACATTTATTTCAATGTCTTTAGTCAGATCACTGTCTAATTTTTCAAGTATCTTAATAATATGAAGGGGAAATATACAACTTCCTGAGGCACTGAAGAGGTATCTGTGGAGGTTGCACAAAATAGCCCAACTCAACTGAAATTTGGATAATTAGAGCAAACCGTAATTATGCATTCTTTCTATATGAAATGGTGCCATGTGAATTACTCCATCCAGCCACAGCATCTGAAACAAGTATATAATGTCCTCTTTAACCAAATTTACATACTTGAAAATATTGTTTTCCAAAAATCATTTGAAGGCAATGAAGTCATTCAATAATGTTATATTTTTAATAGTCTTGGATCAAAAGAACTACTCAAGATTCAAATTCCAGCCAATATTAAATACTTTTCATTTTTGCTCCAAAATATATCTTGTCTCAAGGGTGTTTCTTTGCTATTTTTATATGCCTGTAAAGAATTGTTCTATTAAGAAGTGTTTGCATTTTTTTTCAGTTTAAATCTGTAAAGCATCAATGTCTGATTTGTCAATAATGTTCTTTAAAATAATTTGAAATAACTCTGAAGGACCCAAAGATGTAAAATTTGTAATAAAAGTTTTGTAAAGTCATTGTTTCTATTCTTATTTGCTTCATGACATTTCATTAGCTGAAGTGAAATTAGAATTTGAAACTATGGATATGAAGTGATTCAATTGAAATACACTGGCAGGGCTGTCAAACTCGATTGCATTGCAGGCTGGATCATGACGATTGTGACATATCAGCACTTTTTTTGTCTTTGCAAAGCTGGAGTGGGTGTGGCCTGTCCGCCTGTTTGACACTCCTGAAATAGAGACTGAAACTGAAACTGAAGAAGAAATTACGTAGAGCCCTTCTCTTCTCTACTGGAAACAGCAAGCAAATGGTCTTCTGTTTCTCCAGCTAGCTACTTCAGGGTTGTTAAATGCCCTACAATAAAGTTTATTAGAAATGGAAGAATTACAGATAAAATTTGCTAAATAGAAAAATTTTGAACATGCAAATATACCAGGAAATCTATTACCTTATTATCTTAGACATAGGAAACACAAAAATGCCATAATTAAAAAGTCAAAACTGTTACATCCAAGATCAGAAATAGTAACAGAATTGGCAGTTTTTTTAAAAAAAAATAATTCTATTCCAACACTAATCTTGATGAAGCGGCTGTAGTTAAATATACTGAAAAGTCCGTTTGAAAAGCATGGTAATGGTGAACATAGGCAAATACCAAGTACATCTATAACTCTTCAAGAAATGAAAAAAGTACAGAGCCAGCTTTCTATATTGCAAAGATGCCTTGTCATTTCACAGGTCCTAAAAATGTAGCATCTTATCTCATTGGTAGCCTGTTGCCAAGGCATTTTGTGATTCAGGCTGTCATTTCTGGCTCCTCCTCCAAATGATAAATAAAAACTATAGATTTTACATGAACCCTGACCAATATCCACTGCATTTGCTTTTAATTGTTTACTAAACCCATCCCCCATGGGGTCATCATTTCAAATATATTTCCTTACCTAGATAGTGAAACAGAATAACCAAGGGCAGCCAAAAAATAATAATAATAATAATGGGATCAGGAGTGACTTCCAGTTTCTTGTACATTGAGTTTCCTTGTACAAATCTAATAGCATCAGAAATCTTCTTTGCTCCCTTTGCCCTTCCCTTGTCTTTCCAGCAGACAGATAAATGATTGCTTGGGGGGGTAGCAGCCTGTCTGGGAAGCTGTCACAGAACATTAAAAATGAAGGTTGTGTGATCGCAACAGGAGTCAGTAGCACTGAAAAAGTCACATCATTCCCAAATTTCATTCTCTTGGGAGTCACAAGTCCTGTATTTTCATTCTGTAAATTAACCCATTTGAATTAAAAAAAATGGTTGCCCTGTGATGCACCATTTCACCCAGCTAAAAGTCGTGACAACAAGAAATTTTTTTTTATTAATTTTTAAAAAACAATACATAAACAAACTAAACGTAGAATGTAATAACATAAAGCATCTTTTCTGAAAAAAAACAATAAAACATCTTATTTAAAGACAGAATAATTCCAAATTATCACATTTCCATACAAACACAATTTAATATATATATTTATCTTATCTATTCAACTTCATATCTTATCCCAAATTCTCTATTTCTCCCTTTCCTTCTACTATTCAATTATATTTCTTTTGCCTTAGATTATATATATTCTTTATATCCATCTGTCTTATTTACAATTTCATTATTCTCTTCCAATGTTCTTCTTACATTCTTCTAAAATTTGATTAATTCAGACATAGACGAACAAAACACAATACATAAATACATAAAACTTCTTTTTGGAAAGCAGCTTACCCCGGGTTACCTCTTTTTGTACAGACATAAATCAAATTCATGCTCACTTAATATACTATTTCATATCTTATTGAGCATTCTGTATTTTCTATATATTTTCTCTCCTCTATTCACTCTCTTAATTCTATTATGTTTATTTCGTCTCAATTTAAATAATAATTATACTTGTATCCTTTGTCCGTTCTCTTTCAATCATCTATTTATCTTTTCTTTCTAATACAATATTTCTCCTGTAATCACTGGTTGAAGCATGACAACTTTCTATCTTTCCCCTAAATTTAACACTTGAAATAATACATACTTTCCACACTGATTTTGCTTAGTACATTCTAAATAATACATTTTAGAATAATAAAACAAAAATAGAAAAGGAATTGAGTTTATAATATAATAAAAACAATATTCGATAAAATATTAAACTCTATTGTTAACTCTTAAACATTTTATACATTCACTTTAATGCGTTATTAACTCATATAATAGTTCAATTTTCTAACTCAATTTCAAATACTAATCTACAATACAATCTTATGTACTTCTAAGATTCCATTGAAGAAGACTGCTTGGAGTTTATAAGACTTAGAAATATGTGGCAATAAGGCTTCCAAAAAATCATTTTGAAATTGTAACTGAACTTTACCCCAGGAAGAGAAATTAAACAAAGAAGAAGAAGAAGAAGAAGAAAGTGTTAATGAGACAGTTTGTTCTGATTTGGACTGCTTTGTGACTTTGGGACTTTGGGACCTTTGGGCAACTATTTTTTGAAAGACTAAAAACATTTGGGTTGCTTTTAAAAAATAAAAATAAAGATAGAAAATGGCATTATCTGTGAAAGAACTACAAATGGAATATCAAAAGTTACAAGAAGAGGAGCAAGAAGGCAAGGGCTCTTCTGGATCTATTTTTCACTTTTTGGAAATGGCGATTTTTACTTACCAAGAAATACAACAACAAAAGGACTGGGATGAAGAAGAAGAAGCCATCTTTAATGGACAAAAAGTCATAGTTGAGGAAAAGAAAAAAGGGGGAGTGAAAATGGAGAATTTAGAACTTAAAAAAGCAACCAAGAAAGGGAAAAATAAGATGAAAAATCGATACAATGTCAGAAAGCAACAGAAAAGAGAAACACAACAGGGAGAGAAGATTAAGAGAGTGGAATTTGAGAGATGGGTTTTGTGACCTCACTGCAAAAGTATACAGTACATAGAAAATATGCAGAACAGTAGCCTAAACAAAAGATAGAAACCCCTCAAATGAATGTATTGGTTGTTCACATGAAGTCTGTTTGTCATCGTCTTACTTCAACAGCTTTTTATATCCAAATAATTGACAACTTTTCACATAGGCTCTTTCTGTTGCTCAGAAACTAGTATTTTGCAATAGATCTAAGGACTGATACACCAGATAGATTCAGTAGTCAGATAGATGTTCTTGTTAACAATTTTTAAATGTCACTTTGGAAACTGTAGGCAGTATGTCAGAGGGAGCTTTCTGAAACTTCCTCTTCCTGCATGTTTTGTATACTGATAAGCAAACATTCTCTAAAACTTTCAGCTGGCAATTTTCTACAGCATTTCCCCATGGCTAATAGATATAAATGAAATATTTGTACAAACACAGCATGTGCATTGCTTCGTAGACTTCCATTAATATGGCACATAGTATGATTTGGTGATTCAGTTCAATTACCTGCATGTGTAATATGGGGAAATGACATGATTAAATATAAGTATCATCTTAGATTAAAGGAGACTCAGGTGTTTATCTGTACTAAATATGTTTAGAATGGTTAAGTGAGTTTACAAAAATCAGAAGTAAGGGTCATGAAAGTGGGATTTAACAAATAAATAAGCAAGCAAGCTAGAGATCACTATCTGAAAATTATTTTAACAATGGTGTACTATAAGTATTTACTTAAAGTAGTCTGGTAAACCTCTATTTCATGGAAATTCATTGTCATATTGTCATTGTCAAGCTTCTGAAACATTGATTTGAATACTGAAAACCCTACATTAAGGACTACTTTGTGGTAATAAAGATTTTTAAAAACATGTTAATTTCTCCACCTTTATTATGGCAGTGCCGGGTCTTTTAACTCCCAATAAATCCTTTTTAAGTTTTGGAAGTTTGGCTCGAGACTCATGATTTACATGGGGGTAACTGCAGGAATCCTGACAGCCTTCAGGTAGTTTCCCAGTGACCTTATTTTGGATGACCCAGTTTCTCCTGGGTAAGGAGAGGTCAGAGGTTCTCTGAAGGCTCATTATGATAATTGTGCTCCTCATCTGATGGATAAAGTCACTCTGCTTTAGAAGTGGATTGAGGATAGGTAATTATTAAATATAAGTAATAGAAAGAATAAGAATGTAATTACGCATAAATTAATACCTGTAAATAATGCACAAATTATTGTCATACGATAAGCACTACAAATAGCTGTTATTGAGTGATATATTTCTTATGTTTTTAATGTAATAAAAATTCAATAAAGTCTATTTAAAAAAAAGAAGTGGAGTTGGACTCTAGCTGTTTAGACCCTTTGGAGATGACTGAGATACAGTCTAGCTCAGTTATCTGAATTTGATCTACTTTCACCTGAGGATCTTTGGGATGCTGGACCCAGCCATCTCTGTGTTAGATCTATGCCACTCTTGCCTGATTAGTTTCTCTTGGGAAGAGGCTGGGTTCAAGCGGTGGCAAATGCCTCCCCGCAGGAAGGGATAATTCCACCTGCCTTGAAGGAACCAGTGATTCAACCCCTACTCAATGCTGGATGCACCTGTACTGGATAAATTAACATACTTTTTTGGAGAAAATTGTTGTAGGTTTAAAGCTTCAAAGGGCCCTGAAGGAAGCAAATCATCTGGCCTGTTACAGTCTGGGTTCAGACCACAACGTAGCACTAAGACAGCATTGATTATGCTTGTGGATGTCAGATTTGGGACGAGAGAATTGAAACAATTCTGATCATTCTTCATCTCTTAGCTTTTAATATTATTATGGGATTCTTCTGGGCCATCTGAGAGGACAGTCTTTGCACAAATGCATCTTGTATCTATTTCTTGATCAGAAGGCACTGTTTACAGTCCCTTATGCCTTTGGTAGCTCCCTATTGGAATATTGCAATGTATTATATGGAAGATTATCTTTAAAAAGCATTTGGAAGTTTCAGCTAGTCCAGAATGCAGCAGCATTTGTGAACTTTACTACTTCTGTAGGTTAAAAAGGAAGCATTGCATGAAAGAGGAGATAAACTATCAAACTAACTGGTTGAAGATATTCAATAATCTCATGTTCCGGTGATCAAAGGTTGATAATTGTGCTTAACCTATTCATATCTAAAATGCATTATCTTGCCAGTACACAGAATTGGAAGAAAATATGTTTTCATATTAAATGCTACTAGACAACCTGTATCCCATTGGGTCATTGTTTCAGAGATATTTCCTTACCTAAGCAGAGAAACAGAATTATTGTGAATGAGCAAAAAAGCAGTGGAAAAGGGCGTCACTTTTGACGTCCTTCTGTCTTTCCCATTGAGTTTCCTTGTGAGAATCTGGCAGACAGCCACATAAAATTTCTTTACTTCTTGCCTTCCTATTCTTCCTCCCTCCCTCCCTTACTTCCCTCCCTCCTCCCTCTCTTTCTTCCTTCCACCCTTCTTTCTTTTCTTCACTCCCTGCCTTCCTCCCCATCTCTCACTTTCCTCCCTCCTATGTCCTAAGATACATAGTTGTTCCCAATTAAAGGTCATGGTGAGAGTTTTAGTAGTATACAGATGATTCATGCTATATATAAATAAATTATATTTGTTATCAATTATTATTGTTTTGTTTCAACAAGTTAAAAATAAAGTTTCCAAGTTGAACATGACTTCTGATGGCAACATAGTTGATGTTGTTTTCTTGGCTTCGTGTTGATGTGTTTTTTGTCCATCTTACAGCTTTGGTATAATTCCTAGTAGTCTCTAATCATAGTGTTAACCAGATGTCTCTTTGCTTAGCTTCTGAGTCTAAACAGGTGAAATTTTACCTCGTAAAAAGATTGAAAACATAGCAAACATGGGCAATTCACAATTACTGTACCATGCTGGCTCCAATTTAGTATGTTCCTCAGAATTTATAGAATACAAATTATATAAAAATTGAACATGAAATTATAAAGAGATAAATATTCTTCCATCAGTATTAATCAGAGTAAGGCAAAATTAGAAATGAAAGATGTATAAAGAGTTATACTATTTGCAGGAATCCATTATTAACTGAAAATTGATTAAAATGTTTAATTCAAAAGAGGTAATATTCCATGGTTAGGGCACTGGGAGAAGTTGGTCTGGAGACAGAAGAAAATTCCTTTTAGGGCCTCATTTAACAATACAAAGATTTGTTTCTGGGTGGATTCAGAGACACATTACCCAGAGTGACTTTAGGTATGGCAAAAATTAGTCACTTTCGTTGCGCTCTGCTGTGGTTATCATGCTGTTACCATGATCTTCAGCAAACTTCACCTGACGCTCTGTGTGGTTTCCTGACTTGCTTACATGCTGGATCCACTTTAAGCATATAGCAGATGAATCATAAAAATGGCTATACTTTTGTTTGGAGTGTAACATATATTGCTATCCTGTTTCCCTTCAGTATTTCTCTGTCTGCATGAAACATGCCAGGTCAGCTACCCAATCCAAAATCAAACTATGGGTAAGGGAAATCTTATTAAGCATTGATCTAGCATTTAATAACAGCAATTAGAGCTGGGGCCAGCCAATATCCAAGGGCCTGGCATCAGAAGTTAATTAGGAAGGGTGAAAAGTGAGGGTGATCTCAGCCATGGGTCCTTCCATCCTTGTGATTGGCCCTCCTGCAGACTTGCACCATTATTCCTTTGTCTATCATGAGCAAGATGGTATTGCCTGCCGATTGCTCACTTCTCTCCCCCTACTTTCACCCCAACCCCTACCCTTCCAAACCGTGGAATCCATCCAACTACCACAAGCAGACACATACACACACACACACACACACACACTTGTTGGCTTTTGGAGGTCAAAAAGAATAGACTCTTGAGCAGTGACAGGTTATTGACAGAACATTAAATAATATTTGGACTATCAGATGGCTCATCAGGAAGAATTGGAGGCACTTCAAAAAGAAACTGTTGATACTTCAAAGGTTTTAAGATGGGAAATTTCAGGGAGATAAAAGATTTGTTACATGACATAACGGGAAAGACTGAAAATATGCAACAAGGAACAATGAATCAAGATGATAAAATGGAGGAAACAAGGGAGATAACTGGAAGCTTAGAGGATGAGTTAGAACAGACTACGCAACAAATAGAACAAGGAGAAAAGAAGGAGGAGATAATAAAGTTGGGTGAAATAAAGTTGGGAGAATATATATTAGGAAGTAGAAAAATGGAACTGAATAAATCGGAAGATATTTTTGGAAAAAAGACAGAGGATTTGGCAGATTCATAGGTGGATTGGCAGCAAAAATAGTGGAGATGAAAATAATGGTTGGGTTGAATATGAAAGATGTAGATAAGGATCAAAGGGAGGAGCATGGGAGTCAAGTTAAAAAGAGAAGAAGTGAAACTTCCAAGAGAATGAGAGATGATGGATAGAAAGGATCATTTTTTAAAAACAAGATTGGCTGTACTAAGAATTAGAATAGATTAAGAAATTAAGAATGGGAGAATATTGTTATACATATTTTTGCATAACACATTTAAAGTGAATGGTAGAGGTTAAGATCAGATTTTGAAAAAGGGTGATATCAGGTATGCTCGAGAATAATGTTATTACTATTAGAAGGAAGTAGCAAATATTGAATAACTGAAGAATGAAGGACTAGGTGCTGACATAAATATGTATAATAACATTACAACTACATAAGTTTGATTAATGTAGTAATTTTCATCTGTATCACTATTATTTTTGTATTAAAATGAACGACACTCAGCACCACACTGTCCATGCAATAATATTGATATATATTTAAAAATAAAAAAACTTTATGGGGAAAAAATGAAGTCATTTTTGGGGAAACCCCAAAGATTATCAAGTTCAGCTTTTTTGAATTTCTGCAAACCTATCTTGATTTTGAATGTTGATATAGCCATTCTGACCTCAGTGTTAGTATATGAAACTGTTTCAACACAGGAATATGACAGAGCTGATTAATCTAACAGAAGAAAGAGTGATGGATAAAAAGCACGCTGAACAAAAGGATTCATCATCCTAAAGAGAGAGGGGGAGAAAAACCAAGGTGGAAACAAACAGAAGAATATAGTGGAATCCTTAAAATTCTGAAAAGTAAGTTCTTTTAGGTAAATATGTCTAGATACTTCCAGATAAGTCTTTCATTCTTATAATTGTCATGCTTCAGTCATAAAATCTTATAGTATAGCCTGACAACTATATTGTTCACTGTAAGTTTTCAATGCCTTCCCCATATTTTTCATTTTAAAAAATGGAAACATCTATCCACAAGCACCACACTGCAGCTGATCATTAATTAGTTTGAAAAATGTTCAGTTACGTGATTCTGCCTATCACTTTAGCAACTATAAGCAAATATTGCATTTACACAGCCTTATACTGCAGTTTTCAAAAATAATTATTTGCGGACTATACTGCAGGCAACAATTCAGTACTATATAAATAACTTTGGTTTTGTTTCAAACCAAATACGGATATGAACTCTGGAAAAAAAATGTAGATATGAACTCTGGAAAAAGATCCTTTGCAAGTCAGAGTTCAAGACTGTAAAATTTCTCTTTACTCTTGAAGCATTCTCATGGCAATGTCTAATATCTATTTACATTTATTTATTTTATTTTATTTATTTATTTTTGTCAATTGCTTACAAGATAATAGGTATAAGTAAAAACATAGTTATGAATACATGGATACATATAAGAAAAATAAAAAAATAAAAGAAACAATAGGACAGGGACGGTAGACACGTTGGTGCACTTATGCATGCTCTTATGCTTATGCAATTTACATAGCACAATCTATATGAATATATATACATATATATATACTGTGTTTCTCATATAATTAGGCCAGGTCTTATTTTTCTTTTTGAGCCCCGAAAAAATGGCTAGGCTGTCTTTTTGGGGGTGACTTAATTCCCCCCCCCCTTGCATCTTCGGGCGGGCAGCGACGGCTTGGATGTTGACCTCAGCGTTGGTGGGGCACTTCGTATCAGGGTCAACGCAGGCAGCACCATATCCGGGTGTGCAACAAAAGTACTTCCTAATGGCAAGCCCCCCCCCCCACCATTCCCACCATTCCGCATGTTTTAATATAGGCCTTAATTTGGGGGGGAGGGGCTTAATTTCATTTCATGCCTATAAAACATGCTGGGACTTCCTATTGGGGGAGGCCGTATTGTTGGAGAAACAGGATATATATATATATATATATAATATATATATATATATATATATATATATATATATATATATATATATATATGATTGGTGTCTCTATATATGATTGGCTATATATAGTGCAGCCGGGTAATGGACTATATATATGTTTATATATGGAGGTATATGCCCATGGAATTTTTTGTTTGTGAGTGCAGGCTTCCAAATGATTGACAGCCTGGTGGAATCATCTCTTATATATGCTTTCTGGTCTTTTTCAATCTATATGATGTATATATGTATATATGTATATATGCTTCAATATATATACAAAAGAGCCAAAAACAGACAGAAGATATTAGAGACACCAATCAAGCAGAACACAGCAAACTCCGAGACCAATAAACACAGACCAAGACTCCCAACCAATCAGGATATTCTGGCACAGCAATAGGCTGCCCCAAATTCAAATCTGAAACCACTGTAAAAGTCTGACTCACAGACGGACACAATACAGAAGCCTGATGATGGCAGATGAGATTCTGCTGAAACGTTGCTACAACTTTAAAAGAACAACTACAATGACGTGGGAAAATACCCGAACCAAGCGAACACCATATATATATATATATATATATATATATATATATATATATATATATATATATATATATATATATATATATACATTATTTTGATTAAAAATAATTTACAAGATGCTAAAAATAAATGTAAAAATATTCAAATTTATAATTAAAAATATTTTTAAAATAATTGTTGAAACTCTGCAATCTCAAGCACAATCTATACTTTATATTAGCAGCATGATTAAATGAAAATCTACATTGTTCAAGCTTATTTTCAGGGGTGGGATTTTACTGGTCGGACCAGTTCTATAGAACCGGTGGTTATGATTCTGCCCAGTTCGGAGAACCAGCAAATCACACCACTGACTGGCCCTGCCTCTCCCTGCCCACTCACTCCTTCCCTGGCATGTGCTCCATCCAACTTGCCTGTGTTAGCCTAATTTTTGGTAGTTGCTATTTTTCCTTTTTTTTCCCCCGACCATCAGCTGTTCCGACTATCAACTGTGCCAGGAGATTTACATTAGTTAGAAAGCAGGAAATCATTGGATTTCTTGCTTTCTAACTAATCTAAAAGCAGAGCTGAACCTTTCTTAGGACTGAAGCTTCTATTTCTCAGTGCAGACTCAGGTAGCAGATTGAAGAATGGTAGATCTGCAAGTGAATCTGTGATTCTGGGAGCAACTCAATCTGCCTGCCTGTTTTGCCTGGTTTTGGGTAAAAGTCGCTTTTTTAAAAATAAAAAATTCAATATTTACATTAATATATACAATATTTACATACAAGCCATGCCCACCCAGTCACGTGATCACCAGGCCACGCCCACAAATTAGCCCACACCCACAGAACCCGTTGTTAAGAAATTTGAATCCCATCCCTGCTTATTATAAAGACATCCAGAAAAGAGAGAGAGGGAGAGGGATAAGGAGGGGGAGTTGTTCAGGTGTACCCATAATTGTTTAAAAATATTTGGGTGCCAATTGGAGTAAACACTACGGTAGTTTGGTGGAGGCCTTAAGTAATTCCTTTCCTATTTTGTCAATTAGGGTAGGTCCCATCTGCTCTATGGGAATAACTGTACTTTGTACATAAGTATAAAATATAATGCTTAATATGAATTATTATAAATATATTAATTATAAATAATAAAAAATATTACAAACATAACCATTTTGAATATTTCTTTTACAGTATTGCTGTACCGTAATGATTCCCCAAAAATGAACTGCAGCAGCATTCATTCTGTTAAAAACATTCTTCTTGGTCAAGCAATCATTTATGCACTAATGTTCTTTTTTGGAGTTATCCTAAATGTGTTTGCCTTAAGGATATTCTGTTGCAAACTAATCAAATGGACTGAAACGAGAGTATATATGACCAATTTAGCCATAACAGACTGTCTATTTCTTTTCACTTTGCCTTTCAATATGGTTTATAACATGTTAAAAATACATGATATATATATACATAGATACCTGAACATATTGTGCCTGGTTTGGCAGGGTGTGTACTTTATCAACCGATACATGAGCATCTTCCTTATTACCATCATAGCACTTGATAGATACATCGCCATAAGGTATCCTCTCCAAGCAAAGAATATCAGGTCTCCTTTAAAGTCAGTGCTTGTCTGTGGACTTTTCTGGATCATAATTATAAGTATTGTACTTGTATCTATACATGTGGATAAAGATGAGTACAAAGGAATTTGCTTTCGAACAATTTACAGAATAGCATCAGTGCCTTCTTTTGCTGCAGTAATATGGGGGTTTGTTATACCTTTAATTATCTTGAGTTTCTGTTCTATTCAAATAATTAAAAAACTAAGAAGAAAGAAAAAGATTCATCTTCATGAAAAAAATCTCATTCAGAAATCAATCAACATTATTCTAGCAAATATGACCACATTCATCATCTGCTTTTCACCACTTCATGTTCTATATTTCATTAGTTTCATAGATTCCAAAAATGATAGTTGTTCTACATTTAAAGAAACTCTATTTCTAAATGTTGCTGCTATTCTTGCTAACGCTAATTGCTGCTTGGATGTATTTTGCTATTATTTTGTAAGCCAGGAATTTCAGGAGGCTTCTATAGTACTAAAGACACAGAGTCAAGCATCTAAAAATCAAGATACTGAAATTATTTAGGAAGGGCATGCCTCCATGAACAATTCTGATACCTTCAGACGCATCTGGAATCATCCTCCTCCTAAACATTTTGATTGGAATTCTCTTCATAGTCTTGATAAAGCCTTCTCCATTAAAGTATTCATGTGAAGACAACATGTTCCTATCTATATAGCAATATACATTATAATTTTCAGGAAATCAATTTGAAATACAGATTCCTTCCTTGAAATGTTGCTGTTTCATCCTCACATCTAATTAATATCCCTTATAGCAGTGATCCCCAACCTTTCTTATGCCGCGGCCCGGTATCCCCAACCTTTTTTATGGCGCGGCCCGGTACCGGCATTAGCTGGGCGCCGCCATCTTTTTTTGATGAAAAAGTGCTTCCGGTGAGCTTTCTACCCGGAAAAGCTCACCGGAAGCACTTTTTCATAAATAAATAAAAATGGCGGCACCCAGCAAACCAGCGGCCCGGTAGGACTTGTTCCACGGACCGGTACCAGTCCGTGGACCGGTGGTTGGGGACCCCTGCCTTACACCAAATATATATACAGTAGCATGTGTTTTTGTACTGTTAGGAATGTAAGTCACCTAACAGGTATTTGGGTTGGAAATATATAAACCAGGATAGACATTTTAATACTGTATCTTTAAGAGCATGCAAAAACTGCAATTGGGTATGGTTCTGCAAATGGCCATAAGATGGAGCCAGAAACCTGGGTTGTTTTAGTCTCAGAAGAGAGTGTGAGTGAGTCTCTGTTTCCTTCTGTTGGAAAGAGTTTTGCCGTTCCTCCATTTTTTCATATTGACTGTTATTCTTGAGTTGATGTAAGTCTGTTACTGAACTGTTTTTTGATACTGGACTTTGATATTGAAAGGATTATCCCTGAAATGAACACTGACTGATTTAACTGTGAATTGACTTGGATTGCTTGTTTTGAAATTTGCTTAAACTTTCTGGAATTAAAAACCTACATTTACTGTACAGTGTATCTGTGTGCTGTGTGTGTATTATTCAAACACTACTCTCAAATACGTCTCCCTGTACGCGCTCATTCTCCTAACGGGGAATTACCTCAACACTGGTTATGGGCCCAGGCCATACCGGCTCAGATAACTGAGAGTTGGTGTGAATACACAGTACTGTATACAGACAGCTGTTTACTGTTTAATTGTGGTTTACTATCCTGGTAAAGATGGCACAAGACACTTCAACAAGTCTATCACTGATAACCCGGTTGGATGGAACAAATTATGTTTCCTGGTCTATGAAGTGCAGTCTACTTCTGCGTAGAGAAGGGTTATGGAATGTAGTTCAAGACCGACCGGATGTAAATGCTTGGGATCCAGCTAATGAGGACGATGCCAAGAAGCTTGCTGACTTTAAACAGAACTCTTTGTATAATTGGACTAACACTGAGTGACCAGCAGCTAGTCCATATTCGTGGAGAAGAGTCTGCTGCTACCCTATTCCGTACCCTCTCTGACTTCTCCCCCCTTAATAAATATGTTTTGCTTTGCCTGATGAATTTGTGGTTCATGCTATTAGAAGGCATGAAAAAGCAGCTTCGCAAATTTAGTTTCTCTATCAAATTCAGAGATCAATTTTTTATCAGCTAGATGGCAAACTGGAGTGCCTGAGTTTAAAGGACCAGTATGCAAGTGAGACTTCTGAGTATTTGGCTTCCTTCTAGTGGCATATCAACAATTGTTCTATACAATAAAGGTAACATTTAAACTATTGTTTTTTATTCATACGGCAATGGTATGCATCACTCTTCATTACCTAGAATTTGGATTTTTTAAAAACTTGTTTTAATTTCGAATAGTTCCATATGTGGCAAATATTTTCAACTACTCCAGCCAGGTAAGTCAGTAACAAGATTCCTCTTATTTGTGATCTCATAAACAAGGAGCAGGATGACCTCTCATGTATTGTTAAAAACCTGGCTGGCACAGCCCCCACCATCAACCCAGCCAGGTTTTGACAATACATGCCAGGTCATCCTGCTTCTTGTTTATGAGATCACAAATAAGATCACATACCCAATTGGATTTAGAGTTTGGCCCCAGAGGAGACCCAGGGCAGGGGAGGAGAGCTTGCAGTTGTCATCCAAGAATCCTTTGCCTTAGATTCTGGAGACCATCTCAGGGCTGCCTGTGGAGTTCCCCAGCTTTTTAGTTCTGGGAGACTTTAACTTGCGGTCCTTAAGGCAGACATCTGAAGTGACCTGGGAATTCACGACCACCCTGATGGCCTTTGGCCTCTCCCATCTTATTCTTGGCCCAATTTAGGATGGTAGCCACACTCTGGACATGGGTTTTCTTATCTGAGCAGTGATAATGTGATCTGAGAGAGCTTTTCTTGCCCCCTCTGTCATAGTCAGATCACGCCCTGATGACTTTGACATTCTCTTATGCTTGTCCCCTTCTCATGGCAGCTGGACCCATTTTATTGGTCTGCCCTGGCAACTGCAAGTAATGGATTCAATTAAGTTTCAGAGAGCCGAGGAACATACTTGCTGATTTACTACACAATTCTGCAGAGGCCCTGATAGCTGCCTAGAATAGTAAGATGGCCAGAGCTTAGACAGAATTGCACCTGTGCTTTTCTTGGTGACTAAAAAGGTCTAGAGATGCTTAGAATGCTACTGGAAGAAAATAAAGAGAGAATTCACAAGCTAGAGCTGCTATCAAGACCTTATAAGCAGTAAGAACAGCGAAAAACTAATACTTCTCCACTCTTATTACATCCACAAATGGCACCTAGTATCAATTTAAAGCTACCTGGATACTCCTCTGGAAGGGAGTCTGGAGTCCCATCTGCAGGACCATGTGAAGGAATTTTCCATGCATCTGGAGGATAAAATCATATATTCATTCCTAAATGTCTACCAAAGTGAGAGTCCTGCAGAGATGCCCAAGGGGCATACTTCTCAGTAATTTGGGAACAAGTTGATTCTCTTGGACCTGAAGAAGAGAACAGGATCCTCCAGAATGTAAGGATCACCACCTGCCTCTTAGATCAGTGTCCCTCCTGGCTGATTAAGCCTGCCTGGGAAGTGTCATATTGGTGAGACCAAGCAATGATGAATTTATCTTTTTTGGACAGGTTATTCCTAGATTCTTTTAAAGAAACTCTGGTGACCCCTTCCCAGTGATGGGATTCAAAACTTTTTACTATCGGTTCAGTGGGGGTGGCTTGGTGGGTGTGGCTTGGTCAGCGTGGCACGGGAAGGACACTAAAATCCCCATTCCCTTCCACTCCTGGGGGAAGGTTACTGCAAAATCCCATTCCGTCCTCACCCCACTAATCTGCTTTCAAGCTCCGTTCTCCTGTGCAGGGCAATAAAAGAAGACCCAGCCAATCAGCTGGGACTCAGGAGGCAGAGAATAGATGGGGGTGGGGCCAGTCAGAGGTGGTATTTGCCGGTACTCCAAACTATTCAAAATTTCCGCTACCAGTTCTCCAGAAGAGACCAATCCTATTCAGCAGTGATAGAAAGTGAGAAATCCAGTTTGTAGTCCCTGCATGTGGGCATTGCAGGGCTTGGTGATTTCTCTGTTCATTTTCAACATCTACATGAAATCACTGGGTAAGATAATACACAATACAGATGATACACAATTACATATCTCCACCCCAGATAAAATGAGTAATGCTTTGGACATTCTTTCACAGTGCCTGGAGGCTATGGTGGGCCTAGATGGGGAACAAGACTTCAGATAAACCCTGGTAAAATGGAGTTGCTGTAGGTGGACCCTTCTGTATCCAGGAGTTTATTGTCTTTGGTCTTAGATGGGGCTGACTATCCCAGACCTATTGTATATGTAATCTGGGTGCTCTCCTGGACTCACAGCTACTGTTCAAAGAGCAGATGGCAACTGTGGTTAGAAGGGCCTTTGCTCAACTTCATGTTATGCACCAATTAGCCCCTTTCCTGGATAGGGAGACTCTTCACTTGTCAATCTTGCCTTGCCATCTCCTGTTTGGACTACTGCAATGTGCTCTACGTGAAGCTATCTGAAAAATATCCAGAAACTTCAGCTGGTCCAGTGTGTGCAATCTGGATGCTCAAAGAACAGTGCACGTAACACCTTTGCTGCATGAGGTGTCAGTTTGCTTCTAAGTCTAATTCAACGTGACCTTTAAAACTGTACATGGCATGGGGCCAGGTTAACTACATAACGGTCTTCATCATATTATATCAGCCCACCCCACTCAGTCAGGCAGTGAAAGTACAGTATGTTGCAGTCCCCATCAGCTAAAAGAATGCTACCTGGCAATGATGAGGAAGAGAGGCTTCTACGCCATTGACCCCATCCTGTGAAACATTCTCCCCCAACAAGGGAGGCAGGCTCCCACTCTCCTGGCCTTTCAGAAAGATGTAAAAATGGCTCTGCAGCCTTGCTTGGGATTCATAGAGCATGCAGCTATGAGGCTCTGAAAACCCTACCCCTACTCTTTAACTATTACTATTAATTTATACTAGTATTTTTAAATTGCTGTTTTTATGTTTTAATAAATTTCACTTGTACATAGCCCAGAATTCCCTATTAGGGAGAGAGATGGTTTTTAAAAAATGATGAATGAATGAATGAATGCTTCACTGTCATTTATACACAACTTCGGTTTAGACAAACCTCATAAGCAAAAGAAGGACGTTTAAGTACACAAAACTGAAGTATTACTTTGATGCTTATTAGTTACAAAAATTAATACATCATTAGCAAATTAATATTCTATTCCACAGGTATAAATTTACTTAACATTACTGCTAAATCAAAACCACTTCATCTTCACCATTTAACACACTAATTTTACTTTTATATTCAGAATTTTAAAGTTATTTAGATATTTTTTAAAGATGGGAACAATTTCTGATGACTATCCTTTGATCTGTTTATTTGTAGTCTTCCCCTTCTTCTAGTTTCCTGTCTTCCTAAGCAACATCTCTTTTTCTAGGACATTGCCCACTCACATCATAAATCCAAAATATGACTTACTGCTTATTGATTATAATTTTGCAATCCATTTTTCTTAGATTTGAATCTAGAATAAGTTCTGATTATACACATATGACAGTTCCCAGTTAAGATAAAACCAGCCACAGACTGCCTCTTGGTGGTCAATGTAACCATCTTGGCTAACCACCTGTCTCTAGAACTTGTTTGCTGACATTCCTCACTTTGGACACACCATATTTTTATTTACTTTCAAAATCTTAAGTGAATCATTTTATTGTTAAGGCAACACCATTGTCACTTTGTGGGTAGAATTAGTGCAGTGACTTGTTAATTTGTACATTGTGTTGCATTTATGCAGTGGTGTGTGTGTATGCAGATATATATATATATATCTTACAGTTTTTATGCAACACCATCTCGTTCCTTACTTTTTTGTACAGACTGATAACATTTAAAATGCCTTTTCTCATGCAGCTTTAAAATTCTAACTTCATGTGTGTGTGTGTGAACACAAATTTCAGTCAAATTCTAACATTATATAAATGTCTATATAATATGGATCAGGGTCTTTGGAAAATATAGGAAGAATATTTTAGATTATGCTCTTAGTGAATCAATTTGAAACTGTTTATTAAACAAAATTCCATTTAACTTTTTAGCATTTCATAAAAACGGACTATTTATAGTACAATACAGGTAGTCCTCAGCTTACAAGATGGTTTAAGTTGTTTCGTGACTGTTCGAAGCTACATCATTGAAAAAAGTGACCTGACCATTTTTTACACTTACAATCATTGTAGCATTCCCATGGTCATGTGATCAAAATTCAGATGCATGGCAGATAACTCAATTTGAATAAATGTTTTTAATATATTTGAAAAAACTGTAGTCAAGAATATTTTGTAATTCATTCTACTCTTTAATTCATTTTTCTGGTAAGTTAGATCCACATTATTACAAACAGTGCATGTTTCCTTATGGAACTACCCGAGACAACAACTTGAAAGCACCAAAGAAGTTCATTAATGTATTTGCAAATATGGGTGCAACAAAGGTGAACACAGAACGAAGACTCACCGCTCCCTCCCCATATTAGCACATCATACTGTCAAAGCATTTAGTTTAAACACCCCCCAAAAAAACCCATGTCTAGCAACATTTTCAGTTTTAACTGTGTAACCTACTTTTCTTCACATAAGCTCTACTGTTCTTTTTTCCCTGCTTGCAGTTACAGCTGGCATCTTGCTTGCTAGGCTTGTAGTTTCACACATCTGATATTTAGCTTGTTACCTGTTAATGCTTTTGAAGACAGCTTACATTTTTTCCAGTTACATGCATTTATGCTAAGAATTTTAGAAACAATACATACTCTATCTTGTTTTTGCATTTAATATTTGTATATATCAAAATTTCTTTGTTTTCTTAAGTTTTCGCAGGTATTTATATGTATGGTATTCAGCTTTGTTCGGGTATTTTCCCACGTCATTATAGTTGTGCTTTTAAAGTTGTAGCAAGGTTTCGGCAGAATCTCATCTGCCATCATCAGGCTTCTGTAGTGTTCGTCTATGAGTCAGACTTTAGAAACGGCTGTGAAAGTCTGACTCACAGATGAACACTATACAGAAGCCTGATGATGGCAGATGAGATTCTGCTGAAACGTTGCTACAACTTTAAAAGCACAACTATAATGACGTGGGAAAATACCCGAACAAAGCTGAATACCATACAAAATTTCTTTATATCAACATCTTTCTTAGAAACAGCAGTATTTAAATGTGTTGAAAATAACACATTATATTCTCTACTGCCTAGTAGGCTCAGTACCTAACACAACATTTAAAGCAGTCTTTGTCTTGAGATTAAACATAAGGCCTAGACCAGTAAAAATCACAAAATTCACTATATGGCAGTATATACAAAAAGGTATTGTGTATAGCTTTTAACTCATCAAATTTAAAAAAAGCTTAAAGATCTCTTCAATGAATGAAACTTTATTCACATTTCATATAAACAGAGTTAGAAGATAGCACTGAGATCATCCACTTCAATACTATTCAGTTACGTGATCACCCTTTTTTAATTATATGAATAAAGTAATTCCTAAGAGTTTATATTCCTCCATACAATATTTGAATATGTATATTTAAAAGTATATTTTCTTTATAATTACAAATGTTATTACCAAGTTATTTTTTCTGAAGTTTTATCCTAAGTATTCAAAAAAAACTATTTCATTTTTCTTATTTTCAGTGTAACAATTCTTCATAAAAATAATACATAAAATGTTAAAATTACATGAAGGAGCAATGTCATTCAGGTCCTTCCAGAACAAAAGCCTAGTATAGTAAAGAAATGAGGATTTCTGTAATTTACAGTCCACAACTGAGCAATATTTTATTTTTAATAAAAAAAATCATTCATTTTTCACACATTAGAATGTCCAATTTTGTCTTATGGTTAACAGCATTGCATAATTTATGGGTTCCAAAAATATGATACATTAATTTTTCATTTTGTCATTTGGGCCACACTTCTAAGCAGTCTAAATAAAAAGATAATTGTGAAATGTTGATTGGCTGAGAATGGGAAAATGAAGTTGCCAAACCATGACTTACAACAATAAATAAGCGGAGTTAACTATTTTCTTTATAGCTGTTTGTGGTTTAATGTATTCAGTCTTCCAAGAAAGTTTGAAAAGCAATGGCATTTAAACTAAGTATTAAAATATTTCAAATATTAACGTCTGATTCTATTCTGATTGGAATATATAATTCATGTTGTTACATACAAAAACACACCTATCACCTTCGAGAATAACAAATATATTGTCATATTTTACTGAACGTCCCACACTTGAAAAAGCACCTTTGAGATATTTGACTGTTATTCAGGAAAAATATATATGCTACTACTACTGTCTGTTCAATACTTGCCACTGTCTATTTGCCTGCCTCTCTCCCTCTCTCTCCATCCATCCATCTTTCATTTATTAATTCAGTTCTCTATCTACAATATTTATTTTAGTGTTGAGGCCAAAGACAGAAGTAGCCTCTCATTAACATGTAAACTCCGTCTCTCAGGAAACTGTGAAGTATATAACAATGAAATAATATCTCAGAAAGTAGCAAGAATCACACCGCAAGGGATTCCACTTCTTTTTTTAATTGAGGCTTGGGGCGGGAGAATTCATGAAACCTCCGTCAATCCTTCAGCGGAGAACCCACTTCCCGCTCAAAATTCCACCTTGCTCCGATTCTTCATCACTAAGAGGTTCATCCCAGACTTTAAAAATAAAAAAAACTTGTTCAACCAATCAGCTTCCAGGAGCTGAACTCCCTCCACCAATGGAGAGTAGCAGACTGCAGTAGTGGGTTCGCGGTCGGGAACCGTTAATCTAACGGTCGACAGTTGAGGACACCCTCAAACGGGAGTTGAACGTCGAACCTCCGAGGGAAAGCACTGAACCTCGTCATCTTCGTGAGGCGCCATGGTGGGAAGTGGGATTTGTGTGGCTGGGCTTCGTTCAGTGGGGAGCAGGATCATGGCAGCTCTTTAAGCCTCTTGGCGTAGTAATGCTATATGAGGGAACCGCGAGCGTAGGGTACGAGAATGATATGCTCGTGAAGGAATGCTGTCGCCTCATGTCCTCGATATTCCCCGCGCGACTTTCGCCTCAGTCGAGGCTTCGTACCTCAGAAAGGCGCGATTCGGTCGAGGACATGAGTTGCCTGGCGCTGTATTCGGCTAGGCACGAGGGCTGAAAAGCCCTCCGCCTTGGATTTGCCATGGTGCGAAGCTGAAAGGGGTGGGTGGGGGGAGAATATTGGTCTTGGTGCTAAAGAACAGTGAACCAACAAGAAACAACAAAGAGATCTGTTGCATAGATTTAGAGTCCATTGATTTGGCCGGTGAAAGAGCTGCATAATAAAGAATAAAGAGTCTAGTGTGAAGTAGGCGAAGAATGAGACATATGGGAGGGGTTGAAGTATGAGGTACTGCATAATTGAAACAAAAGAGATTTCATATAATCTCATAGCAGGAACAGAAGTATAATGTGGAAATGTAGTGGACTATAGAGAAAGTGTACTTTTTAGCATTATTAAACCACTCTCAAAGAACTTTTTTAAAAAAACTTGGGTGTCAGAAGGGCAATTGATGATTAAAATAGTGCATATTTTAAAATAGACATTCGAAATCAAATGGGTATATTATCAAAATACATTTTTGTGGTGCTTCATTATTATGCATACTTTCAAAAATAAACATTAATCTTGCCTTCTTTTTTTTAAAAAAAACTTTTTTTTTAAATAGCGTGAATGTATCTCTATCCATGTTGGACAAGCTGGAGTTCAGATTGGTAATGCTTGTTGGGAATTGTATTGTCTTGAGCATGGAATTCAGCCAGATGGTCAGATGCCCAGTGACAAAACCATAGGAGGTGGAGATGATTCCTTTAACACATTTTTTAGTGAAACCGGTGCTGGCAAGCATGTACCTAGAGCTGTTTTTGTGGACCTTGAGCCAACAGTTGTTGGTATGTATAAGGGCCTGGAAATGTGGAATCAACATGTGGATGATCAGAAATAATTTACATTTATAAAATATTTGTTTTCATTATTTAGAAGTAAGAAAAGTGGGGTATTTTTCCCAAATAAACTTGAATTTTTATGAAAGCAATTGTAAACAAAGTTGTTCGACTTTCACATGTTGACTTTATGAAATGAAATCCAATGGTGCATTCTGTTAAAAAAAATAGTAACATAGGAAGTTATTTCATTTACCCTCTTATATTAATAAGAGTAAGAATAATAGGACAGAAGTACACTGTTTTTTGTAACAGTATTTTTTCTTACCAAGAAAAAACACCCTGATGTATCCATATAGTCATCAGAAGTTAACTAACATTTTTTTCATGCTGAGAGTCTTCTGTCTGTCTATCTGTGTTTAATTTTAATTCCTGAAAAAAGAAACCCTATCTTCTGTTCAGAAATATTAGCCAGAAATGAACTCATAACTATCTGAAGTATTCTCAAGTTTGTAATGTTTTTGGATCATGTAAAAACATGCTTAACAAGGAATAAGAATAGTTGAATCCCTTCCAACTCAGTCAATCTATTAAATACATTATTTCTGAGTTTATGGAATATTATTAGAAATAATAAAACACTGGATTTTGAATTAGAATTAATCAAACTTGGTTTTTTTAATCTTCAAAGATGAGGTGCGTACAGGTACTTACAGACAGTTATTTCATCCTGAGCAACTCATTACTGGAAAAGAAGATGCTGCTAACAATTATGCTAGAGGCCATTATACCATAGGAAAAGAGATTGTTGATTTAGTGCTGGATCGCATTCGAAAATTGGTGAGTCATAAGATGTGAATAAGAAAATGCAAATAAAAATGTGAAATTTGAAAATTTACCATTTTAAAGTCAGGTCCATAGAAATTCCGGTGTTTTATTTTCAAAAGTACTATGTTTAAAAAATACTTGATCTTTATAAGTAAGAAATGCATATTAGAACTACACTATATTAATTTTTTACATTTTATTAATTTTAATTGAAGAGTATTAATGCAAATATTTTAATTGAATACAGTAGCAAATATTAAATTTATACTGTTGGAATTAAGTATTCTGTTTAATGACCTCACTTTTTGTTGTGTTTTTTTGGGGGGGGTTGTCTTTTTTGTAGGCTGATCTGTGTACTGGTCTACAGGGTTTCCTTATTTTCCATAGTTTTGGTGGAGGTACTGGCTCTGGATTTGCATCTTTGCTAATGGAAAGACTCTCAGTCGACTATGGGAAAAAATCCAAACTGGAATTTGCAATATACCCAGCTCCACAAGTATCTACTGCTGTGGTGGAGCCTTACAATTCTATCCTTACTACACATACCACATTGGAACATTCTGACTGTGCATTCATGGTGGATAATGAAGCTATTTATGATATATGTCGACGTAATCTTGACATTGAGCGTCCTACTTACACCAACCTCAATCGTCTCATTGGTCAAATTGTGTCTTCTATCACAGCTTCACTACGTTTTGATGGTGCTCTGAATGTAGATTTGACAGAATTTCAAACAAATCTTGTTCCTTACCCACGAATCCATTTCCCTTTGGCAACGTATGCTCCTGTCATTTCAGCTGAAAAGGCATATCATGAGCAGTTGTCTGTGGCTGAAATTACTAATGCTTGTTTTGAGCCGGCTAATCAGATGGTAAAATGTGATCCTCGCCATGGTAAATATATGGCATGTTGCATGCTGTACAGAGGTGATGTAGTGCCAAAAGATGTCAATGCCGCTATTGCAACAATCAAGACAAAACGTACTATTCAGTTTGTGGATTGGTGTCCAACTGGATTCAAGGTACCATATTGTCGAATATAAACAAACATGGGATATAATCTTGGTGAACTCCAATGATTTGGGTTTCCTAATATTAAAAAGTAATCAGGATAAAAACATAATATAATATATGAGTAAGATTGCATTTATCAGGTTATTGTTTCCGTACGAAGGGATTTTATTGCAGACATGTGAATTCAGCAATAATCTTTTTCTTGCCCAGATCAGATGGTGGATGCTCCCGAATCTGAAAATGTTGATCAGCATTTATTTTATTGATTGTGGTGCTAAGTGTAGAACTTCCTATGAAACTTGAGAAGACTTTTTAAATTCTTTTATGATTTTTAAAATAATTAGAGATGGCAAACATACTGAATAGTCCTTCCTCCTATTTTCTGTACAATAATCCTTTGAGATGGATTGGGCTGTGAGAGAGACTAACCCAAAGTCACACAGCTGGCTTTCAATCGTCATTACATGAACAGTCATTTTATTATGAGATAGGTGGCAAATAAATTCAGTAAATAAATGATGCACACCAAATTGCATTTTCCCCCAGTTATTAGTTTCTGGTACAATCATACTTAAGATAAATAAATAATCTATTCTAAATGAAAGGTAGTGTGCTTATTAGAGCTTTAGTATATTTAAGGGAATTAAACCTTAATTCCATTTATTAATGTATCTGTCATGACAAAAGTGAGGCAAATTGCATAGATTAGGGCTTTTATTTATTTATAAGGTATATCTTTCTCCATCTCCCTTTCTGATTCAAAGATACAGTTTCATGTCTACTTTTTTGTTTCCCACTATGCTTTTATGCATAAAATGCTCAGGGAGAAGGGAAGGCAGGGAGAGAAGAAATTCAGATTTGAAAATCCCTTGCAGTATTGAAATGTAATGAATGTTTTTGCCTTCCTTTAGGTGGGCATCAATTATCAGCCACCCACTGTGGTACCAGGAGGAGATTTGGCCAAGGTGCAACGTGCTGTATGTATGCTGAGTAACACTACTGCTATTGCAGAAGCTTGGGCTCGCCTTGATCATAAATTTGATTTAATGTATGCTAAGAGAGCCTTTGTGCATTGGTATGTAGGGGAAGGAATGGAAGAAGGGGAATTTTCTGAAGCCCGAGAGGATCTGGCTGCCCTCGAAAAGGATTATGAAGAAGTTGGTGTTGATTCTGTGGAAGCTGAAGCTGAAGAAGGAGAAGAATATTAAGCTATGTCAGATGACATATATTTCAATATTTTGTACTTCAAGTTCACTTGTTCAGTTCCAAATAAACATTTAAGTGTTCTAACAAGTTTAATAGCTATTTAAAATAGCTTTAAAACCATCCCTTGAAACAGTCTTTATATACTTTGAGCAAAGCATAAAAGTTTTCTGTAAAACTGTCTCAGAAACATTCATCCATTCTTTAGTTCTTCCTTTCATTACAGGATCTTTTAAAAATTTATAAAGTATTCTGAAATAGTCGTTAAAGTGTTATTGCATCTTAGAACATGTGTACATAATAAAAATGATATTGAGGATGTCATTGATTGTGTATATGGAATGTTAATTAAAGTAATGTGAATAAGAAAATCTTGTTGCAATCTTATCAGTGGATTTGGTCTACTCTGGTTTCATCTTCACTTTTATCCATTGAATTTTCAGAACTGGCTGGAAATAAAATAGTTTGGCAGATTATAAAATATAGTATTGCAGTTTTACTGATCTTTAGTATGTGGAAATGAAATGGATGAATATTTTACATAATAAACTAAGCATATTGATCCTAAGACATTAGCACAAACTTGATTTATATTAAAAGAAACATTTTGGTTCTTACATTCTGCTAGCTGATGATGTCTTAACAGCTTTTAAAGGTTTAGGTGCAGCAGTAACAAATTTTATGATAAACTCGGATTTATCAGATTTCAAGCTTTTCTATCACTTGCTAATTAAAGGCCTGAAGTGATACAATCTACTTAATGGAATTATGAAAAAGATAGGTGGGCCTGATCAGTTGCATGGTAAAGTTAAGTAATGTGCATGTGTTAATTATCGTAAATTACAGATAACATAACGACCTACATATATTTATTGAGAAGTCCTATTCAGTTCATTGGCCTTTATTTTCAAATCAAGGAATTTTATTTCTGCCCTATTCCCTCAGATATGCAAACACAAAATCCTTGATTGCATTATCTTGTCAGGCCATGTTCAGTTGTACACTTAAATTATTTTTGAAAAATCAGATCTTGTACTGCTTTCATTTGGGGTGATGGTTAGGAATAGAAAGTCAACCTTTTAAGTATACTAAAGCAACAAAAGGCTCAGGAAGACTAGAACTGAACTTATTGAAGTATGCTATATTAATAGATTCTTGCTAGTCTAATTGTGTTCTCCCTACTACCCCAAATAACCAAATGAATCGGGGAGGATCAGTTCATAATGCCATCACCTTTCCAAGACTAAAGTAATGTTTCTTTTATGTTTTCTAAATAATTGCTTCAATGCCATTTCCCTGGCTCTACAGTGAGGCCTTTGTCAAGCAAATATATTTCTGGAATATTGCCACATAAAAGCTATCAGTGATAGCATTCATCTTTTTAATCAATGCATTTTTATACATTTAGGGTTTGGTAGACTAGCTTTAAACTATTAGAAGCTGGAGGTCCTGAAGAATTAAATAGCTGGTTTAATTACATTTGTACTCAACAAATTGTCATTGGTTCCTCATTAAACTGGAAACTTAAATAGAATACCATACAGGTCAGTCCTGTTTTTATACTCCAATAAGTGCAGAGACAGATGCTTATCAAATTTGTAGATGAAATTAAATTGGGTGTAATAGAGTAGAGTTTTCACATTTTTTTAGGATTTTTTCTAATTCCCTGGAATCCCTGATCAACAGGCAAAGCTTAAGTGACTGAAAATAGGTTATATTTGACAACCCTTTCCCCCTTTAGTCTCGGCATCCATATACATCCATACACACACACACACACATATATATTCTTAATGAGATTATTTTTAAAACCCTGATCACAACTGTTTTTCTAAGTAACATGACTGCTCATTCCACAATGTTGGTCTGCAAGGATTGTCATGACAAGTTGGTTTTGTATTTCTTTCAATAGCATAGCTATATTAGCTGTGTCATTTGGAAAATGATACCTGTAAATTACATATGTATTAATGTGCTTTTCCTATTAAGCACAGTACTTTTTTATGTTTAACTGTTTACCTTTTTTCATGGCCTCAAGTTCAATGCTTTATATGGCAATAGCTGAATATTCAAACAAGAAAAGCTAGAAAAGAATGAAACAATGAAAAACACCTTAATTACCACAATTATGTGCCCTGAAGTCTGTAATCTCTTACCCAACAAATAAACTCCCAAAATGATCTGAGCCAATCTGACCCTTTACATTTTTTAACTATGCACCCATTATTGCTGTGATTGAATCCATCCACTTTACTGTTAGTCATTCTTTTCCTCTTTCCTTTTGCAGGGTTATAAACTTCTCAAGAGGACTAGGTCTTTAGTACATTCAAAAATATAATCTCAGGCTGATAACAAGCACACATAAATAGGAAAAATTGAAAAACATTCAAACATTTGTTTCCATATAAACTTCAAAATAAATTACTCCAGACAAACACAGAATAATTTAATAAAATATTTTATCATTTTTTTTTGTAGGTAAAATATATAAAGCATTAAATGTTTTCTTTCATCCCAGAGCAGCTTTTCCCAGCCAGATGTCCATCCTTCAAAAGTATGACACTTCAATTTGAAAAGCTCCCAAGCAAGCTGGGGATGGCTATCCCAGAGTAGTGATGTTTTGACTCTTAAAATCTACCTCAATTTAAAAATAATAATAATACAGCATTATCATGATTTGGGTTTTCCACAATTTAACAAGATTAATGAACAAAGAAAATTAATTTGAGATCAAATTAGTAGAAAATAGTATCAAAGCAAGGTTTAAAAATTAAGTTGGAAAAATATTTTATTAATGCTATGCTCTTGCATATATTTTCTATACTCAGCGGATGTCTTTACAAAGAAGTAGCTCATACAATATTGTCTGAAAAAAGCCAAAAGACAAACAATCTGTCAACTTTTTCTATTCCAGCTTTTCTTGTGGTTTTTTCCTTTATCTTCCAGTTCCCAACTTTAGACTTATAGGACAATGTACTATGAAAAGGCTTTATTATATTATGTTTTATTATCAGTCTATGAAAAATTAATGAGGATTAATATATAAAGCATTGGCCCAATATCAAACACCAATGATGTAACAATTTAGTAATAGATGATGGTAGGCATTTTTTTTTCTTAGAATTTTTTTTACAAAAAGAAGCAAAATCCAGGATACAAAAAATCTGAGTGGCAGCTCTCACAATGGCTGGCAAATTGCTGTGTCAATCACAAAAGTATTTGCAAAATGGCGGATGTGATGACACTTCTCAGTAGCTCGTTGATGGATATCTGGAAAAAGGAATCAGAAAAGAAAGTCAAATTAAGTAGGTGTTACTTGGATCCTTAGACCATAGGGGAAAAAAAAAGAAATGCAACCATTTGATTTCTAAATTAAGTATGCAGAAATAAGAGCACAAAAACAACACAAATCATAGAGACACAAACATTACTGGCATTGTCACAAACCCAACTCTCAAAAGCTGTTTTCTCACTTTAAGTGATTTATGTAAAATAAAATGTTCTGATCCAAATATACTATCAAAATATAACAATTTGTTACAGAAACAGCATCTAGACAAACTTACGCAAATGTATGGATATCTTTTTTTTCTTTTTACACTGAATTTTAAATTGTCGGCGAAGAACATAAATTTCTCTTTCCTTAATCTATGAACATTTGCAATTTATAGCTGGCTATTTATTTAAACAATGGCTATTTATTTAAACAATGTAGGCAGTTGCCCATCTCACTGAGGTAACTAGATGGTGCATACAACAAAATAACACTATAATTTACCAAGTGCATGGAGTTGGGTGTGGGGAATATACTATCACTGAATAAACAGCCAGTACAGTTAGAAGCTCATTTAGATGGCGTGGTTTGTATTGGGCCAACGAGCTCATCAGGTCATTGAATGAATATATTCCATAGAGTGCTTGAAAGGGAGATTTTCTTCTAATTTCTAAAAGGAAACATTGCTTTCAAGATGGTATATCTTGGATTGGCTTCAACCCTGGGATGGCTATTAGATGGAGGTTCAACTATGCGGGTAGATACTCAGCAAGTTTTAAATAAGGTACCTTCAAGTCAGGGCAAGGAAGTTATGTGGATGAGCCCATTATTATATACATACACACACACACACACACACACACACACACACGAGAAATTAATATATATGCAAGGACATTAATTTCGAGTTAGATACTATTTTAAAAATAGCTTCACTCTATCAGTATATTTCTTCTTTTGCCAATATAACATGTTGAATTGAAAAATAACTGCTGTAAATTTACAGTCCATTTAAGAAGCACAATATAAACTTCAGCAAAAGAAATAAAATGATGTTCCCTTACGTCCTCTTGCTATCCTATGGCCCAATCTGAAGGTTTCCTTCCCTTGGCAGAGTTTATGAATATAGGAGCCAAACAGAACTGGGTCAATGGCAGGTTCTGTCACCATCCTCTCTTCCTGGATCATGTTGGTTTGTGGCAAATATTCCCCTTTCTGCAAAGAATTTATAATTCACTGAGAAATTGCTTGTTTTAATATCTGGAAAGAAACATCTCTTCAACAAGTCCAAAACTATTATTTTCACTGTTCAGGAATTTTTGATCCATGCTTCAGAATATTACTTCAAGCAACAATAAATCATTTTTCTCATCTTAATCTATACATTGAAGTAACAATGGGATTAGGGCTACAAAATGATCATTATTTTGTATTTGTATTCTGATGATAATTCATCAATGCTGTATAAGAATTTCTCAATTCTTAACATTGATTCAAAAGTCAAAACCAAAATACCACACATACTGGGAATCCTACTTTCTTTTAAGTCAAATATCAGGGTTCCATAAACCTACTACAGCTTTTCAAAGTTGCTTACTATTATTGGAACCACAAGGAAAAGCATCAATTCCAAGGGAGGGTGCAATGGACGTAAAATATAGCTTTAATCAAATATAGAATAAAAAGGATTATTTACTGACCTTTATATTAAGTGTCAGCTCCCAGAAATGGTTAAGTGGCATGATAATAGTAGTATTTAGCTCTCCAATGTAGCATTTATTTACTACCCAATCATAATAAGCTGTGAATCCCTGAAATCACACCAAATAAAATCAGGATAAAAACAGGTTAATGTGCTCAAAACAGATTCAAGAACTCTCATAGAACAATCTGGGATGCTTAAAGCTAGTATGTGGTAAAAGTGACAGTGTTTGAATTGGACTGGAAATAGTATGTTTCACGTCCCCACTCAATCTCAGTGCTCACTGGATGATATATTGTCTCAGCCCAAATTAAGGTATCGGGAGTAGAAACCCAGAGACCACAAGTTCTAGTTCCGCCTTAGGCTCAAAGCTAGCTGGGTGACCTTGGTCCAGTTAGTCTTTTTCAGCCTTAGGAAGCAATGGCAAACCACTTCCAAAAAAATTCTGCTAAGAAGAAACTTGTAAGGACTAGTCTAGGAAGTTACCAATTGTCAATGCTGATATGAAGGTACCTACGCATTGCCCAACCTCACAAGTTTATTGTTGCAAAGATTGTATTAGGAGACAAACCAAGGAGAGACTCAGAGAATAGGCTAATAGAATCATATGATTTAACCTTTTATATCTTTCTCATAGGAAGCTGCTTTCCAGTTCCAGGAAACTGCCAGAACAAAATAGGAACACAAACCCCCCACAAAAGGACACACACTAAAAGGAGAAACCATTAGGTTTGACATGCCTTATTCATTGAGCATTCCTGTTCTGACCAGCTGGTTTGAAAGATTCCACTAATGAGGGATGCCATGGTTATTATCAGTAAATATATGCCCAGATTAAAACCAAACTACCTCCCAATGAAAGCAGGATCTGGGTCATTTTGTTTGTTTCTGCATGTCTTATAAAACTAAGATTTTCAAAGGAAAATAAGTTTGATATCACAGCATTCCAACCCATTGTAAGCCTAGCTCATCGGGTTCCTTAAAATGCTAGGCTCTCCAACATGAATATTTAGTATTATTACTGAAGTGCTGAGACAAACAAGAGTTTTGTTAAGGTGGCAGAGTTAGGCCGCCATTTGATAATTAAATTTCAGATATAAACAGGACCTGTGACAGTATTTGCTACCTCAGAAAGGCAATGTGACTCACTGATGGCCACTGTGAATGACCAGACTATCAAATCAAAAGGGCCATGTACTATGTGGTTTAGACTAGAGTATGGATGTCCAACTGAATTATGCAAAGAGTCTTGGGCCACATATAAAATACATAATGTAGGGAAAATGAATAAATTACATAATAATGTTAAAAGTTTATTATGGTCTTGCGAGGTTGCATTACTTGCTGTCCAGGGCTGTATGTAGCCTTTGGGCCATGGGTTGGAAGCATCTGGTTTAGAATGTTAGATGTCAGATGGTGACATACATTCAGTTCCCACTCAACAATAAAATCTCTGGCTGGTTTTGTCCAGTTCCCAAAGTATATCTGAAATTTGTTATGAAAATATATTGAAATATGTAATACTAGCTTGATACCCATGCTTTGCTACAAAACTATGTGGTTGCGCGTAGTTTTTGGGGAGGAAAATAAGGCGGGGGGGGGATTCTGCCTCTGCCTACCAGCATCCATCGGTATTTGTCTGGCTAGCGTGCTGTCAGTATGTGTGAGTTTAAAGGCTGTTTGGAAACTGAAACATGGAAACTGAAACAGTATTTGCTGTGTGAGCAAGGAGACAGCAAGGAGCCTGAGCGTGGCTTAGCTCAACAGTTCCATCCTAAAGCTGATTGCTGCTGTGAAACTAAAACTGAAACTCCTCTCCTCTACTTGTGTTTTGTATTTGGAACAGATTTCTTTTCAGGTAGGAAGGGGCAGTAGAACTCCTTAGCATCAGAGCGTATTACTAACAATATAGGAAATACTAATGTTTTTATGGTCATTTTGAAAAATCCTTTCTTAGTGAGCACCTAGAAGCCAAGAAGAACATATGTGCCAAATGTCAAGTTTGTAGGCTTTAAGGGTTCTGGAGATTTTGTGATGATATATGAGTGGTATTTCAATTTTATATATCCTGGAAAATGTGTTCAAGGAAATAACTTTCAAAGAAGTATTTTCTATACTTTTCTTTTTTTCTATCTTAGACATTTCTTTCAAAGTATGTTCAGCCTAATTTCTTACCTGTTGAAAATCATGGATAATATCTGCAGGATGCCCAACATTGGCTCTTGGGATGCTGATCTCCTCATAATCCTCTCCAAGGAAAATCTTCACATCCTCATACACTGTCCTGATTTCAGATGAATCATCGAATTCAAAGTAGTCACATTCCAAACCTCCTTCCTCATAATTGTAATATTCTGTCCTTTGCTACAATAGTTTAATAAAAAGTTCTCAAGCATAATTGGCTGTGTTATTACCTCATTTTTAAACTTTTTAAATATAAAAATTGAGTTTGCATTGCAGAATATGCCACAGACTTAAAACTGAGTGATAGTTCTTTCCCACTGACAACAATTCAATGCAAGAGATTTGTACCCAAGTGTTGACCTTATATATACCCTCTGTCCTGTTTTTGTCTATTATTCTCTGCATCTATGAAATTGCTAATCTGAAATCACTTCTTTGTGTCTTTCTACGCAGGTTCCTACTTCTGAATATACCACCTGGTGGGATGCAGTTAGCTAGGTACAAGGCTTTGCCTAGCTCTATAATGTATTTCCTCCAAATGAATCTCCTTTTATTGGAGCAAGTTGCAGAACCTGCTCCAGTAAACTTCCAGAGGAGAATCCATCATTTCTAAGCTTTAAAAAAAATGGTACAATGAGGCACAGAAAACTTTAACTCATTGCTGGATGCACATATATTTGCAGTCCAAGTCCGGTAACTCTAATACATGTGAGTGGAGTTTTGGTCACAAAAAAAGCAGTCCTAATTCTTTTCCTACCAGTTTTTTTTTTCCTGTTTGCTAAAAACAGTTTTTTCTATATTTTATTCAGTATTCAATTTAGTCTTTTCATTAAGGCATCAGAATAGAAACCAGGAAACTGAGTTCTAATCGTGCCTTAGGCATGGAAAACAGCTGACAACCTTAGACCAGTCACTCTCTCAGTCCAACCTTCCTCACAAGGTTGTTGTTGTGGGGAAAACAGGAGGAGGAAGTGTATTGGATATGTTTGCCACCTTCAGTTATTTATACAAATAATAAAGGCAGAATAAAAACAAAATATTCCATATATAATTCTTGTAAACATGATTGCAAATAACAACTTGCAATTGACTGTAATTATCTAGAGACATATCCCTTCTCAATGAAGCAGCTTCCTAAAGCAGCTTTTCTGCAGTTTTTCCAAAATGCTGATGGGATTTGTTGCATTTGTACATATCATGCGGATTACCAATGCCTCATCTGATATTCTGTATACCATATTTACTCAAATGAAGCATCTTCCTCTTGCCCTGGTCAATTATATTTTTTAAATGAAGGGATCATCTTGGATCCAAATATAGTAACATTGAATGTTTGTTTTTATTGCTAGATTCAAGCATATTTTCCCATTGAGGAAGATGAGCAGGAAATAGACAAGATAGGGAAGGCACGTGTTGCTGCCTTCTTATTAAATAAAATTAAGTGGCTGAGTGGGGTGAAGTAGAGAAGCAGTATTACACCTTCATGTATGTCAAAAAAAGGCAGTAAACAGAATGTGAAAAGCAAGTTGGTATGGACAGGAATTACATGTTCTACAGGTACAAGGAGCAGTTACCATGGAAAGTTTGTTCATAATGATACTATAGAAAGAGGAAATCCTCAAGCAAGGATGAACCTTCAGGAAAGGTAATGGGAAAAAGCTGAAACTATCAACACAAGTCTCTACTTACTAAAGCCCTATGGAAATTATTCAGTGGATATACAGTAAAAAGGCTTTCTCATTGTAAACCACAAACGTCCATTCACAGAAAGAAAATAGAAAACCAATTTTGCAAATATTAAAGGGCATAAATTCTTGACCAGTTATGGCTGATGAATATAAATTATAGTTTAATAGTAGCATATTATCTACTATCACTAAAGAAAAGAATGTCATTTTAGTAATGTTCCTCTTCTGGCTATACTGGGAATTATATGCTTTATGTCTTTATTATATGCTTTATATCTTTCATATATGAGGCATGATCTATCAAATATTGGTTAGAAAATATAAAGGGAGGGCTTACGCTGAAATTACTTTGGCTATCTGAAATGGGAAGCTCAGTTGTCTCAAATTGCTGTGTAGCTCAAGCAGATCAGTAGAGCAACTACTTCACAAGCTTTAAAGTGGAAATGTTAATCCTCTGATTGTGTAGATGGTTTGAACAAAATCATACATACCATATCCATGCCCATTTGAGCAACTGACTGAGTAAGAGATAAATATTTGTAGATGTAGGTTGATGTTAAAATCAAGCCAAGCAGTAACAACAAAAATCCCAAGGCCAAAAAGAAGATGCAAGTAAGAGGTCTCCAACTCTGCTGTGGCAAAGATAAGGGCTGCTTCTCCTGTTTAAAGAAAAGGGACAGGTTCACTCATTAATGGACAGCACAGTAAATGCAGAATATCCTCACCAGGATGGTTCTATGCCAAGCTTCCTTTTTTCATGTTGTGTACATCTGTTTTCTTTTACAACAGGCTTCCTAAGAAGGAAAAATAATATCTTTAAAAAGGTAATAAAAGATAGAAATATGCTTGACTCAACAGGACTTGCTGATCACTTTCTCCTTGGAAAGTAGAAGAAATACAACAGGATCAGCTAATTAATATTGAATTTTTAATACTAAGAAATAATTACATCAAGGAACCAAAAGTAACTAATATTGGGGAAAGTCATAATTTAATATTTGAATTCTTTGTTTAAAGGCAAACTAAGGTACATTACGTCAGGCATGAATCTTGAACTAAGAAATCAGTTTTTAATAAACTCATAGCATTGACAAGTAGGAAGGAGAAACTAATGTAAGAAGAAAAAGGAGCTCCATTTCTAGCAGACTTAAGTTGCAGGAAAATATGGACTAAATGTTAAGGAAAGCTTCCTAAGAGTAAGACTAGTTTGACAGCAGAACTAATTACTAGAGGAATCCTTATTAGATGTATTATGGTGGTGATATTTCATTTCAATTTCTGGAAGAGGTTGGGGGGAATGGCTTAACTAGCATAATCTAACAGATTCCTTTATTCTACTGATGTGGCATGTTTACAAATGTACATGAAACTTTCCTAAGTAACCTAAACGAACAACAATCAACTGCCATTTCACATTCTGGTTCCTTAAATCATCTCTTCTAATTTAACTTTGCATATTGCCTCAGACACATTTGTGCAAGGGTGTGAAGAATATAAATTTAAAATAAACAAATGATATCACTGTGTGTTCCAATGTCCATGAGATCAGCCTACTCAATGATAATACCAATTCAACATTGTAACAGCAAGCTACAGCCAAGGAATACAAAGAAGGGTGTCTGTAAATAGCTAATCTCCCATCAATACTAACTAAAGTAGGCACAGCTTATGTATCATATATTTATATTTGTAAGTCTATATTTTAATGTGTGTATGTATATATGTATGTGTGTGTGTCCATGTGTGTGTGTGTGTGTGTGTGTATACACTCATACACACACACACACACACGTATTGCAATATAAGGAGAAAAAAATCATAAATTTCAGATGAAATTACTTCTCGTTTCTGACTCCATCTTTTTCAGAAGTTTCTTTAATCAATACTGCCTACCACTTGTTTTCTCTAGGCACAGAGGCACATTTCAAACAAAGCTACTTATAGACTGTATGCTTCTAGAACAGGGTTGTCAAACACGGGTCGTAACTGTGGCATCCTTGTGGCACCTGCTAATGCAACCACAATTCATAGCACAAGGCAACCACCAGGCTTGAAAAAAAGCCATCAACATGGTCACATGCAAACTACAGAAGATGGAAACATTACCTCTGCTGTTTTAGATCACAGATCACAAGAACTAAAAATATTCTTAACTTCATTTCAGCTTAGAGAAATGTTCTGCAACTATTGCAATTTGTGGAAGACAAAAATAGGTCCCCAACATGGTAACAGTAGAGATATTATACAACAACATAAACAACAAAGAATGAAGTCAAGTTCCGATCATTTAAAAAAAAAAAAAAAAGAACACAGGAGCAGCAAAACAATCCCTCAGAAGGCCTGATAGGGAATGTCCCCATAGTAACAAAGAGGCTTGTTTTCCCAGAAATTTTTGGCCTTTTTCCCTTGGTTTTATAACTGGAGATATTCAAGCCTCTAAGAAGAAGACTAGCCATTCATCCATGTCAAAGAAACAGAAATAATCTGAAACATGTATCATTCAAATCCTAGAATAAGAATAGAGCCAATCCTAGAGTAGGACTAGAGAATCTAGTCAGAGGTTCATAGCATCACTCAAGGTAAGGATATGACTTTCCCCAGAAGGATCTCATCTACCAGGTGAAATAACTAAGAACTACCTTCTCTAACCGGTACCTTCTGAAATGCTATGGACTGCAACTCACATGAACTCAGGCAACATGATACTGTACAGGAATTGGAGTCACAAACATACAGAATAAAAGAGTGTTTGGAGGGAAAACTGGGCAAGAATAGAGGGGAGGAGAAGCTCATCTGACTTATCATTTAAATGAAATGTAACAGCTTTTAAGTATCAAACAATCCATATCTTACAATCTTGGCACTGAGACACCAGGCTCTGATCATCAGCCTTTAAAATAATTTCACATGTATACCGTACATTCAGAAGTACAACAGGGGGTAGATGTTTGGAAAATAGGTATTTAATTAACACCTTTCAAGCAAATGTTGCTTGTGCTATCAAAGTTTAAAGATTCTTTAGGGCTGGGAAACAGTTGCCTACATCCAGAGAGTTGCAACTGACTATATATGGGCCCTGGTTGCCAATTGCGGCACCGCAGACATAACTTGCAGAGAGAGGATGTAGAGTGGAACCTTGTCTAACCTGATGTACGTTGACTTCATAAGCTCCCCTGATACCCAGCCAGCAGCACGTTTTCTACTCTGCTGGCAGGAAGAGATGGAAACAGTTCAGCACATGTGGTGCCAGAGTCGAAGGTAGAGGATTTTTGGTTTGGTTTGGTTTGGTTTGCTTCATTATTAGCTGAAACCAACAGCAGGCACGTCTGGTTTTCTGTCATCCCTGTGGAAAGGGGGGGTGCTCACTGTCCAGTCGTCCTAGCCAGAGACAAGCCGTACAACAGTAGCGCTTTTAAAGAGACTCCACTCCTTCCCTCTATGAAGGGAACTTCTGTTCTCTCCCCGGGCCCGAATCGTTTAGGATGAATGCGCTTTTCTTCACTGCCAGCGGCCGCGGGACCTATTTCGATCTTACCTGATTTACTCAAATACCGTAAAGCCATATTGCGCGATGCAGCAGCTCCATCTTCGGAAAGTACCAAATCGTCCAGAATCGCCTCTATGTTTAACGCGACTTCACTAAGTGTGTTTCCCACAAGGTGTTTTTTTAGGTGTGTTTTTTTTTTAAAACCACCACAATATCGTCGACTCCTGAGAGCGTTCATTTATTCATCATCAGTAACTGAAATGCAACCCCGATCTGAAAACGCCACCGCGCCAGTGGTCTCCTACGTACTTACCGCATCCTGAGAAAGGACGAGGCCTTTTGCTGGAGCCCCGTGGCGCGTTGCAAGTGGTGTCTCTTTCTTCGGCTTGAGCTCAGCTGTAACCGGCTGGAAACCGATTTTCACCATGGTTCGACTGCAACTGCCCAGGCGAGCCCAACCAGCTGTTTCGTGCAACCCGCGCAAGTGTCTCCCGCGAAGATCGGGGCTTTTGAGATCCCGCCTCAGCGAAGAGAAGCGACGGCAGGCAGCTCCGTTTCTCCTCCGGTTTTCATTGGCGAAGGCGAGCGCTCTCTTTGCAGAAGCCCAGCCTTTGATTGAAAGTGGGCTGTTGGTGGGAGGCTCACTTCGCACGTGCTGAAAAACTCCGAGCTTTCTACGCGTGCGTCACAAAAGCCCTCCTTAATTCTACCCGGAATGAGTCTGTAGAGCAGAAATTTAAGAATTGTGGACTTCAACTCTCAGAATTCTCCAGCCAGAGAATTCCGGGAGTTGAAGTCCACAAGTCTTAAAGTTGCCAAGTTTGGGGACCCTGCTGTAGAGATTCTCAGTCATCCAGGTCATGATTATCCCAAAGGTGCTTTATTCAGGAGGCAACTGGACTTTCTTGTTGTTATTGTTTTGAAGACATTTCGCTTCTCATGAAGAAGCTTCATCAGCTCTGACAGGATAATGGGGAATTGAAGGATTTATATTCCTTCCAGACAGCTGGTCATTTGCATCCTTTTAGAGGGTAGTTGAAGCACTTGGGGGGTTATCTGTGTCCTCAGGGTCACTTGAGTATCCTGTCAGAACTGAAGCAGCTTTTCGGATGAGAAGCAAAAGGTCTTCAAAAGAAAAAACAAGAAAGTGCAAGAAGCTCCTTGTCTACCTGGAATGTCTGAACACAGGGCAGAATCTTTGAGGATGAAAACAGATTGAAATCCGGTGATACACCCAGAAAGGGGTTAATAAAATCCAGTAAAATCTCTTTCTGAATAAAAGCCAGCTATCTAGAATGTCAGTCTAATTGACACACAGTAGGAATTCCAGAGCATGAAAAGGCCAACCTGTTGTTGTTTTTACTGAAACACTACATTTTTTGCTGCTTGCCTACTCACCAGTCATCCATGTATTGCTAAACTGCTATTATTACTATTTACTAGCTTAATGAAGGGGAGATTGGACTTGGCGCTAGCTATTTATTTTATTTATTTACTCATCAATTTCATATGTTGCTCATCTTGCAGTTCAGAGACACTGAGCAGCTTACAACATAATAAATGTACGGATGTAAAAAACAATTATAAATGAAAATAGGTAAAATTACAAAAGATTAAAAGAAACTTTAAAAAAAAATCAAGAGTGTAGAGTTGAAAGATGGCAGCGATTTCTCTATTATTATATATTACCCACCTCCAACAGCTTCTTCAGGGCCCCATACCAACCACCATAGCCACATTTTAAGGTATTTAAATGAAGGCCAGAAAGATGGGGGCTGGCCCTCACTTCCGGTGGCAAGATGTTCCAAAAGGAGTGGCATGACAGAAAAGATTATTCACCAGGACCCCACAGCTGCAATTTCTTGATTTATGGGGTCCGCAGTAACGGACCATTAGTGGGTGTTAGTTTGCCATTAGTGGGTGGGCCAATCCCATTTAGGCGACAACTCCTCAGATATCCTAGACTTATGCCATAAAAGGCTTTAAAGGTAATGACCAATATATTGAATTGCACCCAGAACCAAAGCTGCAGCCAGTGCAGCTCACATAACAGTGGTGTTACATGTGCCACCATAGGAACTCCCAAGTGTCCATGCTGCTGCATTCTGAATTGCAGCTTCCAAATGCTCTTCATGGGTAACCCCATGTAGCATAGGTTGCAATAATCCAAATGGGACAGGACCAGGGTATGGGTAATTGAGCTCAGAGCTTCCATGATCCAGAAAAGGCTGCAACTGGTGCACAACCCGAAATTATGCAAAGGGTCTCCTAACCACAACTGCCAGCTGCGCTTCAAGCAGGAGCCGCAAGTCTAGGCAAACCCCCAAGTTGCAAACTGGGACTGTCTGGGGTACTGTCACCCCGTGCAGAATTAAAGATGGTAAAGGTCTGGATTCCAAGAATTCCTTTCTGTCTTACCTGTTGTCCTCCATTCAGATTTGAGAAAGTAGTTTATTTGTTTTGCTTACTTATTTGGTTTGGAATGCTTTTGTTGAAGGCTTTGTATACTTGTGGTGGCTATGATTATATTATTCTGTTTATAATATTCATAGAAATTTACATTCTAATTTGGAATTAAGGAATTGGGGTCTTGTAAACAGAGATAAGTGCTATTTCAGTGTTTAAAACAGGAGCTTATATTGTTTTTTTATAGAATGTTCTATATTCCTTCAAAGGATAAGCAGTTTTTACAGAAAGCTTGGATGACATGAGATCCATATAAGTGGTCTGTAATTCTTAAAGCACAAGAATTTTTATTTATTTATTAAATTTCTATAATCGCTTATCTCAATCATGACTCTTGGTGGCTTACAATTTTAAAAAACAATAAACACATTTTAAAACAATAAAAAATATATACATAGAAACCAAGATACTTGGCCAGTTAACAATATTGCCAGGAAACATGGCCCTTAGCATATTCAGCACTCCAAGCTCAGGAACTTAGCCAGGTTTTTAGGGCCTTATAAAAGGTTAATAAGGTTGGAGCCATTCTAATCTTGGATGAGAGGATATTTCCATACTGATGGTTAAGGAAGATGTCAGATGAAAACCATTTTAATACTCAATATTAATTCATTTCAGCATTATTGAATTCAACATTCAGATCTTCCATAATTTGTACATAATTATTTTCAGTGTTTATATAACAAGCAACTGGCTCATGTAATAGCCATGGGCATCAATAATCAGGACTCAGTGAGGAAACTGAGAAAATACGCATATGAAATATGGGATAGAAGTACATATAGTTGGTATTGTGGCATCACTGCAAAAATGTCATTTTTCTATGATTATGACTAGCTGGAGACAAAGCAAATATAAATCTGTTAATCCATTATTTTAAATCTGAAATAGTTTTTCAATTCTGAACAGCTATCCTGTTTGTTGCCTCCTCAGTGGCAATATTAGCAACTAATGAGTATCCAGGTTGTGTCAAAATCAGTTCCTACATCTGCATTTTAAGCTGTAAGTCATATATGGGACATATTGATTGTAGGTGTCTATGGAAATTCTCAATCATCGAGGTCACGGTTGTCCCAAAGGTGCTTTTCCAAAGGTAGGACCTAGGTGCTTAGATGAGAAATGAAATGTTTTCAAGGAAAAAAACAAAGTCCAGTTGCCTTTTGAAAAGCACTTTTGGGACTTTGATTGCAGATATAATCTCAGTTCTTCTGCTTACAAGAAACTTTCATTATATACCAGTCAACTCTACTTTCTATTGGGCCTTTTATCAAATTATTACTAGGTTTCATATAAATAACTTTTTTTCCCCAAAGCCTGAATTCAAAAACAAGTTTACTCATTTTTAGCACTTGTTGAATTGAAGCCATAGCTGACTGTGATTTCTACAGTTAGATACTTTAAGGAATCAACTTAAGACTCTTGAGCCCATAGCCTACTTTGATATAAAAGAAATTCAAAAGACATTATTTTCCTATGCAATTATGAGAACTTTGGGACAACATGCAGAAATGGATACTTTTATAAATCAAGGTCACCTTTTAAAAAATCTGCAATTACCCTAGTTGCATCTTAGCAAAATCATAATACAGTAAACAATTCTATCTATCAGTAAACAATTCTATCTATCTAAACAATTCTACATCTCAGAGAATGTTTAACAAGATTGTGGGCCACATCTTGCTGTTAGAGATGTAAGTTAAAAGTTGAACATGGCTTGGATTTGTCCAGCTATTACTGAATTTTGGACTAAAGCTATGAAAGCATTAATATGACTTCTAAATCATTGTTACTGATTAAGAACACCCAAGTATTGCTTGACTCCAGCAGTTAGAATATGTAGTGGACTAAAGGTGTACAGAAGCGACAAATGTACTGAGTAATGCAATACTAGAAGAAATAATTTACCCCTGACTTATATCAATAGAATGTATGTGGTCTGTCAACATTTGAATTGGGTTTGTGGTTCTTTTTTTTTAAACAATGAGCAATAAAGAATAATCAAGCAATCTGCTCACATTGTTTGGATTGTTTCCTTATGAGAGAATTTTTCAGTCTCTTATCCCCTCTCTTTTCTTTGTATGTATGTGTGGCTAGAGATAAAATTTTATTGTACATTATTTAGTAAACTTTTTATATATATTTTCTCGATGATTTTTTTTAATGTAAAGGTTCGAGATATTCTTCAGTTGATCAATCAACTAACAAATTTTAGTTTATTATTAGTTGCTCAATTTACAAAGCAAGTACTCTTCTAGTGATGAGATACTTGCACTGGAATCTGTATTTTTATTTTTGTAGGATTGCAATTCTGTGCACACATACACCAGAGTATTGCTCACTGAATATAGTGTAAACAACTGTAAACAACAAGCAGACTGAAACACTAACAGTGTGGTCTACTCTGAGAGTTCTAGGAAAGAGCATGAAAATAACTTTTGGAGAAAACAGTCCAATCCTTCAAATGTGGTGGCTCAACTACTTGTCTAAAACTGCAATTGTTTTTCAACATTTCTAGTTGGTGAGAAATAGTGCCTTCCAGTTTCTATGGCAGACAATTTCATTGTCTAGGTGACATACAAAGACAACTGAACTACCAGGCAATAAATTCAACAATATATTAATGTGAATGCTAAAATGTTTCAAAATACAAAGTTCATTTCTGGACTTAATATGTAAAATACTAGCATTAGAAGTAGATATTTCTGGTTAAGTTGAAATAACCCCTGTGGAAAATCTGATTTTCAACTATACTAATTTTGCTACTAAACTTCACATTATTGCCTTTATCGAATGTCAGCTTAGAGCAGGGCTGTCAAATTCGTGGCCCAGGGGCCAGATGCATCACAGGCTGGCCACACCCA
This sequence comes from Notechis scutatus, assembly GCF_049901735.1. Taxonomy (NCBI): domain Eukaryota; kingdom Metazoa; phylum Chordata; class Lepidosauria; order Squamata; family Elapidae; genus Notechis; species Notechis scutatus. The sequence goes on from NC_142012.1 coordinate 132,464,195, forward strand.
CGCCCAGTTTAGCAAAGGGGAAAAAGTCATGATATGTCATGTGACGATGCCATGATGACACAAGTTTGATATCCCTGGCTTAGAGCCTTTGATATATGTATGCACAACAAAAGATTAGTATTCATTAATTAAATTAGTCAATTTAGTCAAGTCAAATCAGTCAAAATCAAGCAACACTTGGAGGCTTACAATACTAAAATTATAAAACAATAAAAACATCCATAAATAAGTACAAAAAGCAGCAATGAAGATGAATAGTGAAGACAAGTAACAAGGTCCTTAATACATTCTAAGCTCCAGGCCCTTCTAAAAAGTTTTTAAAACTTTGCAAAAAACTGAAGGGTTGGGGCCATTCTACTTTCAGAGGGGAGAACAGTCCATAAGGCAAAGGCCTCATGGCAGGGGCAACAGCAGGCTAGCATAAAATATGGTTATTATTGTTTCTGATAAACCTACAGCAGCTGGACCAGGATTCTAAACCTTTCAAGCTGAAAACACATGGCCATTCTGATAAAATGACTGCCTCGGTACTTCATTTATTCTTCCAGATGTTTCTTTGCTAGATTGTTTTTTTAGCATTTAGACTTATATACCACTTCACAGTGCTTTACAGCCCTTTCGAAACAGTTTACAGAGTCAGCATATTGCCCCCTACAGTCTGGGTCATTTTACCAAGCTCTGAAGGATGGAAGGCTAAGTCAACCTTAGCTTGGTGAGATTCGAACTGCAGAATTGTAGGCAACCAGCAATCAGAAGTAGCCTGCAGTACTGCATTCTAACTACTGCGCCACCACGGCTCTTTTTCCTGGTCAGCAAGATATACAGTATTTTTAAAAAGCATTGGACCATAGACCTTTTTTTCAGAATGCCTTCAAAATTTAGTGTCATTGTAACTTTGAACAGTCACTAAATGAACTGTTGTAAGTCAAGGACTACCTGTAATTTAATAGATGATAGTGGTAAAACATGAATTGCTTATTGTAGGGTAGATTTAGTTTCAATGATAAAACTGATGCAATTATATATCCATTGCATGTCTTACCTAGGAATACCCACTCCATCCCCAAGGGATAAGAAAGACGCAGGACATGCAGTGTGATGATGTAGGCATGTTTTAATTACATACTTCCCGCCCAAAGCAGCCTAGTTGTGTGTACACCAAATATTTAAACATACTTTCTTCTTGGTACAAAAAAGTTTAGTTAAGCCATCTCATTCTGATTTAAATTTATAGGTTACCAGCTCCTCTGCCAGCTTGTAGTTATAATGCATTTTGTTTTGATTATACTGGGAGCAGTGACAAAAGAAGATTCAAGACTAGATCAAGAATCTTGCAAAAATTAGGGAATTTTATTTCTACAAATATGCTATTCCAAGATGTACGAAAGTCTGTATTCTAACATTTCAGTTAAGTTTAAAAGACAAAAAAGTAAGTTTGTGATGAACAAGAGTAATATCATAAATAATTTTAATATACTTTTGCATAAAATAGAGCAGAAAGTTTATGGGGTTGGAGACGGAACAAGGACTTTTTATTGGTGCTGCAGATCTAAGATTTTGTTTTTAATTGCAAAAAACTTTTTAACAGTGAGTATACGTTTAGGATGCAGGAAGTACTACTCTTACAGAAAATTGATATATGGAGGCTACCTAAGTAATTGTTAATAAACTCCAAAACCATTTATGATATGGCATAGATTTATATATAATATTCAATGGCAATTCTACTCTAAAAATTGAAACTTGAAGTTATTTAGTGATGATCTCTTCAAGGAAATTTAGTAGCAGGAAGATTGCTCAGATGCCTGACTATTCTCAACATCTTCACCCATAAATAGTTGTTTGGATACTTTAGAGAAGACAATGGCAGTAAAACAGATATAACCTCAAATACTTTTGCAAATAAAATAGTTCCTTAAAAAATTTAGCCTTTTTAAAACTTACCAATACATTTGACCATTTCTATTAGCAAGATCAAAATTCAACCTAAGATAGTTTTTAAGAACTATAACAACAGCATATAGACCATGAATAGTACAGCTGGCAAATATGTCTGATTTAATGTTATGTATTTATTGTATGAAAATTCTAAATGCATGGCCAATATTTCACAAGAAGCAGAATACTTCTTAGGAAAAATACTCACTTTTGGGTGAACCTTCTTCTTGATACATATTATAGCACACAATTTGTGTTTCTTCAAAATTTTATTTCAATTTAAATTAAGGGGCCAGCCAGATCTTCTAATAAGAAATGCATTCATTTGAAGAAATGCTTTCATGGAAGTAAATTTACAATTGTACACATTTAGGGGGGGAACCCCCAAAAAGTCACATTAAATAACTTTTAGTAATATCTTTAAGCCTTCACACAGATAAGAAACCATTTCCAGTACAATAGTTTTTAATATGAATAGCACATCAAATGGTCTTAAATACAACTTTTTTTTGAAAGCCAACACTCCAAGGATTAATGTTTTTTAAAGTATAGCCTTTTGTCCCATGCCAAATAATAGAGAAGCAAAATCAATATCCAGATCCATCTTTTAACTTTCATATATCTATTTTGATAGATGTGTGTGTATACACACACATACACACACATATAGATATAGATATAGATATATATACACACACAGAGAGATATACAACTTTTAGCATGTCTATATTTTTTTTCTAAAAGTGGAAGCCTTATGCATAATGGAGAATAACTTGCCGCCTAATATTTTGTTGTCTTAGCTATACTAAACCAAAATATAAAAAAGGACAGAGTACTGTACTGATCTATATTACCACCTCCATAGTTGTTTTTGCCTGTCTATATAAATGATTCAATAGAGCATTATGATTTTTTTCAGTAGATATTACAGATTATTTTGCAAAAGACAAATGGCTTATGACTGCTGAAAGAAACATAGGTATATATCCAACATTATCAGAATCCTATTTGCTGGACTTTATTCCAATTTCCATCATGAAGGCTTGAACAATTAACTAAAATGTCAATCAGCAAATTAATAATTTGTAAAATAATTTAATCATATAGATGCTAGAAAACAATAAATAATTGTATAGCATTTTCAGTCAGATTCAATCATGCGGAATTTGTACTATCATACTCCCAATTCAAAAAGTTGGCTGGTTGTGATCTCAGTCTACTATTATGAATAGATAAGATTTTGATAACATACTTTAGATATATCTAGCATTTTGTTATGATCACAGTAACAAAAAGTGGTGCAAAATCAGTCTTTAAAAAAATACTGATAGTTTGCAGCATTAAGGAACAGGATATTGACACTAGGACAGTTATGAAAATTATGGTTGTTGAAGGGAAAATATAAGTTAAATACAACACAACTATTATACTAATGATATGAAAAGAGAGGTTCTCTTTATACCCACATGAAAAACAAATCTGAATTTAGCATAATCTTTATAATTTACAATTGGCCAAACACAGCACTAATATAAATGGAGAAGGCCAACATTGAGGAATACAGTTTTAGTGGGTTCCAGAGCTATATTTTTAGTCTACTTTAACTGATGGTACTGCATTATACTTGCAAATACAGAAAAATGGATTCTTTTTAATGCTGCAGTATTTAAGAAATGTGAAATCAGTATTTTCATGTAATCGAAAGTATCATTTTACATGAGCTTTCATTTTGCAAAACTCAGCATCAGTATCAGGTAAAAGTTACAGACTAATACATTAACATTCCTCTGCTGTACAAATTAAATCATTTTTAAAGAAATGAGCAGCGTAGGAGTTATATACAGAAGAAAACAAGCATTGTTGAAATGAAACACAAAGTGTCACTGCTAAGCTCTATTGTCTGAAACACAATTTGAAGTAAAATTAACAAAAAATTCTTATAATGTATTTCTAAGTCTACATCTCATTTTTCCGGAAATCACTCTCAAAAACAAACTATAAAGCAATGAAAGGCATATATACATTTTCCTCATGAACTCTGAGATGTCATTCTTAGAAGTTGCTAAGTTTCAGTATCAATTTTATTTGCAAGACCACTGTTCATCCCAGAAAGCTCACATCTTAAGATACATTTCCCGTTTGATTACAATTAAAGCACTGCACATTTTTTTAAAAAAATCAAGGCATATAATCTTATACAATGGTGCCAAATATGCACAGATCACATTGTGCTCGCATCTCATACAAGGTTAAGTGCAAACATATGAATTGAATCAGATTTGCTAGCATGCACCCTGTCATAAACTAGTCTAATACCTTCTCTCCTATCTCAAACTATCTTATATGTTTGTTTCATGAACCAATAATCTTTCCCACCCCACCCACACCCTGGACTTCTAAAAACAAGCGGTGTGCTTGAATTCAGACACAAATACCAAGAAAGTCCACATTGTGCAAGAAAGCAGCAGCTAGGTTTGTCAACTCGGACTAAAAAAATAAAGAGAAGAAAAAACAAACAAACTGTTCACTGAACAGCGGATTAGCAGTAATGTTCCTCATGAAGTGATAAGAGTGCCTGATGCTGAATATCTAACAGCAAATGCTGAATTTGGATTTAATATTTTAGGGGTTTATAGAAGATTAGGCTTCTTGTTGTGCTGGTCTTTTCAAATCCCTGATCTGTTTAACTAAATAGGTCTTCTCATCGTTAAATTGTTCATCCTCGGTCCTGTCGTTCTGAAACTTGCTGAGAAACTCAATAAGTTTGGTCTGGTTCTTTAAGAGAATATCTAATATAGGTTGTGTCTTGTTAGGATTGGCTACAAACACCTGTAATACAATTTTTAGAAATATTAAAATCAGAATGTATTAGAAAATATGTATAAAAGAGTAAGATTTTCTCTATACAATGCATGAAATTTGCAAGGATTGAAGTACAATGTACAATATGTAATGCATGCATAAGAATTTGTCAGAATCACAATTACACAAAGTAGATCGTATTTTCATTTTTTTAAATGACCCTATAATCTCTTGCATTGGGGTGGGACAACTCAATGGAGCTGAACGTTTACTGACCCTACAGGGTGTTTGCAGCAGGTATTTTCTCTTTATGGCCAGAGAGTAAAATATCTGCCACTACTTAGGATCGAACTCACAGCTTCCTGATTGTGAGGCAAGAGCTCTACCTCTAAATCACCATGCTGCTCTTTAGGCAGTGTTTCCAATTATTTTTCCAAATTGGGAAGTAGGTCAAATATCCATAAAAAGCCTAGCAAAATTTAAAAAAAAACCATTTAAAAGTTCTATAAATAGGCTGAACTTAATTAAGAAATCAACATTTAATATTTATTTTTACAAGCAATAAATTTATTCATACCATAGTTTAGATCTGTGATGCTGAATTTTAAAAAAAAGAATTACAGGGATTTATTAATTGCTGTGATTCTGAAACTTATACAAAAAAATATCCCTGGCTCCTGAATCCCTTTCTCATTTATTCAAACCTTACTAGGCAACTTTGAATTATAATGTGATTGTAAATCAGCATTACCTTAAAGACATGGAAGGCCTCAAACTGAATGTTACGACTTTTGTCCCGTAAAAGATTCATCATTAGCTTGAGATTTTCAGGTTTACTGATGTATTTTGTCATAATTGTGAAGTTGTGTCTATCCAGTAACAATTCACCAAGTAGCTACAGTAATAAACAAACAGGTTTGTTTTTTCATAAGGACTATAAAGCACACAAGTAGCAATAGTTAACAGAGCCAATGGTTGTATTTCCCCTTACACAATTGTTATTTTTAGAAGATAAGTAGTGATATTAAGGCTAATTTACTATTATGGCCTATTTTCTGCCATATAAACTGTTAAAATTATCTGGATTCATTCCAAAAATCATAAAAAAATTAGGTCATCAAAGGCTTATGGACTATTAATTTTCAAATGGAAGCACAAAGAACACACATGGAAGCCTTCTTCCAGATTAGACCAGAGTTGCAAGAAGTGGGAGAAAATGGCAAAACAATCTTTTTACTACTGCTGCTCCAATTTTAAAAAATGAGTAGTGTTTATTGTAAAAAGGAGAAATTTATATTACATGCTTAAAGCTTTAGTTATTATTTGCTGGCAAAGCATACTTGTAGAATTGGCATTAACAACATATATATATATATATATATATATATATATATATATATATATATATATATATATATATATATATATATATATATATATATATATATATATATATATATATATATATAATGTTTTCTGAGGTTTTCATGGGTATTTGTATGTGGATCTTTGGTTATTCGGGTTTTCTCCTGCGTAAAATTGGAAGTATCTTGGCAACGTTTCGACGAAGCTGAAGACACAAGCCTGAAGATGACGAATGAGATATCTGTATCTATATCTATATCTATATCATCTATCTATCTATCTATCTATCTATCTATCTATCTATCTATCTATCTATCTATCTATCTATCTATGGTATTCAGCTTTGTTCAGGTATTTTCCCACGTCATTATAGTTGTGCTTTTAAAGTTGTAGCAACGTTTCAGCAGAATCTCATCTGCCATCATCAGGCTTCTGTATCGTGTTCGTCTGAACAAAGCTGAATACCATACATGTAAGTACCCGCAAAAACTTAACACACACATACTTCTGTACTGTGTTCGTCTGATGATTGTGTCAGACGATTGTGTTCGCCAGACGAACATAATACAGAAGCCTGATGATGGCAGATGAGATTCTGCCGAAACGTTGCTACAACTTTAAAAGCACAACTATAATGACGTGGGAAAATACCCGAACAAACTGAATACTATATCTATATCTATATCTATATCTATATCTATCTATCTATCTATCTATCTATCTATCTATCTATCTATCTATCTATCTATCTATCTACCTACCTATCTATCTATTATACACATTTCCTAAGATTCAGAATCCTGACACTTTTTAATGCAGAAGAACAGAATGACTAAGTCTTCTTATACCATTGCACAATGATTTTTTTTTACCTTAAGTGACTGTCGTTTTGTTACATAATTTTCTGAGTGGAGCAATTTTTCATATTCACTGAAGAACTGGATAGATAGAAGAAAAAAATAATTATGGCCTTTCCAATCAACAGAATGATCCCAATTAACTCATTTAATCAGAAATAATAAAAACAAAGAGAATTGGATGTGAATCACAGAAATCGAGTTCCAATGCATTTACAGACTGTGCTAATTGTGTTTTAGCATTTTTCTTGTACTATATACATAAAACATCAGAATAAGTATTCTGCAGCTGACTGAAGGGAATTTTCAGTTAATTCTTTGGACAATCATACACTTGAGTTTATAAACAGCCAACTTTATATTTTTATCATTAGCTATGGCCAGTAGATGGAGCAAGGTTGTCATATGTACTTCTCTGGTTAGCATGAATACTAGGAATGGCAACATAGTGAGAGAGTGTTGTTTGCTTCTTATAAAAACAATTTTCTTCTTAGCTTTTTAAAGATAACTGCAAAAAATTCCTGCCCAAGTCTAAAAAAATCTTCTTATATCCCAGGTTTAACTTGTATTGATACAATAAACCAGAAAACGCTGAAAATAAAAATATTTGGCTGAACAAGAAATGTTTCATTGTTTTTCACTCTCTTGTTTTATGATTATTCTGATAGTTGAAAAAAATTATAACAAAGAAATAAAAATACATACCCTATCATAATGCTGTTCCAAAAATTCTGCACTCAGCAACTTGTGCCTTGTAAGTAAATCCTTAAAATAAGAAAATACACTGTTACTCATTTGTAAAGTGAGTTTTGACCCATCTTACAATCTTTCTTGCCACAATTGTTAAGAGAATCACTGCAAGTTGTTAAGTTAGGGACATGATTGTTAAGTGAATCTGGCTTCCCTATTGATTTCTCAGAAGGTCGCAAAAGGTGATCACATGACCCCAGGACACTGCAAGAGTCATAAATATGAAACAGATGCCAAGCGTCTGAATTTTGATCATGTAACCATGGGGATGCTGCAATGATCCCAAGTGTGAAAAATGGTCATAAGTCACTTTCTACAGTGTCATAGTAACTTTGAACGGTCATTAAAAGTATTGTAAGTCAAAGACTACTTGTATTATTTTCCATTTAATTATTTATTTATATGCCACATAACTCAATTGAAGCTCACATCTATTTTAAAGAAAACTAGTACAACCATAATTTTTGTGCAATTTTACTTGAGCAGGGAGAATTTGCAGGTCCCGTTTCCCACCCCCCCCCCCCAAAAAATTTTTTTTATCAAGTTTGTAATTCCTATTAATAAACCTCATCATTATGTTGCTGGAATTCAACAGGTGAAATACCGCATGTTGTTTATCTCTCTTTTTTAAAAAGACTGGTGTACATTTTAATATGTTATTTCTGTAATTTTAACAATGTTATTTTGTGGCTGTCTGATTCTTCGATATATTTTCCAAAATGAACTACAGCAATTATGATATAATTTTTTAAGTGTTGTCGAATATAAACAATACAACCTTAAAAGTGGCAAATGCATCTGAAGCAATGTCAAATGTTGACATTTCCACATATCTGAAGAAGTCGTAAAACTGTTCTGACCACAAGATTATTTTTGCTAGTGGTTCATGTCTGATGCATTCTCTTAACATGATTCCACAATTCAGAGCAATTTCTGGAGATTCATACCTGTTTAGGCAAAAATATTGTATCAACAAAACAGGCATACAATCAAAGCAGATTATTAATGTATGTTCTAAATTGCCTACTAAAAATGTAAGTTCATATTTACTGGGAACAACACTTCTGTTGCATGAATGTCTGTATGTTCAGACAGATATCCCTCTTAGTTTTTCATTTATCTTGTAAATGGACAGGCTTCATACATGGAAACAGTACCAGAAAAATGCTATGAAAACAGCAAGCAAGTTGTCAATGTTCAAATATTATAAAGGGGCAACAGCTATTGAAAAAAGTAGTCATGAAAGTTTATTGCAGCACCTTGTACAGCTTCTAACTCAGGTTTTTTATTTTTGATGATAGGGATTTACAAGCAAAAACTTGATTTTTTAAAGATAATTTTTCTGAGAAAGTATAATCTGATTTTCTGAGTGAAGTTCATCACCATAAATGCTGATAGCTCTGTTAGCATAAATCAGAAGCCATGGTCAGGGATGTCTTTACCAACTTCACATTATTAGAGATAGCAACTGAGAGCAAGTTAGGTGTTGTGACTTAAGGTCTAGTCTAGAAACTGAGATATCGTGAATTATGGTCCCACTTTAGGCATGAAAGCTGGCTGAGTGGCTTTGAGCCATTCATTCTCTCTTAACCCAACAAATTTCACAAGATTGTTGTTATGGAGAAAATAGGAGGGTTATTGGTTATGTTTGCTGCATTGAGTTATTTACAAAAATAATAAAGGTGGATGAATAGTAAATACAAAATATAAAGAAATAAAATTAGAAGTCTTTGTTATTCCTACCTTTAGAATCTACTATTAAACAATAGGTTTTCAATATTTGGGAGGCTATGGATACAATTGGAGCTTGGAAGAAAAAAACCATTCTGGGCAGAAAATGTTTCATGTATCCCACTTGATACAGGTAGGTGTGCTTTTTTCCCCCTTTTCTCTTTCTCATCTTTTGCTAGATTACTCTCCTTAATCACTGCTTTTGCCAAGGTCTTTTTTCTTTTAGCAAATCTCTGTCATGTAGCTATGTCAACCGCCCCACTCAGTCATCTAGCAAAGAAAGACTCCTGTCCATTTGTTTTTGCCAAGAGTATGCTTTACTGAAGCTTACGTGATTACAGAAGTAGCGTAACCTGAATCTGAGATTTTCCCCGTGCAAACAATACAAAGTAAATTTCCTCTTCCCCTCTCCAGCCATCCCCACTCCTTATCTTAAATGTTCAATTAGATGCTGGTATATTGTTGAGGAAGCAGGTTCTCAATTCCCAGCTCTTCATATCAATAGATGACTTTGGCTAGCTGAAACTTCTCACAAAGCTCAGCTGGGCTTCCCTCCCTCCCTTCTTCCTTACATACCAATCTTTCCCTCTACCTCACCCCCTCACCCCCATTGCTAATGTCAGGCTCATGAAACTTGGATAGGAGAGATGCAGCCATGACAATCTCACCTTTCTCTTTTTTTTCAAGGAATGTTCTGGGTGTACATAAAATTCAGGGGACTCTGGGCAAGGGAAGGGATTTGCCAACTGCTAGCGGTTTCAGTGTGAATTCAAAGAACCAAGGAGCACAATGGCGTCCAAAGATTTGCTATTTTTACATTCATATTAGAAGTCCCTTATAGAATAAGATTTCAAAATGCATTTATGAATGGAATTCCAAGAATACATCATACACCAAGTAATATCGAGACTTCCATTACATATGTGCTGGTCTCACTGGCAAAGTCCTAAGTAATTTACAGCTTAACTGTATGACAGTAAACTTAGTGGGAATTTTGGTGTATTATGTATTTGCTGAGTTTGAATAAATAAGCAACATTTTGTAAGTTTTGAATGCATCGTGTTTGTTGCTCATGAGTTGAGTAAGAAGCAAGCAATGGTCAAAAGAAAAATGTACTTATCTGTTTATAAATTATTCTATTTTGTTATTTCTCACATTGCTTAACTGTTTTTTAAATGACAGGAAGAGATTTCATTTCCCCCAGACGTGGGGAAAAACAATTATAAATATCCCTCTGTGCTAAACAGCAACAATACTTCACTATTCATTAATTTGTTGAAAGGTTTCACATTTGTTTGTGACTGTGAACACAAATGAAGCATGATGCTCCAATATAATAATGCACATGATATAAGCAGAGGAAATAGCAATCTGGTGGGGAACATACACAATGAGTTGTTCTTTATTTGAGAAAACTGAACCAATAATTCTTCATTACTACAAGGCTATGAATTGTATATCAAGAAACACAGAGCACATTGTGTAGGAAGACTTCAGTCTACTTTGTGAATGATAAGCAAATATTCAATGTTTAAGAGCCTATTTGCACAGCAAGGTGACAAACTATGCAAACAATTACAAAATTAAAACTCACAGACAGACTAATGAGAACAATTCCATACATATAGGCTACTTAAGAGGGTACATATTGAAAGACAGTGAAACTTATTTTAAAATAAGACAATTCTGAAGTATTCTTCTGCAGGGATATTTGACTCAAGTCTTTCAGAGAAATCTTAAATCTGCCTTCCATAAAATATGGTATGGAAGTTTTGTTTCTAAAACACTGGCTATATTTAAAAAAAAAAACAATGCTAAGCTGCAGTGTAACGTGGTAAGAATTTCATAGAAGTACAGATTCCAATTCTTCTGTCTTCAGGAAAACTGGATGTTTAAGTTGAAAACATACTGCTAATATGTTCGAATTTCTCATTAATTTTAATTTAGTATAATACCTAATTCTTTCATTATGGTTTATTGAAACAAGCTTCATTTCCACTAATCAGACTTAATAATATAGTTTGCCCAGAGTTAAGACGACATAATAAATTGTGGTTAATGACCAACAGATGCAAAAGTTTCCAAATTTCTCATTGTTATGATGACAAGACTATTGGGAGGCTTTTGTGTGTAGTACATTGAGGGGCAGGAAGTCCTTTAACAAGTATTTAAAGTTCAGAATTTTCCAGCCATTGCAGATAATTACAAGAATACCAGCAGCTCTTTAGGTATACAAACTAGTTGACAGCAACCTTTATAATTACAATTATTAAGGTAGAGATACTACAGCCCTACCCAGGTAGAAAATTAAATGTAAACTAGTTTACATGAGAAAAATAACAATCATCTCATATTTATAATATAATACATACCCTTTTAATAGCATGAACAAAATATTTTGCTGAGTGCAGATGTATTCAACTGTGGGTGTTCTAGTACCAATTTGTCTTCTCAGAATATTGTTAAATATTTGAGCCACATCCTTTTTGCCCTATCAAAAATACAAAGTAAGATGTTATGTTGATATATTACATACAGTACAGTAATAACAATAGAAATATATAACTTCACTTTGTGTTTTAAAGACACAAACTAATTGATTCAGTAGAAAAACTTGCATTTTACCAGTTTTTATAAAATATATATTTTATAAATATAAATACATATTTTTATTCTCTACTGAATAGCCAATATAATTAGTTTACAGTTACAAAGCTATATCAACTTTTTATTGCCTAATTTTTTTACCAAAACTAATTTCCATATGCAGGATTTTATTTTCTGCAACAATAAAACTCTTTAGCTACCGCTTTCAACTTCAAGAGGAGCAATACAATTATTGCATTATTGCAACACGCTCTACATGGGGCTGCCCTTGAAGAGCACCCGGAAGCTCCAGTTGGTGTAAAATGCAGTGGCCTGCATGGTTTTGTTGCAGACCCCGGTGTGCACATGTGTTACCTCTCCTGCAAGAGTTGCATTGGTTGCAGATTTGCTTCCGGGTGCAATTCAAGGTGCTGGTTGTCACCTTTAAAGCCCTTCATGGCTTGGGTCCGGGTTATCTGAGGAAACATGCCTTGCCAGTCACATCTACCCGACCCATTAGAGCAAGGAGGCAGGGAATGTGTAGGTCCTACCCCTGAGGGAGATACACCTGGTGGGACCCAGAAGAAGGGCCTTCTCCGTGGTGGCTCCAACTCTCTGGAATATCATTCCCCCAGAGATTAGAATGGCCCCCACTCTAGCACTCTTCTGAAAGGCACTGAAGACCTGATTTTGCCAGCAGGCCTGGGGAACCCAGAGAGGGATGGAGCCCATCAAATGGCTAGTGTGATCTGCTGTTGTCGAGGCAGGGGGTGGGAGTTGGTTTTTGTTTTGTTTTTTGTTTTCCCAAATTTTATTGTATTGTACTTTACTAATTTGATTCTTTTTGTTAGTTTTTTTTATTTTTTAAATATGGTTTTACATTGTGTAAGCCACCATGGGCAAACAGGCGGCAATATAAATTAAATAAATAAATACCATCTGTGACTGTGATATTTACATTCTAAAGCTATAGAATAATATTTCTATTTGCCATCAAGAATCCAAGTTCTCCAGTCATCGTAGTTCACCCCATATTCATCTTGACTAGCTCTAAAATTATTATTAGCACATCAAAATAGAAATTTTCCAATCCCTTTGAAAGAATAAGCCAATCACAAATGCTTGTATTTACCACAATTCTCTATTCTATATACATATGCAATACAACAGCTAATGAATCATTCTCTGTGAATCTCCTCCTTTTACACACATTATTTAGGTTTCTTAGTATTTCACTGTATTTATTCACAGGAGGAAAGGATGCAAATATTTTCTTAAAGGCTGTTGGTTATGTTACTAAGGGAGCAGAGATGAGACTACAGGAATAAATGTTGCAAAATATAATTCTGTAGAAAGACAGGAGGCACTGACTTGACTACAGTCCAAATGCAAATATTTGTAATTCCATTGTAAACTGACCCAAAACAGCAATAGTTTTTCCCTTTGACTAATGTTTCTAGAAACTACTTCAAAGTGCATATCACAATAATCAAACATTACTCAATAGCCCTGCTAACTCTGCCTTAAGTCTTGTGATTCCCCCCCCACCCCCCGGATTCATCAATACTAGCATTTGTCATAAGAAACTTGATTATGAACAATAGTAACACTTTATTTGTTTGAACTATTTTCTACTTCTAAATGATATAACTTCTTCATGATGATGATAATCACACATATTACATTGGCAGTTCCATGTTTTTGATGAAAACATGCAAAAATTTAATAGTCTTTAAGCATTTGTCTTCAGTATGAAAGCGTTTATAATCATATTCTGGATCTGTGTCAAGAATACTGAAGATCAAATGTACTGTTAAATTTTAGTCTAAAATAGACTATCCTTTTGATAGAAAACACTATTTTTTAAAAAAAATATACACATCTCTAAAGATATACTACATTACTAGGTTATATAAATGTAATTAATTCTATAAATAAAAATAATAATATAAAGGCAAGGCTTCAAAAATTAGCCAACAAGTTCTGCACTCTCCCATTTAACATCTGTTAACAGATTTAACATCTGTTTTTGACCATGTGTTCCTCATAGAATCGTAAGGTTGGAAAGGACCTTGGAGGTCTTCTAGCCCAATGGTTGCCAAATGGTGGTCCATGAGAAAATTTTGGTGATCTGCAGAGAAATGGTCCGCAGAGCAGCCCCCCAAAGCAATTAATGCAGGCTGTGCAGGAACACAAGGCTATGCCGCCCACATGGCCCGTGGCAACCCTCTCCGCCCACTCATTCCTTACCCGGCAAACTTGCCTGCTAAGTTACTATTTTTCCTTTTTTTTCCCCCCGACCATCAGCTGTTCTGTTATGCCGGGAGATTTAGATTAGCTAGAAAGCAGGAATCGTTGAATTTCTTGCTTTCTAGCTAATCTTTAGATCTTCGGCTCTGCTTTTAAGGTTCTATTATTCGGTGCAGACTCAGATAGCCAATGGTAGAAACACAGATCTCTAAGTGAATCTGTGATTCTGTGAGCAACTCAATCTGCCTGCCTGTTTTGCCTGATTTTGAGTAAAAGTTGCTCTTTTTTTAATAAAAAAACTCAGTATTTACATACATGGTGTGTTGTGAGTTAATTTTGTGAGTTTGCTTGCTAGCAAATTTTATGAGTTTACTTGCAAGCAAATTTTATGTGACAGACTCAGGTAGCCGATGACAGATAGATAGATCCCTGAGTCTGTGATTCTGTGAGAACTCAGTCTGCCTGCCTGCTTTGCCTGATTTTAGATAAAAGTTGCTTTTTTTCTATAAAAATTGAATATTTACATAAATATTTATATTTACATACAAGCCATGCCCAGCCAGTCACATGACCACCAAGCCACACCCATAAATTAGGCCACACCCAATAACCAGTTGTTAAGAAATTTGAATCCCACCCCTCTCTCTCTCTCTCTCACACACACACACACACACACCAACATCAGCAAGCCACCATCAGTCAAAATTCATATTAGTGGTCCCCAGGATTTAAAATTATGAGTTTGGTAGTCCCTGAGGTCCAAAAGTTTGGCGACCCCTGTTCTAGTCCAACCCCTTGCCCAAATCAGTAGTCCCTATACCATCCCGGACAAATGGTTGTCCAATCTTTTCTTGAAAATCTCCAGTGATGGAGCACTCACAACTCCGGGAGGAAAGCTGTTCCATTGATTAATTGTTCTCACTGTCAGGAAATTCCTCCTTGTTTCCAGACTGGACCTCTCTGACATGTTCCAGTTCTTACTGCTTCTGAAACACAGGGGACCTTCAGACACAAGTCACTTATGATACAGAGAGGGAAGGTGGTTTTCTTCTCAAAAAACTCTAATTGCCTTTAACCGTTTTCATCCTGCCCTAAGGGCAGAGTTCATAGTTTGTTATATAAAAGGCACATATAGCTAATAAGATAGGTAATGAGAGAGAAACCACATTCCCACAATGGCAGCTTATCCAGCAGTTTTTATTTTCCCATTAATAGAATAGCCAAATGGAATTAATGGGCATATTCAGGTTCTGGGGAAAAGATTCATTCATCCTGTTGCTGGGGTTTTTCTTTTCTTTTTTGTTTATGTATCCCTCAACTTGTCCATGGGCCTCAGTGAGTACCCAACTATGCAAATTACTTGTCACCTCTGGAATGTTCTAGGGCACTTTCAGTTCATGTTGACAGTGTGTTTCATAATCGTATACAACTATATGTATGAAGAAATCCTTTTATACCTAAAAAGACACCCGTGGCTTTTTTTCTGTTATAGTCATGAACTAGTTTAGTTTTCAAAAAATCTTACAATAGATACAAATAATAATTTATAAATCCAGTAGGAATCCAATTTCTCCCCACATTCTATCCATGGAGATTACAAAAAACAATAACAATTTACTCTGGTAATTATCTTTGATGAGATTCAAATCTGAAATTACCATTAATACATATTTTCCTACCTCAAAATCAATGAGTTGTAGATCAGCTACTAGGGTGCTAAGAAGACCGCTGTTGTATAGTTCTTGAGCAAGCTGAGCTACAGCTTCTGTCTGGGGTTCCTTTTCATTTGTGCCATATAAAATTTCTTTCATGGCAACTAGGTTTTTTGAAACTTCTTCGGTAGCCTGCACAAGAAAAAAAGCCTAGTTATTTTTAAAGCTGAAAATCTTTTGCTTACTAATTTTACTATTTTTTCATTTGTTTTGAACTTTATCTTTACAATAAGATACAAAGAAAAAAGCAAGCAACTTAACAAGAAACCAACAAAAGAGGAAGTCTGTAACAAATTCATCAAATTGTGGAGGGGCTTCCAATTCTGCATTTAAAAAGATGATTTGCTAACATTACAAGGTATCATAAAATCAATGTCAAAGAACATAAGTCATTAAATAATAGTATTATTTAATGATAAGACTGTCGTTCCAAAAACAACTAAGTTACTTACCTCTTGAATCAAATCCTCACTACTTTTCCAATTTTTCAAAAATAATTCACTCAGCAATACCCAAAACTCAATATGACCTTATATCATTGCAAAAATAATCAGATTCCAAAGTTATTTATCATAACAGTAGCATCATTGTATGTATCATTGTTTTTATCATTGTAAAACATCTCCGAGATGTCTATATTTTCAATCATCAGAACTGAAGAAGCTTCTTAGATGAGAAGCTAAACGTTTTCAAGGAAAAATAAAACAAGGAATTCCAGTTGCCTTTTTAAAAAACACCCCTGATCTTCCAAATCTTAACCTGAACAATTCAGGAATTGAGATATCTCATTTAGGCCACCTTATTTTTCCAAAAATCCATAAAATACTTCCAAATCACACCTCCTTTTATTACGAAGTTTCTTATTTAAGAGTCTGTAAAAGACTTCTCTGGACAAGTAGAATATCCCTGTTGGCTTGTGGGTTTTTTGGCTGTTGTAGTCTGTAAAAAGACAGGGGCCTAAGCTATTTTATACACTTAAATACATTTAGTTTTTGATGCATTATCATACATATGACACCAAATGGTCACCTTGGAAAGGCCTGCATATTCCCAGCTGTTATGCTGGGTATATCCAGTCACAGAACTCAATACTCCAGAAAAGAAAGAGAAGGGGAAAAATATGAGTATTTAGAAATGAACAAGGTAATTACTGAAAGCCAGTATGGGTTTGTTAAAAACAAATGCCAGACAAAACTTATTAGATTCTTTAATAAAGTGACTAAACTAGTGAACTAGGAAAATGCTTGTGCTGTCCCGCTCATACACAGGTAACAGTGGTTTGTTGGGTTAATTAACATTTCCCAGCAATTCCCTTCCCCCAAACTCCACAACTGTCCCAATTAAGTCCAGCCAAAAGCAGACGGCTGCTAGTCCACAGAGCAATGGCCAATAAGTCCACAAGGCATTTGAATGTTTCCCAATCAAGATAAACCCATAAGGCAACCCAAATCCAAAATACAAGAGGGTTCACAAGGCAAGAAAAGTCCAGAGTTCACAAGGTGCGATCCAAGTCAAGGCACAGTATCAATCCAAAGCAAGGCAGGAATCACAACTAGAAAATGAACACATTGTTCCCAGCATCGCCTCCATCTTCTGGTATAGCCCATCAAGAAAGGCAAGGCTGCCTCCTTGCAAATAATCAGGCTGACTTTCGCTTTTCTCTGCCCTACATGTTCTCAGATCAAGTGCAAAAGGACTCTTCTTCCTTTTCGCTGACCGTCCTCAGCTGCTTGCTTTCCCCTCCTAAAGTCTGAGGGCTGTCCTGCTGAAATTGTGCTTCAGCTAAATCCCTTTCAGATGACTGCTTGGAGCCACTGACCAACCCATCTCCAAACATGCCCTGAACTGGTTCATCCTCCTCTAAGCTGACATCTGCAGAGGTACCTGGGGAGGTGTCTAGAGGAGTCATCACAATGCTGTGGATATAATATCCTTAGATTTCAGTAAGGCCTTTGATAAAGTAGACCACAGCCTACTTCTTGGCAGATAGAACAGTGTAGAATAGACAATCCTCAATGGAACTATATCTATGTGGAAAGAAGCATAAAGTGGGGTACCTCAAAGTTCTGTTTTGGGCCCGGTTCTCTTCAACATCTTCATAAATGATGTAGATGAGGGGATATAATTAATCAAATTTGCAGGTGACACCAAGCTGTGAGGAATTGCCAACACTTTGGAAGATAGACACAAGATTCAAAAGGACTTTGACAGATTTATCATTGGGTCCTATTCACAAAGATGAAGTTCAGTGGTGAGAAAATAATGTCCTTCACTTAGGCAGGAAAAAAACCCAAATGCATAGGTATAGAATAGGAGGGACTTGCCTCAATGGTAGTAATTGTGAGAGTGATCTAGATGAAACACCTATTATGTATGAGCCAGCAGTGTGCTGCAACTGCCAATGCAGTTCTAGACTGCATCAACAGAAGAATAGCATTGAGGTCACAGGAAGTGATAGCACTGCTCTATACTGCATTAGTGAGGCCACATTTGGAATACTATGTCCAGTATTGGTCATCATGACACAAAAAAAGTTACTGAGGCCCTAAAAAGAGTGCAAAAGATAGCAAGAAAGATAATGTGGTCTGGAATCTAAATTATACAATGAATGGTTATGAGAATTAGATACAGTATATTTAGGCTAGTGAACAAAAGTCTTAGTGGAACATGATAGCAACCTTCCAATACTTAAAGGGCTGTCGCAGGGAAGAGGACAGTGATTTTCCATAGCACTGAGGGTAGCACAAGAAGCAATGGATGGAAACTCATCAGAGGGAGATTTAACCTGGAAATAAGAAGGAATTTCCTGACATTGAGAATGATTAATCAATGGAATAGCTTGCCTCCCAGAGTTATGGGTACTCCATCACTAAAGTTTTCTAGAGATTTTATCCAGTTAGTACAAGAGCACTTGCCTTGAACAGGGGATTGAACTAGAAGATTTCTAAGGTGTCTCCCAACCCTATAATTCTATGAAAGGGAAAGGAAACCAGATAGACTGGTAGGACCGATGGGCATTATTTTAGGGACGTTAGGGTGGTTTAGTAATGAGACATTTAATGTCTGGAGGATGTAAAAAAATCAGTTATCATCTAAACATAATCTCCTGGAAGGATTTAAAAAATGTCAGACAGAAAGAGGAGACAGACTGTTAATTAAGCTCATACAGTTGACTATTTATAGCATCAAGAGCAATTATACACACCACAAGCACACTGCCCATTTAAAAATAAATGCTGAGGTTAACCAAAAAGATAGAATTAGATCAACATATATTCAAAAGCAGACGAAAAATCACCCTAATATGCCAGCCACGCTTGTATGCAACTATTTAGGATTCTGCTCCCAAAATTCCAAGAAAAGGCTTCTCCTTCGAAGGATATAATTGAAACCAAAAACAAAAAAGGCCTTGTCTTTTGCTTATTATGTTCAAGTTGGGATACCAGCTCGTCTCTAAGCTAGACTCAAACTATAGTTTGTTCTTAGCTTCTGTTCAAACAATTTGGAGGAAAACTGCCTAAGAAATTACACTGCATAAAAATTGTACACATGCATCCTTTGTATACCTTTTTTTAACTGTGAATTACCATGAGAAAATCAGGGGAGTGCAATATTGTTATATGACTACATTCTGAATTATAAATTTGAAAAAGTAAAATGACCTCTGCTCATTTCCCCTGCTGCATATATACAGGAAAAATATGCTTAATCATTTAAATTGTTTTCCCAGTGCAACAAGTTTTGCATGCAATCCGTACTTCATAAAGTATGGTAAATTTAAATTTCAGTGAAGTTTATTAGCTTTTATACTGTTTCAATCATGTAAATTTTGGCAGTATACATATAAAGCACAGATAATAAAATGCATATAAAATTAAAAACAATTCAACAAAATATTTAAAGAATAACATATAATTATATGTTTTTAATTCTGAAAACTATTATTTTATTATAATTCTATCTTCACTAGATAGAAAAACGTGTGTGTGTGTGTGTAATGTTAGCTATCTCCTAAAATAATTCCTTTAAAAATCCATTTGTCTTTATGTGATTAAGTGGTCATACCAGAATACTTTTCATAATAAGGAAAATGGGAAAATAGATTTTCTCTGCTTTCCAAAATTGAAGCAGGAAATGGAGGAAAATTCTGCCCTCAGATTGTGAAGCTCTTAAACTAAGAAATAGAATTCTTAGTTAAGGAGAAGCCAGAAAGATTACTTTCTTCTTTTAATCAACCATTCCTCCTTCTGAAAAGTGAAAGAGGATACGGGTAGTCCTTGACTTATGACCACAAATGGGACCAAATTTCAGTTGTAAATTGTTGTGGTCATAAGTCAAGGGACTCACATGACTGGACCCAATTTACAGACTTGTGGCAGTTATTATATAAATCATGCAATCATAAATCTGAATCATTATGTAAATCCATTCTCCCAAAGCTTATGTGATCGCAAGTAGGGAAGAAAGGTTAGGAGTGCTTTATGGGCTGTTGTAACTTTGAGTGATCATTAAATGACTGTTCATAAACTGAGGACTACTTTTATTGTAGAAACATATTTTAAGTGAGAACCACATGTGAAAGATTCTAGGCCTAAGTCAAAGGTACTGCAATTTAAATATTGCATTATGGCAACGAAATCTCCCTTCATCACTTCTAGGCCAGGGGTCTGCAACCTTAAACACTCAAAAAGCTACTTGGGCTTGTTTCCCACAGAAAACACAGGGAGCCATAAAACCTGGATAAGCATGGCCAACTCAACATCACTCATTCCCACCCAATCACATGACCCTCAGCCACGCCTACCCCGGTTTTGTTGCTCCCCGTGTTTTCTTTCTGTCTCTCTCTCTCTCTCCTTCCCTCCGTCTAATCTTTCTCTTTCTCATCTCTCTTTTTCTCTATCTCCCTCCCTTCTTCTCATCCTTCTCTTTTTCTCATCTCTCTCTTTTTCTATTTCCCTCTCATCCCCCCCTTCTTTCTCTGTCTTTCTCTCGCTCGCTCTCTCCCACCCTTCCTCCCTCCCACTCCCCACCTCCACTTCCCAACCCACATACCCAGGGAATAACTGTAAGGAAATTCGACCACATTCTCTCTATCTCTGGAAAAATACAAAAATTAACCTTCCATTGCAAAAGGAGTGACTGTCAGACTGTCACCGCACGCACTTCAGAGAAGCATCATCCCAAGCAGCAGTACACTCACACACACACACACGCATATGCATCCTGCAACTCGGTGCAAAGTAGCTGGAATATATAATCCCTGGGCACCCCCAAAAGATGCTTGGCAGGCAAAGTATGGGGATGAACCCCCCCATCACCAAGGCAGCGTCTGCTGAATCCTTGCAAAACTGGGCAAGGCAGAGAGAGGAGAGCAGACAGAGCCAAATCGAGCTGCATCTGTCTCCCTCTCTCTGTTTCTCTCTTGCTGCCTGAATGATGAGAAACGGCAGGCAGCTACTTCCAGCTTTGTTGTTGCTGGACATGTGACCTCCTCTCCGCCCAGAGGGGGGGAGGGAAAGGGAGAAATGAGATGAGAGGGAGATAGAAAGAAAAAGAGAAAGAGAGATGAGAGGGCCAGGTTTGCATTGTAATGGGCTCCAGAAGGGGATCCAGGATTCCCCGCACTGTGAAGCGCACTTTCGCTGTGCTGCGCAAAAGAGGAATTGGGTCTTTCCCCCCGCCCCATGATAAAGGAAAGCCAGCTGGGCTTCTCCTTCCCTGCTACAATTGCCCCTTTCCTCCCACTCAATCCTACTTCCGGACAGAGGAGCGTGCACTGGACATGCGTGTTTGCGACTATGTCAGAGTGCATCTTCTGACCATCATCCACAATTCTCCGCGCTCCTCCAGGCCTGGTGGCCATCTCCCACTGGTCTGTTGTGCTCGGCGGGGGAGAGGAGCACTTCCCCATGCCGCCCTTCTTTCTCTTGGGCCCGCTGACAAGGGAGGAAGGCCAGGCTTGGGGGATGGCCCACACTCCGCAAGATCTTCCTCTGCCATTCTCTCCCAGCCCTCTTTGCTGGCGGCAACAGCAAATGTACCGCAACGAAAGCAGAATGCTGTTGCCGCACAAAGGCAAGTGCAGGGGCACTTTGCTCCTGCACTAAGGCTCTGGCCATGCCACTGCCATGACAGGGCATTGGCTCTTTCATCCTTCTGCTGTAACCAGGTCACAGGGAGCCGCAGCTGAGGGCCCAAAGAGCAGCATGCGGTTCAGGGGCCACAGGTTGCCGATCCCCGTTCTAGGTATTTAGTCCAGGGAAATGTTTTATGAACATAAAGTTACCATTTCAACTGAGAAGTGTATTAGTCAGACAAGGATTCTGATAGATTAATAAACTATTGATAATTAGTAACAGTGGGGTATAAACTAAAAAAAAATCAGGTGACAGTGAAATCACAGACAGGAAAGCAAGGAAAGTTTTTGCTGAAAATTTTTTTAGATGTTCTTTTATCTGGGAACAGAGAAAAGTTTCCAAGAGAAAATATAAATGCCTGATAACAAATTAGTAAGGGTTGGAAAAACTTCAACAGCAGTACATTTCCCATGTAATATCCAGAAAAGCTGCTACAAAGGCTATAATCATTATTTGCCAAAAATAAAACAACAAATGCTGCTGCTGAGGATTAACAAAAATGCTTGGGAAAATTTGTACTGTTAAACAATCCTTCCAGGATAGGTCCATAAAAAGAAAATGTAAAGTTTACCTTTTCTACCTTCTTGTCAGAAATATCTTGTTTTTCTAGAACTGCCATGCTTTCTTTCAAATTCTTCACTATGTCTGCAGGAGACTTGTGTGATTTGCCAAAGGGAAATGGCATCCTTGCAAACTACAAGTGTCTTTTCTTCTAAAAGTCTTCTTTTGCCTGAAAATTAAGAAGGGAGAGAGTTAATAGTAAAGAAAGCATATATTACCTGGATACAAAAAAGTGGTCATCATAACGTTTGTTAGAATTGAGCCTGATATTTTCAGCTTCAAATTAAAGCAGAACACTGAAGTAAATGCACAGAGTATATCAGTATAACTTTAATTCTATAGAAATTAGCATTCTCTATAAAAATTAGAATTTATCCTTCCAAATTAATTAATTTTCAAATTAATATTTTACAGGAACTAAACCGTTTCTGACTTTTATGTAATATTTTGGGAAATAAACTTCCCCAAAACCACTTGCAGACCAAACTACAGATCAGGAGCATCTTAAATATGCAAAATATTATCTGCATAGAACAGGGTTCCCTAAACCCCAGGCTGTGGACGAGCACCGGTCTGTGGCCCATCAGGAACTGGGGCAATGCAAGCAAGCAAAGCCCAATCTATGCATGCACAGGATACAGGCAGTGAGCAAAACTACGTCTTCCTGGCCCACAGAAAAACCACCCTCCATGGAACCAGTCCCTGACACCCAAAAGGTTGGGGGCAGCTGGTATAGAACACTTCTACACAATTTTTGCAGTTTGCTTTTTCAATTTTATAAAATATGCAGGTGGCAACTCCTGTCCAAAATGTATCTGTTTTAGAAACTAAGCAGGATCAGGCTTCATTAGTAGCTGAGCAAGACAATTCCAGAGAATATCAGGTCTGGAGGCATGACTGGTAAGTCAAAAAAGTCATCCTGGGAGAAGGCAATGGAAAGTCACTTCCATATTGTTGCTGAAAAGATACATTATCTGTAAGGTTATCGGCATAGGAATCAAGTTTAACCTGAATTTATTTAATTAATATTTCAGCATCCAAGTAGGTGAAAGGGCTATTTAATAATTAATCCCTTAAGTTCCTTTATGACTGGGCTTTCAGAGGAATCTGTTGGATAAAAAGGAACAAAACAGCCTTTTCTTCAAAAAAGCTAAGGGGCTGTTTACAAAAAACGCTTGGTGAAGCTAAGGTTACATAGCTGCCCCGTGAAATGTAGTCAGGAAGAATAACGTAACAAATCTCAACCAACATGGTTAAGGCTGGCTGGGAACATTTGGAGGTGGAATTCAATTTCCAGAGGAATTCAGTTTGGTGGGCTACTTGTATTCAAATTCCACGGAGCAATTTAAATCAGGGGAGGGGATGGGGCTGAGGAGGCAGGCCGAGGCGCTCCTGAACTTGGTGGTTTTTGCTGGCAGCGTTTTATTACCCGACTAGGTAACAACATCAGATGTTACCTAGTCAGGTAATGAACGATCTGCAAGCAAACTACAAACTTCAGTTCTCTCCCCGGTCCTTGAAAAAATGTTTCTGCTTGAAACCGGTCCCTGGTACAAAAAGGTTGGGGACCACTGATTTAAATGATATAATAATATAGAGTAGAAGAAATAATTATTAGAAACAAATGTAAACAATAAAATGTTAACAAAATATCATTTAAAATGAAGGCTAAATGAATGGGAAATTCACAGAGGTCTCTGAATGTAGAAAAGCATTCTTGAACATTAGATTGAGTTCATAGCATTAGATTATTGGGTACATAGCAAAATGAATATTAAAATATTCTAATTAAATAGTATAATTTTTAATACTGGAAAAATACCTGTTCCAAGTCATCTGTTACTATTTCTCAAATACTATATGAGACATGCCAATACCACGCATAATGATATGTATTTGCAAATGTTTTTCATTATTAAGCAACTAGTTTTAGATTCTTTGTTTTTATGAATGACAGAACAAGGGTCCCATCGCCTCCACTATCCTGCATTCCAAGCTCCCACTATATTCAGCTGACCAAAACTGCCTTCTGCTGCTGAGGCCAGCCTAGTCCTATCCCAAGGCAGCTGTTGGCTGCATCAGGCCTTCTTCCCAAATCTGACTGTACCATTCTCCAAATAGTACACCCCACTTTTGCAGTGCTTCTTAAGACTTCAGCAGCTTTCCAAAGGTTTTCTGTAAAGCAACGGCAACCAGCTAAGGCCTGTTGCCCAGGGGTTCTGCTGAACAGGGAAGCAAAAAAGGGCAAAGGGCAAAGATGAGGGTGGAGCTTGGGGAAGCTAGGTGGAAAGGAGAAGTTGAAGCACCCTGAGTCATAAGACATAAGTGCAGATGCGCACTCAAATGTTGATTGTGGGACCATGGCAACAAGCTGCAACTTCAAGAACTTGGCATAAGTAAACATTCATTCAGCACTGCTGTAATTTTTGAACAGTTGCTGAACAAATAGAATTAACTCAAGGACTACTTGTATCAGATAGCCACAATTAATTAAAAAGTTTCTAAAAATAAACATATACAAGAGTCTAAATTTTAATCATATTCAAACAGTGGATGGCTATTTTGGCTAATACTCAGATCTTAAAGAATGCTAACTGGGATTTTAAAATAAATGGTACACCAATTCCCTACTTCTTTGTCATATGTAGAACAATTCTGAAAAGTAAGAGTTAAGATAAATTTGTTTCCTGTCCATTTCCAGTTCTCCAACTGTAAAATTTAAGGCAAGTCCTGCCTGCAGGCTATAATGTTTTGAATATGATTTCATCCAGGAGGCAAATCAGGAGTGACCAATCATTCTGAAAGCTAAAAAGCACAAAACTCAATGAACTAGTCATACATACTAAGTAGGCATTTAATCGTTTTACATCCTCTTACTCCAAGAGATAGCTAGTATCAAACTTCAGGTAGCTTTTCTTGGTGACATAAAACCTTTAAAGCCTACTTATTTTCAGAAAGGGAGTTCCGCTGTGTGGTATCATATAATGTTGATAGGGCAAGAAGAATTAACTTGGCAGTTTTAACACATTTCATAATCACCAATAATTTAACAGATGAAAACTACTTAAATACCAGCAAAAGGTTTATTCTAACAAAAGCAACATAATTTTACAGACACCTACCCAAATTCCCACTTTCCCTGAAGTCGTGATTCTAGAATTTCTGCAGCTGAACTTTGTTCAGAAAGGGAATGTGTACCTTTCTTTTAAATTAAGGCTGTTGTTCATTACTTAGGAGTGAGCAGATGAACACATTTTACTTAAGAGAATACACATATAGGACTGTATGATCAACTAGTTTCTTTTAATCAAAGATTACAAATTAAAATGTATTTTTCCTAAAGAATGACTGCATTTGGCTTTGTATGATGGTTGGGTCTTAGGATCATGTGATCACCGTTCGTTACTTTCCCAGCTAGCTTCCAATAAGGAAAGTCAATCGGGGAAGCTGGATGAACTTAACAACCACATGATTCACTTAACAACTACAGTGTCACTTAACAACCATGGCAAAAAAGTTGTAAAATAGGATGTAACTCACTTAACCCACCACATCGCTTAGCAACAGAAATTCTCAACCCAATTGTGGTTGTAAGTCAAGGACTACCTGTACAACCTGTACTCGAAGTTATGGCCACTGTAGTGCCCTGTGATCATGTGATAAAAATTCAGGTACTTAACCAGTCCTTATAAATAAGCACAGGGCCACTGCAACTGCCCCACCCATCTATCTTTCCCACTCAATTTGCTCCAGAGTCCTTTGGGCCTAGCTAAGTAGCCACAGATCTTTGGCTTGCCTCCTGCCCAGGTGAATTGGGATATTTAATAAATTCTGTCAAAGCCCAAAGTCATCATTTAAAGAGCTTGATCATGCCACCTTTTTAAATTGATTTTTAAACACAACGCAATTGATAAGACATGCCTAAAATGAATTTATAATCAATATAACACTGAATTGAGTAAGCTTGGTTATATTCTAAAATCATGAAGGACATGATTTTCAATCTAAGAATTCAGGGCTAATTATTTCTGTTAGAAAAATTCCAAATTAGCATGCTTCCAAGACACGTGGCATCATTAAACTATAAAGACACCTAAGGTGAAATGTTCTGAAATTGATGGGCAGAAATGTACACATTACACCACTCAATAGCTAAAAGCAGCTATTAGTCTAGATTTAAATGTTAACTGGCAGGTGGCAATGCTGACACAATGATAGTATTCATGGTGATCACATGACAATACTGGCAAAGATACAGTTCCTTGCATTGTTTTTCATTCAGTAATACATGTAAACCCAAAACAAGTAACTTTGATCCCGAAACAAACACACTTGAGATATCAGTATAATGCACAATAAAGAAGAATAGAAGCTTGTTCATGTATTCTCTACCTAATTGCTAATATAAGAAATACCGATAATGTTCAACAAGAAAAAAGTATTTAGCCCTTATAAAAAGACATAAGGCATAAGTTCTAAGTCACTTTATTCAATAACTGCCATCATCAAGTGCCACCACACCAACCTCTTTGGTTTGTTATGTATAATACACGTACTGATAGAATAAAAGAAGCAGTTTGTAGAACCAGAAATATAAGGGTCCATTTAAAACATGAAATTCAACTAACTGGACACTATAGCCTATTTCCAGATTACACAATGGATCTGTTCCATGAATCCTTGCATAAATTGTTTTTCATGTACCCTTGATCATACACTGTGCGTATATGCATAAAAATGATGGCTATTATTATTGTACCCCTTGTGCAATACCATAATTAATAAGGACTTCAGAGAGGGGCGTGGTTTTATGCCTTCAAATCAAACTTGACTCCTGGAGATTGCCTGGACAAATCCTTGCAATTTTCTTGGCAAGATTTTGGAAGTAGTTTGCCACTGCCTCCTTTCTAGGGCTGAGAAAGTGTGTCTGGCTCAAGGTCATCCAGCTGGCTTTGTGTCTAAGGCAGGCCTAACATTCACAATCTTCCAGTTTCTAGCTTGGTGCCTACACCAAATAAAGACTTGTACATGGTTTAAAATTATAATTAATACACTATCATTACATAGATTAATGGCAATGCACTCAAAGTCCATTTTGTATTTGTTATCCTTTGCATGGGGTACCGTATGTAAATACCAACCATTAAAGTATTTCTATTAAATATTTCCACAAGCATGCTGACATTTTTTCATTACATTCATTAATCAAACAACAATTTTAATTATCATGTTACTCTGCTTTGAAGGATAATACCTAGAGAACCCAAAAGTTATTAATATGATTCTGGGAAGCTTTAGTTCAATGACAATTCGATAGAATTATTCCTTCAACTTGAATCAACAATGTAATTAAATATATGAAATTGTATCAAGTGCTTTCAAATCAATTCAACGAAGTAAAATAATTTTCTGCCTAATCAATGTGCCTGTCAAGTCTTTTTCACAATTTCAAATCTTGAGTAACATGGAAAAAACCTAGCAATTACCCTACCATAATATAAGCACAACTTTATTATGTTATACTCCCCATTTTAATTCATTTTAAAAATAAAAGAACTGTAGGATTTTATAACACAGGTCTAAGTGACATTAAAAGCAAATATATTATTTTTTTATATTGCCTGAATTAATATAAGTTAACTTTGAGTGATTTATTCACACATAATTGAATGAAATCTCATTGATAATATAAGTAATATAACTTTTGCTAATGAAAATTTTATGCACATATTGCAAGCTGATTGAAGAGGTTCTTTAAAATATGAGATGATCTTTAGTCAACTTTTTTATAACCTAACAATTTAATGACATTTGTACATAAAAATCCACCGTACCTGAAAACCCATGTCAAAACTTGTAGCAAAAATACAAATACAGGTAGTCTTCAACTTGCAAGCGTTTCTTTAGCAAAGTTACAATAGCACTGAAAGAAATGACTTACAAGAGGTCCTTGCACATATATGATTACTGCAGCATCACTACAATCATGTGGTTACGGTATCCTGGCCTAATGTGATCATCATTTACAATCTTCCGAGCTGGCTTCCAATAAGCACAGTCAGTGGGGAAAAACAGTTTTGCTTAAGAGCATGCAATTCATTTTAACAGCTGCACTTAACAACCATGGTAAAAAAAATCATGTATGACTCATTTAACAACTGCCTTGCTTAGTAATGGAAATTCTGGTCTCAATTAGTGTCATAAGTCAAGGACCTGTATTTACAAATTGTACTGCTTCACAGCTGGGAAAATTTAATTTCCGCTAGCAATATAAAATATTTCATGCACATTTCAATCCTGAAATGATAAAGAAAAGGAATGTTCCTCATGTTTAGTACCAGAAAGACTGTGGGGGGGGGGGATACAAAATGTAGTCTGCAGGATTTGGGTTTGGCTAATCTAAAGAAAAGAAGAATTAGCAGTATTCCAGTATTTGAGGGCTGCCACAAAGAAGAGGGGGTCAAATTATTCTACCAAGCACCAGAAGGCAAGACAAGAAACAATGGATGGAAACTAATCAGAGAGAAGCAACCTGAAATTAAGGAGAAACTTCCTAACAGTGATGTGTGTTTGCCTTCAGAAATTGTGGGCGCTCCATTATTGGGTTTTTTTTTCAAAGAGACTAGACAGTCACTTATCTGAAATGGTCTAAGTCTCCTGCTAGAGCAGGGGACTGGGCTAGAAGACCTCCAAGGTCCCTTCCAGCTTATTCTATTTCATTCCATTCCATTCTCTATAACTGTACTTTATTCCAATGCTCACAGTGCAATATGAAAAGACTATTCTATAATTGTGGACATTATACAATTATTTGATTCATATTTAGCATGGAGGAGGTGAAGAAGAATATAAGGCGACAGTTCTGTACTAAATGCAGATGGAATGTATATACCACTATTTTAGCACACAAAAAGGCTACTTGAGTTTTTCATGACAGAGAGGATGCCATAAATTCCACACTATTTCAATATTTTGTTATTTTAAAATGTATGTGCCCAAATTAGATAGATTGCTTCAAAAACACTCATTGTAACTGATTTACAAAGCACATCAGTTTAGCTTCCCCAGACACTGTGGAGCTAGAAATGTAAGTTGCAAAAAGCATTAGTTTCAAAAGAAAATTATGCATGACAAAACTTCATTTGCAATCATGAAATCTAATGATTCAAAATGTTTTGGTTGCCTATGGCAAACAATTGCCCCTACCTAACAGCTGCATCATACTAATACAATATCACAACTATTGGCACCATAAATGGAACTGCTGCTGTGCAAAGTACAAAAGTGCTACCATGCTACATTGACAAATCTATCTCTGGATAACCTGACTGTACTAACAAACCAAACTGGGTACCATTTCAAATAGTCTCCTATGAGAAATATGTTGTGGGGAAAGGGGAACAGAAAATCTGGACAATTGAGCCTTCGCCTATATAAGTATACATTTCTGGCCTATATAAGTATACATTTTCAACACTTTTCAAATTTTCAAACTCTTTCAAATAAATATTAAAATAATTGACTGTTACTGAAATAGTTTTGTATTCCCAATGCATGTGGAACAATAATGCAGCTTTTGAAATAGTGGTATAATTGCCATTATAATTAATGTAATGTATGGATAATTAAATCCTTTAGAAAATCTGAAGCAATTTTGTAAGATGTAAATATCCTTATTTTTGCCACTTAAGGAATGGTTCTAATCAATAATCTACAACTGATGTCTAATGCTTTATAATAGCAATTATATAAGCTATGTTCAAATGCTTAACTATTGATGGCCAATCTAAAGAGCCATAAGTATACAGGCGAAAGACATTTAGAGAGGAACACAAAGGCTTACATGTAACTGCCCAATTTACAGTGTAGACAAAAATGAAAAGAAGTTATGTATCTCATAATTGCCACATTTAGAATATAAGATTGCCAGTATTAAAACTTAGATACAGGAGTTATTTCTATTCAAAGATTTGAAAATCTACTGAATAAAGCATCTGTGAGAATAGTCATGACTTTCAAACCAATCTTTTAACTCACTGGTTTATAAGTCATCAACTCAGTGTCAACCTGGGATGGGATGTTACTGGCTCGGCCCGGTTCTATAGAACCGGTAGCTCCGAAGAGCAGCTGACATTGAACTGGTTCTCTCTGAAGATCTTCTTTTCTTCGGTTGGGCCCACGCACCCTCCTTGGCTCTAAACTGTCCTTTATTCTTACCTTAGTTGCTTTGCACAGCACAGCTGAGTGTCACACGTCAGCAGGAGATGTGATGGCTTGCAGGAGAAGTTGTTTTGCAAGTACTATGCACATGCGTGCAGCTCACCGAACTAGTTGTTATGCTGGTAGGATCCCACCCCTGGTGTCAACTCTTAGCAATGATATAATCTTCATTAGGATCTGTTCCAATGGTGTACCTATCATCATAATAACTTAGTCTACCACCCTGTTTGTCATTCTCCTTTTCTTTTTCATTATACTTTTTCCAGCATTCCCTTCTCCAGAGAGCTAGGGCTTCCACAATCAGTCAAAGTAAAGCAATTTGTGCCTTGAGTAAGACCTCTGTGATTGCTCTGCTTGATGATCCATTGGTTTGTTTCCTTGGCTGTCCATGACAGTTTCAGGAGATTTCACAAGACTAAAAATTCAGAAGAGCTAATACTCTTTCTATCGTGCTTCTTCAAATTCCAACTGCTTGTACTATTCTGATCTTTTTGACCTCTAGGCTGCCAAGGTGCAGGATACAGTGGTGGTGGGGTAGTGGACTGCAGAGCAGCCAAAAGAGCAAAGATGAGGGGAATTGAAGAGGAGACTAAACAGACAGGGCAGGAGAAGTGGGAGGTCCTGACCTAATGACAGCCAGGACTACTGAAACTGATATTGCTAAGCAGTGCCGTCACATGATGTTTTACCTGATAACATCACTTAGCCACCAAAATTCTGGTCCCAATAAGGGTTATTAAGTGAGGACTATCTGTAAAGTGGGTTTTTTAAAATCTTTTTATACATAGTATATGTAAGTAGGCATTAGAAATGTGTACCTCTCAAGATAAAGCTGCTATTACTTTTCTTGGGATTGGAAAACTGTCCAGAACTTTCATGATCTCATAAAAAAATTTGGTTTAAGGTGACATGTATGCCCATCCCACACACACCCTTGTTCCCTTCCCCACTACCTACCATTAAAAATAACCCTAACCTCAACAATTTTCTTTATTTTGGAATGATTTAAGAATCTGTAAATCAGATTGGGATTGTTTGCAAGGATAACTAATAATGCAAATATAAATTATATATTATAAATGTAATATAAAAACTACCCTATTTTGAGAAGCTAAATCAGCACTATGCTGTGTTACAAATTAAGTTGTGTCAACAAATAAAATGTAGCAGCGTAAGTTCCATCTTTTCTGTAACATTAGAAAAATGTTGTGTAGAAGATAAAAGTCACAAATTTACACTCCTGTGATTCAGTCCAGCCCCCATGAAGCAGCCCTAATATGACTGGAATTTTGTTTCTTACAAACACAACCAGGAAGGAGGTGCCAGAATTCACTAACTCACCAGGTGTTGTTTAAATTTCAACAAGAATTTATTTGCATGACTGAGTGAAAAGGCTTCTAGATATCCCACCTGTAATTGGAACTCTTCCCTGCCAAATAATTAAATTTGATTATTAAACTGTCAACTTGATCCTAAAAATCTATACTGATTCAGCTGTTATATACTGCCTTTAAATCACAATATTGCCTGATTTTACACTACCTAAATTGCTATGAAAAGTAACTATGACTAAATTCATCAAAGTGTCATGGAGCTAATATTTATTCTGTAAATATTTCCTGAAATAAAGATGCTTTATTTTGAAAGCAAGTTGTAAATCTTACTATATTTATCTTGATGTGCTTTTAACTGCTGGATTTCCCCTTAGAATAGAAATTTTAAAAGTAGATTATTTCTCGCTGGTCTTCAATTATTAATCTAAAAACAGGTGTCAATTTAATGAAAAGACCAGCACACATACTATTAACACTTCAGAATATATTTTGTTCATGAAATATGATGTAGAAATTGATCCTGGAATATATACCTACAACACTGTTGTAGTTTCTAAACCAACCAGTCAAACTTACTATCATCTTAAACAAATAGCAAAGAAGCATTACAGTTTCATTTTAAAATAAAATCAGAGATATACAGGCTACATAAGACTATATAAATCAATGTAAATTGCAAAATGAAAAGGGAAACCAGTACTCTTTACTTTCTTAAACTTCCTACACTTCTGGCAAAATGTCAAACAAAATTCTGCTACTTGCCATATGATTTAGGAGTCTTGATTTGCAAGTAAACAGCATTCATAAAATCATCATGAATACCTAGAATTTTTCTATTAAGGAAGCAATCATGGGTTTTTAAAATCAGTCAATCATGTGAGAAAGACACTTTACATTCACTGTTAGAACTTCAATTATGGAAAATTTAATTCGTCAAGTTACTGCAAATAATTATTACCGTATTCTGGTAATGTGCACACGAAGGCTGATTAAATATTTGAAAAATCTAATTCCAATATGATTTAGTAAGATGACTTCCAATTTAAAGAAATGTCTTGAAATTGTTCTCAAAGGAACAAGCTATAATAGAAATATACCTTAGGAGCTATATGTTTTAATTAGTGATGTTATTTTCACTGGACTTTAATTTTGTAGATATTAGTCTGCTCATGAATTCATGACATTACTTAAAATGCCAGTATTTCTAAAGAACTACAGAACAAGACAGATGCTAAGTAGCATTTATTAAAATAAAATTATAGTAAGAATACAATTTTAAAAATGAGTATTAAAAAGTGTCAATCATATCAGAATCAGAAGCATTCTTCCCCTCCTGAACAAACATTTTATCTTAGGAATCTAGACATTTCAGGGAGGTAGAGCATTCTTGACATAACTTTGCAGAACCAGTCATTGGCCTGTAACTAACAGTAATACATGATATAATCTCTTAAAGAGTCTTTTAACACTGAAACAGTCAGTGCATGCATTTACAATAAGCTGTTATGTGATTTCCAAAATGCATGTAATTGCAGTGAATATTTACAAGGCTATTGGAAACAATGGCTGGTATCTAAAAAGCCATACCAGGAAGGGTTTCTCAAATGTCCATTCTAAGTGCATTTTTCAAGCCCCGTGAAAAGCTGCCCCAAATGTCACCAGACAGGCATAGAGAGAGAGAGAGAGAAATACTAATAGAGAAAATAAACGCAAGCTTAATTTAAGAAACTTTATGATTGTTTAAACTTATCAAATATTTAAAACTGTTACCAAAGTATCCAATTTATGTTATTAAGTAACAATAGTGCTTTGTAGGATTCCGGGAAGAGAATCTTACCAAAGCTAACTTTCTTTTAATATTTCTTGGAATCTATTTACAAGGACATTTCATCAGAAAACAATTCAAAATGGTCAGATACTTTTCTCTATACTTTTATGACTATTCTGATTATTTTTAGAAGCAAAAAGAAAACAGCTTTACACTTTTAAACTTCTATTTTACATCCAGTAATCAGCATGGAAAGTTTTATTATCACTTTTCCACTGAAAAAGAGGAACTCATTTGATCAAGACTTACTCAGATATCACCCCGCGCTCTCTCTCAAGAAGAGAGAAATTCAATTCTCAGCTTTTAGAATCTTTTAGAATAGTCTGTAGTCCATGTTTGTAACTTCTATATGATTTGAAATACATTCATTAAACTTTATTTAAAGAAGCAATTTCATTAAGCAACACATTTTGTGAAGAACTTGATCTACAATTTCCAAACAAAAATCTACAGTGCCTTCTGTTACTCTTCATACATTACCAGGAACTGAAAAAATAAATGTCAGCTCTATGAAAACCAATACAGAAGCATGCATTTTATAAACATTAGGAAGCCAAAATTATCTAGCTTTAAAGTGCGATGAATACCCATACCAGTAGGTCAAACCAATTCACTCAAAAGAACATACCACCTAGAGTAACTTAGTACAGTAAATCACTCCTAACATCAGTAGTAACTAGTACCACGCTTAAATATTTAAAAATAATCCCAGGCCTAGAACATTTACCAAAGGAACCTAGCAATTAAGATGTGCTGCTTTTATCGATGTAGATATGTTTACCTACACCGGACCTCTCTGTGCTCAAAGGTTTTGCAAGAGAAAAGCAAATAACTTTTCATTTCTGCAGCACCACGAAACTGGACGAACAAACCTAACGAGAATCTCTTTGCCTTTCAGTTTTAAAGGCCGCATTTCCCCCCCAAAAAAACCTCACATTTCCGGATTGAATAAGGTCTCTCCTCCTTTCCTAAGCACGGAGAGGCGAGGCTCATGGGCAAAGAAAGTTTTCCTGGATCTGGTTTACATAGCTAACGATGCTCGGCTGTCCCAGCACTAAAGGGCAAGGAGAGGTCCGGGGTCGCCCAGGACCGCCTCTCTCGTTTGGACCCCCGCTTAACAGGGAATCCGGCACCGATTCCCACCTCGCAGTTCCCCGATGACGATCACGAAGATGGCTTAGAAACCCCAACTGCTGTGGGGAACGCCGGGAACAAGAAACCTGCGTCTCTTCCCTCCGCCCAACGGGGTTAAAGAGGCCATCCGCAGAGCACACCCCGCCGCCCAAGACGCGCTTCCCTCGCCTAACCCCATGACCAGCGGCTGGGAAGGCAGCGTCCTTGCCCCGCCTGGTCAGCCTAGGCCTCGAAAAGCGAAGAGGAGCGAAGGATGCTCTCGTAAGACAGGCTCCGCTCCGTTCCGCGCTGGGCTTGGTCAGCTGCGGCCCGCAAGGCCCGAGCAGACCCGACGCTTACCCACCTTCTTCCCGCGGCGAAGAGCGGCCTCGGCCTGCTGTCCCTGAAAGGTCGGCTCGCTTTCAGACCAGGCCTCAGCCGACTAAGTCGTCGGCCTCGCTGGCCCCTCCCTCGCCCCGCGGTCCTGGCTGTGCAGCGACCCGTCCCCCTTCGCCGTCGCTCTTTCTGTGCTCTTCCTTTCGCCTTCTCTTCCCTTCCCAGCCCGGCGGCGGATACTAACGACTGACGAGCAGTGGCGGGAAGGGAAAAGAAGCTCGAGCCCTCGTCGGAACGCGAGCTCGCTGCTTCCCTCTGCGGCGCGGAGGGATCAGAGCGGCCACGGTGCAGGCCGGCCGCTCTTCACGGCCGGCCAGGCGGCATTCCTGAGAATTAATTCAATGGCAAGCCGGAAGGGAAAGGCGCTGGACCTGGGCAAACTCTGCCGTGGCCTTCGGTAGTGCCAGTCACAATCTGAACTGAAATTCAAATATTTCTCGATTTTATCGATGTATTTAGCAACCATGCGCTATTTAACTATTTAATCCTGCTTCGTTTTCTGGATTTCCACAACACCCTGCACCGTAAATAACCGTGTATAGTCCGAGCTTCTTTACAGAAAGCTAGGTTAAAATAGTTTGTTCCTTGGTATGTCATGAAAAAGTATTGACTCTGTTGTTTGTCCGTGTCATATGTGGGTATATGCATACTTTTTATTTATTTATTTATTTAGTCGTGTTTATTAGTATATAGGAGGAGCTGACCCTTTGAGAGCTGTAGGCAACGAAACTTCATTTTAATGTATGCCGATTAGTGTATATTCAGAGTGACAAAAGTTATTCTAAGGTAACCCTGCTCCAACACACCAAGATTGCAGAAAGAACCTTTCTCCCATCTCAAAATTAATTGGGTTGTGCCCATGCGATACCTTTATAGCCAAGATTAATTGAACTGTGGTTTACAGAATTAACTATCTCTGTTTCTATAATGTTTCTACAATGGCAACTTCAAATATCAACAAATAAATGCTCTGTCTTACATATTGGCAAAAAAAATCAGAAAATAAAGTACAAGCTGAATAGTCAAGACCATGGTGATGATCCAAACTCTGTCAAGGACTTTGGAGTACTCATCTCTAATGATCTAAGTGCTAGAGCCCACTGTAACTACATAGCCAAAAAGGCATTAAGAGTTGTTAACCTAATCCTACGTAGCTTTCTCTCTGGTAATATCACACTACTAACTAGAGCATACAAAACATTTGCTAGACCAATACTTGAATACAGCTCATCAGTCTGAACCCACATTACATATCTGATATTAACACAGTTGAGAAAGTCCAGAAATATTTCACAAGAAGAGTTCTGCACTCCTACTTGTTGCAGAGTTCTCTCCTCCTCTACTTGTTTTCTAGACGTAGAAAACCTAGAACTACGCCGCCTTCAGTCCAATCTAAGTATAGTATATAAAATTATACATTGCAATGTCCTACCTGTCAATGAATACTTCAGCTTCAACCATAACAATACAAGAGCACGCAATAGATACAAACTCAAGTTAAACCGCACCAAACTCGATTGCAAGAAATACGACTTCAGCAACAAAGTGGTCAATGTCTGGAATACTCTACCTGACTCTGTGGTTTCTTCCCCAAACCCCAAAAACTTTAACCTTAGACTGTACTATTGACCTCACCCCTTTCCTAAGAGGTCTGTGTG
The DNA here is from genome assembly GCF_049901735.1 of Notechis scutatus. Lineage (NCBI taxonomy): Eukaryota > Metazoa > Chordata > Lepidosauria > Squamata > Elapidae > Notechis > Notechis scutatus. The sequence goes on from NC_142012.1 coordinate 132,501,433, forward strand.
TGCATAAGCACACCAACGTGCCTACCGTCCCTATCCTATTGTTCCTTTTTTATTTTTCTTATATGTATCCATTTCATGTATTCATAACTATGTTTATACTCATACCTGTTATCTTATAATCGCTTGACAAAATAAATAAATAATACTGAGCCATTCACATAACATGCTCAGCAAACGGTGTTTGGCTAGTTTGCATTGTTGTGTAGTTCAAATCAATATTTAATAAATATTTGGGGAAATGGGTCACTGGGACTTCAGGAGGAGAAAAGTTAAACTTTAATTGCAGCTTAGCCCACTATCATTGCTTTTTTCTTTTTTTTTGGCTGATTGACATAGCAGCATAAGGTGGGGTTTCAAAGGTGCACTTTTGAAGTTTTCTTTGCTTCTCAAGAACTAGGTGAGGTTATTTCTTTTTCACCCTGGTGGCAAGACTGCAGAAAAAGTGCCTTGAGCTACATGTAGCTTACAAACTCAACAGGAAGATACAGGCTACTGAGGATATTTAACTAAAGACTAGTGCCAGTTACCTTACTGGCTCCTTCTTTGATGATCCAAATATAGGATTGCACTTTGTCTCAATCTCATAGCTATAATTTTTGTGGATACCTTTGTTAGGAGGAAGACAACTGGAGCATTCATTCTGTGACTTCAAAATACAGTAAAACATGATTTTGTCTAAGGAAAGCTTTTCTAAGCAGGCTTATTTTAGCCTCTTGAGACCAAAGCTGTGGTTTCTAATCTAACGTTTCCTTCACTGTGTTGGTGAGAGACTAACAAATTTTCAAGCCAATATATTAAGGCAGTGTATCCCTCATTTAAAATAATACTAAGTTGTAATTATGTTAAAACTTTCAAGTTTCAACAGATGGTTGTACCTGGAACTGAATGGAAAAAGGTATGTACTGTGCTGTCTTTGCCAAATTCATTCTCTCTAGATGTGACTGGGTTTTAACATAGAGAATTGTAATCATAGCTAGCCTGTCTAGAAATTATTAAGTTGAAGAAGGGCATACTAGATTCAAAAATAATTTGTGGGTATCATATGAATATTCAGTGATAATGTTCAAACATAACCCCTAGATATTGATCTTGAAATTATAAGATCAAAAAGTTCAATCAGACTAATGCTATATTTTATTTCTTCCGCAATTTAGTTATGGCCCAGCATTTAGATTTTCTGCAGAAACTTGGAAACTTTCTAGATATATTTCTTTTAATGAATCACCAATGCTTTGTTTTGGAAGATAAACCATTACAACAATTATACTGAATCAGTCTAAGGTTGTGTATAGTCCAATATATTCTACTCCCAAGTAGCCTATCAAATGTTTATGAAAACCACCCACATTAACCAAGTGTTCCACTACTAAAGTAACAACCCAACCTTCCACAAGAGGAACTATGTAGGAACATTATTCAGACAGGCACAAAGGCACTGCAGCAACCTGGAATGCCAGAAAAAGGAAACAGATCACTAGGACAACATTTTCCAACAAAATGAATGTTCATGCCACTTTATCAAAAAGTCCCTGACCCACTCAACCATACATCAAAAACATGTCAGAAACAACAGACTATTACAACCCCATGGCACCACTGTAGTATACAAATCATCTAAAGCAGTGATCCCCAACCTTTCTTATGCCGCGGCCCGGTATCCCCAACCTTTTTTATGGCGCGGCCCGGTACCGGCATTAGCTGGGCGCCGCCATCTTTTTGATGAAAAAGTGCTTCCGGTGACCTCACCGGAAGCACTTTTTCATCAAAAAGATGGCGACACAGCTTCGGTGAGCTTTTCCGGGTAGAAATGGCTTTCTACCCGGAAAAGCTCACCGAGCTAGCGCCGCCATCTTTTTTGATGAAAAAGTGCTTCCGGTGAGCTTTCTACCCGGAAAAGCTCACCAGAAGCACTTTTTCATCAAAAAAAGATGGCGGCGCCCAGCAAACCAGCGGCCTGGTAGGACTTGTTCCACGGACCGGTACCGGTTCGTGGACCGGTGGTTGGGGACCCCTGATCTAAAGCTCCCCCCGCCCCCCAAAAAATTTTTAAGTAAAAACAAAAGCCCAAGAAGAAAAAAGGCTGTAAACAACCACTGTAGGACAGACAGGCAAAAGACTAGCAAAGCGCATTCATGTACACCAGTTGGAACATACAGTGAAAACTCCTGATTTCACAACATGTAGACGGACTTAGTTTCAATTGAGAATCTTCACATTGGAAGCTGGATCTTTAAGCTTCCATTAAAATTAAGCTACTATTCACCATGCTCCAAGCATTAAAAGGATATAGTTTGAAAATATTTAAATTGTAGTTCCAAGTTATCCTTGCAGAGGAATATATGTAAAGATGTCAGAAGAGAGTCTTCCAGTGTATATTGTCTCATTATAAAAGTCTAAAGTGGAATAACAAACCATGAGCTTTGCTGCATCTCACTTCTGATTGCATAGGCATGGTATCTAGTAATAACACATAAAGATACTATGACATACAGTACTAATGCTGCCCTTGGTTACTAAGGTTTAAGTTCTTGCTCAATTGCTGGAGCCCATGGATGAATACTGGTAACTCACTATTTTGTTCCAATCTATTTTTCTAGACTGTTGCTACAGAAATAGCATGAAATAATTCCACTCCTTAATGAGTGCTGCATTGTGTTCCTACAAGAAAGGCAGGATACTAGAAATGCAATCTTTCAAAATGCAGTCCCATCTCAAGCATAATTTTTCCTTTGCAGGGGTCCTAAGTTGCATTCTAACCATAACCACATAGTAGATAATCTTTTTCTCTCTCAGTCATTTCTGACTCTTTGTGATCTGATTGAAAACAGTTCACTAGGTTTGTCTATCACCCAGATTTAGGACCTCCTGTTTATTGTAAACAAGTGGGATGTCATGTTGGTGGCTTTACCAAAAATAGTGACTTGGCTTTGCCACAGAAGTAGTAGATCTACACATGGATTTTTAGTAAACAGCTATAGCAAAGTTATAATAAATCTATACATAGTATCATGGAATAATTGTAACATCTCAGAGTATTGTCTCCTAAGAAATGATGTGTTGTGTTCATTAAAGATATGTGCCATTCATCTATTTAACTTTATATACATCTGTAGTTTAATGATTTGCCACAGTCCTCAGATTCATTTTTCCTCATGTTGTTGATGGACAAGTTTATTTCAGTAATGCTTGGCAACCAGCTGAAGTCTTAGAGTGCTACTATTGTATTCACCACTCCAAGAAAATAGGAAAATGAGAAATCCCACCTCAAACTATATGGAAAAGAAAGATGCAAAAAGCAGACCAATGGGGATAATGGAATGCAAATGTATGCGAATTCCTCTGAGGTTTCAAAGGAAAAAGAAAAAGGGAGGGAGCTTTTGTGGTTAGTCTAAAGGAAGACAAAACGTGAAGGAGGAGAAGGCGTATAAAAGAAGGAATGAAGAGATGCAGAGCAGCGAAAGAGAAGAGTCCAAGTATGAAGCTGAATTATATTACTGGACAGTTGCCTTTTGTTTTTGTTTTTTTTAAAAAATCTCTAAAACTTTTGATTTCAGCTTATAAACATGTGCATGTAATATTTTAACGAAGAAAAAAATAGCGACAAAAGTGGCAACAAAAGATTCATTGAGAGGAAAGCCACAACACAAAACTGCATTGTGAAGCTTATCAAAAGTCAAGGCACACACTTGCTATTTTGCCACTTCTTTTGCTTCTGTGGGGCTAACGAGAATCCAGGGCTTTCTCACATCTCACATGCTGTTCTGTTGTTTTAAACCAGTTGTGTTTGTACCACTGGCACAAGCTGCATCATTTCTCCCAGAGAAGCTTGTGCACACAAGATATAATCCACCCACACCCAGCAACAGTTAGCAATTCAAGGGAATCATTTCCTTTTAGAGTCTCCAATGGCTCTTTCAATGAACAGACTCTATGCTAGAATTGGAAACAATGGAGCCATGAGGCAGAAGGAAGTCATTGTTGATAGGATTGGTTCTAAACCTGAAAAAGCAATGCATTCAATATATGAAGAAGGTCACGGCATCTTAAACACAAGTTCACAATAATAGAGTTGACAGGGAATTCAGAGATCATTTAATCTGACCCTATTCAAACAGAAAAGCTACTGCTAAGCATTTTTAATCTCTGTGGTAAAATACGTAAAAGAAGTCTCTTCATTTTATACTAATCCACTAGTGCTTAGCTACTGTTTGTTCCCTAAGTCACAATTAGGTCTCTCTACGTAGTACACTGATTCACAAATCATAGGTACCAAATCATAAATAGTGTACTCATGCAACATATTAAATCAAAATGGCATTTTGTTGGTTTTCACGTAGAGTTTTGACTCCCGTGTATTGCCAGCCAGAGAATCCATAATCCTCTAAGGCAAGCTAATTATCTTCCCTGCTGAAGAAATTGTTTTTCTTACTCCTGAGACACCTGTTCGCCTGAGTTTTTTAGTCCAGCAGTATCACCCTGGGAGGAAGGGGAGGACTACATTTTGAAACTAAAACCCAAGAGGAAGGAACGAATATGATTGATTATAAAAGCTCTTGAATTTTTTCTCTTTCTTTAAAAGGTGTTAAAATATATAAAAAGAGCCAGGGATCTCAATATTTCATACTTGTATTCCATTCTTTAAGCTAGTACCCTCCCCCCAATAAAAATAGTATAGTTCAAGAAGAGTAAGGAATCCAATGCATTTTTAAGAGGTTTATTTTTTTGTTCGGGTTGTAAGTACAGGACAATATTTATTAATAAAGGAAATGATGTACTATATCCTGATGTACTAATTGAAACTGCATTATACAGAGAAGCAATATGACTTCTGAGAAATTTAAGACATTTCCTTTATTAATAAATGTCCCATAGTTACAATCCTAACAAGAAAATAAACTTCTTTAAAAACTTCTTAATAATTAGGTTGCATTATTGATGCCATTTAAAAAATGTTTCTTGTGAATTCAAGGATAGAGAGTTCAAAGTATATTATGTTCTTTGCACTGCTATATTCAATCAACTGACTACTGAAGGGCGTTTGCTAAGTGAGAGATGTCATTCAGCTTTAGAAATCAGGATGTGGTGTTGGCACACACATTTATTGGCCCACATTCAAGCCAAGAAGTTTAAGGAAGTTGTGTCATGAGCACAGAAAAGGTATATTTATCTCAGGCAGGGTAGAATGTACATAGTGACTTACTCAGCTAATAGACAGTTCCTACTTTGTTATCAAAACCAGTTTTCCAGGAACTTGTGAAATCTAGTGGAAAGTATGCGCCCTTGGAAATACCAGTTGTGTAAAATCAAAAATATCTATGGCAATTCTTGAAACAGACACTTTCTGCTTACTAGGAACAAGAGCAGTATTTCTGGAGAAGGCAAACTGGGAAACAGTTCATGCATCATATAGAGCAGCAATCGCCAACCAGTCGGCCATGGCCCACTGGTGGGGCTTGAGAAAATTTTGGTGGGCCACAGAGAAATCTCACTCCCAGAGCACGCTCCCAAAGCAATTAATCCAGGCTGTGCAGAAACACAAGGCTGCGCTGCCCACATGGCCCGCAGAAACGTTCCTGCCCACTCACTCCTTACCCAGCAAATTTGCCTGCTAAAATTGCTATTTTTCCTTTTTCCAACCATCATCTGTTCTGCTGTGCTGGGAGATTTAGATTATCTAGGAAGCAATAAATGGTTGGATTTCTTGCTTTCTAGCTAGTCTTTAGATCTTCAGCTCTGCTTCCCTTAGGACTGAAGATTTGCTTGCAAGCAAATTCAGTGCAGACTCACGGCAAGCAAATTTAAGAGACTGAGCTAGCTGATGGCAGATAGATAGATCACTGAATGATTCTGTGAGCAACTCAATCTGCTTGCCTGCTTTGCCTGATTTGGGGTAAAAATTGCTTTTTTAATTAAAAAAATTCAGTATTTACATACATGGTATGTTTGTGAGTTACTTTTGTGAGTTAGCTTGTTAGCAAATTTTATGTGTTTGCTTGCAAGCAAATTTTATGTGGCAGACTGAGCTAGCCAATGGCAGATAGATTTCTGAATGAATCTGTGATTCTGTGAGCAACTCAATCTGCCTGCCTGCTTTGCCTGATTTTGGGTAAAAGTTGCTCTTTTTTATCAAAAAATTCAATATTTATATAAATATTTATAATATTTACATACAAGCCATGCCCAGCCAGTCACATGACCACCAAGCCACACCCACAAATTAGGCCACGCCCACAGAACCAGTTAGTGGTCCCTGGGATCTAAAATTAGGAGTTTGGTGGTCCCTGAGGTCCAAAAGGTTGGCGACCCCCTGATTTCAAGCACATTCTAATCCTTCCCAGACCCAATAGTGGGAATAAAACTATAAGACTGCACAGATTGGAGATGGACATGTGTTAGAGCCTCTAGTTTGCATGCAGAAGTTCCTCGACAAATACATATGAAAGATTTCAACCCTTCAGGTAAGGCTGGGTGACCAAGAATCTCAGATCTTCATAACTACAACATTTATACTGGGCTGTTGTATTTTAAATGTATAGGGAGGGAGGTTTTATGATCGTAAATATAATACTAGTAAGCATTAGGTCAAAGCCATTCCCACAGTTCTAAGCACCAATCCTATTCTTTGGAATAAGTTATAATTAGTGTGGTTCATTTTAAGTAAATGGTTTTCAGAAACGTAGGTAAATGGAGATCTGGGAAGGCTGTGACTCTTAAGTATGTTTCTTTAACTTTAAAATCAGTGGTAGGAACCACTTGTTTTAAATTCCCATTTAAGAATTCAACTCTTGAGTCTGGTTGATTGTCTTTCATTCCAGTGATCTTCACAAGATTATTCTGAGGTTAATATAAGGGGAAATCCATATGCACTGGTATTACTATATGGAAAGCAAGTTTGAAAAGAGATATAAAAAATAAATGAATTGGAATATAGTTTGGCCTTCTTGGACATGGGATGACTGCAGACTGAGACCAGACAAAAAGGTAAGAGACCAAAAGGTAATTTCTTTCCTTATTATCATTTTAAAAGTATTCTTTAAAATGTAATATTTTATTTTCTGTTTGGATCTGTACCTCTGAACAAAATTAACCATGATGTTTTAAATTAAACATAACCATGGCTTTTGTAGATCTACTTCTTCCCACATCCTCTCTAATTAAAGGGGAGTAGAGTGAGAAAAATCAACAATAAAAACAAAAGAAAAGGTTTTGGAAAAATACATGCTGATTTTTCATTCGAAATAAATATTCTGTAACTTTTTTTAACAATAAACTAAAAAGTTGTCGCCTCCTACAGATGGATAAATGAAAAGTATTTGCTAATCCCTCACAAATTACATTTATTATTAGATAATTATAAATATCACTGCTAGTCTGTAGCATAAGGATTTGAGGGGAAAAAGTAATGGTAGTATAACTGACATATCTGAAATTAGGTAGTATCTACTGTCATTTCATTCTTCTCTTGTACTACATCTCATTAACAATTTCTAGTTGCTTAGAACGATTTGGAGAAGTCGCAGGATTTAAAATTAATAGGGGTAAAACGAAATTAATGTCTAAAAATTTAACAGGAGACCAGAATAAAGAACTAGAGACAATAATGGGAATACAGGTGACAAAAAAAATTAAATACTTAGGAATTTGGCTTACTCCACAAAGCAAATCATTAAAAGAAAACAACTATGACAAACTTCTCCAACAATCCAAGAAAGATTTAGATTCCTGGAGTACATTACAACTTTCCTTATTGGGCAGGATTGCTCTGATTAAGATGAATATTCTGCCAAAATTTCTATATCTATTCCAGACAATTCCAATCAAATTAAATAATTTTTTTTTATGGAATTAAACAAGATAACACTGAAATTTATTTGGCAGGGAAAAAAGCTAGGATTAATGTAAAAGCCCTACAAGATTTGAAAAGCAGAGGAGGGTTAGGCCTGCCAAACTGGGATGTATATTACAAGGCAGCCACCCTACTATGGATAAAGGAATGGGTGAATTTAACTAACAAAAGAACACTAATATTAGAAGGCCACGATATGCAGAAAGGATGGCATGCCTTTCTGTGGGAAACTGGGAAACCCAGGCAATCATATTTCCATAGGCATCTTATCAGGGACTCTCTATTAACCAATTGGAAAAAAGTACGTAAAAAACTTTATCTAAAAATACCGATTTGGCTATCTCCAATGGAAGCGATAGTACACCCTAATAATTTGGATATAACTAAAATGATTAAGTACGAAAATTTATTAGACCCACAAGGAAAACTGAAAACCCGACAAGAATTACAAGAGCGAGGATTTAAAATTGATCAGTGGGTGTACCTTCAAATTCATAGTAGATATAAACAAGATATTAAGGAATTTGGAATCTACAATAAATTACAGACTTTAGACAAAATTCTATTAGGACCGAGCAAAAAAATATATCTAAATTTTACAAACATTTATTAGAAACTGAATTAGAACAAGAAATTGTCAAAGGAAATATGATTGCGTGGAGCAGAAACGTGGGACGGAGCATTACTCTAGCAGAATGGGAAAGGATCTGGAACAGGAACATTAAGATCACGAAATCAGCAGCTTATAAAGAAAACGCATATAAAATGTTTTATAGATGGCACCTGCCCCCTTCGAGATTGGCGAAGATGCACCCCAACACGAGCCCCAATTGTTGGAAATGTCAAAGCATAGAAGGTACCTTCTTCCATTTGTGGTGGTCGTGCAAGGAAACCCAGAAGTACTGGCAAAAAATTAGGCGCTGGCTAGAGGAAATAACCAAGGAACAAATAGAGTACAAACCAGAGTCCTTCCTTCTAGGAATTTTCGATAAACAAATACCCAAAAAATCGAAGTATATTGTAATTCATATCTTAACCGCAGCCAGACTGGCATTTGCCCAGTGCTGGAAATTATCTTCCATTCCCACTGAACATATGGTTATTCAGAAAATTTTACAATGCGCCGAAATGGACAAACTAACCCAAGCACTAAAAAATAAAGAATCCTCATCCTATTACAACAATTGGAATCCTTTGTATAATTGGCTAAACCAAAGATAGATCACCTCTAGGAAAATTATGGCCGAGGGCCTTCGAAGCAGAGATAAAGAAAAGCACCGCCGATGATACTTTTGAAGAAGAAAGGATTTTACAGACAGTCACAAAATATGGTTTTATTTTAACTGTTTTCCCTACTCTATCCTTCCCCTCCCTTACTCTTCCCTTTCCCCTCTCTTAGGCTTTCCTCTCTCTCCCTCTTGGTCTATGCCAAGGCCTATTTGTCTTTTTGTTGTACATAATTTGTAGTTGTGTTGTTCTTTTAAAGGTAAAACTAATAAAGTATTTTTCCAAAAACAATTTCTAGTTGCTGGCATTTACTCATACCCAAGGTCATATGCAACTTATTCAGTCATCTTTCTTAAAGCTGCTAGCCTAGATGAATATCTAACAAGGATATTAATGGGATGGAATTCTGGTGTTGAATATATTTTGGCTAATATAAGTCAGGATATCAATATATTGAATAATTACAATTCCAGCTTTCCTCACCATTACACAACTTGAGGCTAATGAGAATTGTAATATCTTGAAGGCTATGACTAATTCTGGGTGACATTTCTCTCTATACCATATATGCTTGCAGGGTATTGCTAGATTTTGGTTAAATATTTTCGTAATATAGTAGTGGATGCTGCTCTCATTTCCTCTTACATCCTCTTTCCTGGCATTACAGTGTCTACCATTCCAAGAAAACATTGGTCATTAATGTAAATATACTTCTGCCAAATTCTTCATCTAAGAATACTCCAGAATCTTTCTTGCATTGTTTTCAATTACTTGCCCTCAAGGTCCTAACATTGCAACTATGCTCCTCCTAATATAGATGTGGATGGGGTATCTTGTTATGTAATTTGTAACACAGTTGTCACTGAGTAGTATTAGCAACTACATGTTTCTTATGTGGCACGCAAATGATTCACAGACTTATGTCCTATGAAATATGTAGTCTTGGTACAGGGGAAAAATGAAGGCTATGCTGTAATGTTATCATAATCTGAAATAGCTTTCCATAAACTTTTGTCATCTAGATTCATTGGGTGAGATCTTCCATTATCCCTACTTATCATGTTCTTGTCATGTTCTTGTTCTTAAGAACTAAAAGTGAGTCATAATCAATCTATAGAACATCATAGCATTAATACCACCCTTATGTTTGCTTGTTTAATAACTAAAGATAAACAGAATAAAAGCACATACAAAGAATTGTTAAGGACAAAGAGCTTTCTTGCCTTTAATAACTATACAGAACAAGAGGATCCAGTTATTCCTGCAGACCAAGCCAGCATAGGAAAAAATAGAGTGGTAGGGCTTAGATTTCTTCTTTTTTTTTCCAGGTGGGGGGGGGACATTTTTTTGGACTTGAGATTTTTAAGGGACAGAAAGGTTGCAAATGTTTAAGGCATTCAATTCACTCCTTAAAATTCCTGAAACCATTCCTAAAGTGTATATCTATTCCATGCACTTTTGGATTACAACCCTTGATAGGTAAACAGAGCTTGTTGCAGGTTTCAATAGATGTTATACATTTTTATAAGTTCAGACCAGATTTCATGGCTCACAAATTTTGGGCTCTAAACCTGTAGAGTGGTGGATTTCCCCCACAAATAAATGCTTAATCTCCTATCTAGTTTGGTGTCAGGAGGAACAGTTTAGATAAATACAATTGGACATACGTTGAATTCTAGTAGAAAGGGCTTAGACTACAAAATGGAGAAGATTCATCTATTTTCTATAGGTATTCCATAGAGAATGTTAGTCATTAAAGTAGAATGCTTGCTTCAAAGAATGTACAAAACATCTTACTGATAAATGTTGGAGTTAAGCTACCTATACTTCATATCTTTTGCTGCCATAAAAGAATAGTTCATTGAAGATCTTCAATCAAACAACAACAAAGAGCATTTGGGATTCAGAAACTGTTGTGCTGGCAGAAGTCTGATAATTATCCCAAGCTATGTGGTCAAGTATGTGCTTAGACCTTTAGGGTCCTGGGTGAAATTTCCATTCAGAGCCTCTTATATTCATTATGCTAATGAAAACAGTGTTTTCTAAATGAAATGATCAAATGGAAGAGGTCAACTGGTTAGCTGTACTCCCAAATCTTTTATTAACTATATATATATATATATATATATATATATATATATATATATATATATATATATATATATATATATATATATATATATATATATATATACACACACACACACACACACATATACATATACATATATGTATTTGTTTTCTTAAGTTTTCGCGGGTATCTATATGTATGGTATTCAGCTTTGTTCGGGGATTTTCCCACGTCATTATAGTTGTGCTTTAAAGTTGTAACGACGTTTTGGCAGAATCTCATCTGCCATCATCAGGCTTGTATATTGTGTTCATCTGCGAGTCAGGCTTTCACAGCCGTAGCGAAACGTCACTACAACTTTAAAAGCACAACTATAATGACGTGGGAAAATACCCGAACAAAGCTGAATACCATACATGTATGTATGTATGTATGTATGTATGTATGTATATGTATATATATATGTGTGTGTGTGTGTGTGTGTGTGTGTGTGTTTGTGTATCTCGTTAATAAAAGGTCAGTAGCCATAATAATAGTTCATTAAAATAATCCAATTCAATTTAGATTATTTTAATGAACGATTATTATGGCTACTGACATAGATTATTGTATACTGTATCCTTATAAAAGGATTAACAGAATCTGGATTAAAAACTCATTTTTTTAAAGTTGAAAATGAATAATACATTCTATGTAATATACTAAATCCAATAATCCTTAGGTCACTAAATGTTGTACTCCTATGACAATGGTATATAGTGTACAACATCCAACTGAACAAAACTTTGCTGATGCACTTGTCATGTGAGTTTTTCTCTATCTGAAGCCATCAAAATTTTTGTATTGTGAAGCTATCAGAACTTTGGAGGTATCTTTCTACAGATGGCCATACGGAATGACATGGCCATTGTCAATGTATGTTGGGAACATACCCTCCCTGAATATGCAGAGTTTTCATTATATGATGTACTCTTATATCTTCCTCAAGGATTGCTGAAGGGAGAATATTAAAACAGGTTAAAATGGTACTGATGATTGACGGTTGTGCAACCAGCTTCTATCTGTAGTACTTCATTTACAGAAATCCTATCTTGTCTTGCTGCCTATCATATCCCTTGCTTAGTCAAGGCCCATTTTCAATAGTATCTGGGGAGAAAACATAGACTTGTAAGCAGTATCTGTGGTACCTCTTCCTTCCAGAAAAGAGTTTGGTAATGCTAGAGCTAAGCCTTATGGAAGAAAGTTCAGCTTCAGCAAGAAATTACATTATTTAACTAAGCACTAGTTTTGATCTTAGTAAGACTACCTGCAAGTGATATAAAACATTTCACTTGGATGACTTTCATTAAGAAGTTGGGCCATGGGCCAAGGGAAGATGTCTTCCTCCCTACTTCTAATGTCATTTTATAAATAAATTAAGGGATATGGCCACAAATTGCTGGCTGGTCACTGAAATATACCACATTGCTCTTGTATAGAATTACTCTGATGACTGGAACTACTATAGAACTGCTCAAAAGAAGAGTTGTAAATTCACGATCAGGTAATTAGCATATGATCTTATCAAATTCGTTCTTTGTCATTAGGGGAGGCTTCCAGTGGAGGTAGTCCTTGACTTACAACCACAATTGAGCCCAAAATTTCTGTTGCTAAGTGAAACATTTGTTAAGTGAATTTTGCCCTATTTTATGACCTTTCTTGTCACAGCTGTTAAGTGAATTACTGCAGTTAAATTAGTAACACATTTGTTAAGTGAATCTGGCTTCTCCATTGACTTGTCAAAAGGTGATCACATGACCCCAGGACTCTGCAACTCTCAAAAATATGAGTCAGTTTGACAAGCATCCAAAATTTGACCACATGACCATGGGGATGCTGCAACACAACAGTTGTAAGTGTGAAAACTGGTCATAAGTGACTTTTTTCAATGCCATTGAAACTTTGAATGGTTACTAAATGAACTGTTGCAGGTTGAGGACTACCTGCATGTTACTGGGATCATTTCATAAGTCTGCTTTTGGATTTTAATATCCTAAGAACTTAGGCTGGGGCAAAACTCATTTCACAAATGTTTCACTTAACAGAAGTTTTGGGCTCCATTATGGTTGTAAGTCAAGAACTGCCTATGCTGTATATCATTAAGTATATTCAGCACATGGGTCACATATTATGCTTTGTTAACTAATTCACATACCAGAATTTATATAACTGCAAACAAATTCAAGGGAAATCTTGAGATAATTTTAAAGGCTCTGTCGCTCTACACCTACCCACAAAAGATTAAAATGGAGGGGTGGGTGGGTATAAAATCTGGATTCAAAGCATCTCCAACTCAACCCCACCCACTTCAGTGATTTTTCAATATAGTATCAGATTCCACTAATATTGGAAGGAGCCAGCCCCAAGAGGAAGGAGCAAGAATATGATGTTAGTATTCATCCTCTAAGTCATAGTCCAACTTCAGAACATGATATCTATAGTATATGAAATCCATATCCTATTCCTACGGACCATAGGATTATTATACAAGAACTGTGCCTTATTACTTTGTTCTTTTTATTTCTTTTAAAATATTTAAGATTACCAGTAAATTTATTAGGAATTTCACAGTAGAGTGAAATGAGTTTATTAACTTTTTAAAAGAAAATATAGTATGTGCAAAGAACAAAGAACATAGCCTATTGTAAAGATGTGTAAATGCCATTACTAGTAACCATCTGCAAACCCAACTATAAGGCGGGAAGTAATGACTTATTAGCAAAATCCTTTGATACAAGCAGAACATCGGGGGTTTAATTTCTGACCCTAACTATCTCCAGGTCCATAGGTAGAACGAAGCTTCTAGATACCTACTATCAGCAAGGAGAGCACTGGACCAAATGATCCAATCCTTCAGTTGAGCTCTATGCAGTTTCTTATTAACATTTAAAAAGATCAAACAAAACAAAGTTGCTGGATGGTTGCTTATCATCATATAGTATATTCCTTTTTCCCCACTGAATCCCTTAATGATTTTGTGTTTAGCTTTAACCGGATGTAATTTGGCTGTTCATCTCAAATCTCTCTGGCTCAAAGACTTAGTCTGCTGCCTTGTTTTCCTAAGGCTGTGAGAAACCCTTTGCTCTTTGTGTAAACGTATTGCCTGGATGGGATCTGAGTTTGGCTCTTTTTAAAGTACTGATTTATAGTTTCACTTACTGTTCTAAAAGGTTTTTTGCATTCAGATACAATGAGCCTTGCACTATGCAGATACAGGCCTACCACCTGCCTTTAGCCAGCAGTTGGCCTCCCCACTTAACCCTGTCATTTCTTAGGATCAAAGCCTAACGGTTTGATCCAGTGGCTGTGATCTGTAATGAAACTGCAGAAAGTGTTTCACTGCCAGTTTGGTTTGTCTGTTTAGATTACATAAAATACAGTGTATTGTATCCTATGTGGTGTATTGAAAGATTTTTATAAAATATAATTTAGAATTTTCAAATTAGTAGGTTGACATATAATTAAGCATATAGGTGCATCTGTGTAAAAATAAAAGATGTATAAGATCTTGGATATTATAATAATGTTTTTTTTTCCAGATTAGTATATGTTTTTTTTATCTGTACATTTTTTTTAAAAAAATAGCATGTTTAACTATTCTCTCTTTCACATAACAGAAACATGTTGTGTTTATGAATTTCTATTAATGGCGTGACATACTTCTGGTTCTGTATAACTGCATTTTTTTAAAAAAAAATTTAGGTGGAGTAAATAGAATATCTTGATACTGGATGTTTATTCCCTGATCTACAACTGTTTGAAACATTAGTTAAAAGGACTATTCCAAAAATGTAGCACCTGGAAAAATTAAATGCAAAGTATCTAGCGGTAACACTTAGAGATACCATTTTACAGCTTGGGGACATTCCATGTAAGTCATCAGCAATCCCCAGAATTTCCAGCCAATGTGATTATTGTAGAGATTTGGATCTTATACATCTGAGAATTGCCCAGATTTTGAGAAATGGCTATGTTAAGTTATTGTACCTGCATTTTAGCTCAGGGGTCCCCAACCACCGGGCCGCGGACCGGTGCACCGGGCCGTGGAGCACTCTTTACCGGGCCGCAAAGAAAAAAAAATTTAAAAATGGCGGCTTTCTTCGCCTTCGGTGAATGCTGCTGGGATCGGGATCAAGGACACAAATGAAAGAAGGGGAGGGAGGAAGCAACCGAAGCCTGTCCTGCTCTCTGGCTCAGCTTCTCAGTCGCTTTCTCGCTCCTCCTTCTTCCTCCAGGAAGAAATCAGCCAAAGAAGCCGGGCGGGTGGCCCTGTCGCCGCAGCTTCGAGCGCCGTTTCACCCCCCCGCCCGCCGCTGCATGTTCAATCCACAGTGCTCCGTTCTGCCTGCCTGCCTGTCTGGTTGTTTGGGAGCAGCTTCGGCTGAGAATAATAACTATTCGCCTCTTTTTATCAGCAAGCTGCTCCGAAACGAAGGCAGGCAGGCAGGCAGGCAGGTAGAACGGAGCACTGTGGATTGAACCGCGCGCGGGCGGGCGGGCGGGGTGGGGTGAAATGGGCGCCGGGAAGCTGTGGCGACAGGAAAAGCCACCCCATCCCCGGCTTCTTTGAAGCAGTTTCTTCCTGGGCTGCTGTAGGAGCGATAGAGTGACTGAGAGAGGAACGAGGCAGACACCGGAGGGAGGAGGGAGGGAGGGAGGGAGGGAGGGAGACACCTGAGGGATGGGGCTGAGGGAGGCAGGGCCGAGGCGCCCCTGCAGGGTTTGCTGGCAGACGTTTATTACCCGACTAGGTAACAACATCAGATGTTACCTAGTCAGGTAATGAAACGTCTGCAAGCAAACTACCAAACTCGGATTCTCTCTCTCCCCCCGCCCCCGGTCCTTGAAAAATGTTTCTGCTTGAAACCGGTCCCTGGTACAAAAAGGTTGGGGACCACTGTTTTAGCTCATAGAAGCAGATAGTAGTTCCCTTAGTTATTTCAAAAGCTGTCCAAATGTTCCTGTGATAGTATCAACCCTGTATTTGGAAGGTCTTGTTTATTGTTTATTGCAGTTTTGTTTGTTATACTGCAGTACTACTACTACTTCTTGTGATATATTTCACAAATTTAATTTAATTCCATTCCGACCATTAAAGCTGCAGCTTAAATAGAAAGTTCATATAAATGATTACTATACTTCAATGACTAAATACAAAACTATAAAGTAGCTCCTAGGACTGCTCAAAGCTTTAGAACAGGACTGTCAAACGCCCGGCCCATGGGCCCGATGCGTCATGCACTGGCCACACCCATGCCCAGTTTAGTGAAGCGGGGAAAAGTCCCGATATGTCATGTGATGCCATTGTGACCACGTGACTTTGACACCCCTGTTTTAGAGCATTGCTTTGCTTTAATGATTCACTCACCTGTCTCTCCTCTTATAGGAATAGTTGTAGAAACTCTTATGCACCTTTGCTGCTAATCCCCATCCACAAGCCAATATACATGGTTATTAAAAATAACTTGCTGGTTCATGCCTTACTTTAAGTATTATTATCTCTCGAGTTATAAACCATAATGACTGGGTTCTCAAATCACATGAAACTATGTTTGCTTTGACTATGCATGGACTATGTATTGAATAAGACCCAATGACAAAATTAATACAGAATGTTAAGTTAGTAATGATGATGGTTTCACTGAAAACACATACTAAGCTAAAGCCAACTTTCAGATTAGTATCATTTATTTAATGTGGCCAAAGAAACAAAATGCAGATTAAATATGCAGAAAATGAATATTTATTTATTATTTATTAAATTTATTTGCTACCTGCCTCGCCACAGGTGATTTTGGGCCACTTACAATATTGAAAATAATAAAACTGTAAAAAATAGATATCTCTAATAACAATAACAATAAAAACAGATAACTAAAAATGAGGTGGAAGGAATATTGACTACCCCACTGGGTTGCACACATCATATTAACTAGGTTGTATGAATCCAGCCTTTGTGGCAAATGTGTTGTATTATCAGAATAGGTTTAATGATATAAAATATAGTTAAATTAAATATGAGTAAGCATATAATGAAATCACAGGTATTTTATTTTAGTCTACTTCATGGATTGTTACGAGAAAAAACTGCTCTGGACCTTTGAGTCTGGAGAAGAGTAAATGTATCATTAAACATATTTATATAGATAGATTTTTTTAATCATCCCATTTGGAATTAATGTGTAGTATGAACAGGAAACTATGGATTCATCATTGTCAATAGCCAACTTTATCTATGCTTGAAATGTTATTAAGCCCTGACAGGCTTTTGGGAAACTATTCTCACATCTACTAATTCTCTTTTCAATCCCACTTAAAGTAATGTCTCCTAAGGAATTCTGAAACTGAACAGAATTATTCTGTTCAACACACACACACACACACACACACACACACACACACGGAGGGAGGGAGGGAGGGAGGGAGGGAGGGAGAGGGAGAGAGATGGAAGGAGAAAGAGAGACACTTATCACTCTTTAAGTGATTACTGAACATTGGCAGGCAAAACAGATCCAGGTAGATTGTAAATAGTAAGGGACAGAGTTGCATTCATCCATTGCTTTTTTTCTTAAGTTGCTCATCTCAGAGCCTACTTGACTGGATTCCTCTCAATAAGCATTGATATTTCTCATTGTCTTCTGCTATCCCCACTTTTCCCACTAACCACAAAGTACTGCATAAGTCCTGACTTTATGGAACTAAAGTTAAAGGCAGTCCATAGTCAACAGGAATAAACATATTAGCTGCTTGAACTGGTCAAACATACTTGGCATGAAACCTCTTATGGGATCCAAGTTTGGGGTATGTATCCTAATATAAGGAGAAAATTAAGAATCATTGACTGAAAGTATTGTGGTCCCTCTAGCAATTCCTTAAATTGGATTCATAGGTTGATTTCCTATAAAATATTCCTTATACCCAAGATAACGAATAACTGTTCCTTTGTGTTCTGACATATACTATTTTTATACAATTAAAAAAAACCTGATGGATTTGAACCCTCTGTAAATCATGAATCCTTAGCCCAGCAGTTTGGACATTGCACAGATTAATACTGTAGACAGAATCTTTTGACAAAGCCTCTGTGTAATGTGGGAATCGCCAACTATGTCAAATAAAGATATGTGGGAATTCTATATTTTGCATACCAAATCAGAAAGGGTTAATTTTCTCTACTGGCCTCTTTGGTGAACTTGCTGTCCATTTTCCTGCTGGCGATTAGATTTTTCATGGCTATTAGGTTGGTTTGAATAAGTTCTTTGTGAATTAGAGTTTTCCCACATCCCTCCACAAGCCAAGCAGTCGCGTGTCCCAAGTCAGGAAAGAGTTGGAGCCATGAATTCTTAAACCTGATTTTAAAGCTTTTTTTAAAAAAACAAAAAACAAAAACTAGACATCTGCCTTGGAGGGGATTCACTAACATCTGCTATTTTTTTTTTGTTTCGTCTTCTAGTTTCAAGCCTCCTTTTCTTCTCATCTTAAAAAAAGTATAGGAACAGATGTTTAATGCTGTTTTCTTTTAAAATTATGTGAAATATTCACGCATACTGAAAAATAAAAGGAAGGAGAGTTAAGATGAATTCGCCACTGTTTTAGGAAATCCAGGGGAAAAAATATAGCTTTCCAATTCAAGGCTTTTTCTTTTTTTTACTAAAAATCGGGCATTGAGCAACTTAAGTACGAGAAGAAAGCAAGTCACAGAGTAGATCCTCGAATAATATGCAGACACATTTGCATTTGCATTCCTATTTCCCACTCAGTTACACAGACAAATGTCATACTTTGCCTGAATAAGAATAATTACCCAGTTTCCAAGTTTCAATGCTATCCATTAATGCAAAATAAAAAATAATGTCCAGCTAAAGACATTCAATATCATTCTGTAGTTTCTACAATATATGAATATTTTTATGAAAATATAGTAATCATATGGGGTAACATGTCCTGGCCTACAAAAGCAACATATTTTGAATCATACAGCATAGACAGCAATAAGGAACAAGGTAATGCATGGGAGATATTTAATTGGATACATCTTTTTTTAACCTAACAGATATATTGAAATTTTATAGTTTGGACTGAACTTGCAAAGTTGAGCGTTTTTTAGCAGTTGGTTCTGTTTTGCTTTTTGGGAGTCCAACTAGTATAGGTTGTGAGCCATGGTCCATGGCTTAGTAGTATGGCTTACAAGTCAGTCAAAAATAGTTTGTGAATCCAAGCAATTCTGCTAAGTCAATGAAATAGGGGTAAAAAAATGTACCACATAGCACCATGATCTCACAAGAACTCAGTAGCCTAAAGTTGCTATCCTGAATGCAGAAATAATGGAGTATGTTTTTATTTCTATAATTTAAATACAAGATTAGCTGTTGGAACTAAGATAAATAATCAACACAAATGTGTTTCTAAATAAAAGTCCCATACCTTTAAAACATTAAAAATCCATGTCCATAGTATTTAAATTATTCCAGTTATGATTCCAATATATTGTGAGCAACAATATAAGTAAAGTTGTAGATTACAATAGCCAAACAAAATAGTGGTCTGTTGAAATTGTGCAAGTTAAAGTTTGCATTGCTGTTATTTTAATATTTTTTAAAATGTATTTTTACATGTGCATCACCCCTGAAAACACCCTGAGTTGATCCAAATGGAGACAGATTTGCTGTCAAGTGGACCCTGCCACAGCACAGGAATAATGCCAGGAAGAAGAGAATGTACCTTTCAATAGTCATTCCTACGGGCCTCACTGTTTAAGGGTTTATACAGTATTATAGTACGGTTAGACCATGCTGTAACTTATTCATGTGTAACTGACTGGGTGCCAAATTGTGATTATAATACAGATTTTATCTCTTATTTATTATTCTAGAATTTTTAACTGGATATTCCTTGATTGTTTTTAACTTTTTCTGGTCTCTGACTGTAATAAACATTGACTTGACAATAGACATTCAGCAAATTTCATATGCAAAAAAAAAAAGTTTTCACAACGATCTTTCCACCATAGACTTCCTGACTTCGAATTAGTGCCAAGCTCATTTAGATTGGAAAGTCACTGAACTATTATAACCTACATGTTTCTCAAGAGAGGTGATTCAATCTAAGATAATTTTCATTGTTCCTGATTCTGAGGAAATATTACCCTCACCAAAGGCAATACAAAAGGTATATCTTCTAGCACTGAAGTCATAATCTCTTTTTCAACAAGTTGAAAACATTGTTCCTGATTCTGAGGAAATATTATTGCCACCAAAGACAATACAAAAGATATATCTTCTAGCACTGAAGTCATAATCTATTTTTCAGCAAGTTGAAAACCACAGGTCTGAATTTTTTCATGACTTTCTTCTTCTTCTATATACTGTATGTAATATGGTTAACTCAAGATGAGTTCCTGGATCACCAAGAGTAATTTCCTCTGCTATTTTCTGAGGTTGAAGAAATATTGATTACAACTAGGGACATGAAGTGCGCAGAAAAATGTAAAGGCCCCACAATCCTCCTCCAGGATGCATTAGGTATTACATGTTTGCATTGAGGCAAAAAATTAAAAAACAAAAGTTTTCCTGAAATTTTGTATTGATTGATTGTATCAAGAGTGCAGGAATTAGAAACTTTTATGTATAAAAATTGCTCTTAATGATCTTTTGCCATATAAAACAAAACTTCCCTAATGTAGAAAACCATGTGGACCAATGTCTCACTTCTGGTTTCTTTCTTATTACTTTTTAAAGTTGTTTTTCCAACAGACTTTTTCAAACTTAATCTTCTAAATTAGAATGATACTTGTTAATGTTAAACTTATAGGTTAGAGAAGTGATTTGCAGAAAGTATTTATCCAAGAAAATCAAGCTGTTTTTATACATGTGAAGCCATAGTGTTAGCAGATAGAAACTAATGTCATTTAATTTTCCTTGATAATCAAATAACTATATACAGGTTTGCCACAGTCCTGAAAACTGTTGTGTTAATTAAAGATATATTGTGATGGATTGGAAAACAGTTAATAACGTCTTTCTTGTTTTACCATAATTTCTTCAGAGTAAGTTTTATTTTTAAGATTATTTTATGGTGCATTTCAACTTTTTAAAATTGGATACACTTTAAAACAATAATATATATTTTAGAAAACCTAGAGCAAGTATATATTGACCAGGGGATTAGACAAGATGACCTCCAAACTCCCTTCCAACTCATGATGATGATGATGACGATGATGATTATATTCCTAAGAAGAAACTGAATGTTCACAATGAAACTTACCGAAAATAAACATCCTTAGGACTGATAATTCTCAAGTCACCTTTAGGGCTACTGATATATGACACTGATTATTAAGTCTGCTATTAACTTTTGGAGTGGGCATTCTATTTATAAATTATTATTGTTATAGAAAAATTCCAAGGTGTGTTCCCCAACCTTTTCTGGGGCAACAATAACTTCTCCATCATATTTTTATAATGAATCAGAAAGTCTGTTTGTAGTCAATGAGTAGACAAAGGAACTTTGTCCAGTCTAGTGACTGACATCGTGTAGCTTCCTCAACCCTGCTCCTGATGGGCACATGGACATTTGCAGAGTGCAAAGCTTCTCATCTAATATTTTCTTGTGATGATTAATTCTGTAGAAAAATATTAGGAAGCTTGCAAGATCTTGAGTTGTGCAATCCCATGTTCTCAAGAACATTCCAGTTAAATGTGGTAAGTGCTTAATACTTGTCATTTATACACATTTGTGTTCAATGTGTGAAAGAAGAATGCACAGAGTTCCTGCCTGGAGATTTTGAATGGTGCCTCAAGCATTCCAAAGAGCAGAAAATAGGTGAGCCATATACAAAGCTATCGATTAATCCCAGCAGCCCAGGTATTTCTCATTTGGTTATGGTTTAGATCATTGGTATTTTATCCCCTGGGAATCCGTGCTGATTGAGAAGGGAGCCAAATAATCTCTGGCACTTGTTTTCTGCCTCCTTAAACAAAAGATTTCTGCTAAGCAAAGCTTTCATGAAGCTGGACATCTGTCGCTCTCTAGGCACTGTGTGTGTGATTTGGCCATTGATAAGTAGTGACCTGTCAGCCTTGATTGATGGTCACAAGCCTCTGGCCTCAACCCCTTCTGTGGGAAAAGGAGACCAGCTAAGCAATTTCCTCATTCACATGCTAATATCCAGCTATAAATGCTAGCAGAGTGCAGCTCTCATGACAGAGAATGCTCTAGAAGACAACGGAAGAAGCCAGTTGCTATAGGGCTTTCTTCCTTTTCTCCCCTAAGCCTTCAGGCAGGCGTGTAGGACTACAATGACAGCTACAACCCTAGCCAGCAGCGGACAGAAACTTTCTAATACCAAGGAGGAAAGGAAGGTATGCATTATTTTATAAATAAATTCATTGTAAGAAACTTGCCATCTCTGAAGGGATCAAACAAGGGTGCCATAATTTTCAGTGGCTCCGTGGGATTGTTAAAAGGCTGTCTGCATATGTGTGCTATCTAGGTGTGTTTCTTTGCTTTTCCAAGAACTTCCTTCTAGTAGGTAATTGCTCATCTCGATAGAAGATAGACCCTTGATAGAAATAAAATCTAAAAGTGCATGCAGCAAGTAGAGAACCCAAGCTAAAAAATACTGTATGTGAAGAAGTGCTGAGGGAGAATCAATATATTTATATATTCTTATATATTTAATATACAATATAAAAGAGCTTGTCTTTTGCTGTAGGATGTAGTAGAAAAATAGAACTATATAAAAGGAATTACATTTATGGACTGTTAAACTGCAATATATATTGTTAGAAAAATGAAAAGCACAGGGTATGGTTGGCTTGGATAATCTGCCTATTATGGTTTTCACTAAAATAGCTTAACTCTCTTTAGCACTAATTACACTCACAAACCATTTTATTGATAATAGGATTAATTAGAAATTACAACACAGCAACCCAATACAGATTGATCTGAAAATATGCTTAAGTTAAGACTTAATGTGAATACATACACATAGGATTATTCTATCAGTTTGCTTGACTGTATTGATCTAAACTTAAACTATGTATGTGGATGTTCCTAATAGAAATGCTCCAGAATTGTAATTATTTAAATAGTGATCACAAAGATTGTCTGATAGTTCCCATGTAGGTTGTTCCATTGTGTGATGAAAGAATCTGCTTTGGAAAATAAGGATTCACGTCAAGCAAACCATTCCTAATATTCTCCCTTAATTATTTCAGTTAAGAAAACCTTTGATTGAAAGGAAGCGAAGGGAGAGGATTAACAATTGTTTGGACCAGCTCAAAGAAACAGTTGTTGGAGCCTTTCGGCTTGATGTAAGCATAGATTTTTCTGCTCCCATATTTTTTTATTTCTACCTATGTTTCATTTTTCAGCAGCTTTCAAATGGCTTATGATAATAATTCTTGTTATTTCATTTTAAAATAGCAGTCAAAATTTGAAAAAGCAGACATCTTGGAAATGACAGTAAAACATCTCCAGAATATCCAGCACAACAGAAATATAGGTGAGTTGATGTTCCATATCTATATATTGGTTGCAGTGGCTCCTATTTTGTACATGAAAACCAGCTCAATAACTTGGCAAAGTTATTCAAAGAAATAATGAAGCAGGAATGAGAGCGGGAGAGGGAGAGCGAGAGAAAGAAGAAACAAAGTATGTATATATTTAGCTTCAGGGAAGTTGTACATTGTATAATATGATGACATAACATCAAGGTTGTTTGGGAAATGACCAAAGATGTGCACACAAATAGTTTTCAAATTTTATTGGGTTCAAGATTCTCAGATACAATCTTTCCTGACTTCCCCCCTTTTCTCATTGTTCAGGGAAAACAGTGTGTTCTTCAGAGTTAATTTCATAATGTTGTTTTACCAGCACAATGCCTGCTACTGTTTCAGCCAGATTACCCATATGCTTTAGTCTTTGTTTCGTGAGTTCATTAACCCTTTCTGGGTCCTTTAATTTTCTGAACTTCAGCGTGGGCTGAGACCCAATCTGTGCCTCCTGCTAGGGCCCTTGAATTATTTGCCCCCTCCTGCCTTGGCATAGTCTGTGTTCTTGATTTTGGTTACCATAAGCCTTTTAGTTCCTTGGAGCTGTTGGCTGTCATCAGACTGCAAGACAGACTTCCTGCTGGCACCATGGTTCTGGGAGAAAGAACAGCTCCTTCTCTTTCAAATCCCCTTCTAGTCACAGCTAAAGATGCTATGTTTGATTTGCTTTGCTTAATGTAGTATATGTTTTCTCTCTTCCATAAGAAAACCTCATACTTCAATAATTCACGTGAGAGAAGATACCTTTTACTCCAGGGGTCTCCAACCTTGGCAACTTTAAGCCTGGAGGACTTCAACTCCCAGAATGCCCCAGCCAGCAAAGCTGGCTGGGGTATTCTGGGAGTTGAAGTCCTCCAGGCTTAAAGTTGCCAAGGTTGGAGACCCCTGTTTTACTCTGTCATGCTGTACCTTTTACTCTACCATGCTGCAGGGCGTAAGCTTCTTTGGTGAATAAACTACAAGGACAGTCTCCTTCCTTATGCAATTGTATTGACACTGCCTTCTATCTAAATCAGAAGGGGCTACTTCTAGATAGAAAATTCAGTCAGAATCAGGCGCCTTAAGAATAGGGCTCTGATGTAAGAACTCTTAAATCTTCAGGCGCTTTTTGAAATTTTGGAATCTGCCTATCTCTTTTGGTCCTTGTTTTCAGGTTGATCAGTAAGTATATAAGCCTGAGTGAAATAACCAGATGGAATATCCAGTTAGCCTAGCAAAGATTTTCTTAGTTTGTGAATGCCTTAGTTTGAATTTATGGAACTCCCATTTCCTACTAGGAACCATAAATATTCACTTGATATTCTAGGCAACACTTGGGCAGTTTTATTCTAAGCACCTTTATATAAATTGAATAATTTTATCTATGTGCCTGGGAGTTCTTCTCAAGTTAAACTACATGTAACTTCATTGGTTTATTTCTACAAAGTATATGCCTTTCTGAAGCTCTAAGGAGCTTTACTTTATTGTAGCATTAATATAACAAACTAAAATCCATTTATACAATTACAATCAAACAATTTGATCCACCACTATTTGGGATAGCACAATCTTATATCTTCTAAGACATAAAATATGAAAAACCACATTTTAATTGTGCTCTAAAAACAAGAGTAATCTACACTTCTGGTAGTAAGCTGCCCCAAAAGAAGATCACTAGGTCATCAATGTAGGCTTCATAGACTATATTTTCCCTTGCCAGGATTGCATGTATAAATCTTTGGAACGTGGCAGGGCCCTGTGTGTTCTGAAGGGCATTTGTTGAAATGAAATAGCTTTGGAGGTAGTGAATGCTATTTTTTTTCCAGTGACGTTTGCCAAAATCTTTTGTTCAGAAAGACATATGGTGTCTTAGTCTTTCAAGAAAATTGAAGGCATTGGATAGCTATTGAATTTAGTAACTAATTTCACTTGTCATATGTCTGCACAGAACTGAATTTCAAACATGGCTTGGATGTCAAAACATTCAATCACTCTTAGTTTCAATTTTTCTCTCCTTGGTAGCCAATAAAGTCTTTTCTAGGTTATTCTACGTCCCCTGTATCAATGATATGTATAATTAATGTAATTCCCCCATTCATCTTGTAAAAGTAGTTTAGAAGTTTGGGGGAGGGGAAATTCTGAATGTTTGAAAAGGGTCTGGTATAATGGGCACCCATAGATCAAGTCTTTATCTTGTAACTCTTTTCTCCTTATCAGTTGGTATTCTTACATGCCTGACAGTGCCTACTGAGATCACTTTCTATTCACAATCAGTCAAGTTTATGCAATATATGTTAGAGTGTTCTTGCTCTATTCAAAAGGTGTATATGTGCTATCTGGTAACCGAAGTAACTGAACTTTCCCTTGCACAAAAATATTTTCTTATACTAGGCCTAGAATGTTTTTTAATACCTTCATAGGTGTTTTCAATAGAAGACAATACAATGGAGCTCAGTGTTGAATTGTGCAGTCCTTGCTACTCTCTGAGCTTAGTTGTTTGCTTACAGACATATCATTACCCAACGTAGGTAACATCATCAGTGGGTAGTGAAACATTTGTAAACAAATAGCTCAGAGAGTACCAAAAGTTCTACAATTCCTTTGCATTAAGCTAAAGGAATAATTATAATCTAGTTTTTATCAATAGATGATTCAAAACAAGAACTTAAAATCAGAATAGTACCTACTATTATGAGAAAAGAGTCAGTCCAACAGATTTGAGTTTTTACACATTAAGTGATTGAAAGCATATCTCTTCCTCATTTAGCAGATTCTAAAATGGGCCTTGAAGCTCGGCAGAGGTACAGCACTGGATATATTCAGTGCATGCATGAAGTTCACAACCTCCTCCTGACCTGTAACTGGATGGACAAGACACTTGGAGCACGGTTACTGAACCATCTGTTGAAATCCTTACCCAAATCCAATGAGGAGACTTGCAAGAAGGACCTGAACCCTTCCACTCCAGTGAATGGCAAGGGAAATACAACAGGGTCTAGACAATCTCAGGATCAGATGTATCCAACTGAAGTCAAACTGGGATTGAAAAAGTCATTTCAGCCACAACCGTCATCACGATGTAATCGGTATGAGTTGCCACATCCCAGGGAGATTTTGCAGCCTCATTTTGCACATAATGGTGTTAACATGGCTTCATTGGATATGTGGAGACCATGGTAAAAATTCTTGGGCTGGGGGAATTCTTTCTAATTTTAGACCCTCTTTTATATGTATCTTATAGATATGTCTCTTTAAAACACTTTTTGGAGCAAGTCTGCTCTGGTAGGTGTACTAAAGACCAGGGTACTTCAAGCCGGAGGAAATCTGTATGTAGCCTGCATTGTAGAAGGCTGCTATTATATTGTATTTATTGAATACATCTAAATTATTTTACAGAATCTTCTTTGTGGCTTCTTAGTATATAGCATATGATATATAAAATTCCTTTTCCTATATTATTAGAATTAATGGATTAATAAAAAATAGAAACAAGTGCAAGCCATTGTCATCTGTCTCTGGTTTATATGATAATTTTTTTAAACTCTCCTTAACACATACACCCTTCTCACTCAACCTCTGACCCCGCCTCCCAACAATAATATATGAAAAAAGCTTATTTCTGTGAAAATAAATGAAAGAATTGTCTTGTCTCTGGCATCTTGTTTTCTCCTGGCTACATGTTTTAAAGAAAACAAATGGAGGAGCTTCAAAAACACTTTTTTTTTTTACCAGTCACTTCAAACAATTCAATTTCTCAAGAGCACTTGATGTTGCTGACTGTACAAGCTGGGATCTTCACGACCAAAAAAAAATTGGCGAGACTCGCAAAGTTTCAATGGAATTATAAAAAAATATTGCCTCATGTGGCCTGTGAACATATTGCTTTCTATTTTTATAGACTGTTTTAGTTAAGATATTAATGTATTAGTTGTGGGAAGGCATTTAGGTTTTTTTTAACTACATGGTTACATTTACTTAGAGCAGGAGAGTCCTGGAACCCTAAATATAATAATATATTTTCCAATTATCTAATTAAAAGAGTCTCTATATTTCTTTTCATTAAAAGTACATATATTACACTATCTCCAATTTCACATCCTTTAGATATTCTCATAATTCCCAATCAGCAGAGCTAACCTGTGGTTACTGGAACCAGGGACCCTTTCAACAAACAGTCTGCATATTAATTAATGATCCTCCTCAGAAATGTGAGGCTAATCTACTGATTTAAGGAATTTTTTGGAAGAATGAATGTTATCACCTTACATTTTAACTTTTTACTTTTCAGGAATCTCTTTCTTTTATCCTCCTCTCATGAAGAGTGTTAACATCAATGTCAGGGTGGTAGGATCAACAACTGTCTGTATGAAAACCAATTATGTCTCCTAGTTTGTGTAGTATCAGAGTTTAATCACTCTTATTTTTTCAGCAGGTTCATAGAAACCTTATGTTGTCAGAAGCTGATCATTTGCTTCTCTTTCACATAGGTGGATACATAACACTTTATAACCTTGACACACAATCCTTTAATCTAGCAGCATTTCTACTAGGGGTGTGTCTATCAAAAATTCAGTGGGACATGAAACTCTTTACTAACTAGCATCTTCACACTGCAAAAACATGTTGTTGCATTTCTGTTCATCAAATGGATGCTTAACATAAAAGAGTGCTGCCAGTCTATTCGTATACAGGTAGTCCTCAACTTACAACAGCACTGAAAAAGTGCTTGTGAACATTTTTCATACTTACTACCATTGCAGCATCCCTATGGTCATATGATCAAAATTCAGACATGTGGCAATTGACTCATATTTATGATGGTTGCTGTGTCCCAGGCTCATGTGACCACCTTTTATTATCTTCTGACAAGCAAAACAACAATTTTGCTACCTGAACAATTGCAGTAATTGACTTAACAGCGGTGGCAAGAAAAAACGTAAAATGAGGAAAACTTAAACAACTATCTCACTTAGCAACAGACATCTTGGGCTCAATTGTGGTCATAACTGGAGGACTATTTGTATTGAAAGCACATGTCCTAGGTTGCAAATTAAAAAAGCACTTAAAAATAAGCACAGTCCTAAGTTGCAAATCTAAGTAGTACAATCATTTAATGCATAGCATTGATTAGATATTATTTACTTAAATGCCATCACCCCAGTTAATCCTATAATTTTACCCCATATGTATGAAAAGCTGCATTCGGCTGTCTGAATGATGTGATTTAAATATAAAGTCTGCAGAAAATATGTTACAATGTTTTAAAATAGCTGGAAGCCTGAATGTAATTCCACATATCAAGTCAACATTACCATTTCCGATGAGGAGTGACATGTTCATGCCATTAGATATATGTACAACCCAATCCCATAGATTTCTGCTTGGCCTGTATACGCCAACAGAATTGGCTGACTCTAGGTCTCTTTGATTAAACAGTGGCAATCTATTAGGATTTGGGAAATGTGCCTTCTATGTCATGGTGCCTGCCTCTGAAATGAGATCTTCTCTAAAAATCCATGTTGTTTACACCCTGTTAGAACTCCATAAGGAAGACTTTATTATTCTCCTGACTTTGGCTTTGGATGGATGGGCCAACTGTGACAATACTTTTAACACCATCAAACAACATCTGCTATCCCAAGTCCCAAGGTGGACAAAAATTGACTAAGTTTAGTAACATATTAAAGCCACAAACTATCATGTAGGAACTACAGCACCTGAATTCTTACAACATTGAGTCCAAATGAGCCAAAATAACACAGGTAGTCTTAGTAACCATTCATAGTTACAATCAATCCAAAAATGGGATTGCTACCCAGATTTGAAGTTCTCTCTGTTGGGACCCCTCCTCAGTCACTTGACCGGACTTTGGGCACTTGGCAACATGACTGTATTTATGTCCATTTGTAGTCTATGACCATATGATCGCATTTTATGATGGTTTTGCTGAAAATTGACACTTACAGAAGTGTCAGCAATAAAATAAAACCAGCAATGATTCACCAATATGATTTGTTCACTTAACAATGATGTTTGCTTTACAACTGTAGCATTTGCTTAACAACCACCACAAAAAGTTGTAAAATCCAATCAGGCACATGAGCAACTACCGTGTTTCTCATATAATAAGGCCGGGTCTTATTTTTTTTTTTGAGCCCGAAAAATGGCTAGGCCGTCTTTTCGGGGTGACTTAATTTCCTCCCTTGCATCTTAGGGCGGGCGGAGACGGCTTGGATGTTGACCTCGGCGTTGGTGGGGCACTTTGTATCAGGGTCAACGCAGGCAGCACCATATCCGGTGTGCAACAAAAGTACTTCCTAACAGCAAGCCCCCTGCCATTTCCTCATTTCGCATGTTTTAATATAGGCCTTAATTTGGGGGAGGGGCTTAATTTCATTTCATGCCTATAAAACATGCTGGGACTTCCTATTGGGGGAGGCCGTATTGTTGGAGAAACAGGGTATTATAACTGTAACGTAGAGGCTCTATTTCATTTCTATGTAGAAGTCTACCTGTATTATGGCTTCATGTGTTCAATAACCTCAGCCAATGTTGCTTCATTAGTGGATATGTAAAATGTTCCTTAAAGTTTACTACAATTTATAAGCCAGGGACAGTCTTGTAATAGAGCTTAGCAACAGCCCATTCATGACTTGCTCACAAATTTCACCATGATTAACATGTTGATGCTTGCAAAAAATCATGTGATAGAAAACAAATTAAATTTATAAGATCTCATAACTATATGCAAGAGCTAATTATACCTGTTATCCTACTTTTCCTGCCTAAATACTTTATATAGCTGGGCTTGGCAGTTGTGTTCTTACTTGCAAAACACAACTATGGTAATGTTAATATAATTACCTGATTTTAATAAGAGTTCAGAAGATTTGAGTGCAAATCAAGAACATATATTTGCAATATGGTCCAGTGCCTATTTCTTAGCAGACTATTTCGTATTGTTTACCAAGCTGATCTCAATGACTAAGTATTGACAGGACAAACAACTTGCCTTAATAACTACAAGAATATCGTCAGGGAACATGTTATGTACTATATTCAGAAATTTCACTATAAGGCATTGAATTATAAAAATGATGGTGTTGATTCCATTAACTTTACAAACTTTATAGATAATAAATTGTGACCAACTCCTGTAAAGCAGACCTTCATTACACCATCTTTCACTGATTGCTATCTAGTTCTCTTCTGATAACCACTACCAAGGAAGAGCTCACCATGAGATTGTTCCATTACTGAACAGTTTTACTGCAAGGAATTCCTCCTAATATTCTGCTTAAATTTCCTTCTAATTTTAACTTTTACTCCTTAGCCTGCCCTAGGTTTGATTATCTTCCACAGGGTTTATCTTGATTTCTTTTAGACATTTTAGCTGGAGTGTCCACTCTAATAAAAAGTAGCTCTTTTTGTTCAGAGACATTGGTTGTGATTAGTTGAGTTAGTTTTAGATTTAAAAACTCTTACACTAGTCACTTTTTCAATACTAGAAGTAAGGAACTAAACTGGATGCAATTTGGAAGAGGGGGTTGACTTATTTGCCAAAGCACCTGAGGATAGGAAAAGAAGCAAAGGGTGGAAACTTATCAAAGAGAGATTCAACCTGGAACTGAAGAGAAATTTTCTGATAGCAAGAACAATTATTAATCAATGGAACAGCTTGCCTCCTGGAATTAGGGGTGCTCCGTTGTTGGAGGTTTTCAGGAAAAATACTGGACAACCATTTGTCAAAGATAGTGTAAGGCCTTCTGTCTTGGACAGGGGGTTGGACTAGAAGATCCCTTCCAGCCCTATGATTCTATTCTATTCTATTCTATTCTATTCTATTCTATTCTATTCTATTCTATTCTATTCCATTCCATTCCATTCCATTCCATTCAACAGAGAACAGGTCCACCTCATCTTGCACATGACAGCCTCCTAGATACTTATAAATGATTACTATAACAACCTTTACACCCCCTTTTTTGCAAGCTAGTCATGTCCATCTCCTTTCATCATACCACATCAAACTTGCTTTCCAGACTCCTTTTCATTTAGCAACTTCCCTTTGAACCTTCTCTGCATCCCACTTAAGGTGTGGTGCCTAGTTCAAAACACAATACTCCAAGTGTGTTATTATCAGTCCAGAGTGCAAGAAAACCAATATATTATCTTCCATAATATGAAGGCATTGTTTCTGTTAATTAAAACCAAGGTTGAATTGACCTTTCTAGCTGCTGCAACATTCTTCTTGCTCATAATAAACTAAGGATCACTGGGATTCCTAAATTCTCTTCTCCTTGATGTCAAGCCAAGTCTCCAATATTTATTCTTTTGATATTTCATTACTCAGTTACAAGATCTTATACTTGACACCATCCTATTCAATTGTGCTATGTTCAATCTGCTGAGCTCATCATAAGTTTGCCCTGTAAGATATCAGTTAAACCCTGTAACTTTTTGCTATTTTTTAAAAAATTAACTATCCTAAATAAATTTTTATTATGATCAAATTTCATACCTTTAGTGCAACATGTGCAAAAGTCATTTGGGTGTAGTGGTTAAAGACGCTGGGAGATTGTGACATCTGGTCCCACCTGAGGCATGAATCCATTTCAGAGACTTTGGGTCAGTCATTCTCTCAGCTTTAGGCAATGCCCAAAAACTCTCCATGGACTTGTCCAGGCAATTGCCAGAAGTCAAGACTGACTTGAACACACACACACAGATGCATACTTTGATATCTAAAGGAACTCATTCTCTTTCCACTGTTGGAATGGTTTTCTATTCTCTCTTTAAATGAATAAATTATCAAGAAGGGGATCACATATCATATTCCATGATTTCTGTGTTTGCTCCAAACTTTTTGTAAGAAAGTTTGCTTTTTTTCTCTCCCTTAAATTCAAAAGAACTATCAAAAATGAATTTGTCTAGAGGGCTTCATATCGTAACATTATTCATTCAGTACCAGGAGAGGGAGTCATGACACAATTCTTAGATACTGGTCTTCTTCCAAATTCCTCTCTAGAAGTGCAGTATGCAGTTCTATCAGCAAGACTATTTATTGTGGAAGATATTCAATTTCACTTTGCATACAATACAGTATCATCGTAGGATGCATAGACTGCCTACACTGGATATGGTATAAGAAATAATCTTTTTTCTTCAGATTTTTAATTTAGCTATCATATTTTGAACAAAAAATATCCATTACTTGCCTTCTAAAACAATAATTAATAGGAAAACCAGATGAGTATTTTGATAATAGTCATTCATGTCACATAGTAAGTCTATCTCTGCATTTGTGTAAAATCATGAGAATAACAGCATAGTTATTATCATTATCGATAAGACAGGTCCTAGCCTCTATTAGCTTACAATCTAAAATTCAAGAGATCAAAACAAACAGAAAGGACATAAGATTTAATTGGGAAAAAATAGTTCTTTCTCTGAGATAAATAGAATATTTTTAAAGGAAAGTTGGATATCCACCATGCAAAGTCAAAAGAATGTTCTGCTTCCATTGCCTTAATATGTTTGGTAAACCAAACTAAAATAGTTTGCAACCCTTATTTATGGCTTATTGTGATGAATGAACTAAAGCATTATCATTTACTCTACAAACTAGTAATTTAACAAATTGTGAAGTAGTTCAGAGTTAACAATGTTAGGCCTAACACTATATAAAAAAGATTCCTATGTTTTTCAAAGAGAGATAAATAGGATGGTAAGAAAACATATTTCCATGGCATGTCTGAGAAGATAATTTAACATCAGATATTCATTAGAGGCAGTTTGGTTAGGACTGAAAAGCGGGCATGAGCACACAAATACAAACATTTATTCATTTTATCCTTCAGGGTTGATTGCCCATTGTTTTGGTCGGAGCTATAATGAAAAATAATGTCATTATTAACTCTTGGGAGAAGCTTTGGTACATCATCTGGTTAGACACCAAGAGAATCTTATCAGATATTATATCCTTGAAATTTCAGAGGTCTGAGTGATCGAAAAGTTGGGAAGCAAGGCTGGTCAAGGAAGGCAGCAGAGAAAGTAGACAGAGGAGAAAGGAAGCCCTAGAAAGTCCCTGTCTGCTTGAAGTGCATTTAATGCAAAAGAGCCAATGGAAGGGGCTGCCAAGAGGGACCTGGAAAGCTAAGAGTTCCACAATAGGAGGCAAACAGATGGTGGGTGGGGGAAGGGGAAACAGACTGGAGGATTGGGGGTGGGGTGGGGCTAGTCTCCGATCTGCTAAATCCTTCTGCCAGACTTCCTAGTATTTGTCTGTTTGTTTAAAGAAAAAACAACAGCCCCAGTAGCCTAATATTTTAATCAAGAAAGGGTACAAGGTCAAAGGAATCACAGAGGGCACATTCTAGCATTCAGTGCTGTTTTTCCCACCACAAAACTTGTTTTGACTCCTAACAATACTTATTATGCACTTCATGCATATGAACTGGAACCTGAAATGCTGCTATTTTTTCAGTGAAGCACAGAATCAGTAGACAGCAGCCCAAACTCATTGATACAAAAACCAGCCAAACAAAAGTTAACTAAACAAAAAAAGAAAGCCACCAGGATGAACTTAGTGCAAGTGGAAGGAAAAGGTTAAAAGGCTGGGGAATGACGGGAATGTTATACAGTACAGCTTGTTGGACCAGGCTGTAGAAGACTGTCTTAAATACCTGTTCTATTAAGCATGAAGCATTTATTTTTCAACAAAGGAAAAGTAAAGCAAAAATATAACTGTTACCACTACTATCAAATTGTCCTTTTTGCACAACCATTTAATTATGATCTGTGGCTTTCATAATGCATGCCCGTTTATGTAAATAAATCAATGAATACTTTTTAATTATTCAGTGAACCTAAATGGA
Source organism: Notechis scutatus (assembly GCF_049901735.1). Classification (NCBI taxonomy): domain Eukaryota; kingdom Metazoa; phylum Chordata; class Lepidosauria; order Squamata; family Elapidae; genus Notechis; species Notechis scutatus. Next base: position 132,536,032 of record NC_142012.1, read on the forward strand.
ATGGAAAGCCATGTGGAACAAATTAATATGGTAGCTTATTACATCAAAGATAACTTTTCTGAAACAATGGTGTATACCAGGAATGTCAAATTCAAAGCCTGGGGTCTGGATCCAGCTCATGAGGTACTTAGATCTGATCCATGGGGCTGCCCTAGAAACAGCAAAGGAATGGTCTGCAGTGCCTGTGCCAATGAAAACAGAGCTCAGGAGGGCTGCGGGTTGCCCTCTCAAGCTCCATTTTTGCTGGCAGAGGGTTGCAGGAGGCTGTCGCAGTAGAAACGGAGATCAGGAGCCTGTTTTTCCTGGCAGAGCCCTTGGGCCGCCACAGGCACCCCTGACACAAGTGACATCAAGCTGCCCACACCCACCCTGCCTACACCCACCCCAGCCCCCCAAGGTCAAACACAACCCTGATTCGGCCCTCAATGAAATCAAGTTTGACACCCCTGGTGTATCTCATCCCATTAGTGCCCTTTAGATGTATTGGAAATTATCCTCAAAATTTCTCAGATACCATCAATACCATTGAACAAAGGTGGTGTTGGCCACAATGTAAAGATATCTTTTTTTTCCCTTAAAGAGTTTACTCTTTGCTTTAGAAAGAAATGGAGAGGAGGGCATAAGATAATGTTTAATAATATTAGGATAAATTAGATTAACTCTATCCCTTCTGACATCCCAGAAAGGTTCTCAATATCTGACTGTTATCAGCTTGGGATTCCCAGGGAACCAGAAATGTTTATATGGCTCCATTTCCAGGGTGGCCATTTTTATTTTCTCTTCACTAGAGGATTGGGGAGAAGTTTTATTTGTAAAAACAAATATAAAAGTGATATGTGAGTCCTTCTATGTAACCTTTCCAAAGAGAGAGAGAAAGGTGGAAAGAGTTAGTATTTCCAGATAATCAATCCCATAGCTTTACATATACCACACAAATGTTCCCTTATGATTGTGCATAAATGACCATGCAGATTTCTGCAATACTTAAAACACACATCTCGCTTGCCTCTTCCACTATTTATTATATATACTTATGTGCTAGTCAGTTGAATTAGCAAAAAACAGTAGCTGATATGATTACTAATAATTCATGTTAAACTTATTCTGAGTTGAGCCAAAATTGATAGTATCCCCCCTTTATTAACAGCATATCTACATGTTTTCTGTGAAAAGAAGTTTACAGTTAAGCATTTTAATTTCAGTTTTAAACAATTAAATAAACAATTGGCAAAAATAATGTTTTATAAAAAAAGTTTTGGACAAAAAATAAAAATACACTTGAATGCATCTTCATGTACCTTGTTTGAGTCTATGATAATTGGATCCTACATCTACAGTAAATATATTTCATTTTATTGACAAGGAAAAAATATGGCATCCTTTGCCTAAGTGACTGGGAGCAGGAGGGAGGAGACGACCAAAAAGGAGACAAAGAAGACAGAATGAACACCTGTTGTTCTCCTTAAGGACAAGATCTAATGCTTTCCTTTGATTCTGCTTGTTGACAGGACTGCAGCTGCCAACTGTCATCACCATCAAGTTGCATTCACAAAGCTGCAGAAATTCATTCTGTAGTTTGAGGGAAAATGCCAACAGCACAAATGAATGTAGAAGAGAAAAAGTTTTCAACCATATCAATATGAAATTTGTGTGGCTTTTTATGATGATCACAGTCTCTTCTTGGGGGAAAATAAGCACATTTGAAGCAGCTATTAAAGTATCATAGAGAATATTCATTCAAGATAAACAATGGTTAGCATTCAGTGATTTTTGTTCTAATGAATTTTCCTGAATCACGTTTTTTGCAGTGGAAAGTCAAATGATGAAAGTTTGTGAATAGGTAAATAGAAGGAGCAAAACATTCAAAATGATTAACTAGTTCTATAAAATGTGTAACTAATTTATGACATGCTTCCATTCTGCATTTGTAAGCACTGTCAGCAGTGCTAAGAATTATTGGAGATTGAATCTGTAGTTTTGCAAATGAAGACATACCAGATCAGAAACAAATAGACTATTACAAGAAAAAATGTCGGTGATAGTTATATTAAAATAATTTTTAATAACAACTTTGCTGTTACTTAATCACTGCCCTGATCCTGCCCTGCTTCATACTTTGAGCCAAGCCACAATATGGTTAGTTTGACTGGTTTTGGCTTGGTTACATGAGCCCAAATAAGGTTCTTATTAATGCTGCCTAATGCTTGGTATTTTCAATAAAACCAACTTCAGTTTAACGTTTGAATCAAAATATGCCATGGGACCGATAGGACAATATACCCAGTAGTTAACTAAAAAGGAAGGTTAGGGGATTTTTGTTGTTGTTAATAAAAATCAAGAATAAAAATAAAATGGGTTGGTTGGGTTGGGTTTTTATATAGCATGCCTTATCCTGGAAAGATAGCAGATGGTATAAGAGTCTGTCAGACTTTCTAGGTAGTCTAGACAAGAAGCATACCCAGACATACTACTCAAAGGTGGTATTCAGCAGGTTCTGACCAGTTCTGGAGAAACGGTAGTGGAAATTTTGAGTAGTTCAGAGAACCCCAAATACCACCTCTGACTGGAGATTTCACAGTATCCTTCCCCTGCCACACTCAAGCCACGCCCACAGAAACGGTAGTAAAAAAGTTTGAATCCCACCCCACCACTGATATTACTTCTATTTTTATTATAAGATTAAATTAGTAGAATTTTGCAAGTCTGAATGTACATCTCTCTCCACCCATCTTTATAATCCAAGAAACTAAATAGGCTTCCTTTTGAAATATTTGTGCACCCCTATACCTTCTGTGAACTCCCATGTCTCTCTTTTGACCATTGCCTAGCCTGTGGCTTTGTCCTGTCTCTAAAGGTTATTCCCCATTTCCACAAACCATTACATTTACCTTTGTAAGAAAAAAAATATGTTCATATAGGGCAGGGCTGTCCAACCTTGGCCCCTTGAAGCCTGGCGGACTTCAACTCCCAGAATTCCCCAGCCAGCTGGCTGGGGAATTCTGGGAGTTGAAGTCCGCCAGGCTTCAAGGGGCCAAGGTTGGACAGCCCTGATATAGGGTCTGTCTATATTTAATCATTGGCAAAAATTACCTTTCCTCCTAATGGGCTGAGGCCTTTTAGCACTTGAGGATGGATTCCATTCCATCACCAATGACTTCCACAAGGATAGGTCAAAGTCAAGAAGATGACTCTGCAATAGAAAATCCAGCCTTTTAAAAAATGCACTGTGAAAGCGATGCAGATAGAATGCGGGCCTTTGACCATACAGTTATGGCCACCACCTTTTTAAAACCTTCCTGCGGAAACCAAATCACGGTCAGTCAAATTAGTGTAACTTTTGGGGTTTCCTTCTTTCTCCTTAAGAAAGATAAGCATATACTTCTCAAATATTATCAAACTGAATTAAGCAGACCACCTAAATTTCCTAGTTCCTATGATCATGTAATTGCATTTATGTGACATTCTGATACATTTTTGTTTTAAAAACAAAAGCAGTTTTAGCTTGATTTGCTTTCTGCTGGACTAAGTACTTTAATGGTCCCCACACCCTTTAAAAATTTACACCCAGCACTCTGGAAGGCACTGAACTAGGAAAAGCTGTAAGAGATGGTTAAACGCGTGAAACAATAATGCAAGTCATTTATATTTAGAAAATATAAGTGAAGAATAAGCCATTCAATAGTGACAAAAGGCATGGTTCATTAGTTTGAATGTGTTAATAGAAATGTGATGATGGCTAAAGTTGTAAACCATTATTTCATACAGCTTGTCAAATAGCCATGCTACCTCTACGCCAAGTCACAATATTTCTGTGATATTGTCACAATATCTCTGTGATTATATTAGAATACATGACATAATAGATACTGTTGTTTATGGGAAATGGTTTATTGCTGCTTGGCAACAGGGAACAATCATTCTTATGATTGTTATTTATTTTAGATGTTTCCATTGTGGAGCACAGGATATTGTGTTGAAGAGGGAATAGGCTCTTTCAGACTTTCTAAGATTGCCTGAAACATTTTGATGTATGTGAATTCAGCTACTTCTCACTCAGTGATGAGTGAAGTCACAGTCCCATTTTTTCAAAACAGTCACTTCAAGATCTGCTATAGCAGTGGTTCCCAAAGTGGGCGGTACCGCCCCCTGGGGGGCGGTGGGATGCCTTAGGGGGGCGCTAAGAGGCAAGGGGGCTGGCAGGGGGACACTAAGAGGCGGCAGGGGGGCGTTCGAGGTGCCGGCACTGCAGGTTCACTCATTGACTGTAGCACCACTCCAGAGCCGGCACCTCCAATGCAGAAGCGGTGGCACGTTACGTGCTGCCACGGCCGCGTTTGATGCGCCGCCCCCCTGCCACCTCTTAGCACCCCTCTGCTGGCCCCCTTGGGGACGCTAAGAGGCAGCAGGGGGGCATTCGAGGTGCCGGTCCTGCAGGTTCACCCATGGACTGTAGCACCGCTCCGAAGCCAGAGCCTCCAATGGGGAAGCGGTGCCACGTTATGTGCCGCCGTGGCAGCGTTCAATGCACTGTCCCCCTGCCACCTCTTAGTGTCCCCAAGCAGGCCAGCAGAGGGGCGTTAAGTGATGGCAGGGGGACGTTCGAGGTGCCAGCCAGCCCTGCAGGTTCACCCATTGAGGTGCTGGTTCCGGAGCGGTGCTACAGACAATGGGTGAACCTGCAGGGCCGGCGCCTCGAATGCCCCCCTGCCACCTCTTAGCATCCCCAAGGGGGCCAGCAGAAGGGTGCTAAGAGATGGCAGGGGGGGGCGTGTCGAATGCGGCCGTGGCGGCATGTAACGTGCCACCACTTCCACATTGGAGGCGCCAGCTCCGGAGCAGTGCTAATCAATGGGTGAAACTTCAGGGCCGGCCAGTGCCTCGAACGCCCCCCTGCCACCTCTTAGTCCCCCTCTGCCGGCCCCCTTGGGGATGCTAAGAGGCGGCAGGGGGGTATTTGAGGCACCGGCCCTGCAGGTTCACCCATTGACTGTAATAATGCTCCAGAATTGGTGCCTCGAATACGGCAGCACGTTGGGAAAAGCCGCTGCCACCGCTTTCCCAAAGTGCCGCCGCTGTCACAATCTGTCTGTCCGTCCATCCATCCATCCATCCATCCATCCATCTATCCAAAAGGTCTGTCTGTTTGCCTGCCTGCCTGCCTTCCTGCCTACTTACCTGCCTGCCTGTCTCTCTCTCTCTCTCTCTCTCCATCCATACATCCATCCATGTTCGAAGCACCGGCCCCACAGGCATATCAGGAAAGTAGAGCAAAGCCAGTCTGAGAGGGAGGGAGGGAAGGAGGGAGGGAGAGAGAAAGAGAGAGAGAGAAAAGAGAGAGACCTGATGTATCAGATTGAATGAGGCCTAGTTTAGACTGAGGCCCTTTTCCACATTGAAACCTCTTTGCCAGCACATTGAAACCTCTTTGGCTTCTATTAAAGGTTTTGTGGACAAAACACGGTCAAGACTATCAGGAAGCTCTCACATTTTGTTGAGGCTTTAAACAGGATCCATTGGACCAGATCTCCACCCTAAAAATTACTTTTCCCCAATGTATTATAGTGCCAATTCTGAAGAAGGCAAAACCAAAATGTACTGGTAAATTACAAGGAGAACATACACACACACACTCCCTTCTCACCCTGCTGGAGCAGGTGATTGGACTAGAATAGATATCTCATTATCTTTCTTCTCCCTCCCTCCCTTCTTCTTTATTTCTTTTTCTTTCTGTCCCTTCCTTCCATCCCCCCTCTTTCTTTGTTCCCTTTTCTTTCTTTCTTTCTTTCTTTCTTTCTTTCTTTCTTTCTTTCTTTCTTTCTTTCTTTCTTTCTTTCTTCTTTCTTTCTTTCCCTTTTCTCTTTATTTTCTTCCTTTCTTTCTCTCTTTCTTTTCTCTCTCTCTTTCCCTCTCTCAGGCTCATCCCTTTGGATCAGGGGGCGCCAAACTTTTGGAATTCAGGGACCACCAAACTCATAATTTTAAATCCCGCAGACCACTAATATGAATTTTGACTGATGGTGGCTTTCTGGTGTTGGTGGGAGAGAGAGAGAGAGAGAGATCTGAGCCAACCTCTCTCTCTCTCCCTCTCTCACACACACACAGGCAGGGGTGGGATTTAGACCCCTGATCTAAAGCTGTCAAAACTCCAAAAACTGGTCAAGTAGCTCTGGGGAAGCCAGTCATAAATTAGAACACTTGCTAAACAACCGGTCATTAAGTGAGGACCACTTGTATTTGGTTTGCCAGTCACCTGGCCATGCCCACCCAGTCATACGACCAGCAAGCCACACCCACCCAGTCGTGTGACCAGCAAACCACACCCTCAAATTAGGCCACACCCACAGAAATTTGAATCCCACCCAAGTGGGGGGCACCGAGGATGAGTTTGTAGCACCAAGGGGGCAGTGGACTGAAAAAGTTTGGGAACCACTGTACTATAGTGTCCAAGAAGACTAAAATGCTGTTTCTACATTGTCCTTGTTTTGAGTCCTGATACCAAATTTGTCTCCCAAGAATTATTTTGCAGAAAATGTGCCATTTGTCCTATGTAGAATCCAGAGGGGGGTTGCTGGCAGTTAATGTCGTTTATCATATTGAAGGAAGAGTATGTGAGGATCCCTCTAATCTTGTGTTTATACTTGTTTGGCGTTGTTGATGTAAATGTGGGGGCAAAATAGACATCTGGGTTTCTTACAGTAGCCTGTTGCAAACCAGAGGGCCACGGGCCACTGGTGGGCCGCAAGAAAAATTTGGTGGGCCACAGAGAAATCTCACCCCCAGAGTACTCCCCAAGCAATTAATCCAGGCTGCACAGAAACACAAGTCTGCGCCGCCCACATGGCCCACGGGAACCCTCCCCACACACTCACTCCTTACCCGGCAAACTTGTCTGCTAAATTGCTATTTTTCCGACCATCAGATGTGATATTTAGATTAGCTAGGAAGCAGGAAATGGTTGGATTTCTTACTTTCTAGCTAGTCTTTAGATCTTCAGCTCTGCTTTTAAGCACAGCCGGACCTCTCTTAGGACTGAAGGTTCTATTATTCAGTGCAGACTCACGGCAAGCAAATTTGAGAGACTGAGCTAGCCGATGGTGGACAGATAGATATCTGAATAAATCTGTGATTCTGTGAGCAACTCAATCTGCCTGTCTGCTTTGTCTGATTTTGGATAAAAGTTGCTCTTTTTTAATAAAAAATTCAATATTTACATAAATATTTATAATATTTACATACAAGCCATGCCCAGCCAGTCACAAGACCTCCAAGCCACACCCACATATTAGGCCACACCCACAGAACCGGTTAGTGGTCCCTGATGTTGAGGTTTTCCCCGTTAGGAGAATGAGTGCACTCAAGGAAACGTAGTGAGAGTGGTGAGGAATAACACACAACCAGCATACAGATACACTGAATAGTAAAATGTAGGTTTTACTTCCTGTAAACAGATAAACAAAGTCCAACAAACAGTCCAAATCATACACGGTAAAAGCAGGTAGTATTCAATACAATCAGTCCAGGGATAATCCAAAAACTAAGTCCAGTATCATAAACAAAGTTCAGTAAACGGAGTTTGCCAACAGTTTGGAAGACTCACAGCAATTCCAGCAGAACGATGATCAGACAAAAGGCAATAGGGAAATGCAAGAAGAGAACAAACCAGGTTTCTGGCTCCATCTTATGGCCGACGGAGGAACCTCAACCAATCACAATTACAGCAATCTCTTAAAGATACAACAGTATTAAATGACTATCCTGGTTTATATATTGCCAGCCCAACTGTTAGGTGACTATCATTCCTAACACCTGGGATTTAAAATTATGAGTTTAGTGGTCCCTGAAGTCCAAAAGGTTGGCAACCCCTGTCTTACAGGGTCTGATACCTATGATATATAATTGTCCTGTTGTTCTTCATTGCTTGTGAGAATCTACCACAAGTTGGATTGTACTCTGTATGTAAATATGGGCATGCCATCCAGCATCTAAAAAACAATGGCATCATTGTCAATTATGATCTCTGGCACATTAATAATGCATTTGAGTGTTTTGAGCTGTAAGTTGTTATTAACAATCAGTGGTGTTTTATAGTTCTGTTTGCTGGTCTTTAAAATGATGTCTCATGGAAACTGATTTGACTCTTATTGATTTGTCAATAAATTTCAGTAGATTGTTAACTCAATCTCCTGAATGTCTGGTTTAATTCCCTCAACTGAGCACCTCTGTCATGTGGATTGGAACAAATGCAACTATTTGTATATAGGCATACCATCTGCCTATATATATGATAGATTTGATGATATTTTCATATAGATTCAACTTATCTACGTACCTCCTTCATGTCATCCCAATTTAAGTTATACAACCTCTGTGTGCATTTGATGAAAGCTTGTATCTTTTAATAAATTATGTTAATTGGGAAAAGTGCTACCAAACTCTAAATTATTATGACTGAGAACTAGTTCCCATGTAAAAGGCTGTACAATGTTCTGTACTAATTTCTGGCAAACACTAGCAGGAAGTACAATTTTAGAAACATGTTGCCCTGGTTAGGTTTTTGATTGTTTTCTGTTCCTATGCATTATGCAAACATTATAGAATTTGCCTCTTTGCGCATGTGCACGCCAAATGTGCACTTTGCATATGCGTAGAGGCTTTCCTACTCCCTTCCTGAAATCCTGCACTCTCCCTGTAGCTTCAACAGCTGACGCGCGGCAATCTGCTGTGCCGCACAAAGCAGCTGCTTTTCAAAAGCAGGAAATAAAGGTCAGTATGGGACACCCGGGCGGGCAGGCCCAACTGCAGAGTGGCGGAGAGACTCGGAGCGAACCAGTTCTCTGCCAGCTGATCTTTGGCACTACTAGTATGCCAGAAACGGGCCAAACTGGAATGCCACCACTGCTGCCGTTGTAACTTCAAACGGTCACTAAGCAAACTGTTGTAAGTCAAGGATTATCAGTGAGCAGTTGTATGGACAGTGAGCCTCTGCAGTATTGCTAGTGATGTGCCAGGCGTGTAAGTCCTGCTATATTAGTGTTAGTTCCAAGAACAAGTGTTGTCTTGTGAATGTGGGTGTCAAACTCGATTTCATTGAGGGCCCCATCAGGGTTGTGTTTGACCTCAGGGGCCCAGGGGGGCATGGCCAGCTTGACATTATTTGAGTCAGAGGCACCTGTGGTGGCCCGAGCACTCTGCCAGTGAAAACAAGCTTTCCCAGTTCCGTTTTCGGCTGTGCCAGCCTCCTGAAATCCTCTGCCAGCAAAAATGGAGCTTGGAAGCCTGTTTGCACTGGCAAAGGCACTGCAGGCCAATCCTTCGCTGTTTCCAGGGCAGCCCCATGGGCCAGATCTAAGCACCCCACACGCTGCAACTGGCCCGTGGGCCTTGAGTTTGACACCCGTTTTACCACTTCTGTATAAAGCTGCAACTACTTTACAAGTGGTGTCATTCCCTAAAATTGCTTGTATTGTTGCTGCCCAGAGATCCTTCCACTCCAGATGTTCTTTAACAGCAGGCAGTCACTTTTCTCAGGTTCTCTGACAGCCCGGTCCCTTTTCTCAGTCTACAGCAGGGGTTCCCAACCTGGGGTGCGAGACGATATTCCAGGGGGTGCGAGAAAAGTCCAGGTAAATAATAGGATATTGGCTATATGTTGGCATTTTTCTTTATTATGCAATGGATTAACTTTGTTTTCATTTTAGAGTTAAGTATTGTTATTTAGTGGCCGTCACATACATAGCTGAAAAGATTCAATCCTACCATATATTTAACACGTTCAGTAGTTCCTAAAGTCTAAATTTCAGGGAGTGCAAGGTTCGAGTGAAATTTCTTTAGGGGTGCGGGGTGAAAAAAAAGGTTGGGAACCACTGGTCTACAGTTTGGCAGAAAAGGAAAAACCTTAAAGGAAAACTGCAAATCTTTCTCAGTTCAATTGATCGAAGTTTCCAAGTTGAGATGTAAATCAGCACAATATCTAATATAAAAGAAATCCCAGTGGGGGCTAAATGTAAGACGGAAGCTTCCACCGTGTAGCCCCTTCTGTCGACGTTTCTTTGTTATACAAATCTCAATGCCTGAGCGGGCATAAATACAGGCATTTCTGAGCTCGCTCTCTCCCGAATATGCAGTTTTTATCCTGGCCAAGATTCTGGAATCATAACTTTCTAACCAAACTAATAAAGAGATTTATTGGGAAGACCGACCACCCTTCATTATAACTGACGGGACTGAAAGGCTGAGCAAAAAAACACGCCAACGGCAGCGAGGGGTAAAACCAAACCAAACCAAACCACACAAAACGCTCGGAACAACCGACCCCTCCCCCCGTCCGATGCATGCACGTAGGACGGGACCTCACGTCCATTGGTCCGATTTTCCCCCCCTCCTCGCGGCTTCTCCGGCCACCGAAGAGACAAAGCGCTCGCCTGTTATTGGTGCTTCGGGTCCACATTTGAGCTGCCTCTCTGCGCACGGCGTCCAATAGGCTCATTGACATGCAAATTAGACCCTATAAATACGGCTGGGGCGGCGGCTCCGGGAGGGGGCGCCGAATGGGCTTGCGGAGGTGGAAATCGGCCCCGGGAAGAAAGGAGGAAGACATTTTGGGGTTGGAGGAGGAGGAGGGGGCCCCGCCCGGCTTTTGCTGCGATAGGAGCCGCCTCTTCTCCTTCCCTCTCCTCCCCCTTCCACCCGCCGGCCCGCTTTCGCTGCGTTTGCCCTGGACCACCATGGCTCCTTCCTTTCGCTCCAAAAAAACCCGATCGAGCCGGGACGAGGAGGATTTCTCCCAAGCCAGAGGAGATAGGAAGGTGAGGCGCCTGGGAGCCAGGGGAAGAGATGCCAACGGGTGGCGGGGATGGATGGGGCTCTGCAGCCTCGAGCTGCCTGGCATGCATTCCCACGCGCGTGCAGCGGGTTGTTTGTTAGTTACGCCCTTTCCTTTTGCTTCCTCCCGCCTTGGCCAGGCAAGAAAGCCGCTGGTGGAGAAGAAGCGGCGAGCGCGAATCAACGAAAGCCTGCAAGAGCTACGTCTGATCTTGTCGGAAACCGAGGTGACTTGGCCGGCGAAGATTTAGGGGCAGGGATGGGGATCTCCGCAGGGAGTGGAGGGGGGGTGTTGGCGGCGGAGGGGAGGGGAAGGCTGACCATTCTTGTGTCCCGCTGCGCGTTTTGCTTCCTTCTAGTTCCAAACGAAGATGGAGAACGCCGAGGTGCTGGAGCTGACGGTGAAGCGAGTGCAGGGAATCCTGCAGAGCAGGTCGCTAGGTGAGTGTCGGCTGCCCCCGTCATCCCTGCGCCTCATTCTCCTGGGTGGCTACATTAAAAGGGACCCTCCGGTAGATTGGCGAGTGAACTCCCGCAGGAGGTGATCCTGCTTGGTTTTTCCGAAGAAGGGGTAACAGTTTTAAAAAGACCCGTTCCTGCCAGAATATAGGCTGCTGCTTCCATGGAGTTCCTAATTGGACTAATTGTAATTACTGCCTGGGAAAGACCCTTCTCTTTTTCAAAGTGCTTTGAGATAGTTTTTTGTTCCTTCAATTGGACAGTATATGTGATTCCTTTCTTCTAACTGGATTAGGCCCTAGTTGACATTGCTATTTTGAACATATTCTTTTAGAACAAAACAGATCCTCCTTGACCATTTTATTCCACTCCTTACTCTTAATTATTTCAGTGTTTCCTTTCCTGAATCTTTTATGTTATAACTGATCAGTTATTTTTCCCAATCTTAATTAGCTGGATACTTGCAGCTCTGCAGCTTCATAAGAGTGAAATTTTAAAAAATGTCATAGAAATATTTTTAAGAGTTTCTTTCTGCACAGAAACTGAAAGGCTTTAAAACTCTTGTCTTCCAAAAGTGGAACTTGTTCAGTTAGACTTTCCATCTTGGAAATAATGTGGCTTTTCCAATCAATTTTGAAATGAATTCTGACTATCCTTCCATTGGAGATCTTAATGTTAATTTAAAAGGGTTTTTCACAGACATGGCTGCAAGTGTAATACAGTTAAACTAGTTGACATTGTGAGATGAGAGGAATTGATTCAAATACATTATTGATGAAAGGTCTAAAAAGAGGTGATTTCTGACTTGGTTGTATTTGTTTCCTTATTTACCTGCATCTCAGATGGCGACAAAATGCAGCGAGAGGCCAGTGAACGCTTTGCAGCTGGGTATATTCAGTGCATGCATGAAGTTCATACATTTGTCTCCAATTGTCCTGGGATTGATTCTACCATTGCAGCAGAGCTCTTGAATCACCTTTTAGAGTCAATGCCCCTGAACGAAGGCAGTTTTCAAGACCTGATTGTGGATGTCTTATCAGATCCCTCCATCAGCCAGCGGGCAAGTGGAGATGAGCCTTTTCAAATGCCTGGAGATTCACATGGAACGTTAAGCCTGTCAAGTCTCACTTCCCCTCTTCCTTCACCTTCCTCCAGTGAAGAGATTTGCTCAGATCTGGACAACACAGAGACAGAACAAAGCCACATCTCTTTGGATGGACTGGACAGGTCTCGGAGTCAAAATGTGCCTTCTCCCAGCCTTTCCAAATCTTTGTGGAGACCATGGTAATAAACTTCACAAGAACCAACACAGATCTACCTAATAGGGAGAATACTTGAGCACTGTGTTCTTCTAGCCATTGGAATATAGACAGTGAGGATTTCAGATAGTGCATTTATATTATAAGCAGGACTGTATAGCTGATCTCTTTCACTGTCAAATATTGACAGATTGAATTGCTAAGTAAGTTAACATTTCATCTGTGAGTATGAGAACTGAAATTTGTATGTCTTTTTTTTCTTAATTATTGCTAAGGGTATGGGGTCAAAAGATTTGGAAGTGTATGCAAAAGAGCTCTTTTGATGCACAGCACTGTTTTTGCAACTTACTTTTTTCTTGTGGGGGATGTAGTAAGTGCCTCCAATACTTGTAGTTTGGGTTAAGAAAAAGCCCTTGTAGATTTGAGAACCTGTTGGTTTAATTCAATTAAAGGTATGAAGTAAAGCATTAATGCAGAATTTCATATATTTAATGATAGATTTTTTTAAAAAAAGATAAGCCAAGGAAAATCCCTGAAAGGGATTGATGCAGCTAGTTTCTTGATGAGTTTAGTATTCTAGGATTTCTCCTTCAGTGAAGGAAGAGGAAACTGGAAATCAGGATTAAATGGCGTAAACATTTAAAACATTGGTGGCAGGGTGCCTTCTAGAAATGTGTTTTGTGCACATCTAATACAAAATGAACATGAATTTTACTGTGAGATATATATACATATGTATGTATGTATATGTATATATATTCGCTTGTCAAATTTTTATTTTAATCTTTTTTAAAATAAAAGTTCATTGATTGCTTGTATTTTAAGGCACAGCATTGTTGTAGATATTCAGTTCCATGTTAGTGATTAATAAATATGTATCCTTGAGTGCAAACATTGGTAATTAAGCACTTAATTCTTGTACTGAACTTGTCTGTTCAAGTCCGGAGAAGCTGGAATGTTTCATTTGTTCTTGGATTGATCTTGATTTCAGCACACTAAATTCCTCAGATTTGTTCTGCGTCTTCCAGATTCATTTTTTGAAAATATATCCCAGCAGATTTTCAAGCAATGCAAGCATGCTCATTTAGAAGCAAGGAAAACTGTGTTGAGTATTGCTTAAACCTAAGTAAATTTGCATAGAAACCAATTTAAAACTAATAATTCTTGACAGTTTGGACAAATGAAACCTGGTTGAATGGAAATCAGTTAATGACACTTAATTGGTTAGAAAGCTGACAACCACAACTTTTTTTTTTAAAAAAAAAAAATCTTCCACTGCATCCTTCCTCATGAAACTTGTCTTTGAAAAAAAGTGTTAGTATTCTTACTGTTATTTTTCCAGGAAGACTTCATATCATAGATATCTATGGCAGTCTTCTCAACCTGATATTCTGTTTCCTTTCCAGTACAACCAGCAAAGATAGTTGGGGGCATCAGATTGCAGAAGTTGTTAACCTATGAAAATGCCCCAATTTAGGAAAAAGGAGGGATAAACATGTAAAATGTGGGCTGTCTGTGTAATAGTTCTTTTTGTTAACTATGTGGAACAATAAAAAGTGGAAACAACATTGACTGGAAGGTGTGTACTTTGTAAACTGCCTTTTAGGCTATCTGATGTAAATGGTCTTAATACTGGCCCAAGAGTTGTTTTTCTTCCAGTGTACGAATTTCTCACCATTCTCTCTCCCCCTTTGCCTCCCCAAGAAGGAATGAGCTTCCTTGGAAAGGCCTTTCTGCTTCTAGGGTAGATAGAGGAAGGTTTTCTTGTGTAAATCAAGCAATAATATCAAGAGTGAAAATAACACCATATATGAATTGACATCAGCAAGCATTGTAGGCCCAATTGGCAAAAAACAGCTCAGGACAGTATTGAAACATGCAGAAGAGGCCTTCATCCTGCAGTGGATGGACAATGGCTAAAATGATGATCTATGATGGTACAGTATGAGTGTTCGGAGCAAGGGAACCAGCATACATTCAGTAAATAAAATTCCATTGTACATAGTCTGTCTCCAGTGTTAAAGTTGTTTGAGTTTAAAAGCTCTGAAATAAAGAACAAAAATGGTTTTATACCCTTGGTTTCTTTCTCTATTGCAAACCATGAGAATATATTGTAGTGAGGAAGTATAGAGTCCCATTTTCTATCCAAAAATGATATTTTTTTAGCCATGATGAGGAATCACTAAATGGTCAACATAACAAGCTGCAGTTTATTTAGAATCTTTTTGACAGCACCATGTTCTTCAATTTTGAGAGGGAAAAGATGTTCTCAAGAGTTCAGAAAATATTTTGACATACATGCAGGCGGACCAGGATAGAATACTTCTCCGAATCTAAATGTTAATAAATAATGAACATTGTAATAAAAGGTGTTTTGTAATCTTTCCATCTGAAATGAAAAAAGTAATAGTGATATGTAAACACATATTTTTACATTATCAATCTATTATGGGAGAGGGTAATTTGGAAACTTTTGAAGTAATTCAGGTGCATTCCTGAGCTACGCTGCACATAGTGAGCTGCATTCATTGATGAAAGCATTAGGATGACCTCATACATTTAGAACTTCTGTTTTCAAATAAACTATATAATACTTGAGGAATGAGTCTGTTGATAATAGCTTCTTAAAATTATTCCACCCATGGAGAAGAAACTTTCAGCGTCCTAGGTCCTGTGTCCATTTTAAAAATCTGTATGTATGTCAATGAAAGGAACTTTATGTCTTAAAGATTATAAATCTAAACATTTAAGACTGAAATGTTACAAAATTATCCTTTATAAATCTCTTAATACTTTTGAACGGGTAAATGAAGGGCATGTCAATATGATACTTATTCAATGAAAATATGGATAAGGTAAGTGAATATTATTAAGCTTTTACAAAGAGGTTCAGAAAAGTTATCATTTTGAAAGGATGTGAGCAGTAATATTTTGCTGGGCTTGTGTTTATTTGTGAAAAACAATACATAGTGCAATGTGTTGAGATAGTAACTTTGGAACAAATATGAACAGACCTCAATAAAGTCTTGCAAGAGGATTTTTCTTCTCACCCTGCTGTCTGTTTTCCTTTTGAACTGGACTTTTGTCCCATCTCCCTTGGAAATGAAGTGTAGCAGCACAGGAGGCTTCAGCCAGAGGTGGGAAAACACATGGTAGTTTGGCCACAATAAAACTCAGAATTTGGGATAGAAGATTATTTTAGCTATTTAAAAGGTAGCCATCCTCACCAATGAATCTTTGTGGTTATGGAGGTACAATGAAAAGGCATAAGCGCACCAACGTGCCTACTCTCCCTGTCCTATTGTTTTATTTTTCTTATATGTACCCATTTCATGTATTCATAACTATGTACATACTTATACCTATTATCTTGTAAGCGATTGACAAATCAATATATATACACACACACACACTATATCAGCATCAGTGGAGCTTCAGAACTTGTTATAATAGGTAAGTTTACCAGTTCTTCTGTTTCAGAGGATACAGCAGATAATGGTAAAATCATGTCTCTGTCATGTTTTGCACTATGGTTTTATGTGAGAACTGCCAAATCTTCATTATTGAATTATCTTTATGGGGAAAAAGGTCTCCCACATATTTCATGTGCAAAAGCATTTTTGTATGAATGAAGAAGCCATCGAAATAAGCCAATAGTTAACTTCAGGAACTACAAAATATTATAAAGTAAAAGAAAACAAGATCAAAGAAAGTTAAAAGTGCAAGAACCTTTTCCTTACTTTATATTCATATTAGTTCCTATCTTCCCTTAAAATGTTTAATAAAAATAAAATAATAAAAATAATAAAAAATAAACTCCAGGAACTCACCCCTTCAGTTCTGTCATAGATAGAATAGCTTCAAGATGACACCAATAGTAATAGTCTTGAATCAGGTAGGTTGCACGTACATATAATACACTGTCATATATGTAAGGTAGAATCTATCAGTGGAAAACTCTCTAAGTGGAAATAAGATATAGAGCTATCCAGCAAATGGGACTCAAGTGTGAGAGAGAGGCTGAAAAAAAGGATGATAATTATCAAAGATCCATTCTTCAAGTCGCTTAAGCTTCTTAGAAGTGAAGAAGCAGTAGCAATTTTAGAGAAAATATTGTACCCAATTGTGAATGCTTTAAGAGTAGGAACATGATTTGCAGTTTACAGTAAGTCAACTAGTTTAAGAGTTACAATGCTGGTGATCCTGTTCCCTACTTTATGGAAAGGGAGTTGTAGAGATTGTTGCTGCAGTTTCCCTGCTCTGTTCAGGGTAACAAATTTTAATGGACACACACACACAAACACACAGGGGGAAAAGAATTAGTAGTGCTTCAAACTGAAGGGAGGTTTGATTTCAGAAATGTCAATGGATATTTTAAAAGGATGCATTGTTATGGGTAATACAGTAAAGACATAAAGTGAGATTCTATTGCATTGTTTACTAGTTAGGGCACTAGAATTCAAATAGAAGATAAATATGTAAAGTTATTCTCCCTTTCGGGTTGGAGACCATTTCATGCTTTTCTTTTTCAATTGGCTAATTTATAATTAAAATGACAAAAAAAAAAAAGCATTTGAAAAATGTTAGAGATTCTTTAATCCACAAATTAGGTTTACAGAAAGTTTACATCCCTTGATTAGGTGTTACAAGGTTTTCAAAAACTTCCACTTCTTTATTGCAAAGGTGTTAGATTTGACACTTCCTTGAGAAAGGCAGGAAGAAGAACACTCTAAGGGGTGGGGGTGGGGGGCGAATGTGATTTCCAGCCGTTATAAAAGGGTTATTCGTCCTTTTTCTCTTCTTCCCACAAACTTCCTCCTTCCTCCTCTAGTGATTGCTTTGTAGTCTTATTATGCTTTCTAATTACTCTGTTGTTTGTTAAGGAACAAAAATTTTGTACAATCTATTATTGGGCAGTTATTTATTATATTGGTATAGTGCTAGATTTGCCAAGAATTCTCAGTACTTTGCAATTTTACTTTAAAAGTATATGATTTTAGACCAATATACATTCTTTACCCGATCATGCTGCAGCAAGTAAGAGATAGATTGGAGATCCCTAGAGTAATTAGCTTTAACATCAATAAGGTTTCTTGTGAATAATTTGATCCTGGTAAAAAGGTTTCACAGGAAGCTTATTGATACTTAAGTATGCAATGTCAATAGGGTGTATTTATCTGCTTTTTTTTTGGGGGGGGGGGTGCATTTATTTGCGTCCCATCTTTTGAAAAAGGAGTTCAAGGTAGCATGCTTCCTCCTCCTATTTTTCCCACAACAATCCTGCGAGGTATGTTGGGCAGAGAGGCAGTAACTAGTCAAACTCACCAAATGAACTTCTCTTGTTGAGGGTGGACCAGAATTTGTGTCTTCTCCACTCCACTTTCAACACTTTAACCCTTACATCGCAATGCTTCTCAGTGTGTACAGATGATATTGTAGAAGTCAATGAGTAATTTTTAACTGTCCAGCAGGGACAAAAGTGCAGAAGGGGGATTATCCATTAAAGATTGGAAATGACCAACTAACCCTTTCTCTTCATTGGTTGTTCAAGGTCTATTTGTGCATCTACATGATGATAGATCTGATTATTACTTGCAAGTGTTTGCTCACATGGCACAATAAAGACTCATTTCAAGACAGACTGATGGATTTTTTTGTATTCACCTCATTTAAACATATGAGTGAACAAAAGTCATGACATTTGTGAATATGCTAAAGCAGACTTGTGATTTACCTGCAGAAATGATTCAGTAGCTAATTCCTGTGCTAATTAAAATTCCAGATTATTCCTGCAGAATTTGCTTTAGGTAAACATATTCTCAAAAAAATTCAATGTAGGAGATATATATTGTAATTATAGGTAGTTCTCAACTTATAACAATTCATTTAGTGACCGTTCCAAGTTGCAACATCACTGAAAAAAGTGACTTATGGCCATTTTTCATACTGATGACCATTGCAGCATCCTCATAGTCATGTGACCAAGATCTGGATGTTTAACAACTGGTCCATATTTTAAAAGGTTGCAGTTTCCCGGGATCATGTCATTCCCTTCCGTGACCTTCTGACAAGCAAAGTCAATGAGGGAAGCCAGATTCACTTAACAACTGGGTTATTAACTTCACAACTGCAATGATTCATTAACAGTGGCAAGAAAAGTCGTAAAATGGGGCAAAACTCATTTAACAACTGTCTCACTTAGCAACATAAATTTTGGGCTCAATTATGGTCGTTAAGTCTAGGACTACCTGTATTGGCTTAAATCATAGCCTACAATAAATTTCACAACAAATAAAACAATTGGTTGAGTTCATAACATTGTAAGTTTAAATGAATCACATTATAGTTTAGTCTGAAGAATGAGCCCAATGACACAGTTGGACAGACTGGAACAAGTGATATAGTGAGTCTTGTTGCTCCTAATTAAATTAACTATATTTATTCCAGTGTGTTTCACTGCAGAAATGTTTTGAAGCAAGGAGTAGAGGAGGATAAGGGTAAGATCTAAAGTGGGTGGGAACCACAATTCTCTGTGCAGAAACAGGACTGCTTTGTTTTGTTTTCCCCAGAATTATGAATTCTTTGTAATAACCTTTTGAAATTAGTCCTGGGGTTATAACTTGCTCATTCCTGCCCTAGTATAATTATAAAAATGTTGACATCTAATCCAGAAGATACTTTACAAAAAGGATTTTAAAATTCAGAAACTTACCTCGGTTATCGGGGAAGGAATAAGAATTCATACTGAATTCAAAGGAATATTGTTAAGATGACTGATTTTAGTTTTATTTTCAAAAAGCTATCTTTGTGGTACATGAATGTTTATAATTGACATTAGACTGCAAAAGAAAAGGCCATCATATGCTACTGATGAGTCTTCATGTACTTTTACCAGTGTAGTAAAATGGAACTGGTGGTGGACTGGGATAAGGAAGATCACAATAAAAGTCCCCAATATCTCAGCCCAAGTTATCTCACTAGATTGTTCTGGAGAGACAATGAGAGATCTCTTTATACAGGTATTCTCAGTGCTGCATAGGTCATTAAAGAAGTACAAGGAAACCACTCATGATAGCTTCACCAAAATTCTGGCAGCAACTAAATGAAAGACAGGTAGCTACTGTCAGGAGGAAAAAAGAACATTTCTACTATTTTCCCCCTTGACTATTGCAGCAAGTAGCATGTGGTCATTTTATCTCGTCAGCAACCTGGACAGGACCAATTTACATTTCATTGACTGACCAGATAATTTACTGATTAGAAATGACCCAAACCTAGAACTTCTGTAGGTTTAAAAGCATAATATGTGCATTGGGCTTTCAAAATGCGAGATGTGGAAGAGCAGAGGATACAATTCAAATCAAATTAACTCTTTCACTGATACGAAGGGCCTGCTTCCTTGTCTACCTAAAATATATATAATCTAATAAGGGACTAAACATCACAGAAAAGCGAGTTTTAGTTATTAGGCTCACAGAAATTCAGTCCATATTGTCAATACACTTTAATTCATTTTTGTATGATTTGCTATTTATTCTTCCCCCTCAATTCTTGTTCAGCATCTACAACAGAGTGAGGGGAAGATTAAAATTAAAAATTTTAAAAATTAAAAGTAAAAATTAGTTTCTCTTTTTCTTGTTAAATGGAAAAAATAAACATAAGTGGGGGGTGGAGGATTGGCAAACTTTCAAAGGTATTATAATATGGCTTGCTTCCTTGAAGCTCACATTGTTTTTTGCTAATTTTAAAAAAATATTTATACGTTAAGGATAGTCGTATGAAACTTGGAAGCATCACAGCTAATGATCCATTAGTTACTCAGTCATTCCTTTCTCTACTTGCTGTATCACTAGCCATATAATTCCATTTTAATGATATATAAAATGATTCAAAATCATAGTAATTTATAATGAATTGAAATATTAAAAATAATTAGTATTTTTAGTTACATGTTAATGCTTTATATTTGCAAGACAATATACTATCAGTAAAACTTATTCTAATTCCTTAGAATACATTTTAAATCAAAGTCCCCAATATAACAGATCACCTCTAAAGTATACAGATTTCAGATACTACGTTTTATGGCGTTTTGGAAGACAGCTGTAATTACAGAATCTCCCTAGGTCTAAAATCCTTCAAAGGCTACACACAACATAATTGTTCAATGACTTCCTCAACATTTGGATCCTTTGATCATGTCAAACACATTCAACAAAGAACCTTACCTGTAAATATACTGCTGTCAACCTAATGGAGCAAAAGTTAACACCACAAAGTTCACAGGTTTTCTGCAGCCTAAATAAGGTGACAAAAGTAGATCTTGTGGACTGCAAGACAATGGACCTCCACTGCAGTGTTTATATATAAAGATGCCAAAGACTGCATCCAGCTCAACCAAATTTCATTTGATTAAAAAATGATTCTGGTTATCTTTCTCATATTTAAATTATTGTCCAAACATGCTGTAATATTTATTGGAATATTTATTGGAAACAGGTTGGGATGGGGTTGATTTAATATTTCTAGCACACTGGAATAATGTTTAAACTTTTATGGCAGATAGAAAAAATAGTTCACAACTATGCATGAGATTATTTTATGAATTCTCATCTTCGGATGATAAACCAGGTACTGTAGGGTAGACTGCGAAGTGAGAAACACATCCCAGAGAGAATGAGAGAGACTAGATAAAATTTTAGATTTATTTGAAAATGAACTCCTTGAAATCTATAAATACACTTTTCCCCCCCACATTCAATCTTTTCTAACCTGGAGCAAATGTGGTCCAACTATTCCTGATATGGGCCTATGGCCCAGCTAGTTAATAGACCTGCTTTTTCAACCCATCTGAAAAGCTAAAGATGTAGAAAGTCTGGTGATATAGAACCCCCCCCTCCAAATTGCCTAATTTGTTTGGAATTTCATTTGATAAAGTATTTCAAGGTTTGGAATACCAACTAATTATTACAACAAAAATAAAACTTTTACGGTATAAAGAAAACATGTTCTGATCAGGACCAATTTGCCTAAAGTAACCTGGCCCTAGAAATGAAATTGCTATTGTACTTCAGTCTTTTTTGCAGATCTCAGGGACTGCTTCCTTACAACATTTAAATGCATATTTTTTTACAACAAGCCTCTCAGCTTTCAGAACAAAACCGTAAACAGTTTTTCTTGCAGAGAAGTGGAATTTCAGCGAAACTGGGGGTTTCGTTGATATAAAATCAGATGCCTGGATATGCATCCGTTCCTCTTGCCAACAGAATGTCTGGGTAGAGCAGATGGAACATATGGCCTTCAGTGCACAAAACCAGCAAGCAGTGCAGGGAGATAATAGAGATGGAACAAAACCGTCTCAGAAAGCAACTGCAGCATACGTGGCTCCAGCTGCTGCTTTGGGGAAAGTCTCAGCATGTTCTTTATACTATGCCTTTTCAGTAGTTTGCCATGTTACAGCATAATGTGTTTAGAAACAAATGAAATCAAGCTTTAAGTCTGCATTTCTAGCAGCACTTCTGCCAGAAAAGAAAGAATTGAAAGGGTGGGTGACTTCCACATAAACAAAAGTGTTGATTAATGCAATTTTTTAAACCCCCCACCCGATTGCCTTTTTAAAATTTGGACAAAAAATAAATTAAGCAGGATAGAAAATATAATCCATTGGGCTGGTCTACTTGAGCCCTACTGAAATGAATAGAGATTCTATAGTATCATTTTATCCCCATGGTATGTATCTAAGACTTTATTTCCCCTCCCCCATTTTCTATAGTTCTTCCTAGAGATATAAATGCAGACCGTTGTGAATCTCTTCCCTCAGTATCACTTTCGAGAATCACAAGTAGCAGCAATTAATTTTGTGGTCTTCTTCCTGCAGGCAATTTCAGAATGGAAAATCTGGATGGTGCCAACCAAAGCCATCTGCTCAATATTCACATATCATTTACAACCCTCCGCTCAACATCCATGCAGTTACCGCTGCTTAAATATCAGCTGGGCGAGCAAATGCAACTCACAGTTGAAAGAAAAACATTTTAGGATGTACTTCAAGCCCATTCTTTAAAAATAAAAAGTTATTGAAGCATCTAATAACATAGCCTTGATGTTATTTCATCATTTTATACTGATCAAGTATAATTAGAATTGGAGTAAAAGTTATGGGACACTTTAGGAAATACAGAAGTGCAGAAGTCCAAATAACAATGAATTCTAAAAGAGCAATCCCTCCTTTTCACTAAAAGAACAGCTCAACAAATGCTCAGCCTTTCAGGAAAATGGGGAGACACAGGGCACTAAACTGGCATATTAATGGGTGGGAGACACAGAATTCATAACAATGTTATGTTTGTGAGATATGGATGCAGTACATCATTTGCTGAAGGCAAACCAGTTCTGTATCATAGCTCAAAAAGACAGATGCCTCCACATAGCCCAAAAAGTTAGATCTGATTTGCACACATCTTTACATTGGGTAAGGATGGTTTATACATGGATAAAGCCAGTCAAATGTACTGGCATTATTATTTGCAGACCATTTTTTTCTTTACATTTGGCTCAGAAATAAAGGATCTCAGTATGCAAAAGACAGTTTGCAAATAGGGAACTAGCCTAATTATGTTCCAAATGATCAAATTATCAGGTTCTACCAAACCCAGACATCCAGCAATCTTACACTTTTTGTTTGGTTAATGAAGAAGACAGGCTTTTGCAAATAATAGAAAAGATTGTGGTGACTTAATTATGGATACGTTACTTATGGCTAAGGTTCATTTCCCCTTAGCAATTTTGTGCACACAAAGAAGCTTTTGCATGTCCAGAAGGAGTAAAAAAGAGTTCAGAAAAAAAACAGAGCTTCTTTTATTGGAGTGTATTTTGACAATACACTGACCATAGCTAAGATAATTTAGTTTATAACCAATCAGGGTTAGGGAATTTGATTAAAGAGTGCCTAATTTATTTCTCACTTAGATTTTAGAAAACCACAATATAGTTTAATATATTCCCGAAACAAAATATGGCTGTCATTGATTTTAAATACATATTTTATACTCCAGTGTTTCTCAGCCTTCGCAACTTGAAAAGGTGTGGACTTCAACTCCCAGAATTCCCTCGCCAGCCTTGCTTGGTGGGGAATTCTGGAAGTTGAAGGCCACATCTCTTCAAGTTGCCAAGGTTGAGAAACAGTGTTTTATACTGTATCGAAGACAGGACTAGGAGAAATATATATTGAGAAACAGGCTTCTCTGTAGATATCATGATTAGAATCACACCTAGGATGCTCTCCAAACCCATTCAAGCCATAAATCAAATATACCATAGGCTTTTAACTTATTTATAATTGATATGGTATCATAGAGTATGTATTAGGTATACAGCCTTTTCACCTGAAAATAAGTTTCATACTTTCGTGTGTATTATATGCTAATGCATTATCTTCAACTACAGTAGGTCTGTAATGTCTTTCGTATTTTTTGTGAATACTTCAAAAATAAAATATGAAATGTAATTATTTTAAAAAGTGGTATTTCAAAAAAAAGGGACACCTGTATACTCTTATGGAGATAGACAGAGAGCTAATTAAAACACATATGAGTTTCAGTAATATTCTATAGAACAGTGGTTCCCAAACTTTTTCAGTCCACTGCCCCCTTGGTGCTACAAACTCATCCTCAGTGCCCCCCACCCAAGGTTGGGATTCAAATTTCGGTGGGTGTGGCCTAATTTGAGGGCGTGGCTTGCTGGTCATGTGACTAGATGGGCATGGCTTGCTGGTCACATTACTGGGTAGGTGTGGTTTGGTGGTCATGTGACTGGGTGGGCGTGGCCAGGTGACTGGCAAACCAAATACAAGTGGTTCTGGCTTAAAGGCTAGTTGTTTAGCAAGTGTTCTAATTTATGACTGACCTCCCCAGAGCTACTTGACCTGTTTTTGGAGTTTTGACAGCCATGCACACAAATACACACACATTCCCTTCCAACCCTGCTGGAGCAGGTCATTGGACTAGAATAGGCAAAGCATCTCTGATTAGATTCTAGTACTGAATAGAATCTAATCAGAGATGCTTTGCTGATTCTTGTTGATTTTTATTTGTATCTCTTTATTTTATGTTGCTGAATTGCATTGACATGTTGAGCCCGCTGCATTGGAGGGACCTGCCTAAGCAAGTCCGAGCGGAGCAGTGTACCAAGTCAATGGGGTGAGCCTGAGAGAGGGAAAGAGAGAGAGAGAAAAAAGAAAGAGAGAAAGAAAGAAGGAAGAAAAGAAAGAGAAAAGGGAAAGAAAAAAGGGACAGACAAAGAAAGGGGGAGATGGAAGGAAGGGACA
The DNA here is from genome assembly GCF_049901735.1 of Notechis scutatus. Taxonomy (NCBI): domain Eukaryota; kingdom Metazoa; phylum Chordata; class Lepidosauria; order Squamata; family Elapidae; genus Notechis; species Notechis scutatus. Next base: position 132,560,896 of record NC_142012.1, read on the forward strand.
GAAAGAAAAAGAAATGAAAGAGGGAGGGAGGGAGGAGAAAGATAATGAGATATCTATTCTAGTCCAATCACCTGCTCCAGCAGGGTTAGAAGGGAGTGTATGTGTGTGTGTGTTCTCCTTGTAATTTACCAGTACATTTTGGTTTTGCCTTCTTCAGAACTGGCACTGTAATACATTGAGGGTAATTTTTTAGGATGGAGATCTGGTCCAATGGATCCTGTTTAAAGCCTCAACAAAATGTGAGAGCTTCCTAATAGTCTTGACCATGTTTCGTCCACAAAACCTTTAATAGAAGCTCTTTCTCTCTCTCTCCCCCTCCCTCCCCCCTCCCCCCAAGGCATCCCTCTGCCCCCCAGGGGGCAGTACCGCCCACTTTGAGAACCACTGCTATAGAACATACAAATAAAAATTGTTGGAAATATAGAAGTAGGGATGCCTATTTATTCCAAAGCTAGAAGCGTTGGGTATACATGTCTACCTATCTACCTGTCTACTTACCTACCTGCCTACCTATCTCATCAATTTCATCATCACTATCAACATCCTCCTCCTCAATTTATCCATTTTTATTTCCTGTAGGGATTTTGAAACTTAAAGTGACCCCTTGTAAATAACCGAGAGACATTTTTTTATCATCTCAGCAGGTACTATATATTATTCTCTTCATGATCTGGAACTGGCAACAGACTTTAATAATTTGGTTGCCACACCAAATAATCTTGTCCCTAAAAATAAATTATATGCATTAAAGAAACCAAAGCACTGAAATAGAATTGAATATCTAACAAAACATTGAATATCTAACAAAATGATATTCAGTGTAGAGAAAAGTAAGGTTTTACATTTAGACAAGAAAAACCAAATGCACATATATAGATTAGATGAAACCTGGATCAATAGCAGTAATTGTGACATGAATCTTGGAGTCCTCATGGACAATCACTTAAATATGAACCAGCAGTGTGTGGTAGCAGCCGAAAAACCCAATGCAATTCTAGGTTGCATTAACGGAGGGATAGAACCAAGATCACCTTAAGTATTAGTACCGCTTTATAAAGCCTTAGTAAAACCACACTTAGAATAAATACTGCACCAGTTAGGTCACCAAATTATGAAAAGAAGTTGAGACTCTGAATGCAGAAAAGAGCAACAAAGATGAAGTGAGAAAACAAGGGTGCAGAGAACTGTACAATATTTTTCAATTTTTTACATAAACACATTTTCTAATCAAAGGTTGAAAGAGGCATAGCAGTGACAATGTGACCATGTAATAATAAGGCCAGAATTTTTCTTACTCTTTGGCACTGAGGTGTGGTTTAAAAAATAAGATACTTTTTAGGATTTTAGAATGACTGTATTCATTTAGAATGAATATTTAGAATGAATGTATTCATTTTCCTGTCCCAAATCAGGAAAATTGTTAATTGTTTATTGCTGAATGAGTGGTTTTTGAGAGACAACATCCCATTTATTCTTGAGATACAAACTGGACCCCTTTCAGTCAAGGCTCAGGCCTGATGTGGGACCAACATAGCATTAATTCCACTCTTGGATAACTTTTAGTGGAGTAGATGACATCCTTCCTTTGTTCCTTGCTCTTCTTGGGTCTTTCAGCAGCTTGCAATATCATTGATACTGTGTTGTATCTCCTCCTTTCTCCAAGCTGATGTTAGTCCTAGTTTATAAGAGAGAGCCAGCACAAGGCATCTACTTTGTGGGATACTACAGGGTTCGATTCCTTCATTGTTCCTGCTTAGCATTTACATCAATTTGCTGGTTGGCACAATCCAATAGTTTGGCATAAGGTATCACTAGTAGGTTGATGATACTCAGCTTTATATTTCACTCCTGAATCATCTAATTCAGGAGTATCAAACTCAATTTTATTGAGGGCTGCATCAGCCTTGTGTTAGATCTCGGTGGGTGTGCGGGGTGGGCATTGCTGTGGTAGGCATGGCCAGCTCGACATCACTCATGTCGGGGGAGCTTGTGGTGACCAGGGCGGGGCTGGGGAGATCCATTGTCTCCAGTGGAGGAAGGCAAGACCAGGGAGAGTGCCAAATGACAGCGTTTTGCAGCCGACCATGCACAGTCCACCCAAGCTCCATTTTCACTGGCAGAGGTGCTGCCTTTCGCTGTTTCCAGGGTGTCCCCAAGGGCCAGTTCTAAGCACCCTGCAGGCCTTGAGTTTGACACCCCTGATGTAAGTGATGCTATGGATATCTTGTCCATGTGCCGGGGGGCTATGGGGGCCTGGATAAGGCACAATACACTTCATCTCTACCCAAATAGCTTTGGGTTTTTCAGCCTTGTGGTGCCAGGGTTTTTACATTTTTGATTCTGAATGAAATGGCACTGTCTAAGAAAGGCCCAGTATGCAATCTGGGGGTTATGGATTTATAGCTTCTGCTCAAAGAGGAAGAAGACTTTTGAGCGAGAGCTATGCACCTTTCAGTTTCTGACTTCTGAGCGAGAGCTGTGCACCTTTCACCTTCCTGGACCAGGAAACCCTACGAACTAGGGTTTCCTGGTCCAGGAAGGTGAAAGGTGCACAGCTCTTGCTCAAAAGTCAGAAACTGAAAGGTGCATAGCTCATTCATGCCCGGACCACATATCATCTGACAATGCACTCTACATGGGGTTGCCCTTGAAGAACAGTTGGAAGTTTCAGAATATGACAGAACAGGTAAGTGTGGCTACTTGATGCATGCAACACCACTATATTATTTGCCACTGTGCTTCTGGAGAAAGTTAATGGTGCTGGTTGTCACCTTTAAAGTGTAATAGTATGTGGCAGCAAGACTATTTTATGCACAAAAATGGAAAGTCACCTCTATCCCCACAATGGATGAATGGCTGCTGGAGTTAGACTTGGCTAAATTTACTGTTTTGATCAAAGAAAAAAAATACAAATACTTTATTTTTACTAGAAACGTCTGGACTTCTGGACAAAGTCCCACTTCTGGACTTTGTGCTTGAGGTGGAAAAAAATGAAACTCTGATTTTAGATTTTACTGATTAGATAAATTTGTTCTTATATAAGTGGCTAGCTTATACTATTATATAAAAGTAAAAAGTGGAGGTTTGATATTAATGCCTTATTCTACTGAACCAAAAGGAGTCAGAAGTCAATGTTTTTTTTTCCTTCCCTCACTTTTCCCTTCCCTATTTTCCCTACTATTTACTTTTGTATTTTCTTTGTATGCTACATTATAAACTAATAAAAATGTTCTAAGAAAAGTGTAAAGGTATGTGGGAAAGATCTTGGAAGCCTGGGTGAAGAGAAGCTAAAAAGTGAATAGTCAGATTTCTTTGAATGAATAGTTAATTGACTCTGGAAATAATCATCTATGTTATTCAGGAATAATATTGGGACAACATGCTATTGCAGAATCTTTGGATTAAACTTTTGAAATAGAAAATTCAAAATTAGACGGACTAAACATAGTGACAGAAGCAGTAATTTAACATTCTTCACACTACAAAAAAAATAGTACTGCTGTTCATTCTATGACTAAAGAATCAGGAGAGAGAGTATACTGGATGTAATCCAGTTGATTAAAATTACTTGAGGACTTCCGGTTTGAAGGGCTTCGGTGACAGACAGAAATCCACGATCGTGTGCCGTTTCTGTCTGGGCTCGCCGCTGGAGCGCCCCGAGCTGGCTGGTTTCGGGGCTAAGCCACCCTGTAGAGGTGGTGAAGAGGGGGGAGACCACCAGCAGGGTTGAGGAGAGCTGCATCTCTCCTCCTCAGCTGGCCATTACTCCTTTTCCCGAAGGCGGTTGCAGCGGTGGTCAGAAATGGCCACCACAAAGGAGAACTCGACCGGAAAAAAATGTGCAGGAGGAAGATAAGAAGTGAAAGTTTTGGCTGACTGGGTTAAATTGCAAAAGCAACAACTAAGGTACCCTGGAATTTAAACTTACAAAAAATAACATCGCTCCAAAAGAAGAGTCGGAAGCAGCGAAGGAAAGTGAAAAGGGAAAGGTTTGGCTTTTTTTTCTTCTCTCTCCTTCCCTATACTGACAACTAAGAGACTTAAGAATACAGTGTGTATTTTAAGAATGTACCAAGCAGAATCCGAATGGAAGTTATGTATTATATTGAATGTTACAATTTTAGGGAAAGATATAAAGGCGTCATACTCCCATCAGTAACTACAGGAGAAATTTTGTTTAATAAGAAAAGATAATAGATAATTGAAACAGGACAGACAAAAAATATAAATACAATGATTTGAATTGAGATGAGATAATTAAAATAAAATTGAGAAAATTAAAAGAGGGGAGAAGCTATGCAAAAAATGTAAAATAGTAATAAGATATGGAATAGAATATAAAAATGAGCATGAACCTGAATTTGTGTCTGTACGAAGAAATGTAACCCGGGATTACGCTACTTTCAAAAAAGATGTTTTATTTGTATTTTTTTTTCTCTTTGTGAAAACTCAAATAAAATTTACAAAAAATATTCTGTTATCACACTTAAGAAATTATTGTCAATGTTAAGATTGGATTCTCCTTGCTGGGCAATTATTTCAGTATAGAATATGACTTTAAAAGTGACCCGTGACTTAAAAGAAAGGACATAAAAATTCATTCTGAGGCATTACCATATTTTTACAGTTATATAGAGAAATACATTTCTAAAACAAAAGTGACAAATGAATTCTCAGACCAGGACAATGGAACAAATTATAATATTTACCAAATACAAAATGCAACAATTAAAATCACATTATTACAAACATGTATTATTTTCTGACATGAAAAAATTTTCTCCTTCAGATGTGGACATTACAGAAGAATAAGCTACTGTTATTGCATTTAAAATATAGCAGTAAATCAAAATGTATTTAATGGTTAACAGTGGATTTATTTTATAACTGAAATACTTGTAAAATATTTGATCTACTAACTATTAATTTCAAAATCATTTAAAATATTTCTAAAGTGGAAAATATATAGTTGATATTATAGAAAAAAAAGACAGGAAAGAAATGTTAGGATGGCATGGTATTTTTTATATTTTTTTATAGAAACCAGTGAGGTTTTAGTAGCATTTTCTATAATTTTAATACACTATAACTTTAAATGTAAACATTTAAAACTGAAAAGATTAAATGCAAACAATCATTTTCAGAAATTGCTCATAGTAATAGAAAGACATGCCCCCATAAAGAGATTGTTAACAAATGACCTTTTTTTAGAACAAAAAATCCATTTGTTTGTTATGAGATTCATTTCACAAGAAACAAACTTAACCTTTAAGATCAAGTGATGCATTTGCCTTAATTGGAAGCAGATGATTTTGAAATTATTTTCATTATACATTGTGACTGTTGAATTGGTTCAGGATGAGTGAACTATTCTCACCACCTCATTGATTAAGCTTCATTTCATCAATTTTTCCTTCATTTTGTATGTAAGGTCAGCTATTTTCTTCACAATTAACACAAAGCTTCAAAAGAAAAAGGGAATAATAACTTTTAATCAACTTTAATCTTAATCAACTGGAATCTTCCACTTTAATATTTTTTCTTAGAAATATTTGGTTGTGCCCATAAGAGAGTGTGCATTAAAACAATTGGTTGGGGTAACCTGAATTGAATACATTGAGATTAAATTCTACTGTTAGTCTCCTTCTGGTTGGACTATTGTAACATAATCTATACATAGGTACCCTTGAAGGGCATTTGAAACTTCAGCTAGTAAAGAACGTGGCAGCAGAATCAGTTTTAGGTGTACCATCGTATGCCCACATAACACCATTGTGATGGGAGCTACGTTGCTTCCCAACAGTTCAACATACAGTTCAAGGAGGTGGTCATCCGCATGGCATTTGGTCAGATTACATGTAGCATTACCTTCCCCCAAGGGTCTATGGCTGTCGACATGATCAGACAAAGAGGGCAAATGGCAGGTTTCCTCAGTAAGGAGGAGTCACCTACTGAGTCCCAGGAAGTGGGCTTTCATCTTATGGCACCTGCCCCATGGAACAGCATTCCCCAGAGTTATAGATAACCCCAACCTTATAAGACTTTTGGAAGGCTGTGAAGAACTGGCTCTTCCCTCAGGCATTGGGACCATGATGATAATTTGGGAACTAGCATGGATGTATGCCAACAATATAAGTGTTCTGTGTTTTTAATGAGAGGGCCACCACCTGGCTTTTTTATTTTTTACTATTACTGATGTTTTTTTATGGTATGTTCCATGCCGAGAATTTCATTGGTGAAATGGGTGGTCTTACAGATTTACAGAGAAATAAATGTGGTATACTCAAATGTTTCAATGCTAGTTTGACCTAAATATCTTTATTATTATAACAGCCATAAATAAAATAATTTTTATACTTAAAATTTAAAAAAATTCTCTAAAACATACCGAATTTGCAAGAGCCTGAGGGAGTTCACCTTTATGAATCCATGGATGAACTTCAAGTAACTCCCTTTTTTGGTCCTCCGTAAATATTGGCTGGAACATCTGCATTTGTTTCAGTTTCAATTTGTCATCTTTCAAAACAGTTTCCAATTTTCTAACATAAGCAAATACAGTATAAACAGTTTCATTTTAGCCTTGAAATAGCCAAAATGTATAAACATTACAAATAATCACAGGCAAAATGTTACAGAAACAATTTAATTTTGCACTAAACATTCTACTATTTGATGTATACAGCCAAAATTGAGTCTTATATTATCTGTTATCAACATTCATGTGAATGTTCACTATTTGGGAGAGAAGGCAATTTATATATTCTGCTGATGTACTGATGGCAAAATAGGAACTGTTCACAGGATATAATCAATTGTTAAGAAATTCTCTATTTTCTTGATCTCTGAATGATTCATGTTGCATGGTAAGATTTCATATCAAACTTTCCAACATGCTGTATATGGATATGCTGAAAGAGTCCCAATTACTGCCAAATCAATTTTCTTTTTTAAGATAGCGATAGGCTGAAATAATTGCTTCTGTTTAGATGGCACAAAGAAAAGATGCAGTTAAGAATGTTGTTTGTTGGCTTATGCAACAGAGCAGAAGATGAATATATAAAGCTCTCTTGTGCCTAACTGTAAATTCCACATGTAATTCTAATGGTAGAAACGCACCAAATTGCAAAGAAGTAGGGTAAAAGTTTTTTCTTTATAATTACTGATAAAACTCCCAGAGCCATCCAATTAGGTCTCCATGGATGCTGCCATTATGGCTGTGGATCAAACACTTATAGCTTATTTTTAGATTATTAGGTAGATTTGCATGTCCTTTTTTTCAAAGGAAATAAAGAAAATGTCAAAGGTCATATCTCTGTTGCTTGAGCCCTCAACATTACTAGTGCAAGAGAAAGTCGGAACAAGAGATATTGCTTATATAAAATTCATGGCTTTGGTACAAATGAACCAGAGGCACTTTGATTTCTCTTACTATGAGCACCTATTCAAAATACTGATGAATAGAGAAGTGGATATTTTTAAATATTCAGATAACATAAGATTGGATAGGATAATAGTGTAGAATTTCAAAGAATAGCTAACAGAATGAAATATGATACAGAGAAATGCAAAGTTATTTGCCTGGGGGAAAAAGGTTCAAACAAGAGAGATACCTGGCTTGGTAGTACCGTATGTGTGATTAAAAATATTACAATTATTGCTGATCATAAGCTGAATGTGTCACATCATGGTGTGGATGCCAAAAAAAAAAAAAAGGAAAATGTAATTTTAATTGCATCAATTTAAGGTTGCTATTATAATTCTAATTCAATATAGTATTCTATATAGTATTAATTCTATATAGTATTAAAAACTATTTTTATGTGAAGTTAGTCATACAAATAAGTGCAGACTTTCCAGTCCTGGTAAATGAGACTTCTACTATATTATTTATTAGTTGGGTTCTCATGATATCTCATGTACCTTCTATAATTTTAGGAACAATCTCAAAGAAGATTATTCTAAAGAGCCATTTGGAGGAACTGGGTATTATATTTTTAGCATTAAGGAAAAGCTAATTGAAGAAAGAAATATTTAAAAGTTCTTAAACAGATATTACAAAGGTCAAGTCATGTTCTCCATCATCCTAGAGTGCAGGACACAGTATGATGATTTTAACTTGCAGGAATGCAAATTCTGACTGAATGTTACTAAATAATTCTTAACAGGCAAACAATTTGATACTGGAATTAATCCTGAAGGAATAGTGGTCTCCCCTTCACTGAATGTATTCCAAGAGAAGCTAAAAAATTATCTATCAAAAATTCTTAATTTCGACTTAGTGGTCTAAATGGCTTCTTCCAACTCAATAATTCTATAAATCAGTGAAAGATGGCATTGTTCTTCTGCCCACAAAAGCAAAACTTGGTTTAAGTGAATTAAACCAGTGGTGGCTATGGGGGCCAAGTAGAGACAAGGGGGTCATTCTGGCAAGAGCCTGTAGATGCCACTGAAGTTAACATACATTTTTACATGATTGAAATCAGAAATGTTATTAGTTTAGGTATTATGCAACTTTAATCAAAGTTAAAACTAAATTACCGTGATGGAATCTGGTAAGTCATCATAACAGTATCATCTGCATTTGCCATCAAGAGCCAGAGAGGGTCCTGGAGAACACTTTTAGTGTGCTGTACATCTTCCATTTGTGAACATTTTGTTTTAGGATTATTTTCTGAGGAGTTAATACTTCCAATATACTTGCTGACATGATTTGTCTCACTACATCCTAGAGAAGGGAAAAGACAACTCTTTCATTCATAAAGCCTGATCCTCCCTCCCCACATTTAACTGCCTCCAGAATACCAGCACATGCCACATTACCTGCTCCACAGATTGATATATCACATCCACTTGATCCAGAATCTAAAGACTCAGTAGCTGCTAAAGCAAAACTTGCTGATGAAACAGATCCAGTGACTGAATTTGTGTCTTCTTGAAGTAAATCGAGTAGGTCAATAGATAAAGAAAAGGCATCACTAGTCTGAAGTTCCAGTGGTGTGTTAACCTTAACAAACAAAAATAAAACAGTATCCCTTTAAATATTTAAGGAAGAAATTTTAATTTTCAGTAAATGGATTGGGATTAAGCTCATTATATAAGGTTCACAAAGCAATTGTATTAGTGGAAGAGAGATATTGTGCTATTAAAAAAAAGACAACTATTACAACTATGGACAAAAGCATAGTTTAGTTAGGAATTTAATCTAAATCATAATAATGTACATTCTGTACAGGAGTCATGGGCTGCCTTTTTCTGGAAGTTTAAGAGAGACCATGCAACAACCTGTGCTATTATCTATGGAGATTCTCAGAATGAAGAAGTTTCTAGAATGTTTTCTAGGAAAAAAAACCAAGAAAGTCCAGTTGCCTTTTGAAAAGTACCTTTGGGACAATCTGTGCTATTGTTCTAAATTTTCTACAATAAACAGAGACTTGGGCTACATGATCTATAAAGTCCACTAAAATATGTAATTGTCAGCAATATAGGTTCAACAGACAAATAAGAATAGTGAGTTTTATTGTGTAAACATACTGAAAACTGTTCATATTTTCTAATATGAAGATTCCCAATTTTAACAAAAAATAATGCAATACAGGAGCTTTTACACTGCAATTTGTGGTTTGATTATATACCTTTAAAACAATTAGTTCTTAAAGAAAATATTTTATAGTTGAAACTATAGATACTATGGACTACAGGTAGTCCTTGCCTTACAACCATTTGTTTAGTGATCTTTCGAATTTACAATACCCCTGAAAAAAGTGACATATCCATTTTCCAAACTTATGACTGTTGCAGCATCCCCACAGTCACATGATAAAAATTTGGATGCTTGGCAACTGGTATGTATTTATGAAGGATCTTGGGGTCATGCAATCACCTTTTGTAACCTTCTGACAAACAAAGTAAATGGGGAAACCAGATTCACTTAACAACCATGTTACAAACTTAACAACTGCAGTGGCAAGAAATACCATAAAATGAAGCAAAATTCACTTAATTGTGTTGCTTAGCAACATAAATTTTGGGCTCAATTGTGGTTTTAAGTCAAGGAATATCTCTATTAAATAAATGTAATGACAATTTTTAAAGAATTTTTCACATGCATAATAAATAGGTAAATATAAGTAAGTAATGCTTACAGAACAAGATGCTTTTCTTTTATCATTGCTGCTTAATTGTTTATTTGTAATCTCTCCATCAGTTAAAGTCCCATATTTTTCCTCTATAGCAACACTTCCATTTGTTAACATTTTTGGCATTTCTTCCAATTGCAGAAGATTCAACTGTAAAGGAGAACTGCATCGTGACTGGAACAACGTTGAGGACTGATCTTGTAGACCCAAGGACTCTGGTGTACAGGAATGGGACAGCTTATTTTGGCATTCTACAACAGGATTCTTTTCACTATATGCTAGAGAATTATAACAAAATGGTTGTGTGGAAAAATGTACCTCAGGAGGGATCTTGTTTGAGGGAGCAAATGAAGGAGGTGTTGTAAGCAAAGTTTGTGAAGAGAAAGAAGGCTGAACAGAAATACCAGATGGCCCAAGACAAGATGTCTGAGGAATACTATTGTGTGTCTGAGGACATATAGAGTTAGGGAGAACAAGTGCTACTACTGGAGTCATTAAGGGAGGAACAAGCTCAGTTAATGGCAGAGGACAATTTTTTTTGAAATCCTGTGTTTCATTAAAATAAGATAGCGAAACTTCAGGAACCGATGGCGTGATTCCTGTAGATGGAAAGACTGGGGGCATAATTGTTGAAACTGGCACAGTTGGATGACTTGCTTGTGAATTTTTTGATGGAGAACAATCTGCACCATTTGGGATAAGCCGAAGAAATTTATGCAAGGGTTGGGAACCAGATGTTTTACTGTCCGAAGAATCATGTTGCTTGCGTCGTTTTTGTTTAGATTTCTTGATCCTCCCAATTTTCTTCCAAGATAAATCTATTCCACAACCATGGTGTAATCCACACATATCTAGAAAGAGAAGTTATTTAATTGTATCTGGACATCTGTTTTGACTCTATTCTTCTTTAAAATTATTTCTATCCGGCCCTTCTTTTCATATACAACTCAAAGGAGCCAATACTCCTGTTTTCCCCACAACAAGAACCTTATGTAGTGAATTGGGCTGAGAGAGAGTAATTCACCATCCAGTATTTTTATGCCTAAAGCAGGATTAGAACTCACTATCTCCTAATTTTTAGACCACACTTAATTGTCTCTTTCTAGAACCGCAACCCCCAACCTTTTCAGTGCCAGGACCAGTTCTATCGAGAGAGCTTTTTCTGTGGACCAGGGAGGCATCATTTCATGCGCTGCCTGATCCTGCACATGTGCAGATGAGGCTTTGCTAATTTGTGTGGCCCAGTTTCTGGCCCAAGAGTTGGGGACCCTTGTTTTAGAAGACACTTGAAAATTCTCTACTAGCTGCAGAGGTGAAAAATTCAGTAGTTTTTATTGTTGCCAGGTCCTGAAATATTTTAAGCTTTAACAAATTTGGTTCTATTTAAATACCTTGTTATGACACTTTTTTAATTCTTCCATTTTCAGAAGCTATTCTAAATCTGCAATCTGCATAAATAAAATAAATGTAGGAAGAAATCATACTCATTTTGCATACAAAGTGACAAATCACACTCTTAGATTTGGAGGAAGTGGAAAGTTACATATCTTTGAAAATGCTAAGTTAATCTCTCATTCTTTTGGCTAACAGTGTTTTTCAAACTTAGCAACTTTGATGCGTGGACTTCAGTTCCCTAACTCGCATGCTGGCTCATAGATCTGAGATACAGTGCTGATCTTTGGAAGAGCATATAATACACCACATATTTACATTTGTACTGAACTATACACACAAGTCTTAAACAAATTAACAGTAATTATTTAAAAAAACATACCATGTTCCCCTGGGTATCCTTTGGGTTTTTTCTGAAAGTAGCAATTGCAAGCACACTTAAAAATATGGAATCTTTTTATTTCTTTACACTTATTCAGAAAACTCCACTCTTCTTTTTGAGTATGTATTGCAAGGCTATCCTTTGTAAGGCCCAATTTCTTAAATATAACTTTTTCCTTGTTCTCTTCTGAACTGTTAGATTGTAGAAAAATAGTTTGATTGTCTGTGGATTTTATCCCAGATAGATTGTCTTCTATTATTTCTAAAAATAAATTGAAGACAGACATATAGGAATTTTTAAATGTTATTAAAAGCTTGTAAACATGTTAAATGTAAATGTCTAGAATAGTCTGCCCAAGTTTATATAGGAAAAAAAGCACATAATTATTACAATTAAATATCTAAATAAACTTCCTACATTTATTCTAGAGAACATAGTCATATTCTGCCTGATAACAAAAGTGGTACTATACCTAATTCGGGCTGTGTTTTTTTATCGCCAACATGAACTATGGTGCTGCTGTAGCTGCATTGACTGACAAAAGATATTACACTTTCAGGTTGTCCAGGAAAAGTCAAAGAAGTTAAATGAGCATCCTTAAGAACTGAAGCATTGGATGTGTCAGATGTTTCCAACACTGCAGGACCTATGTGAGTTTTTGACTGTCCCCTTTCTTTTCAGTAACAACATAAAAACACCATGTACACAAAGAGAAAAGAATAAAAAGAATAAATGCAATTTTTTCAAACAAATAAAACATGACAGGTGAAACTGTCTACTAGACTGAGAAGCAGCAAATTTTTGAGAAGTCAAAAATATGATACAGATTCAGAAAGATTTTATACAGTGTAGTTTTCCAGCTTCCCAGAAAATTTTAAAACTAGGTGTGTTCATATTTTCATTTCATGAGCTTGTAAATATGTTTTCATTGATAAAAGTTTCCATTATTGTCATCAAGACTAAATCATTGAATTGTCATTCCTGCTGACTTGTACAGAGAAATAAAATACTAGTATTGTTTTTCAATTTAATTTCCAAGTACTTTATAATGAAAGAAAATATTCCCTACCTTTTTAAGAAATGTTTCTGAATGAGCACAAGAACATGAATTAGTTTCCTCTTAATTTCAATATTTAGATTATTTAAATGCCCATGAACTGTAAACCAATTTGTTTATAAACATACTGTACTAAATGCTTAATTAACAAACAACTACACAATACTGGTATAAATGGTAAATATATTTCTAAAACTGGCATTAAATCAAAATGTTCAAATTTTATTTGTTGAAAATTGTATTCTTTTTTTCTACCACACTCTCTGGTCTTTGAGAAACCTAATACAGAACAGACAATTACCAGCAACATGAATATATCACAAGTTTCTCTGCTTCATTGTTGCTGGTTCTTGCTGGTTAACTCATAGTCTAAATATTATCATGGCTAAAGAAAAAAAGTTGGACTGTTTCTTAAAGGGACTGCTTTACTTGCATTGTATGGCTCAGCATGTTATAAGACTGAATGTTGCCCAAATGGAAGCTGCATCCTAAACACACTTGGGTAAGATTAGTTGAAGATAAATGTGCATAAGACCTCTCTCTGAAATCCATAAACAATGTCTCCAATACCTGTGAATGCTTTTGTTGTATCAGCATTCATTTTCTCTCTATATATATCTGTATTCAGTGCTACATCAGTATATGGAATCATTTTCTGCATAGTGTCAACTGCACAGCAACTTTCCAAGTATCTACAAGAAAAAACAACTTTAAAACTTAAAAACAGTCAGTTTAAAAAGTGCACACATATACACATCAGTAATGCAGTTAAATACATTATTGTTTACCTGAAAACATTATCTAAACAGTTGATCTGTTGATATGAATATATCATTTGTTCTCCCCAAGTTGATTCTTTTGCAACTAGACTCCTTTGACAAGCAGTCCCAGTGCCATCATTTTCAAACAGTTGAGTGGTACTATTGGTATGATCATGGTAGTCAGTGGGTTTCTCTGAGTAACGCCAAAATAAAAATAATACAGAGGTTTATTTGGTTTTTCTTCCATAATCAAACTCTAGAGTCAGGAAACTGATAAAATCAAGCCTAAGAACATAGGCAACTCAAGATCCGGTGGCGCAGGGATTAAAGTAACAGTATTACAGGCACCCGATGCCCACAGCCTGGAGTTTGATGTTGACAGGGCTCAAAGTTGACTCACCCTTCCATTCTACCAAATTGTTAAAATAAGGACCCAGATTGTTGGGGACAATATGCTAATAATGCTTCCACATTGTAAACTTCCCAGAGAGCGCTGTCAAGTGTTATGGGGTAGTACGTAAGCCTAAATGCTATTGCTATCTAAGATATAGGAAATACCATACTAAATGATTACCGTTAGTGGGGGTTGGACTGAGTGCATTTGACCAAAAGTAAAAATAATTTAAGATATAGCTAAAATAACTGATAGTAATTTCTTTAAATTAACTTTAAATTACCTCTGTAAGATTTCTTTTGATTTTCAAGCTTTAATCTAGAATCAAAGAAGGCATGAGTTCTGTCCACACTTGCATTTTTACAAATATTTTGAGAAGAATTCTAGAATCAAGAGGAAACAAACAGTCTTTAAACCATACTTGATGCATTTTATTTGGAGTAATTAATTACAAATTGTTTAATTGGCTCACATTTATAAGAAAAACCACCATTACTTTTTTTCTCATTAGAGTGAAAATATTAATAGAATATAATGCCAAACTTACCGTTTTCTGTATCTTCTGAGTATCTTCATTGTTCCCATTGCTGTCACTGGATGAAGCCACGCTCATTAGGTGCTCATGTGATCCATTGCTGCCCAAACTTCCATAGCCACTAGAGCCACTATTATATATAGGCTAAAAATATAGATATATATTGTAATAATGAAGGACATTTCTAGTCAGAAACCTTATTTATTTGCATCCCTCCTTTATTATTTTCATAAATAACTCAAGACAGAGAACATAGCCAACATACTTTCCCCCTCCCATTTTCTCACAATAATAAACCTGTGAGGTGGGTTGAGCACACAATAAGGAATAGAATAAAATAGAATAGAATAGAATAGAATAGAATAGAATAGAATAGAATAGAATAGAATAGAATAGAATAGAATAGAATAGAAGTAGAATAGAATAGAATACTTTATTGGCCAAGTGTGATTGGACACACAAGGAATTTGTCTTGGTGTAAATACTCTCAGTATACATAAAGAAAAGGTACATTCATTAAGAATCAAGAATCATAATGTACAACACTTAATGATAGTCATAGGGTACAATCAACAATCAAATCATACTAGGAAACAGTTAATATAAATCGTAAGGATACAAGCAACAAAGTTACAGTCCTACAATCACAAGTCGGAGGGGATGGGTAATAAGGAGTGATGAGAAGATTAACAGTAATAATAGTGTACACTTTGTAAATAGTTGAACAGTGTTGAGGGAATTATTTGTTTAGCAGAGTGATGGCTTTCGGGAAAAAACTGTTCTTGTGTCTAGTTGTTCTGGTGTGCAGTGCTCTATAGCGTCATTTTGAGGGAAGGAGTTGAAACAGTTTATGTCCGGGATGTGAGGGGTCTGTAAATATTTTCACAGCCCTCTTTTTGACTCGTGCAGTATACAGGTCCTCGATAGAAGGCAGGTGGGCAGTAATTGTTTTTTCTGCAGTCCTATTTATCCTCTGAAGTCTGTGTCTGTCCTGTTGGGTTGCAGAACCAAACCAGACAGTTATAGAGGTGCAGATGATAGACTCAATAATTCCTCTATAGAACTGTATCAGCAGCTCCTTGGGAAGTTTGAGCTTTCTGAGTTGGCGCAGAAAGAACATTCTTTGTTGTGCTTTTTTGATGATGTTTTTGATGTTAGATGTCCATTTTAGGTCATGTGATATAGAACCTAGAAATTTGAAGGTCTCTACTGTTGATACTGTGTTGTCTAGTATTGTAAGAGGTAGTAGTATGGGAGGGTTTCTTCTAAAGTCTACCACCATTTCTACAGTTTTGAGTGTGCTCAGTTCCAGATTGTTCTGGTTACACCACGAGGCAAGTTGTATAACCTCCTGTCTGTATGCAGATTCATTGTTATCTCGAATGAGACCAATCACTGTTGTGTCATCAGCAAACTTCAGTATTTTAACAGATGGATTGTTTGAGATGCAGTCATTGGTATATAGGGAGAAGTGGAGATAGCACACAGCCTTGGGGGGGGCCCTGTGCTGATTGTACAGTTATCAGATGTGATTCCGCCTAGCTTCACCTGCTGCTTCCTGTCTGTTAGGAAGCTTATGATCCACTTACAAGTTTGTTCAGGTATTTAAAAACACCAAAAGCAGAATTCTATTTGCAAAATTTTCAATATTTTGAAGGTACTAGTTACACCGTTCATATATTTGTTTTTGTGTCTGTGTGTATATAGGTAGTCCTCAGCTTTCATCCATTTGTTCAATAACTGTTCAAAGTTACAGTGGTCCTAAAAATGGACTTATGACCAGTTCTCGAAGATTTGTCTATCACAGCATCCCTGAAGTCATGAATTCAATCTGGGTTGTCAGATGCTTGGCTTGTAATCATGAAGTTGCAGTGAGCTGTCTCATGTAATCACCATTTGCAACCTTCCTTCCTGGCTTCCCACAAGCAAAGTCAATGTGGAAATGAGCAGAGAAGGTCAATAAATCATGTCAATAAATCACTCCCTTCACTTTTTCTTGAGGAGCCCCACTACAGAATGTGAGATCCTGGGGATCACCTCTACCTTCCTACACTCCATGTTTCATGCCACTTGCAGCACCACCCTATTTGTCCACAGGCTCTACCTTCCCTGCTGCTTCTTCCATAAGCCCATGAGTCTTGGGAGTTATGATAGCAATAAGGACCATTATCACATCATGACAGGGTCATGTGACTTCATGCCTTACAACAGGCATGATATTCCCCTCTGAAAAAATAATCTGAAAAGTAGCCAGGGGTGCAGGGGTTGCCTAAGCACCCGCCGCGGTCCGCGCAGCGCCCCGGTGGGAATTAAATTGGCAATGCCCCCTTGAAGTAATCAAAAGTGATTTTTCAAGGTGAGTCTGCATGATAGTTTTATTGTTTGACAAAAAATAATAATAAAAAGCACCATGAGAATGCTCTTGGGGCAAAGGATTTCACATTTAAAAAATAAAACAAACAAACAAAAACAACAAACAAACCCTGCTTAACAGACAGAAAAACAGCCACAATGCTTCACCTCTAATTGGACTTTCTCTTTGTTCCCTTTCCTTTGATCAGCATTGCTTCTCTATGCTTCTTTCTAGCTAGTTGAACTGATAGCATAACTTTGAGTCTGGCCTGTCTTTTGGCTACAGTTGTCTTCCTCTTCAGTTCCAGATTAGCCCTCTTTGCTTTTAAATCCTAAACAGCTGGAGGGGACCATGTTGCAGAAATGTGGAGTAGTTGCAACCATCATTTTAATGAAACATTCTTCTGAAAGGTGCCATAACATTTTGCTGGTTTTTTAAGGTGCCACACATGTTAAAGTGGGAAGCTCAGGCAGTGCAATATGCCTTATCTTTTATGATGGTGGGTTGGGGGCTGCAACTATTATTTGACCTTTAAAGTCACAGAAGAGGAAGTAATATCAACGTTAAGTCTTGTTGGCCAAATCTTCGCTACAGGTATCCCACACAGCTACACAAAGAGCAGTGAAATCCAACTTCCTAAAGAGAAACCGCCTTCCCTCTGCCTTAAGAAATCTGTCAGTTGAGCGAAGCAGCATTTCTTTCAGTTGCTTAGTAATCCGTGTAGTTCGTCGCCGGCTGCCTCCCTCAGGACAATGGAGGGTTGGCTAACAATAGCTGAACGAAGCTCTTTTCCTCCCGAGCCTTTGTCTCTGCGATCTGTAACTCCTGGGAAAGTATAAGCTTTTCTTCTTCCACTCAGCCGAGCATTTTCATTCCCGCGCTGCCTCCAAAGATACTTCCTTCAGGGCCAGGGGGTGGAGGAAATCACCTGAAGCCGGCTGCATGCGTGGGAAGAGAAGAGGGAAAGTGGGACAATATTGGCGGGAACGGGAAGCGAGGCTTGGTGCCTCTGTTGCTTTCGGCGACGAAGGGGGAAGAGTGGCTTCTCCACCTATTGTAGTTGGCCCCGACGAACGGAAAGACGCGTCGTCCTTTGCCAGCGTCCCCGCACCTGGCACGCACCACACACACACAAGCACGCAACCCCACTCGCGCTCTAGTGAGTCACAAGCAGGTCAGGAGGACCGCATGGGAAGGGAGGGGCGCAAAGCCTTCGGAGCCGCCACAAAGAGCGGGAGAGAAGCTCGCTCGAGCCCTGTCACAGCCAGCGCGTAGAGGCTCCCTCGCAGGCGGCGCCTGAGGCGTCTCAGCACCTTTCCTCCAGGTGGTTCAAGCTGCAAGAAAGGAAAAGGGGAAGCGTGTAGCTCCTGCAGTCCAGGCCGTTTTGTGGCAAAAACGAAAAAAAGTAGGAATCACTGTTCGGAAAAGAAAAAAATTGGAATTCCGATTTTAGTCGGAAGAATATCATGTCTGTTACAAGTGCATTGCTTAGCAATGGCAATTCTGATCAAACTGCCATCGTATCCCAAGATTATCTGCTTCTCACATGTTTGTATGTGTATCTGTGTATAAATGTATAATAAATAAATATCATACTTGTAGTAATAGCTTATGTATTTGCTCTGTAATTTCTTCAATATTAGGATGTCGCATTTTTTCTTCTGTGTGCTGAGGTACAAATACATCTTCATTCAAAGGGCTCCTAAAAATCATTAATAATATATAATAACAAGTTTATTTATTTCAGTTACATATCGTCTATTTTTTCTCTTACATCTATAAACATTTAAACTGATCAAATATTCAGGCTTAGATTCTCCAAACATGACTTTATTTATGTAATCTGAAGCAACTCTTGACAAGACTTGAAAGATTTGGGACAATTGTAAGTTTCTTATAAACATTTAGTATTGAACACGTGCAAATTTAAATGTAGTTGTTAGCTCCCCATTTATCAAAGAAGTCATTTCTAAAGTACACATGCAAATCAGTACCACTACACCTTAATTTGACATTTTGACTTTCCAAAAGATATTCATGATTACTAAATGAACATAAGCTAGAATATCTAAAATTCTAAATTTATCCATATACTACCCATATATCATATATATCACTGAAAAAAGAAAGCTGAGAAACCTTGTACAAGATGACATCCAAACCATGATTTCAAAAGTGACCTACGGTTTGTGTGAAATGATTAGACTGCATTGTATAACAAATGGGCTTGTTCAATTACATAATTCAATTCCCATAAGGAAATCATTAAAGCCTCTTTAGTGTAGATTTGAAGGAATACTATACTGTATAAGCAGTACCTGAATAACCTATATTGGATATAGTCTGCAATGGCATCCATGATGAAAATGTGGGCAAACTTGTGTAAGATGCCAATCATACAACTCACAACAGCTTTTCTAAAATAGACTAATCTGGACCTTGTTTTAAGGAAAGGGGATAAGGAGAACTTTTTTACTGTCTTACCAATTTGGACTAACCTTTCCTGGTACCAGCCTTTACACTGACAGAAAAGTTCTCCAAGAGACCTAATCTTTGATTGGTACCATATCACAACATGAAAATAAATAATCCCTTGATAAAAGTAAATACTAGGGTTTTTCTTTGTTATTTATTGTTATTATCTTTTAACATTTAGGTAAGCTATATATGTGAAATTTAGGCAAACTATATATGTAAAGAGCCAATCATATCCAATCTGGCACTGTGAAGTCTACATCTGTTCTACAGAACGAAGAAAGAGGAGGGAATTATCCTTTTACACAGAGGATTTCTTTAATTGTATAATTAAAATTTTGGTACATTCTAATGTAAGGAGACCTCTTGCAAACAATTCATCTCATGAATTCTTGCTTTATTGACACTAATTTCTTACGTTCTAACTTTGTGTCTTCCAATTATGAATGTAATCTTTCGACTCCAAGGATTGATGAAACTGGACCAGCTTGTATCCAGAGTTACATATTCACCATTTCTAGTACAAAATCTGATTGGTGAATAATCAAATGGTTGTCCGCCATACTGAAGTACTGTAAAAAAAAATCATGCAAGCTTTAATGATAAAGAAATAGAGGAAAGTGATCTTTTGAAAATCAGTAGCACACTATAAAACTACTTAACCTGTAAATATTAAAGGAGAAATTATTTGCTTGCTACTAACAGTTTATGAAAAAAGCTCTTTGAACTTGAGACTCAGCATGAATTATCTAATTTGATTTTAGCTCAATGGAAGATGAAAAGAACTGCTGACCCTAAAATTAACTTTTGTCTCTGCAATGTTGAAAATGGGCAATGATAATATTTACACAGTATGTTTAAATTCAAGATTCTAAATTTTAGACTGAATATAGACTTGGAGCAATCAGAAGGCTGTATTAAATTCTTCTACAATATGCTAACAACATTTATAATGTTTTAAATAGTCAAATATTTGAAATTTCTCTGAAAGAAATTAGACTGAGGCTATTGAGGAATTCACAATTAGATATTAATATACATATATGCTATTTTGCATATATACTTCAATACTTGAAAATATGGCTGTATTTACAAAGATGCTTTACAAAGCATTGTTCTTCATAGTGTTAAAGCTGTCAGATTCTCTGAAGGTCTAGCATAGTTGATTCACAGATACTCCTCTCTGAATGTTTCTGTACAGGTACAGAAGACATTTCCTTTGAGACTAAACAACCTCAAATCTTAATGGAATAATATTTCAGTCATAAGTATACACATACACATCTCAATTTTGAATTTTTTAGGTATCATGTTCTTTGGGTGTCATGGTCAAATTTTTATATTTTTATATCAGTGGATCTAATTATTGCTTAATCTATTCTCTGTCACCAATAATGTGATTAAAATAGAAAAAATGGTACCTTTGCTCAGATACTTGAATCTACAAATAAACAAGACAGAAGAAGAGAGTGGAGTGGAGAGAGTAAGTAATCAAAATTTAATCAGGAGATCAATCTGTTAAATATTTTTTAAAACTCCATGAACATCCCTTATGCTTTATTGCATTTGCTTTTTTCATTTTTTACTTCCCACCCTTCATGAAAAGCAAAAATAGAAAAACGTACTTTTTTTGTGAATTGTTAGCATTAATGCTCTGTCACTTGGATGAAGATGTAGTAAAACAGAAGTTCCAATTAAGTCCTGAGGTAAGTATCCCAACAGAGGAACAGCTCTTAAAAAAGAATTTGAATAAAAATAGAGCAGAACACATTTTACATATATAGTATATCAATTTAATTTCAACTGAAATAAAATGAAAATAGGTACAGCATATCTGGAATTTATGTCACATTTAAATTTACAAAACAATGGGAAAAATAATTATATTTCTCTCTTTATAAAAGTTATCTATATGATATATAACGTTATAAAACTCAGGTAGCAGTATGAAATAACTATGCTGTCCTTTAATCCCCAACCCCCGGACTGTGACCCACTACTGGGCCATGGGCTATTTGCAACTGGGCCACACAAACTGTGGACTGGTGCGCAAACGTGCAGCTCGACTTGTGTGAGTGGCAGGCCAGTGCACTACACACACGCACGCTCAACTTGTGCAAATTAAGCTGCACACAAGCTCACTGCTCACGTAGCTCCGTTCCCCTCTCCCCCTTGTCGGGCTTAAGCCACACAAAGATTGGGGAATGCTGCTTTAATTTTTATAATGCAAGGTTTTCATTCAGAATTTAATGATGAATTTCTGCTATTAGTAACGGAGAGAAAAGAGGAACAAAATCATTCTGAAAGGGAGGAATTATATTTCAATTTTTTTTATTTTATGCAGAACTTTTTTCTTCATAATTTGACAAAAACCAACAACATAAATCCATGCATTATTATAACGTGTACATTATTATTTTTATAAACAAGGCAGCAAAACATTTTTAAAACATTAAGCATGGTAGTTTTAATTCACCTTTCATCTACTTCTTGGAATAAGCAACTTGGTGTATGGATGGTTGTAAAGATTCTTTTATTAGGAGGAATTCTAGGTGCTAAAAGAAAAAAAGAAGAACATTTAATAGAAATAAAAAATGTTTGTAAACAGAGTACACGAAAGAAACATATAATTTTTGGAGTGTTCAACTTCTTCACAGCAACTGGTACTAAAAGCAGATGACCCATCAAATAGTGTGACCAGTTTGTTTTAATTCTGTGAACTTTTTGTATTTAAGACAAGCTAGTTATTTGAAGTTATGACATTAAAATCCTATTACAATAAATATAATTCAAACACTTACATCTTGAATCTATTTTATTGAGATTAGCCAAGCCTATTTTTACTGAATAATTCTTAGAATATTACAGGAAAGGATAAACAAAATCTTTGTTTCCCAACTGGTAGTACATGAACTACAAGGAATATTCCCCTCTTTAAACCAGCAAAGAAGGTAGATAGGAAACAAAAGAGCCAAGGGTGGAGGAAAGCAGAATATAGCAGAACAACAGGTCTCCAGTTGGGTGAGGAGATGAATGAGTGTCTTCTCTAGGATCAAAAAAGCTTCTGAGATAAGGCTAATGAGGGAATAGGTTTGTTTGTCAATCTTGACTGTGCTGGTTTCATGATGGTATGGGGGGGGGGGGAATGGGATTTTGGGAGGAGTCAGCAAGCATATTTTCATACTTTTGTTAGTCAAGATTACTACAAAACACACATGCTAGGAGCTTTCAGCATGGCAATTATATGGGAACAAGATATATAAAAATGTCATTGCGATAACGATGAAAAAAGGCCTCCTCCGTTCTATCTAAAAGCCCTGTTTTGGATAAGGTTGTGTTACTCTTGATAGGACAAATTTATTGACCATGGAGGTGTACAATAAAGCAACCAACCAACCAAATGATCATAACATACACATGCAAAAATACAGAAATAATCATTCTTAAAACTGTCAAAACTATTTTAATCAGAAATTATATTCATAAAGACCATTACCAAATAAATTGTCTACCACAGAGGAAACATGTTTCTTATGTTGTTCCCCAGCTAGGACACATACTTATCTCAGGAATAATCTCAGCTCCTTTCTATTCACTTTTAGGAAAATAATGACCTTTTGTCTTTAGCCAGAACTTTTCAGAGTGAGTTAATTTAATAGAGGATATACCTGTTTTTATTATAATTTAACCATAAACACATAAAACTGTAAGCTCCTTAGATGTCTTATGGACAGAGAAGCTGTATATAAGGTATAAAAGAACAAATAAATAAAATATGGAAATAAGGCCACCAATTCTATGCATACTTATATATCCAGTCAAAATCAATTAACTCTATTTTCCAATAGGTATACATATACTGTAACAGGAGGAATGGACAAAATAGGCATTATATTACCATAATAATGCTAATAATTTGCTTCCAAGTAAACTTGATTAGTAACAGACATTACTTATCCTCTAAGTAACTTTTTTTACAAAATATAATAGCTTTTCACATTGGAACCTCTCTATGTTATCAATGGTAGCTTCCTCAAAAAACGACCAGTTTTCATAAAATACTAGGTCTTTTTTGCTTTGAAAAGAAAAATACAGTATTATTACCTTCATAACCAGAGTGTACCTTTTCTGCAAGCAACACACAACAAAGCTGATCTTCTATATCTTGTATTTTAATAATATATGGTGTCATACGAAATGGATGGTAATGATTCTCATTTATATTCACTTTTCCTGCACTAAAAATTTGAAAAAAACAACGTAGTTCAGTTGTTATATTGTTATAGATTATTAAATATAGTATAGTTTTGGGGATTTTCAGAAATGAATGTATCACTTTTTCCATTCAAATGAGGAAATTTTATATTTTTTACTAGAATGTTTCATTCATGTCTTCTGAATAGTAATCATGAAGATCAAAGGCAAGGATTGCTGCAGGGAAAAGTAGCAACTTTTCTATGAGAAAATACAAGGGTGTGCCTGAGTCCAAGTCCCCCACAAAATACTGACTATTGATTATCATAGTTTGTATTACCTGAAGCGGCAGAAGAAAGATTTTTCTTCCATGAACTCCTGGGTAGCAGATTCTATAAAAATATTTAAAACATTTGATAAGCTATAAAACTCTGTGTCCCCTTGGTAATAGGAAGCTATTTAGTTATGCTGGTAAAACAGAATGTCAATGCTGAATTGCTGGCAGAACAATTCTAAATGAGGGTTGGGAGAAGCTTGCACCAACCAGAATGAAAAACATGTTTTTATAGCAAAGCTTTTGGAGGTATTCTTCAGGAGGAACCCAAATGTTCCCATCCAAACACGCTGTGCTTTGAGAGCAAAGCACACACAGACAAGGTGAATAGATCATTGAAATGATTAAGCCTTCAAAGTATCACCTGCCATTTCACACAGCAAATTAGACTGGAAGTTACAATTGCTTTGTGAAGTGCGTCTCCAAATCATTTGGATAGTCCTTGTATGCATGTCTATGGCCTGTCTCCTTCCTATGAATTAGGCCCAAGGGGTTCTGTATTCCACAAAGGAGATGGCCTTGGCAGTGCAAATACAAACATATAAGATAGAAGTATAAAATAAATTCAGTTACTAAAGAATCAAATAAATTTGAAAATGAAATTATAATAAGTACGAGCCCCTTTCCAGATTAACAGCAATCACAGAGATTACTTGCAAATGTTTGGCTCCTATTATAAACTTTAAAATCTACCAATGACACAATTATTTTTTATCTGTCAAAATGGACTCTATACCAGGGCTCACCAACCTTTTGGAGCTCAGGGACCACCAAACTCATAATTTTAAATCCCGCGGACCACTAATATAAATTTTGACTGACAGCGGCTTGCTGACGTTTTCCCATGGTCTCTGCAGAAAGCAGCAGAGACCCTGGGGATATTCCCCACCCCATTTTCCTACCGATCGATCATTATTTGAGATCACAGGATACCGTCTCCAGCTTCATTCTCAGGGGGAGAGAGAAAGAGAGAGAGAGAGAAAGACTTTTGACTTTATGCAAGGAAAGTAACAGAAGCAGCAGAAGTCTTTCTTCCTCTCCCCCAAACTCCACCAGAAATGAGTCTTTGTGAGACTTGTCGTGCCGGCGCAGCCTCTTGGAGCAGGATGCCTTGCAGGGTCCCAAAGACTCCTTTCTGGCAAAGTTTGGGGAAGAGAAAGAAAGAGTTTTGCTGCTTTCCTTGCGTGCAGCCAAAAGCAGAAGCTGAAAGAAGCAGCCAGGTGGCCAGGCGAGGTGCGTGGGGCGAGTGGGACAAGTTCCCCCCCTCTGCCATTTCCCCCCTCCCCTCACTACCTCATGTTGTTCGGAATGCAAGTGATGCAAGCCTTTTGTTCTCATGGGTCATGTGGGCGGAGCAGCCTTGTGTTCCTGCGCAGCCTGGATTATTTGCTTTGGGGGTGACATTTCTCTGTGGACCACCAAAATTTTCTTGTGGGCCACCAGTGGTCCCCGGCCCACTGGTTGGCGACCACTGCTCTATACAGTATTTCACTGTTAGATAAGGTAAGATTCTTTAGACTGGCATATGCATGGCAAAAGAATATATAGTACAAGACAAAGTATTTTCAGTTTTACTTTACAACTGATATATTCACATTTAACCAAAGGAAATCAAGAAAATGTTTCCATATAGCAACCCCAATATTGTGAAAACTTTCCTCAATGAAGAAACGTTTGCAGATAGAATAGTTTTATAATTATCAGTTTTTAAATTTGACCACAATGACTTGTGACCATAATGGAGCCCAAAATTTGTGTTGCTACGTTAATCATTTAAGTGAATTTTGCCGTATTTTATGATCTTTTTGCCACAGTTATTAAGTGAATCACCATAATTGTTAAGTGAGTAACATGGTTGTAAAGTCAAACTGGCTCTGACATGACCCCGGGACACTGCAACTGTCATAAATATGAACCAGATGCCAAGCATCCAAATTTTGTTGACATGACCATGGGGATGGATTGTAAATGTGAAAAACAGTCATAAATCACTTTTTTCAGTGCTGTTGTAATTTTGAACAGCCGTTAAATGAACTGTTATAAGTTGAGGACTATCTGTATATCACTTGGGAAACTGAACTAAGATAGCAGTCCCCAATTTTTTGTTTCTGTGGATTAGCGGGGGTGGTGGTTACAGTCTGAGGAATGGTTTTGTGCAAGCAATGGGATCACTTGCCCTGCTTGCACAAATGGAGATTCGTGTGCTTGCCTGCTTGCCCGCAGTTTATGCAGTCCGGTTCCTGCTGTGTGTGGCCCAGTATCCACTTGTGTGGCACCAGGCTGCAGCCCAGGGGTTGGGGACCCTAGAATTAAAAGACTAAAGAATAAATTTATGGACAAAAGCATATAGATTATTTGTTCCTGTGGAACTCATTTGGCACTACCTTCTTCTGGGATATTTTTCATCTCCTAATCTAGATTATAGCCCTGATGTGCCTGTGATTTCATAGCCATCGCCCAACCTTCTTGTCTACTACACTTTGACAGGTGCTGTCACCAGCTGACACATCATTAAAAATACAGTAATGAAACAGTGATCAGAGTTTGCCCAGAAAAGTGGTTTCATCATGAGAAAAAAAATCAGAAAAGATCAAAAGAGCTAGCATTAGTAAAAAGAACTACACAATTAAGGTTCTAGATTTTTCATGAGCAAACACAATTATAATTATCTGATCTTTAAAGAAATATAAACTTCTCAAGTAAGTATGGGTAAAACATTAACATAGGCACAATTGAAGAATTTAACTGACTTACCAACTCCATTGCAAATACTCCAAGATGGCAATCTATATGGTATAGTTGAGCTATAGAACACACTGACATCCTGAGGTGCCAGAAATTCCACAAATTTGGCATTTTTAAATAAATCTTTCTTACAATGGAGGATACAGGCAGCCTGATCAGAGATGTACAAAATTTTCCCAGTAGCCAAAGAAACAGCTACAGCAAACATATCCTAAAACATGATACATATTCAATGAAACACATTTAGGCTGGCAAAAGGAAAATAAACACAAATGCTGTGAGCTACAAATATGCTAAACTAATGAGATATGGCAAAATTAACATATTATTTGGGTAACAAGAGAAATAAATAATAAATGAATGAATATATTATTATGGTTTACTTCTAGCTATTAACAGTATGCTTCAGGTCTATATGGATTCTGAATTAAATTTGAATAGTCCAGATATCTGAATTAAATTAAGATCCCTTTTAGGATATATATCATGTTTATATTGGGGAAAATCAAGATAATTGCATTTTATCCAATAAATCATGTTAAATCAAATTATGGCATGCTTTTTTTTTTTTTGCAAACACGCAAAATTTTGCAAAAAATTCCAGAATCAAGCTGAGTAAGAAGAGCAAAAAGATCTAGAGAACTGTAAACTACATGCAAATTCAGGCAACTATCTTTTATATAATGGTGTGCATGTGCAAACATATATATGTGTTTATATTTTTGTTATATATAAAATCATCATGGTATCATGGGAACCAATACTCTTGAATGGCTTATTCGTTTCACTTACCATTTTATTCAGCCTCCTCTCTCTTCTCCCCCCCCGGAGCAGCATACATGGATTGTCCCCCATTATAATTTTATGCAAATGTACTAATAGATTAAGTAACAAACATTAGATTGACTCAGTGAACATAAGGTTCACTATCAGTGGGAATCAGCATCTCCCTGGATTGTCCAAAATCCCAATGGCTTTCCTTTATGTGGGTTATGTTGGTACTAGACATAGAAATAATTTAAATACTATAGATGCTTTTAACTATTAAAAAGAACTGCTAAGATTCCGTATTTGAGTTGAAGAAGATAATTTGCACATTTGTTGTGGTGGGAATACTTACTGCATTTTTCATGGTGTACTCTGCAGTAATGTTTTTAACATCTTCCATGGAACAGGATAATATATCAAGACCACAGCTTTCATTAATCATCGTCAATTGATAATATTCTTTATTGGCTACAGAAAAAAATGTGTACAATTCAAGCAGCTTTTTAAATACTCTTTTCATAAGGGTACACAATCTTTTGTTTAGGCTGTCCTTAACCAATTCATCAATCTTCCTCATGAGAAACTTATTGATTGCTTATTAGTCATAGATTCTCTACACTGATCATACAATTCAGTTCTTCCTAATTCTATATCTCTATATTTTTCACCCAGAAACACATATCTTAATAGTCATCACTTTAAAACAACCTGGATTTGGTGATGGATTTCAACTCAAGTGACACCTTCAGCAGTCTGAAATTTAATCATGCCATGTTGCTTCCATTTTATTAATAAGCAGCTCAATCTTTTTTTATAGCAACTCCCGCAAACTAAAGTGAAAGAACAGAAACTGAAGAATACAGATTCTCAAAAGCCAATACTGCCATCTGTTGGTGATCTATCATAATTTTGGAGGCATTTCATGCAACTTTCATATATTAAGTTCAGGAAAATATTTAAGTTGGAAAAAACAGCTAAGGAATATATCAATCTAATTAATATAAATTGATCCTGAAATTAAATTCATTTAAATAGAATCCATATTAATCTTATATAAATCCTATCTTATTCTATTAATCAAACAGTACTGTGAAACACACATTCAAAATCTTGTCACTACTTTCATATGACAGGTCTGTCAGTATGTATGTGTCTATATTATACATATGCGTGTGAGATAGGCAGTGAGGGATTATGATAGGTTAATATGAACTTTTATCATATAATTTTATTTTATTCTATAGTGCATATTGATATGAACTGATGTTTAGGTTTTAAAAACAAAGTTATAGCAATCATATCAAGATCATAATTAAAAAAAAGCATTACTGTAAGTTCACAGTCTCTCTTTTATCATAGGCTTGCTTCCTGTTGTAGTTTCTGGATATTGCTTTAATTTCCTGAATAGGAATATGAATGGTTAATATAATTACCTTTAATTTGCTTAATGCTCCTAACTGCATATTTCAAAGTTGCCAGGATACTTGATTTGCCTTTGATCTTTTTATGAGGAGGAAGATATCCCTTTAGATCTTGCAAAGTTTTTATCAACT
The DNA here is from genome assembly GCF_049901735.1 of Notechis scutatus. Taxonomy (NCBI): domain Eukaryota; kingdom Metazoa; phylum Chordata; class Lepidosauria; order Squamata; family Elapidae; genus Notechis; species Notechis scutatus. Next base: position 132,589,975 of record NC_142012.1, read on the forward strand.
CCTTCCGAGTTTTAGATTTAGAAGACTGGTCACTTCTAGGCATTGTAAATGAAAATAATTCAAGTAATTTTGTAGTAAAACCCAATATTTAAGATTTATTGAAGTATTTATAAAACAATGCAAGGTGATATAAGCATACTGTTTTCCAGACTGCTTAAGTGTATTTTAATTTTAGAATATATAGTTCTTCAGTAATGACATTATCAAAAATGTGAAATACACTAAGTCTTCATTTAGTCTTCCAACAAGATTAAAAAATGTTCTAAGTTTTTATGATTAGACTAATTACTTTCTTGCTGCAAGAATAATGTACTCATTTAGAAAGTTGAATTGTCATTGAACAATAGTGAGTACTGATTGTCCAGTACATCAATTCTTTTTTTAATATAAAAAGCAGTACATAATCACAGCTAAAGGATTATGATAAAAATTGGCATGCTCTTTAAAGCAAATTCTTCCCATCTCTAATCACAATTAAAATTTAAATTGGCACCATTCTTAATCCTTGTTCATTTTAAGGTCAGACATATTTTTTAAAATGTTAGTTTTGATGAGAATAGGAAGAGGCTGGAGAGATTGTGCTATTCTACATCCTTTCTTCTGTCATTATTGTGAAATCAGCAGACACTTATGCACTGGCGTGAAAACTGCAAAAATAAAATCCACCCATCATCACAATCTCAGTTAATATGCTGAAACACAATACTTTAGGATTTAAATAAATATGTCCTGCATCTGTCGCAATATGAGCATTTAGATATGGAACATCCACAATTATACAAACACAAATTACATATAATCATTGCTACACATATTCCCAGCATCAGGACAACTATTTGGGATCAGAATAATACCTTTTATAGTAATCAAAAGATTCCATAATCATAGCTGTTTCTTTATCATTTTCTTCACCCTCATTGTTGTGGGAATCATGCCAGCTGAAATAATTTTCATTGACATCATTTGTACTCATTTTCCCATTCATCTCAATATCTTCCTGAAGAATATCCAGATTTTGTTCATTCTCCATTTGAATATCCACGGTTTCTATAATAATTTTATCACTTGCTGTTTTCAAATAGTTGGTCATTCTAAGCAATTTTAATGCCAATAAGTGCAATATAAATGTCAAAGATTCCAAAAGGTTTCTCAGAGCAAATTCAAAGAATATTTGGCCTTAGGGTAATCAGTTGTGTAATATTAATGTTTTCCATTCCATATCCACGAGTGTTTTCCAGTGTTCAAACTTCAATTCAAATATTATTTTAGAAACCTAAGGAAAGAAAAAAAACCAAAACAAACAGTTTGTTTTTGTTCTCTATATTCTTATTAATTAACTGTGATCCAAATAAATCACAACCCTTTCTACATTGGGTCAAGAAAAAGTCATATTTTATTGCTCACATTTACTGCAGAATCTCTGTGAGAGTGTTTCACTACAGAAAATGAAAGAAAAGCAAAGGTATTTTTATGAGTTTACTAAAAAACATGCATATTAAAGAATAAGCCACAGTTAATTGCTATAGCATGTTTAATAGTTTCTACATTAATGCTTTCCTATCAACTATTTCTGTAATAGCAAAAAAATTAGTTGTTATTCTTTTTGCTAATGATATACAGTAGTTTGCAATTGTTGGATGAGAAAAGTGTCAGGAAAAGATGTCTTCCTTGCTGGAAATATATGAAAAATAAGGAGTGGCCCTTTCAACTGTCTGGGATGGAAAGAGTTACCACTGTAACTCAAGTTTATTTATTTATTTAAGTGTCACCCCTTTAGCAACTCTGGGAGGCTTCCAAACATTAAAATTGATAGACATTAATAAAATAAGTAATATTAAGTACAATTAAAAGATGGGAAAGAGAGTAGCATGAAATACATGGGGAAATGGGGTCTTTCCTTAATCTAATAGCCACCTCCAGAATGATGCACCCCATTGGGGCCCCAGACCAACTGGCAGAGCCATGTTTTCAGGACCTTATGGAAGGTCAGTAAGGAAATGTGGATCTCACCTGTGGGGATATGATGTTCCCCACTTGCTGAAATCCCTTGACTAATGGGGTCTGCAGCATGCCCCTTTTACTGGTATGGGTTGGATGGGTCAAGCCCATTGGTGAGACGATTCTTCAGATAACCTGGACCCATGCCACAAAGGACTTTAAAAGTGATAATCAACACCTTGAATTGCTAATGCAGCTCGCAAAACAGTGATGTAACATCGGCCACCCTAGGGACCAAAAGAACTGCCTGTGCCACCACATTCTACACCAGTTGTAGCTTCTGAATACTCTTCATGCACTAGTTATAGCTTCCAAATACTCTTTAAGAGGAACCCCTTGTAGAGCAGGGCTCAATATTAGAACCTCATTTCTAACATTAGTGAATATTAGAAATGAGCGGTACAGAGTTTGTTAGCTTCTAGTATGTACAAATATATATCAATTCAATAACCTGCTTCTCCACACTTGTTTTGAAGCTAATGTTTTAGCAAGTTAGAGCCCTTACCTCCACCCACAAGCCTCTACCATGTAGACTAAAATGAACTGCACCATTGTGTTGATAAGATCTTCATTTATTATAACCAATATATAGAAGAATAAAGTGACAGAGTCCTGTATCAGTATATATATATTTATCAATTTCATATAGCTGCCTATCTCACTGAAGGTGACGCTGGACGATGCACAAACAAATGTATGGATTTGTGTGTATAGATAAACAAATGCATGGATTTTTCTGCTCACAAATGTCTATCAGTGAGTTGCAAAATACCAGACTCCTCTTTATAGCTAATGAGAGCCTTACTGGTTTTCTAAGAAGTGCTACCACAAATTAAAGACCAAAAGAAGCAGCCTTTTCTTTGTTTTTTCTTAGCGGAAAAAAAACTAATTGTAAGCCAAGTGAACTGGACTTATGCCATGTTGCTGGATACAGTGGTTTAACTTTTTCTCCTTTTTCGATTTTCCAAGTAAGCATTCTGCCTCCAGCCCTTTGGTTGAAAAGATAATATGATGGTTAAAGACTTAATATTTTACTCATTTATTGGTCACACATTTATGCTGCAGCATCATAAAACATAACAATCCAATAAAAATGTTCCAGTAACAACTGGTTCTTCTGAAAGTATAAAAATCTTAAAAATAAGAGGTATGTAAATAAAAATTGGAACTACCTTATATTCTAAGCTCTTTAATGAATAAAATTTGTAAAACACTGTGAGACTTCTTAATTTCATATTCAATTTATAATCATGGTCACTAAACATCAAGAGTTGCTTGCATAATTTTAATTTCAGCTACCACGCCTGGGCGTGGTGGAATTATTAGACTATGCTAACCATTGAAGCTCTTTGGGAGTTTTGAGCCAGTCATACACACAAACACACACACACACTTTCCCTGTCACCTACTCTCTTGCTCTCTGCCCAAACTGTGTCACAGATTTGCAGAGGTGTATATTGGGGGAGTACCACCCTGCAATATAGCCCCATACATGAAGCTTAAGGAGCCTGGATATCTCTGCAGGGTTGCTTTGGGGGGGAAACTGGAGAGTTATCTCCCAAAGAAAAATAAATAAATCACTATTCACTCATTAAAAAAGCATTTCACAATACAACTACAAAATTAACATGAAACAAAACCAGGAAAAGCTGTAGCAATTCGTTTTAAAAGACATTCATGATTGAAAATGTAAGTGCAGTTATCCAAACAACTATTCTATCCTTATTCTCTGCTACTGACCTACTAATTTTTTTCTCTCCTAGCCTTTAATGCTCCAATAGCACCTGGCTAGCTAGTTCTCCAAAATCTACTTACCAGTTCACCTACACCAGAGGTAGTCAACCTTTTTATACCTACTGCCCACTTTTGTATCTCTGTTAGTAGTAAAATTTTCTGTAACAGCCCACCGGTTCCACAGTAATGGTGATTTATAAAATAGGGGACAAAACCCCTACCGCCCACCATGAAAGCTGGAACACCCACTAGTGGGCAGTAGGGACCAGGTTGACTACCACTGACCTACACCAAAGTGTAGTGTTCAGACACGACAGCATCTGCCAATTTAATTTAAACATCACACCTAAGTTAGGTCAGTGACCCCGTAGTTAGTTACCTGAGCAGAATCCAGTCGATTGCCTCAAATGACAGACACAATCTTGTACATGTCTAGAAAATTCCATTAAATTCAATGGCACGTATCCCCAGTTAAGCACATATCTAATATTGCAATCCTTACACCCCACAAAACAACAAAAACCGTATCAGATATTCCAATAGAGCGAAGCATAATAGAAATGTTGGCATCTCTAGATTACATAAAAACCACATACTCTTCCTATCAAAGTTTGAGCGCTCCGATCTCCACCATCCTAACCTTTCTCTTGCTTTCATCCGTTCCACAACTCGCCTCGTTTTGTTTCATGTTTAAGTTTTTAAACAAACTGTATCTTTGTTTTCCTTCATTTTCTGTGACTCGTGTCAGGATACTGAGAATAAAGCGCCGCCGCCGCCGACCGTCAAACCGGGCATCCTCCCAGCACTGGTCGCCCCCCTCCCAAGGATCTTGAGCCCCCCCTCCCCCAATTCAGCCGTTCACACTTCCCCTACGCTCCCCGTCTCTCGGTTTTCGCGGAGGGTGGGACGTCCGGACGGGGCGGTCCCACTTCTTTCCCTGCTCCCGGCTCATCCCCTCACCTACTTCCAATATCAGCGCTGGCAGTGGCGGCGAAAGGACGGTCAGTCGACCCACCGGCCAGGCAGCGGAGACAAACTTAAAACTGCCGGTTTCCGAGTCCTCTCTCAGCGGAGAGACCCAAGGAAGGAGAAGAAGAAGAAAAGGCGGAGAGGAACGGATTGTCAGGCGTATCCTGCCTCTACGAGCGCCCCCTTTCGGCGACCGCCTTCCGTCTGCCCTCCTCTCAAGCACCGCTGAGCTCGGGTTTCATACCTTCAGAAACGTGACCCGGCCTGAAAAAAGCAGCTCGCGCAGGCAGCGATTGGCTGAAGGAATGGTTTCTCTGTCCAAAGTGTGGGCGGGCGCACCTCTGAGATAGCTGTTATTAGCCGCGCCGGGCGTCAGTCCTGTTGTATAATCTTCACGTGTGACTCCATGTTTTCTTTCGGGGAATAAAGCTTGCGGAACCTTTTAGCTGACGCGTTTTGGCAGATGGCGTTTCCTTCGCTCGTCAGTTCCAATCTTCTCCTATTGAGGGAAAGATGCACCCGAAGGGTGTGGCGGAGAGCGTGCGAAATGATCTGCGTCATGCTTTGGCTGTGTTGGGAATGGGATAGGTCTTCAAACTTGGCAACTTTAAGACTTGTGGACTTCAAGTCCCAGAATTCTCCAGCCAGCACAGCTGGGTGGAGAATTCTGGGAACTGAAGTCCGCACATCTTAAAGTTTGCCAAGTTTGGAGACCTAGGCATTATTGGAACGCATGGGGTGGGGGCTACGGTGACTGAAATGGGCGGGTTTCATACGACACGCTTTATCTGTGTTTACTCAATTCTCATGACGCGATAAGCTAAACCCGGGTATGAGGTTCATGAAATTGGTTCTGGTAGCGCGTTCGTGAGGGGAAGGATTGATTTTCCTTCTCTGTTGTCACCAAACGGAAGGATAAATATTTGTTATTTTGTTTTAATCGGTGTAAAGTAGGACGATTGCGTAATTGTTAGGGAAGTACTCCCAGATTACTGCCGCTTTTTCTGATAGAAGCAGAAATCCTGCCAGACTACAGTACTGTGCGTTTGGTCACTTCATGGCAACTTGATATTTTAATTTAACAATGTGGAAAATGGTCGGGGGTTGATGAATTTCCCATGTAGTCTACATCTCCGGGGTGTTGAGTGGTCTTCTGTCCAAATGTTCACCTGCTCCAACCTTGATTAGCTTTTTGAGATCAGAAAAAATCAGCTAATTTGCTATGATGTGCCTGATGCCAAATTGGAGGAAAATTGTAAAAAGTAGAATGAGATACTGCGGTACAGTTTTGTGGTGTTGCCAGCAGCTGCCAGTATTTGGTGTTGGTGCAGTATATTGGATTTTTTTTAAAGAAGTAGAAACATTAAGGGCTGGTAGCAACTTTTACGACTAACAAATTTTATTCAAAAGTGTAAGCTTTCATCAGCTGAAGTTCACTTTAGATGCATTAATTAAAGGATTTAAACTGAGGTGAGGCATGAGGGGAAAGGAGGCACAGGTTGGCTGTGTGGATATGTTACAGTTGCCTAGTTATATCATCCACAGGTATTTTAACAATTAAAATTGTAATGTATTAAAAATCCATTGTTTGTTTTGACTTGAAATTGCCTGAAACCTTTTCATATATATGAATTCAGCAAATTCTTAGTGGTGAAGTCAGTCCCATTTGCTCTAGACTCTTCTTAGAGGTTGAAATACTCATACTATTTTCCTTGCTTTGATGGGTGGCTGTGCAAACAAATATGACATCACATTGCCTAGAACAGATCTAAGAGAGACCAAAATGAGAGATAACTTATTTTTTCTGATAAATCCTTTTGAGTCTTTACTAATTCCAACACTCCTTTTTTTGTATTTTATATCAAGACACAAAAAGGAGAAAAGAGAATTGTTTCCATACCTTATTGCAAACTGGTGTACAACACCGTTGATGTTAAAATGTTAGTGCAAACTACAAAATATAAAGAACTCTATATTTTATCTTGAGATTGGATCTATTGGTTCTTTTGTTTCTTTTACATTTTTGCTTCCAATTATAGATGGAAATTCTCAGCAAATCAGAAAGAAATACTTGTTTTGATTTTTAAGAAAAGGCGAAAAGAAAAATATTCAAAAAAAGTTATTTAGGAATATGTATTTATAAAATATTTCTACAGATATTCTTTTTCTAAAATTGATAGGTTTTTTTGCATAATGTTAAATAGTGCCATACTTCTAAGAACACGGAATATTCCTAAAAGGTTCAGTACAGATCAGTAACAAAACCAGTGTTTTAACTGCTTCAGTAAATATTTTTGTGGAGCTCTTTTTTAATTCTACTATCATTAAAAAAAACAAATTAATGATGTGTTTACCTTTCTCTTTTCCACCATGTAAGTCTTTAGGAGTAATCTTGTAATCTAGGATACTTGGGTGTAGTTTCTGGACTTGCTGGCACCGTGGTTATGTAAAAGTTGTAATGTGATGACTCTCCATGCCATGTAATTTTGTTTTGTATTTTTGTTGATATTACCATGTCAGCTTTATCCAGAAATTCATTTTCTTTTAGAAATAATAACAAACATGAATAATACCAAGGAGTACAATCTGGATGGCTACAGGAAATGCAATGTTTAATTATCTAAATACTTCCTTCACTAATTAAATTAAAGGAAGTTGGTGACATGAAATTGCAAATATGTACAAATATTTACTTGTCTTGTAGGTCACTGCCCAACTAGATAATCTATAGAAGTAATCAACAGAGACCCTTTAAAGGAAAAAATCCTGAATCCTGAAGAACTCCCAATTCCTTTTAAAGTTTTTGGATTAAAAGAAAAAGAATTAATGGTGCTTCTTCTGCAGTTCTATTAATTACATCACCCTTTACTACTGTAAAATACAGTTTTTAAAAACTTGTGTGTACTACACTTTAACAGCTAGCATAAGCAACAAATATGAGGGAACGGATGTGAGAAGTAATAAAAATGTAATATCATCTGAGTTAGTAAGTAGTGATCTCGTGGAATCAACATAGCCTACAAGCCAACTAAACCCCTTCAAAACACCCTAAGTAAATCAAAAGACCAAGCAGCCCCAGAAGGAAAAACAGAAGTGATCTACAATGTACAGTGTAATGACTGTAACAACTACTACATATGACAAATAGGCATACATTAGACTGGCAAAACGCCCCTATGAACACAAATTAGCACATTTCACAACAACGTACAAACTTAACCATAGTTTCAACTGGGAAACTGACCATACGAGACCATACAATAGAGTTGGTCATGATGGTGAATATTCTCATATTGATATTAGCTTTGCTGGAATGTCTGTTTGATCACCAGAGGTCAAAGGAAAGTGGTTCTTTTTTGAAGTATGAAAGCATATAAAACACCATAATCCTATTATAGGAGTCTTTAGTATTGTGATGATTTGTTTCTTGATTTAATTAAATAATGTAGAATAAAGTAATAAAAATAGTAATATAGTATGTCCATGTTCTCCATAATCTAGGATAATGCAAGTAGGGAAGGATGCTTTCAGTTCTTTTTTGGGGGGGATTTAACTTTTCAAACAAATAAAGTAAAGTAAAAAATGGTTTAAAACTCAATTTTCCAAAACTTCATCAGGAAGTTGCTAAGAAAAAACAGGATGGGAAGGAAGCAAGAAAATAAATAAAAATGGAGCAGATATTTCCGCCATAACTGCCTAATTCTAAGCCTTTCTTACTTGCTTCTCCATCCTTTTAGCTGATGGAAGAGTTCTAGACTAGAGGACTTAAGCTTTTGTGATTCTCCTCCATTGTTGAACCACCAGTGTACCTAATCCATCATCCTCCACTTAGAGACAAACAACCTACTCTCCAATAAACAATTTGGTTTCAGAAAAAAACTATCCTGTAATCTGCAACTCTTACACTGCAAAAACATATGGACGACACAACTCGACCAGGGCAAAGCAATAGACGCAATCTACATAGACTTCTGTAAAGCCTTTGATTCAGTGGTACACGACAAACTACTCCTAAAAATAAAATCCTATGGTATATCTGGACAACTGAATAACTGGATAGAAGCATTCCTGTCAAACAGACAACAAATGGTCAAAATCGAGCGTCCTATCAAATCCAGTACCTGTCAATAGTGGTGTCCTCAGGGCAGTGTTCTAGGACCAACTCTCTTCATACTCTACATAAACAACCTCTGTGATCTTATTAAGAGCAATTGCGTTCTCTTCGCTGATGATGTAAAGCTGTTCAATACCACAGACAATACTGCTACCCTACAAAAAGATCTTGACTATGTATCCGAATGGTCAAACAAATGGCAACTTCAAATCTCAACAAATAAATGCTCTGTCTTACATATTGGCAAAAAAAATCAGAAAATAAAATACAAGCTGAATAGTCAAGACCTTGTTGATGACCCAAGCTCTGTAAAGGACCTTGGAATACTCACTTCTAATGATCTGAGTGCTAGAGCCCACTGCAACTACATAGCCAAAAAGGCATTAAGAGTTGTTAACCTAATCCTACGTAGCTTTTCTCTGGTAATATCACACTACTAACCAGAGCATACAAAACATTTGCTAGACCAATACTCGAATACAGTTCATCAGTCTGGAACCCTCATTATGTATCTGATATTAGCACAATTGAGAAAGTCCAGAAATATTTCACAAGAAGAGTTTTCCACTCTTCTACTCGTTGTAGAATACCTTATGCCACCAGACTTGAAATTCTAGAACTAGAAAACCTTGAATTACGCCGTCTTCGGTCTGACTTAAGCATGGTATATAAAATCATACATTGCAATGTCCTACCTGTCAATGAATACTTCAGCTTCAACCATAACAACACAAGAGCACACAATAGATATAAACTCAAAGTAAACCGCACCAAACTTGATTGCAGGAAATACGACTTCAGCAATAGAGTGGTCAATGTCTGGAATACTCTACCCGACTCTGTAGTCTCTTCCCCAAACCCCCAAAACTTTAACCTTAGACTGTCTACCATTGACCTCACCCCTTTCCTAAGAGGTCTGTAGGGGGCGTGCATAAGCGCACCAACGTGCCTACCGTCCCTGTCCTATTGTTTCTCTTATTCTTTTATTTTTCTTATATGTACCCATTTCATGTATTCACAACTATGTATACACTTATACTTATTATCTTGGAAACAATTGACAAATCAAATAAATAAATAAATAAATAAAATAAATAAATAAATGTAGTTGTTAATGATAAGGCTTCTTTCAATTAAGGCATAGTGAATTTTTCCTTCTAAACTAAATGTTCAAATCCATGACAGAATGAGGTTACTGCATTGGTGACTCACTGCCTCATAACTGGATTTAACACTCACAAACAACATGTAATTGGACTGCCATGGTTTTGCTTTTTCATTCACAGATGAGGCTTTTTAAATGCCATATCAGTAGGAAGCTGCAACTGCAGAGAGAGAGTTCAGTACCTTTTATGTTTAAAGTTGTGGACTTTTTTTTCTTAACAAAGAAAAAAAAAATGAACGCTTGATAATTCGGAGCTTCTGTAATGGATGGTAGGAGAAAAATATTCTGGGGAAAAAATACATGTAAAATAGAACAGGCACTATCAAGTTCTGATACTGCCTTAAGCAGATTGTTTTATATTGTTGTTGTTGTTATATTAGTTTGCTGCCCATCTCACCATGTATATTTCTGTACATTACTTGAATCTAAGAGTAAATCCACTAAAAGCAATAGAACCTAAGGCATGCCTAATGTAAGCTTCTTATTTATAAAGGGTCTACTTTAACTAAGTCTGGACCCTACCCATTGAATTAATGTTCATTTATACAGTGGTAATTGTTGTAAACTATTTTTAAGAATTAGAAACAGGTTCAAAACTCCTAGTTTGAAAAGAATGAGAGAAAAAATTGTAACTGAAACAGAGCTACAGCTTATATGATTTTGTTTAGTTCCTTCATTCCTACCCATTCCTTGTTGCACACCCTCAATAAACTTGATTGCTTGACGTAGGGCTATAAAAGTCTGGAGAACTAAAGTATCAAAGAGTGAGATCCTTCTGCACCATTAGTGGAAAGAAGGTATCATTTAAAGTTTCACCTATCTCTTCTAAACTGGCACAGCATAGGGTGAGGTGGGGTATGGGCTCAGTGTCTGTATTTCCTCATCATTTGAAGAATCCATCTAAGAGATTTGTCCTGAAGTAGAGAACTCTTACAGTCCTATACCTGAGGCATCTAAAACAGGAGTGTCAAACTGGTGGCCAGAGGGCCAGATGCGTCAAACGCAGGCCACGCCTACCCCAGGTCTGCGAAGGGAAAAACATTGTGATATGTCACATGATGGCAATGTGACGGTGCGAGTTTGACACAAGTGGTCTAAAACATAGATTCATGTTAAAATCCCAGGTTGAATTGCATGTTTCAATGAATTCCTAAGTGAAAGGAATCCGATGCAACATCTATGCAATGCAGAGTTGAATATAGCAGTTTCCTGCAAATGTGAATGCAAAGTTATTTGTGGTGCAGTTGTTTACAGATTCAGAATAACAACTAGTGAATATGACAAGTGCAAATGTACTACAGTATTATGCTAAGACATTTTAATGAAAAAAATAACAAATTTAATTGGCTCCACAATGAGTGAACTTCTGAAATCAAGTTTCACAAATTCAGGATTGCAACAAGTCTTGAGACCAAACTAGCTATGATAATGCTTAGGCCTAATACAATTTGCAAAAAAAATGATAAAATACAGCTTTTACAAGAATCCTCATCAAGATGATAATATTACTGTCCCCATTATTTTAGATACTTTGGTATAAGCAGAAGTTTAGGATTTAATTTGAAGCTATGCCATGCAAGATTGTGTAGTACTTTATCCATAAGATCAATCTGGAAGCATACAGTCCTAAACCATGCAGCCCATTTCACCAGACACTGCTTTTTTCAACTCTGGTGTAAGACAAGTAGAGCAGTTGGAAATTTGTGGCTTCTAGATGGTCAACCATAATTACCTGTATAAGCAGTGATATGAAATGCTGAGAGTGGCAGTTCAGCAGCACTTTGAAAAATACAGCTTTCTATTATGATTTGCAAAGCATGTCTAGGCCAAAATGATTTTCTACAATAAGGGAGGAAAAAAGAATATTAAACATACCAAATTTTCTTGTCCTGCACCACTTTATCCTATACCTAGCTATACAGCATTGTAAATACAGATATTTCAGTTCAACAGACTGAAAACAGGAGCAACAGTTAGTACCATACATTTCTGTTTAATTAAGGTTGAGGGTGTCTGGAGTTTTCTATAATTTACAATATGAAAACATGAAGCACAATTGAAAAACAGGTTCTCATCAGCCTGAATTAATTACAGTTTCTCACACTATTTTTATAATTAAATAATGTCTTTAAATATCAGCATGTATATACATATTGATCCCTTTATCATTTCAACAAAATATCACATGCTGAACACAAGTCTAATGGAAGCTGTGGACAAGGATAAATCAAGTATTTGCTTGCATATAAATACTGTTGAGTGACCTTAGGAATCCAGTCACGAACTCACAAACTGCTTCAAAAGTTAACAATGATGTTTGCCCCAGATTTCACTGGATTTAATTTTGTTGCCCAAGCTACCCATATCTTGGAATATTGCAAGACATTGCGAACCCTTGCCTTAAAAATCTCTTGTAAGTTTTTAAGGTATTATTTGTATTCAACTTGAGGAATGGGAAGGGTACAAGCTTTGTCCTCTTAATTATGCTTGAGTCATATCATAGGATTATCATAGCTCTAGATATTGCTATGAATCTGTTTTAAACTGCTGTTATAAAGATCAGTTCTTATGAATCTGAGGTGGTTTTTATGGTATAAAAGGTGCCTAATTTTAAAAACAACTTGCCATTATTTAATATCCTTTCAATCAAAGCCCATTTGCATCATCCCTTTTATTTTTATCTGATGATTCTTTGTCATTCACATGAAATAGCTTTCAAGAATGAGCATTTTTAAAGCATTTTTAAAGAACAGCATTCTCATAATTTAAGACACAGCAAGAAATTAATGTATGAAACTAATTTGGCAGTAGTTTAACTGGCACGCTATTTTTCTAGAAACAGCACACATCCCCAACAAAATCAAAACAAATCCCTGAAAACTGAACCCTAAACAAACCTTATACATTGTTGCAAGCAACCAGCCCCAAGACGTAAACATTAAATTTCAATTTCATTTGTGGAATTAACAGTAAAGTTGAACGTAGCCACATCAAGCCATTTGAACTTAGTATTTCAGGTGCAGAAATAAACTGGGGGGGAAAAGAATGAAAATATTGTTAATCTGTATGTTCTCCTAGTTTGAGAAATGAGATTTGTCTGCTGAGCAGACAGATGCACAGCAACATATTTTTAGCAATAATGGATAACACATAGAAATAAAATAGTCATTTCCATTCTCCAGATTTAAAACAAATGTCTTAAATTGGGAACTATCTCATTCAATAAAATCACAAAAATTTTACTAAAATTGAGACCATGACTCACCTCTGCTTCATGATTCATGCCACCAAAATGGTGCCTTATTTTCATCTATAGACTTAGCAAATTCTATTTCTACAGTAAATCCTGGAGATTTATATTCCAGTCACTACTTTAAAAACTAAACAAATGAATAAACTTCAGAGAATCAATGTAAGCTTTTTTCTTCTTTCTTTCTGAGACTTGTTTGGATTTCACTAATTGATGTGCTTTGAATTGGAGAGAGCTAACAATTTAGGCTCTTTTTAAAACAAGAAATTACCGTATTTTTCGTACTATAAGACGTACTCCCCCCCCCCAAATGGAAATGTCTGTGCTTCTTATAGAGTGAATATTGCGGCGGGGCGGGGCGGGGGGGTTGGTGAAGCACTGTTTGCTGCTGTTGCCTGTAACTGCTGTTCGCTGCCACCGGGGAACTCTGGAGCCTTTGCTGCGAGCAGCTGATCAGTGTTTGGATCGGCCTCCCGGAATACCGCAAATCAGCTGTTCTAGGCAGCCGAGATCACTGCCGCTCGCCATCACTAATTGTTTCTGTTTGCTGCTGCTGTTTTCCACTGTCACCAATCGCTGCCAATCGGCAACAGCGATCAGTAGTGGTGGTGATGGGTAGCAATAAGTGGCAATTCTGCCGCCTAGAACAGCTGATCAGCAGTATTCCAGAAGCCTGATCCAACCACCAATCAGCTGCTCAGCAGCGAAGGCTCAAGCATTCCCCGGTGGTGGCAGCAGCTCAGCTCAGCTCAGTTGACTGGTGGTGGGCGCAACGGAATGGAGCCCTGCCGAGCCACTTGCTGGGGCTGCGATTACGTGCTGAAGCTGACAAGGCTGTTGCTTGCTACAAGGATGCTAGCCAGATGAATACCGGATGGATGCTGGGAGGCAAAGGCAGATTTTTCCCCCTTGTTTTCCTCCTCTAAAGCTAATGTGCAGGTAGTTCAGTCTCTCCACCTGTTCCGTATTACCAATATTCAACCAAATGAGAAATGGGAGTAATTTGCTTCAAAGCTGCCATGTTTTCACATTAAATGATTTGATTTTCACAATGCAAAAGGAAAAGAAAACCGGTCATTAAAAAAGATGTTCAGAGGAAATCAGGTTAATTAATCCACTCTGCTGAAATGCTGATCATAAGGGAAAAAAGTCATATTGATACAACCATTGCCATTTCCTTCTAATTAAAATAATAAGTATAAAGAGTGCTCAGCATAGCAGATCAGTACAGGTAGTGTTCAAATTAAAACTATAACTGAATCCAAATTTTTGGTTGCTAAGCGAGACAGTTAAGTGAGTTTTTCCATTTTTCAATCATCTTGCCATAGTTAATTGCCATAGTTGATCAAACAGTGTTACTAACTTAACAATTGCCATAGTGATCATTGCAATTGTTAAGTTAGCAACACTGTTGTTAAGTAAATCTGGCTTCCCTATTGATTTTGCTTGTCAGATAACAATCTTTTGTAATATCGCTTTATAGAAGTGGGGAAGGAGACAATGCCTAGAAAATTTGTAAATGCTCTGATCAGTCATTTATTCAGAAGTGTTGACTGATCATTATAATGGTCAATCAAAATGAACATGAAATGAAGTCATTCAAAATGAACATTTGTGTTACTCAAAATGAACATTTGTGTTACTCAAAATGAACATTTGTGTTACTCACTTATAATTATGATAAGAATGATTGCACATAATACACCCAGGATAATGATCATCTAGAAAGTGAAAAACAAAAAACAAAATAATTAACCTCAAACTTGGTATTAAAAGGTAACTTAGCTTTTATTTGAATGGAAACACTACAGGTGTGCCCTTTATATTATGACTACAATATTTAGAAGGTGCAATTTAATCTTTAAAAAAGATTGATTAAATAAGCTCCTTGGGGTGAATTTTCAAGCTGAACCTTCAGATGAATTCAAGGTGTCAAATTATATTAAAGTGTTTCTGAATTACTTTGGAGAGGTAATTCAAAAATTCATTGAAGGCAGACAGCTGTGGAAAAATACAGGACCCATTGTTGACATAGCAAGAAAAGAAAAATGGTAGGAAAATAAGTCTGAATTAACAATGAAAAAATGATGCCCCTCAAACTTCAATGAATGAGATAGGATGGTTGGATAACAGAAGCCAGATCTGCTGCAGCTGTAGCGTACAATACAAAGGAGTTCTAAAGTTCCTTTGTATAGCTCTGAAAAAGAAAATGATGTTGCCCTTCAATTCAATGGGAAGTGGAACACCTTATTTACTGCATCATGGTACCACTTTGCTGTATTTACTGGAATTGAAGCATTGCAGCACTGTTCTCACAGCTCTAGGTGCTGTTGTTCTCAGGTGGGTTTTCATAGTAGAAAGAATGTGTATAGAGGAAAAACAATAACGTTAGAAAATTATTTTTGTACAACCTGGAAGCAAGTCCTTGTATGAAACAAAAAGAAACATAATGTTTGTGCAGAATATAACATTATGATGTGTTCAAAAAAAAAAAGGGTGGTTTTATTTTTTAGAAAGCCAAAAAATAGGTCGGCCCCCCTTAGGGGAACACCCCCCCCCCCCCCACCCCCCCCAGAGGGGACCAAAGGGGAAAACAAACCCCCCGGGGGGGGGCAAACAAACAACACCCCACCCCCCCACAAAAAAACCCCCCCCCAACAAAAAAACCCCCCCCCCCCCCCCCCCCCCCCCCCCCCCCCCCCCCCCCAAAAAAGAGGAAAAAACACAGGAGGGCACCCCCCACCACAACCCACACCCCCCCCGCTAGATAAGCCTAAACTATCTACAGTAGTCTATTTAGAGATTAGACATAGCCTGATGTATATTTTAGTACTGAAGAGAGAAAAATATAGTGAAAAAAGAATCAGTAACTGGAAGTGATTAGAATATCCATCTAATCAATAGGAGGTATATTACATGCAGATATGTAAAGTAAATTTTGCTAAACAAGGAAAGGAGGTAAAAATGCAGAATTTCTTTGCTAACTTTTCCTATATCTGCCATCAGTTATTTTGTAAGAAATAAACAATCTATTTTATGCATAAAGTGTAACTACAATATTTTCAATAAAATGTTCTTTATTATATATTATATAATAAATTTATAAATAAATATATAATATGTAATAAATATATAATATTGTAACCTCAACTCCTACATTTTTACCAAACTCTAAAATTCTTGATCAGGAGTATATACATTTTCATTTTAATTGACTAACACAGTGAATTTAGGCTGATGTTTGTCCTTATTTCTCTTGGACTAAGGTCACATTGTATCATATGGTAGACAAGTATACCTTACAGTTTTTCCACCAGTATTTCCTCTTCAGCTTAGCTGCACTGGTTTCAAATTGTGAGGCCCCTGCTTGCAAAGCATCTGCTCGGTTATCAAGTTCTGAAAGCTTCTGATCTCTTTCTAGTACTTTGTCCACGTTGACCCTCATGATGTCCACCACCTGAAAATGGCACAGTGTTTAGGAAATCTACTTATAAAGTATTGAAGTAGAATCACTTTTTCAACATCTGATGAAGGAAAGATAATTCTAAGATAAAGCACAACCGGCTTACTGAAAAAAAGTATACAAGGCAACTTTATTTGAAATTTCAAAGGTTGTCATAGGTTTATACTGAACAAAATCTACCAATATCTTTTCTAACATACCTTCTAGATGTAGACATTAAATGTATGCAAAAAAGGTGAGGATGTGTTTGTTGGCATTGTCTAATTTGTGCAGGGTCCAAAAGGCTAAGAATTAATCATAGTCAGTATGTCATTAGAACAATTTTGGGAACCAGGAGCTCAAGGAGCAGGAACTTCAGAGACTGGGTAGGAAGACATCTTCACATTGTCCTTCTGTTAATTTATTATGAGCAAGAAGGTAAGAATTAGACTACTGAATCGAGAAAATGGTCACATTATTTAAAGCACTTTTTATATTAAATAAATAAAATTTTCTTTATGGAAAAAGAAAAGATTAAGATCAAACAGTTACTTTTTGTAGTAAGATGGGTTAGTAAATGAAATTGGGTCTTATAAAGTAATGAGGCCACTTTGTTTGTGTTTAAAAATAAACTTTATTTAAAATAATTCATAGAAACATTGCCTTGTGAAAAACACCAGGCTTCTCGATCTGAGCTGATGTTACTATAAGGATTATATTTGCAGGAATCTAAAAATATTTGCTCCTAAATAGACTAAACAGATCCAAGTTTTTCATTTTTAAAATCTATCCATAGCCACTTCACTTGCTATGTCTGTTTAGCATTGTTTTTCCAGTGTCCCTTTCTTTGTAAAACCAGTTGGAAGTGCATTTTGTAAACAATTTTGCATGGGTGTCCTAAATTCTGGACAATTGAAGATTCTTGTAGATTTTCAAATCACACACCAAATAATGTTTGACTATATTAATTGTATCATTTCTTAATGTGCTAACAGTGCCTTATTAATATAGACTGTTTTTGCCAAAGGCTCTTACAGACAATTAATGTAACATCTCTATACAATGTATTTGAATACATGCAGCACTAGATTCTGTATGTAAGTGTGTAGTGCCATCTACGGGATTGGTTTAGTAGCATTGCACTGAGACTCCCATGACTCCCATTTATTTCTGGATTCATGCATTATGCTAAACCATGATTAGTTAACTATGATTAGTGAACTACTGCAATTTAATTGAGCTGACAATATAGTAAACAATAAACCATGATTTCTTAGCTGCAATGGCTTGGGTTATCACAATGTGTTACCTCAGACTTGAGGGAAAAATTGCCTTACATAACGCACTAACTTAGCCAGTGATTCATCCAAGTAATACACAATTATTTTGTACTTTTTCAATCTCCAAATATTTGTTTCAAGGACACTGTATTCTCCAAAACCACTTAAGTATTTTTCAGAAAACCCACTACAGAAAAAGTTTCTTTGTGTTTCTGATTGATCATGGAGCATGTGATAAACAGTGGCATGATATTTCTGTGTTCCCACTTGTTGATTGTGCCAATGTTTAGAGCTGTTTAGAGCATTCTTCTGTACCATAGAGAATTTTCATCTAAGGAAACCAATAGATTTATCTGCACCTTGAGTCTTAAATTCTCTTTTAATTGCACAGCTAGTATTTACCATGTTGAACTCCTTGATCATTAATGAATTGGTGTTCTTTTTTCTAGATTATTAGCTTTACATACATATTAAGTATTTTGCTGCAGTTATCTTTAAGTTCTAGAATGCCAGAATGCTTAACAATTATTTGACCATTAAACCATAAACATAACCATGTTTCTATGTTTCTATAACCTGTGGCCTGATACACTTCCATGTTTTATCCATGTTGGAAATTTAAAAATCATAACATCTACAAATATGTTTTGGGTGAACTCACCTCATTCACTTGAGCCTGTGTCTGCTGCAGTCTCCGATTGCTGGTCATGTTGCTCTGAGAGGAAATTTCTGGACTGGAAGCAGAACCTTGGAAAGGAATTGGAGCTGACCTAAAATAGAAATCAGCCAATATTACTTTAAAAGATATGTCTTTATTTTTTGTTCTAGCTTCTTTAATGGTTTCCAGTTTTGAAACCCATTTTGTTTAGTAATGTCACACTCTTCTCTAAAGCTTATGTCTATTGTCTTCCCCTGTTAAAAAACCTCATAATGATCAAGTTTGAATTGTTCGGTGGAAAAGCATAAAATTGTCTGCAGAATTTGTATAATGAAATCTGTAACACTATCATTTAAAAATACTGTCCTGTAAAGCAAAGTGTGAATATAAGCAGCAAATATATTTACACCAAAGACTTGTCAGCCACACATTTTGCATGGCAGGGAAAAAGTGTCAACTTATGATAAACTCCAAAGGACTTATTTAAAAAAATCACACAATTAATGCTTGGATGGCCAATGATCTTAAGAAAAACAAAGGGAAATGCAAATCAAATCAAATCATTGTAATAATTGTACTTCATCAAATTAATTACATACATAATTTTAATAGACAATGCTAAGGAAGGATGCTTGCAAATCTACATTCCACTAGCTTAGATTCCATTTGTGCATCTCTTTTCTCAGGTTGAAAAATACATTTATATTTCAGCCAACTGATTCTTTTAAAAATGAATGTATTGCTTGCTTCAAGCATTTTTCATGTATTGTTTTCCTCCAATTTTCAGTTTATGAGATAAATGTATCATTTTTCTCATGACTGCATTTATAGTTCTTAAATCTACACCACTGGGAATGATAAGGGAAAGGAGTGGCTGGTATTGGCATTTTTAAAAAAATAAAAGAATGTATAACTGTAAAATGAATGACAGATTCCCACGGCCCTTCATGTGTTTGCTTTCATGCAGAGATGTCTGCAGGATATGGACAAAAATGTCAAGATTGGTAGCCATGAAGGTCTGATCAAAGTTCTGCACATTTACATTTACAACATGCATTCATTGAACATAAAAACCAAGCAAAGACATTTGACTTTTTTGATTAATACCATGCAGACATCTCTGCTCCCAGCATTTCTTATTACTGACCATGCAGACTGATGTTGCTGGGAAGTACAATTCAGAAACACTTGGAGACTAGAAACTTGCCAACTATTCTCCTTCAATGTCTATGTAAATAATAAAGTAAAATTCCAGTAGTCTAGGTTCATCATCTCTTGCAAATTGGTTAATAAACATAAACAATACATATCAATAATTCATTATTTATTACAATAGTTCATTATTTATTATTAAAAGTATTTTAGAGAATGGCTTTGATGCTGCCATGATCAGGCCAATTGCAGAAGTTGAAAACTTTTGCAGCCCACACCACCAAATCAGATGTCATTGTCATCCAAGAGTAATAGTATAAAAGAACATAAGTCCTTCACATAACAGAAAAGTAGAATATCAGTAATGAAAGTTTGTATTCAACTAGCAATTCATTGCTTGGAATGCAGTCATAGCACACATTTTGTGTATGATTATAACCCACAAAGCCACAAAGTAAGACAGGAATTATGTGACACAGTGCATTGTGTTCTAGTTTAGCTATCTTAGTCACCTACATGGCAGAGACATTTCCTATGCAGTTTTCAGTGCTAACATTTCCAGATGGTTTTGACTTACAAAAGTCCTAAATGTTCTGTTTACTTTTTTCTTTACTTAAAAAAGTATGGTTTACAATGAACCAGTAATTTGATGCTGAAGATTTTGCTGTGTAGCATATCCAACCCATGGAAAACTATGATTAATAGGTGTGAATATAATACAAGTTGATGATTGGGGTTGATGATTGGAGTAGAGGATTAGATTGATACATAGACAGATAGACATCAGCTGAGCTGAGTAGGGGAGTTGGAATATCACAGAGGAAAGTTTATCTAGCTGGAATAATAAATAGAAGAAATAAATAATTCTAATAAATAGAAATGCTGTTATGTCGCATTGTTATTCATATTAAAGATCCACTATATTAATAAAATAGTGTTCAGCACAAAAATATAGTCTTTGTTTAGTGAATTGCTTCATACAGTGATGACAGTGATGATAAAGCAACTATGACCAACATACACATTTATGACCCTCTGTAAAGGAAAAGAAAGCTGAAGTAAGATCAAAAACACAGTCACAGTTTCACTTAGCAACTGCTTCATTTAATGACTGAGGTGATGGTTCCAAAAGTGGCCACTAACTGAGGACTGAATAAGCAATTGGAGTAAGCAATTGGAGACTAATGTTTCAGAATGAACAGAATTCACAATGAACAGAACAGACTCAATTTTTTCTACTTTGGACATATAGTATGTGAAAACTTAGCTTTCTAGAGAAGGATCTAATGGTGGGAAAAGGAAAACGAGAAACAAAGAGGATGACCAGCAACCAGGCAACGAGTGCACTATTGGTAGATCTGAAAGACCAGGTTATGGAGATTGTCAAGGAGAACATCTATCTATGTCAACAATGATTTGATGGCACATAATCAATCATGATTTCCTGAAGTGTCATTTTGGTTTTTCATATGAAGATCATCTACAGTAGAGTAATAAACTAGCTGGAGTAGAATAGTGAGTGCTGTTGAGAACCACTGATTTAAAATAAAACATATTAAAGGAGTAGTATTTTAGTACTAGTGGTAGTAACAACAATTAATGCAAGAAATTATTAGGATGTTTACTTAGGAAGGGTTCCATTAGCAATATAGACTGTTTCATAAATCTGGCATTGGGTACAGACATTTGAAGCTACAGGATCAGTAGCATATTTTTGTGTTGAATTAATACGGCCATGCTGGAATACAGACAAACAAGTTAAATCTAGCTGCAATATTAGCAGTTTATGTAATTCTACAGCAGGAAATGGGTGCCTTAATCACTACAGAACACTCTCACAAACAAAAGTATTTGATGTCATCCTGTCGTCTTACATACACAAAGCTAGGCAACAACATCAATAGCAGGAACTGCAGAACAAGTTCAAAACTGCTGGAAAGGTACAGGAGATTACATTAAACCCAGCAGAATCTGGAAAAGACAGATGTACAGTTAAAACACTTTGCTCAAGATTCAAAGATGAAACAAATATAAATAGACTTCCAAGCCTCTAGTTATTCAGAAAGATACTATAAGGGAAGAAATATTCTAACTGTTATTTATGTTTGGTTTCCTAGATGAATAGAATGAGTCTTCCAGTCACATGGAATGAAATGCTTGTCTTGGCTACTTGAACACAATAATAATGAACACACATAACAATGAACACACGTGTATTCTGAAGCTACTAAAGACACTCTATGAAATATGCTAAGCAATCAAATGCATACTGTATTTACAAAGAAGGGAATTACACGGCAGGACTCTGCATGCTTTGCATTAACGTGAAACAATCATTGAACATGCCTTTTTTTACTGGCATAGATTCAGTAGGGCTAGAACAATTGGCTCTTCAGATTGTAATATAAATATTTACTATCTGCTGCTACTTTTAGCTCCTGAGTGCTGGAAACAAGCTTGTGCAAACATATGAACAAAAGCAATTAACAATGTGAAATATATGCCCAAATCTGAAGTTTCCTTGTATATGCTATCAATTCCCTGCCAAGTAATTGATTTGCCAGTTATTTTCCAAACACAATAAAAGATTAATCTAAAGACCTGTCTACCTGAGAGACCACCTAATTTGTATGAAACTGTCCAGACTATAAGATTAGCATGAAAAGTTATCTTAATGATGCCTGCAATTTCATAGGCCAAATAATCAGACAAGTGTGTAAGACATTTCCCTTTTTATTCTCAGTTGTCCATGTTATTGTATCTTGCAACTTCAAGAACATCTTCAGGGAAAAGGTGAAAACCTGGCTGAAATAATGGCAGAAATATTGGCAAAAGCACTGGAAATAACCAAAGAAAAGATGATGGAAGGGATGGATGAAGTGTTTTGTGTCTATACAAGATATGCAACAAGGAATAGACTACCAAGAGAAGTTCCCATTAGATTTACTGAGAAGAGATACTCCAGGTGGTGAGAGAGAAAACACTAAAATATAAAGAAAAAAATTGTGGTGCTGAAACAGATACCAAGAAGAGTAAGAGAGATGAGAAGAGAATATTTATTCTTGACTAAAGTGTTACTTAAAAGAGGAGTAAACTATAGATGGTTGATGCCAGAAGGCCTCTTGTTCACTTGGCAGGAACAAAGACACAGAATTGACACAGTTGAAAAAGCTGAGCTATTCTACTTAGAATACTTTAAAGGAAAAGAGGAAGAAGAAAGAAAGGAAGAGTCACTACTTGAATTTCAAAAGGAGTGTATAGCAGTAATTGAAAAAGAAAAAGAAGGTGCAGTAGGCGGTGAAATCAGAGAACAATGAGAATTGAGATCTACTAGAGCAATAAAACCCTCTTATAAAGCTTAACATAAATGAACTCTATTTGGCTACTAAAAGAAGGAAAGTATTTTACAAATTAGAAAAATTAAAATTTGATATAACCTGCTTAGAGGAAGTACATATTAAAAAAAACAACATGAATATATACTAAAACAAGGAAAACTAGGGAAATTATTTATATCACTGGCACAAACCAAAAAAAGAGATGTGGTATTATATATTAAAGAAACAAATTTGGCAGAACTAATCTACACAGATGATGATGGAAGGATTCTGATGGTGGAAATAACGGATAACAGCGTTAAAACACTTCTAATTGCAATTTATGCCCCAAATGATAAACAAGAAGAATTCTACAGAAAATTACATACGAAAATAATTAAATTGGACTATGTTAATATTTATATGATGGAAGATTTTAATGGAATAATTAATGTTCGGTTGGATTATAAAACACAGAAAACAATTAAGAAAGTTAGAAAGATACTACCAAAATCCTTCCTTCGAATAATAGAAGAATTTAACTTAAAAGATGCATGGGGAGAGAGAAATGCGGAAAGTAAGCAATATACTTTTTATTCAAACAGGCATACATCCTGGTCTAGAACAGATACCGTGTTTCTCATATAATAAGGCCGGGTCTTATTTTTTTTTAAGCCCCCCAAAAATGGCTAGGCCGTCTTTTCGGGGGTGACTTAATTTCCCCCTTGCATCTTCGGGTGGGCGGGCGGGCGGCAATGGCTTGGATGTTGACCTCGGCATTGGTGGGGCACTTCGTATTGGGGTTAACGCAGGCAGCACCATATCCAAGTGTGCAACAAAAGTACTTCCTAACGGCAAGCCCCCCCCCCATTCTCCCCATTTCACATGTTTTAATATAGGCCTTAATTTGGGGGGAGGGGCTTAATTTCATTTCATGCCTATAAAACATGCTGGGACTTCCTATTGGGGGAGGCCATATTGTTGGAGAAACAGGGTATGATATGGATGTCAGCAGAATTATTGACTAATGTACAACAGATTGAAATAGAAACAAGCACTTGGGCAGATCATAATCCAGTGTTAGTTATTTGGAAAGGATATAAAAGGAGATCTAGATGGACTTTAAATAATATGATATTAAAAGAAAAAGACTTTAAACAGAAAATAGAGAAAGAAATTGTTTTCTTCTTCAAAGAAAATAGAAAAGAGGATACATCTTTACAGAATCTCTGGGATATGATGAAGGCCTACACAAGAGGCTTGATAATAGATTATACTATGGACTGTGATGAAATGAGTAAACTGACATTTGAAATTAGAGAACAAGAAGACAAGCAATTTTATATGATATGGGATTTGTTTTATCAATGGTTGGATAAAAAGACATGGTAAGGTAACAGAATAGATAATTTTGTCATAGAAGTTTAATTGACTGATACAAAATATAATGTAGACATATATAATCATTGGATGACAGCATAATATAATACTGATGGAATAAATAGCAGGATAATTAATAATTAATAGATAAGCATATGTTAGTTTGACAATGTGAGATTGATATAAATTGTGAACAATGATTATGAAAGATCGCAGAAAAGATTCTAAACCAACTGACACACTATATGTACAAAATGGAAGATGGTTTTTTTTTTTTTTAATGTATTGTCTGTGTATGTTTGTCTTAAAATAAAAAAATGATAGATAGATAGATAGATAGATAGATAGATAGATAGATAGATGATAGATAGATAGATAGATAGATAGATAGATACAGATATAGATATGAACACCTTCAGGCATGACTTTTAAATTGCATTTGTTGCAATTAATATTTTTAAACTGTAAGTTATTATATATTGGGCTTCTCTCCCTTTTGTTGACAGTTTTGACTATTCTTGACATAATAACATGGGATATAAATAGAAATATTGCACACAATTGTTAAATATCTCATAAAATAAATTTAATAATTATTGTATAGTACGTAGAAGTGCTAAAAAGTGCTCTATTTTATCTTTTAAACATTTCAACAACTACTAAAATGACTATCTTGTTCAATAATATATCTCCTTTCAAAATATCTGTTTCTGTCTGTCTACCTATCCTATCTATCAATCATCTTTCTATCACTCAATCTATCCATCTATCTATGCATAACTAATTAACATCTAAGCAACTCAAAAACATGGAACAGTCTAAGTTAGCCCTTTTGATTCACATTTGCTCACTTTCATATTATTTAGGTAAAATATTAGAAACATAATATTACAACTTATAACAGGTTCAGAATCCAAGGCATAAATTTCCAGAATATTAATTTGTGGCTTATTCTGCACTTGATTTTTTAATGGACACTCATAAGTCTATACAAAAGGAATAGGCAAAGTAAATACAAAAGTTTGAATTCATCTAAAAATTTTCCAACTCCCTAAAGAGAAACCAGATGCCTGGAGTTATTTCATTAAATGCTCACATCAAAAGAATGATGAAATTAGCTCAATAAAGGTCTGCCCTTCTACATATTCTAACTACAAAATGCTACAGTAAGTGATATTTTTTGAAGAATAAAATAAATATAATATCTATTTGTACAAATAATAAAATAAACCAAGTAAATGTCCACCTTAAACAGAACAAGATTCTATCTAATTTCTGATCTGAGGGCTGATGATTCTCCAAGAGCAATGCCAATTATGGTCCTTTATTAAAAAGACTAGGGAAGGATAAAAAAAGCTATAGATGGAAAGAATGTATTTTACCACTGAAGTCTAGATCTCTTTACTGGGGATGGGTTCATTACCTCAAAGCCAATGGGCCAGATATTTGCATAATAAAGTGTCTTCTGATTTATTTATTTACTTACTTTAAATTCACAAGAGGGAAGTGAGAAATGGTTTTGCACATCATGTGATGTTAATCTGATGCAGTGCTGAAAATGAAGCTATCATATAAACATTTTGCAAGATATCAAATTAGATGTTTCTAGAAGATTTTGAGTGCCCCTGGGGCAATCTAATATGAGCTTGCTCACTTATTGATGGACTTTCTGGTAGAGACCTATTTATTACTTTCTTTCATGTGGTTATCTGTTCCACAGAAACCCTTTCTAGTCATTACTTGAAAATCCATTTATGGGATGGAGGAATGGGATAATCTGACTATCGTATATAGGGACCCAAATAGCAACTTTTCATTACCTTCATGGACTTTCTGGGCATTATGTATATTTTTATAAATAAGGAGGAAATTGTACCACATTCGAAGCAAAAAGCCTTAAAGGATGGAGTAGTCTTGAGAGGAAACCCCAAATCACTGGGGATTTTGAGTACTCTGCTAGAACGAGGAACACGCCCATATATAAAAAGAGTGTTTTGAGTTTTTCAGCACCATAGGTGCTGGATAGCGCCCGAGAGCCACTTTGACAACACCCGCCCTCTGGAGACCTCTGTCTGCTTTGAAGCTTCTTCCCCGATTTAATCAAGATTTACTTACATTATTAGTTGCTTAATGGTTTAGTCTTGGTTCTCTCTATCAGTCGTTAGCAAAGATGGCTTTCTCACCGTGCTTCTGAAGCAGACAACCTCTTAATATTGTAGACACTGTTGCTGTGGAGGAGACATCAGCTACTGAGCATGTCTGCACTTAATCTCTCCCTCTCCCACCCTTGAAGAAGTGCGAAGGCAAAGCTTTCCAGCAATTGCAGTCCCGGGAAAAGCTTTTCAAGGAAGGTTTGGTGTTCTTCTATTCTATTCTTCAAACAGCAAGAGAAAAGAAAGATTACTCTGCTGGCTTTGAGAAGAAATCTAATCTAAGTGCAAGTTGCTGTGCTTTGACTCATTTCATCTATATGTCTGTGTGTGCGTATGAAACTTTTAATTTAAGATTTTTATATATAGAAAAGATAAACATGTAAATATATATAGAAAAGTTAGAAAAAAGAAGAAATGGAAGAAAAAATTAAAAAAGCAATACATTTAAGAAAAAAAGAAAAAAGACAAAGAAGCAACTTCTGATCTTCTTTGCAGTAGCTACAGACACCCCTCTCCCTTTTTAAAATTATGGGATTCTTTCTGTTCCATGTTCAACCCTTTGTTTACATCTGAAAATCTGGAAATCATTACTTCACTTTTTTCCATTTTCAGCAAAAAGTCCATAAAAAGTTTCCAGTCTTTTATAAAAGCACTTATTGTTTTCTCCCTGACTGTTGATAAACTTCCTCTGACACATTACTATGTATTTCCTTTCCTTTCTTTAAAATATATGAGTCCTAGTTTTGTGAACTCTTTATTGAGAGTTTTAGCTTGAAATAAATTTGACAACATTTTTTCATGCTACTGAAACATTCTTAATTATGTAAGTGTATAGTAAGGTATACAACAATAAGGTTGTATGTACGCTATACTAAAAATTTGAAAAAGGCATCAAATTTTAAAGGGAAAGCCATATGTAAAAAAAATTGAAACATTGGGATTTATCTTAATGATTAAGGGAGGGGGCAGCACCCCAGAAATATAGAATTCATTTCTCTTGAAATAGTTGAGAAATGCATATACTCTTAAGCAGCTGTGCTAATTTCAGCAGATGTTTGCCTAAAATACCTTACATGAAAGCACTCTGATGGTACTGACTTGTGAATAAGTTTCCCTGCCTGTGGGGAAATGTCAGTGCAATCATAAACAATCCGCTCAGAAATAACTTTTAAAGAGCAATTTGCAGTACAGATGCCAGCAAATATTAAAAGCTTTTGCCTGATTTTGAAATCTAACAAACCATTTCAACAACTGCGGCTTTGCTCCGCATATGGAAGGCTTCTCACTGGGTGGTCGAATGCATCAAGAAAGACACCAACGCAAGTTCTATCTTGGGTGAGTTGCCCGATCAGAGTTAGGGGAACTCTTTTTATTAAGAACATACAAAAGAGGTGAGCTCCATCCAATCATTATGTTACATGCGTAGGAATGTTAGTGGATGTATAGTATCTTCCAATCACAATGCCATGGTCAATTTAAACTAGCAAACCAACGCCTGCATTTCAGTTAACTGCCCTTGTGACGTGTTAATGGCCTTGTTCCTAGTACCTGCTTTCAGCCTACGTGAGACCTGGCATGTACTGGAACTATTGAGGTTGCTCACGTGAGGCTTGGCACACAATGGAATTGGCCCATTACAGCAAACAACAATCTGCAAATATCTGATCATTTAAAGCAATAGAGATTTTTTTTTTTATCATCATCACATTTTCATGATTGGAGAGTACTGTACAGTACAGCAAGGACCAACCCTCCTAAGAATGGAGTGTTTGTTAAAGAACCAAACTCACTCATTAAGAACACAAATACTATTTTCAGACAAAGACTGCACTTCCAGACATCTCAAGGGATGTAGCACCTGCTCTCTAATGTGAAGTGTCACACATTTTATCTGCCTCAAATAAAGCACAGGTTTTTTAAATAAGCAAAAAGAAAAAGGTGTTTCTCTAAATTTCATTGCTGTCAAGCAGATTGAAATTATTCTAGCATTTCCATTTCTCTGATTTCTGTATCCAATTGTTTATGCCTGGAGAAAAATTAAATGCTTTGTTTCATGGGTGGTTACTAAGAGACAAGTGTCTTATCAAATTCAACGAGGAACCACTCTGATTATTGTCCAGGACTAGTTTTGAAGTAGCATATATTTAACAAGGAAACCAAAGTTCAATTTATGATAACTGCAAAGTATTATTCCAATTTCTGTATCATTAAAAACCCTAGCAAGGTATTATATTCTGTGCCACATGAAATCTTATCATAATATCCAGTCTTGTATTCTGTATTGAACTTACATAGCAGGATCACTGCAGTTAAGTCTTTGAGATCATGAAGAAGTATATCATGTGCCTATTAAATTCTTGCCTGTACAATTAGTAGAGTGTATCAAATTAGGGGATGTATTATGCATTGTAGATGCATTAGCATAATCTCACCAGTAGTACCTCTATCAAATAATTAAGGTCATCACACTTCTTAAAGTTCTCCCTGGACACATCTCTGCCTCTCTTGCAACACAAACTGATAAAACAAGCACAAGATAGGAAGGTACATTAAAAAGACCTTTATTGGTTCTAACTTGATCAAGTTTCTACCTTTTTGTCTTTCACTATTTAATGATAATTGAAAAGATACACACTCTTCTCACATAGATCCTTTCTTAGTTACAAAAGCAGAAGGGTATAAAAAGTGAGTCCAGATGGAACGTTATTATATTGGCACAGGATCTACTGAAAAAGCATGAGATTTACAATTCTTATGTGTCATTTTAAGAAACTGAATGTATTCTGTGTTTGGATAATGGTTTCAGCTGAGTTTCATGTACACCATTATATATTGGCTCAGACCCTTGGGGGAGGGGTGTCAATGTTTTTGCATCAGAAAATATTGTATCTGTGATCATAATGTTTCATTTTCTATGATATGATTTGACATTGGTTTCAGGTAAATTCTATGTAAAACTCAGGAAGATATACAGGACTTGGGAATTTCCCAACCAAAAACCTTGCACACCTCTTTCATATCTCACACCCAGAACCTTATACGTACATAACAATATCATCAATGCATAGATACAAATGCTCTATGTATAATCATAGCAGTAATAAAAGTAAGACTAAAATCTAATTATATTTAATATTATTGTTCTTCTACATATCGTGTATATCAGATTGTGACAGCAGAGGAAGAGATTGGTAGCTGTTTCATTAGCTTTACTTGAAACCTATCAGTACTGGTCTTACTTTTCAAATAGCCCCAAATAACAATCGCTTTATTTTATCTGAGACACCAAAACCACTACCCTCAAACCCTGTTGATTCCATTCTAGATAATCATGTAATGTGACAAACTGGAATCTGAATTTTCTTCTTTAATTCTGTTTCAAGCCTTCTAGATTTTATATCTGTATGCAGCAGCTAACTTCTAATCTAAAATATTATGAGAGACTTTTCCATTTAAAGGGGGGTAAATATGCAAAAAAATGATAAAACTTTGTGATATGTGAAGCTTAAATATGGTTACGCAAAAATAAATGCAGAGCTAAGCAGGCTATAGCTCTGGACCACAGTTGGAAAAACCTATCAATTATTTTTTAATTCATTAGTTTTCAAATATGAAATGTTCATAAATTAAACTTTTCTTATAGCTCACATGACACACATTAAGGTATGCTTTGTTTCTTCATGCATTCATTTTTTTTCCACCACCACCCGCCATTTCTGGAGCTTTTAACTCCTTTGAAAAAGTGTATTGTGTTTCTTGGCAACATTCGTGCCAATCTTGTCTTCTGTTAATACTTGTCAGAAGCTCTTCCCATAGCTTAGGGCCCTGCCTGGACTAAATCCGGCTCTGAATAAGTGATTTTTTGTTAAATTCTGATGTTCTGGTTCTCTTTATGTTGGGAATGGGAGAAAGAGGGTGGGTGGCAATGTTGCTTCTGTATTATTTATATCAGAAGAGGGGGATCCTATGAAATAAAACTTCATAAAGAATAAACAATGTAAAAAAATAATCAAATCTTATAGGGCAAGATTAATAGCCAGTCTGTGTCTCATTATCTGAAAACAATACGCTTTTAACTACATAGAATGTTAAGAAACAAACGTAACCAACTAAAATATATCTTTTACCTTCAATCAGAAATAAAAATACCCTTGCAAAGAAAATTTAGCATTTAAATAGCTAAGATGAAGTTCTAACCCCACTTTAAAAAAGAGGAGGGAGGCTTTGCTTGATTATTTTCCTCATTTTTATTTTGTGCTAACGTGGTTCAAACAGCAGCACAACTTGAAAGCCCACCTTAGACAGTTGCCATAAAAAGAAGAGCTTCCCAATTATTCTGGCATTCAGGCACTGCTGGCCCTCTGTGAGAAATTGTTGAGTTGTGCTTGCTGTGTTTTTGTTCTGCTAACCATTGGAACAATTCTTACGATAGTCAGTGGGATTCTTAGAGAAATAGAAATGCAAAAATAGGTTTTAAAAAGCTGCAGTTGCTACTTCACTATGTCATCAGAAACAGTAGAAGTACATACACCACAGAATAGAATAGAATAGAATAGAATAGAATAGAATAGAATAGAATAGAATAGAATAGAATAACAGAGTTGGAAGGGACCTCGGAGGTCTTCTAGTCCAACCCCCTGCTTAGGCAGGAAACCCTACACCACTTCAGATAAATGGTTATCCAACATCTTTTAAAAAACTTCTAATGTTGGAGCATTCACAACTTCTGAAGGCAAGTTGTTCCACTGATTAATTGTTCTAACTGTCAGGGAATTTCTCCTTGGTTCTAAGTTGCTTCTCTCCTTGATTAGTTTCCACCCATTGCTTCTTGTCCTGCCTTCAGGTGCTCTGGAGAATAACTTGACTCCCTCTTCTTTTTGGCAGCCCCTCAGTTATTGGAACACTGCTATCATGTCTCCCCTAGTCCTTCTTTTCATTAGACTAGACATACAGGTCTAAAACAGACAGAATTTTCTAAGGCATAGTTTTTACAACAATTTTATTTTATTATTTTATTATTTTATTCCATTTATATTTCTATTTAGTTTAATGCCATCTCATCAAATACAGTACTCATTTGTAGAAATAATATCATGAAGGATTGAGATGAGTTAGATCTTGCACAAAGATGATGTGACTTGAGAACACCTGGTTCTTCCTTCCCTGTCTGCATCCAAAAAATCTGAATTTGTTCTTGATAAATAATATTTGTTAAATATTAAGGCACAGAATCTGACCCCATGATACTGGAGGGATTTTGGGCTTTTCATATAAATGCATCTTTTTAAACAAGTTCCTTAAAAATAAGGCTAAATAAAAATGCCCATTTACATAATTTATAATTTTTGTTCAAATAAATAATTATTGGAAATGTTTCCAAATCTAACAAATTATCAGGATGAGCCAGAACCACTTGCTGATGATCAAGACCTGCTAGGTGAGTTTGTCAGGCACAAATTAAATACAATTATTAAAATATGACATGGAGAGAAGAGAGGCTAATGCAATTAGAGCAGTCTAAAGGAACTTTCTTGGAGACACAGTGACATATTGTGGAAATGAAGATCAATTGATTGATTTTCCAGAGATGAACGGAAATATTTATACCCTTGTTCTGTACTTTACATCTGCATTTGTGTGCTTGCTACAAGAATTGGTTATCCTTCCCTTCCCTCCCTCTATCTAGAGGCATTTTTTTTGTGCTTTGCAATATCTGAAAGGATAAAGGTTTTTTTTTCATTTTGTGATCACTGTTGCTTATTTCCTGAATTCAGAAGCTGCATCCTGCTGTGATTCTCCTTCTTCTTTAAGCTCTCTAAAGTTTTTCTTTGCTCAGGTGCATAATTTTAAAGAGATGCCTTCAGGTTAGTAGTACTTTTGTGGCTTTAATTCAAAGCTTTGTGCTTACTGCATGTGACTTTTTTTGCAGGTAAGGTTAGGAGAGACCAGTAGGTTCTGTTTGTATGGAAAGAGGATCAAAGAGTTCAGATTATTCACTATGATTTTATGTCCTGTTCTGTTGTTGTGTTAGGACAGAATTCCAGGAAGACACAAAGAGCAAATAAAGAGGAAAGCAGAGGAGATGAACAACCTTGGACAGAAAAGGATGGACATGTCCTTAAGAAGTTTGTCAGACTGCGTTTCTCTTCTGGACATTCAAGTAATATAATGTAAGGTTTTTTTCTTACTTTGTTTCTTTCACAAAAGCAATAAACTAGGCTCTAATAGGATGAAAAATAAACTAGAAAAAGCTAATTGGTCCTCTGATAGTTTAGAAACAATATTCGAATTGTGATTTGTTGTATTGTTGTGCTTTAACTTGAGTAAATATTAAAGATTCTTTGCACAATAGGTAAAGAAGGGAGCATTATCAGCAGGTTCTTGCAAGTAATTTTAAATGTTCACCTGTTGATGAACGCACATCAAGCTGATGTTAAAGGCACAAAAATATGCTCAGTTTGCACACACATTTTAATCAATGGTTTATTTGAACATTTCTTAATGAAGTAACTCAATTGGCTGTGCTTATATAACATATCAACCACAAATTAGCCAACCATACTTATTGTGCAAATATAATCATGGTATTCTTTTCTGACCAGCTGTGGAGCTTAATAGAAACTTTGAAGATTCTCTTTAAGCAATTAAAACCTCTCCAATTTCTTATTTGAGACAACTATAGGATTTAAGTTTCATCTTGTATTATCAAACTGTACAAAAATAAATGTAATCATTTCAGGCACCTTGTATTCCTCTGAGGCATGAAAGGCCAAACAAATCTACACCTTGCCTATTGTGCATAACCTGAACTGTGATATTAGTTTTTGGTACAGTGTATCATACAAATCTAGAAAAACAGATCAATTGAGTAGGTCTAGCTATGCTAACTGCTAGTGTGTTGTGCACAGGCAACTGGATTTCAAGTGTTGAATATTTGTGATGGATATGAACAATAAGCAGAAGGAAAAAATTCTGGACAATCATGGATTATGTAGAGATATATATAAAATCCTAACCCTTTCCTGACATCTAAAACTCAACAGATTTTTGTAGATCAGATCTAGTTGTCTTATTAGAGACTTACACCAATTGATTCATTTACTTATGAATAGATTTTACTAAATTAGTGACTGAAAAAAGAATAATCCTTTAAGGGAGGACAGTTCCTACTAACTGCATGCATAGAGTTCTCTTGGCAGCATTTCAAAAGTGGTTTGTCATCGCTTTTTTCCCCCCAGCTTTCAACTATAATTTAAGTACTTTAAGTACTAACAAGGTTCTACTCTACTTAAGATCAGCCAAGCTAGTTATATGTCATCACACACTATGCAATTGTTGAAGATAAAGTTTATGAAATGAATGTTATTTTTGAAAAACATACCCAGGATTTCATGGTAAAAAGTTTATTATCAGTAAAAGTTGAAATCCAATTTTTCTGTATTGCACAACTTTCAGAGTTACAGTGATGCCTGTAGACTTCCACTTTATATTTCTGCTTTAACTGGTCCCAATCCTGCAGAAATATCTTTCAGTACTGGGAGAAATGGAGGGATGGCTAGTCCTTCCATTTACTCTGAAACATTTACTTTGAATGACATAGTTTTCAAAAGGCAGGGCAGATTATCTAGCTGGCAGAACGAAACTTCTCCTTTGTCTGGTATTATGTAACTATATTTAAGATATTTTTGCTCCACTGATACTGGTTATTCATATTAATTTTCATATTGGGACCTTCACCTATGCCATCCTAGGTAATCCTCTCCCCCATAGCTCTCAATTTAGTCCAAATACTCAAGATCAGTCCATACTTCAGTCTTGGGTTAAAGCTTTCCCTTTTTCCTATAATGCAAAAGTCTCACTTGGGATGCCCAGACTGGATTTTGGATCACCTCATATTTGCATAAATAACTGATATAATCTGTTAACTTCAATTCAGATCATTGATCTGTCTTTTGGCTTTTCAGTCTCAATGAAAAGAAATTTCTTTTTGAGGACAAGAGAGGAGGCTTGCGAAGAAGAGACCCCAAGAAGTTGAAGGCCAAAAAAGAGGAGGCGCTTTCCTTGCAAGAGATTCATACTGGAAAAATGTGCCCCAAATGTGAGATCATTGCCTGCAGTGTATGCAATATGCTACATACTGAAAGCTGTTTTATCGCTCATAGCTTGCTGGACCATTATGATAGGGGAAGTCACTCCTCATGCTGCTCAACTTCTGGGTTATCCCAAGATCACCATGTATGTAAGAAATATGCTTCAGAAATATCTACAAGGTCTTGTTTGGTGTCAGGGTTTATAACCTCACAATATTAGAAAATGTACTTCTACAGATCATTAGATTTCTTACAATGACTATATGGAGGGAAACACAGAGTAATAGGTTTGTATATTATATGTATATGCTTTCTATATGAAAACAGGAAGTTAATAACTTTTTTACCAAAATTACTAGGTTTCATTGGTGAAATTGCAACAGGTGACTTCCATTCTCCATGCTACATTTAAAGCCAGATATTATTTGATGAGAATAAAGTCATAGACCAAAGAACTTGGCAAGACAAGCTACTATATTAATACTCATTAACTGTCTATTATAAGAGATCTTCCGGGTATTAAACTTTTATTATTTTTTAATACTTGTATGAAAATTACATTAAAAGGAAAATGGAAAAAGTCTGCAATATATAGACTTTATCTGCTTTGAACATTTTCTTGGCAAATTTGGATCATCAGGAGTCATATGAAATTTAGTTAAAAGTATTTACTACATAGGATCTTGATTATATATAAAGGCAGTCACTTATAGCTTTTGCCATTTAGAATCTTCAACTGCCTTTGCCTTCTAGGGCTGATGGGAGCTCCACTGACACACATGAATGCATGAATAATTCTCATATATGGTTAAAAAAATAAGGAGGCTATCTCATAGCTCCATTTTACAAAGCTACATATGCAAGTAACCATGAACATACATTTCTGATTCCATTTATAAGGCAAACCTCAATATAGTTTTTCTAAGCTCACCACAAAAATTGGCACTTAATCTGCATCTGGGAATATCAGCTAATTGAACACAGGAGCATTAAAGTCTGTAGGCAGGGAAAGAGCAGGACGTAGCTTGCTGATGGAATGGTGAGGAGGCACCAAGGGACAGAACACACAGCAGGAGCATATGGCCTTTTTATTACAAGCATCTCTATGGGAGGATAGTATCTATTTAATATAATAAAGCAAGTCATGAAAAACATAAGTGTAACCCTGGACTGGGTGTTCATACTAACCTTCAAGCCTAAGAAAATAACATGAAAATAGTATTTATTTTCACCCATTTTAAGTGCTCTTAGTGGTCAAAAGTTTGCACACTTGTGCCCTACAACATCATTCTTTAGATCCAGTTGCCTTTGAAACAATACCCTTCATCAGTTTATATATTTTCTGTGTTGTAGTAGAATTAATCCATACTAAAGGAAAAAAAATATTTAGCTCATGCTGACTCATGCTTGTGGATCTTTTCAGAAAAATTATACAGATAATGGTTAGAAAGTAGTGGACATAGATACACTATTAAAATATTATTAAAATATTACATTTAATAATTTATTAAATTTACACACCCCTCCCTAACTCTCTGCAACTTTATACTAAATGTATATAGTTTATGATTTTGGTTTATTTACCCTGTTTATATCAATCCAAAGCTTGAATGGTTCTGAATGTCCACTGAGAAATATTTCTTTGATGTTCATTCTTTCTTGATGTAAATTGTCATTCTGATTCTTGGATCAATGAGGACTGGTAGTCCTAATCAATTTGTTGCATGCAGCATTTTATTAAATTATAAAACATTTTTGTGTAAATCACACTATTGCCTTTTATGGGTTCTATTTCATTTAATTAAGTAAAAAACCATTTTCATAGCTTTAAGGAAATATTGTAAGCATGCTGAGAATTATTGCATGACTTGTCTCAGAAGATTAATGAGGTTAAACGACTGGGAAAAATGATAAGAAATCAAGTAGAATGCAAAGTTGGAATTCTAAAGCCTCCAATAATGAAACCATTCATCTGAACCTAATAGTGACTTCCCATAGTAAATTAATTGCCACGGAGTCAGGCTCATCTCTTGGTGACTGTATGGACAAACACTCACTAGTTCAGTCAGTCTTTAATAATCATCTAGATACATTCATCCTTGCTTTTGTCCTCCCCTTTTTCAGTTACCTTCTCTTTGCATTCATCATACACTAATTTGTGAAATATTGCATGTTTATTGTTTTAAGGAGACATTTGGTCTAGAATCGAATGTAACCATATCAAAATCTGCTACTGGAAAGTATCCATTTTTTTTCAGTGCCCAACCCTTACAACTGTACCTGGAAAGACTATTGCTTCAACTATTCTGTGGATGGAACACAAAATATTTTTTATTCTCATCATCCTAAATTCATCAGAGATGTCAAAGTTTTTAACCTGTTCAATATCCTGTCATTTTTTTTTTCTGTCTCTGAGCCAAAGCAAATTGTTTACCACTTCAGCTCTTGGCTGTCATATTGAACTTCACTTTGCATGCTGGATTCGAGTTGAGGTGACATTTTAGGATTTAACAATGAGGAGTTTTCATTTTTACTTTCAGAATAAGCTTCTCTAAGACTTAACTTTTGGTTAACAGAAGGATAGCATTCAGACACTTTTGGTTGCACTGACTTCTGGGTGGCCTGAAGGGACTAGGAATGGAAAACATAGCATTCTAGCAATTCTTTTCCTTTGTGGCCAGTTCCAGTCAATGTTGACTGAGCAGGGTGTCACTTTGTGGGACGCAGGAAGCAGGGCGATACCTTCTGGAACATCATTGTTCCCCAAATGTGAACAAGTTCCCTTCTTGCCTTAAAGAAGCCTTTAAAACAGGCTGTTCTTTCAGGCTCTGGATCAGAGAAAGTGTTAGATCTCTTCTTTTGATGCTTTGGGTCTCTTGGACGGTTGCTGTTTTCTTCCAGGCTCTTTTTAAAGCAGTGTGCATCTTTACTTGTATTGGTGTACTGTTAGCTGTCCAGAATTGTGACAAATTGGGGCAGCCTGTACATTTCAAAGAACTGTAATCTACGCATCTCGGAATGTGTTTGACCGCCTATTTTGATTCCAGTTGATATTGCTTCTAACATTGCCATTTCTATATGTTCACATATAAGTAAAGTATGCTGGGATAACAAACATCCTTTTCTCATCTCTTTTCTCATTCTGAGCCATCCATCCATTTTCCAAATTCAGTAATTATCATTCATTGTAAAAGTTATTTGGAATAATAATACAATATCGTGTCCTAGCCATAACCTTAGTATATTTCACATTGTCATAATATACACAAACTTCCCTCTTTTAAAAAAATATTCTTTGCCTCTTTCCACATCTTACATTAGCTATCTAATACACCTTTATATCTTTCTCTGTGCAACTGGTGTATCATTCTTCATGTATGGTTCTGTTCTTTGGTTGCTTGCATGAGAAATCAGCACGATTCAGTAGTTAATACGTTATTTTGCATCTCCCTTTGTGAATTAATAAAATATAAATAAGCTGATACCAAGATGCCTTTTGTTTGAAAGGATAATTTAAAAAAAGAAAAATCCGAAGTAGCTGTTCTGTTTGTGAAGGTGTAAGTAAAAAGTTTAGGGCCATTATTGTCACTTAGGATCAACTAAGTGCAACTAAAGTAAATATCCACCATCCCGGGGAAAGGATAATGACAAGGCATTTCCTCATTTCTGCTATGAAAATTGCATGGATATGCCAATGTATGCACCAG
Organism: Notechis scutatus; assembly: GCF_049901735.1. Classification (NCBI taxonomy): domain Eukaryota; kingdom Metazoa; phylum Chordata; class Lepidosauria; order Squamata; family Elapidae; genus Notechis; species Notechis scutatus. The sequence goes on from NC_142012.1 coordinate 132,628,384, forward strand.
GAGCTGAGTTCAACTGGAGAGCAACTTCATATTTATTATTTGTAAAATACTCCATTAGCAGCCACAATAATTGATGGAAAAGATATTAATGATTTTTTGATGCCATGTAACATACAATGTACGTTAGCTATAGGACAAAAATCAAAGTGTCTCAAAACAAAGAATGCTTCAGAAAAGCACAGTTGCTAGTCATGCAGATGTGCATTCATTTTAATAATCTAAAAGAATGAATACATCTCATTCATTTCAATTACAAAACCAAATAAATTCAATGCATGAACTCCAAATGAAAAATTCATTACTCATTGTTTTCACTTGCATTATTTCTGTTTCTGCTAAAAAAAACCATACGTAGCAGTGGGCTGTATGAGTTAAGGGGAGGAAGGTAAGAGAGTAATAAAATTGTTAGGAATTAAGTGAATTATACAGAATAGAGGACTTTGTCTGAGCTAACTTTGGTAGTCTGGTTTTTGTTTTTGTTTTGTATAACTAAGCCTTAAAATTTTTCACACAGAAGATATACTGTAAAGGGGTTACAAATGAGAGAAGAGCACACAGCTTCCCGTTGATACCTAAGGCAGTGAAATAAATGGAAAACACTAGTATAATATATTAAAAGCTCATATGATTTAAAACATTCCATAGTCATAAGTAGCAAAATATGCATTTTAAAATTAATAGAAATAAGATCATTTAAAGCAATGAACTGAAAATGAAAACTAAAAAATTGACCTTTCAATGATGAAATGGGGAAATTCTGTAACAATTGCTTCATAATGAAAGCTTGTTGCTACAACATATTTTGTAATTTAGCTACACACTTGTATTATCAGTATTAACATTTTAACATTTTAAGTGTTAACATTTTAACAAGATTTTAAACTACATTATTCACAATGTTGTTTAGAGAAACAGAAGTCTTTGACAAAATATAATAGTCTTTAAGCAATTCTATTTAAAATCACTATTTTGATTATATGTTCACTCAACCACGACAGAAATTAACAGCTACTAGATTCTTTGGCAAGCAAAGAGCCTGTTACAAATACATTTTGCCATTTTTACAAAATATTTCATGTTACATCTTTAAATAAAAAAAAAATTCTATTGCACTTTTAATTTGAACTGTTATTTTAAGCACCTTAAAGCATGGGTCCCCAACCCCCGATCCACGGATCGCCACTGGTCTGTGGCATGGCCGAAACTGGGCCATGCAAACAACTGGAGTCTCATCCACGGGATGTAGGCAGCACATGAAACCAAGACCCCTCTGGTCTGTGGAAAATTTTCTCTCCACAGAACCGGTCCCTGGTGCCCAAAAGGTTAGGGCCTGCTGCCTTAAAACATGGTACCTTGTTTCATAAATTAAAGTATATCCAGTTTTTCAATCACAGTCATTTTAAGGCTGAATACAAACATCCTGGGAAAATACTTTTATCACAAAGAGAACATGCAGAATCAGATCATTATGATCAGAATTCTACTCAGAATTAGAATACTAATTTTACAAAAATCTTAAAGCATTCAGAAGCAAGATGCAAATGAATCAGAATCATTCTAATATATATATATATATATATATATATATATATATATATATATATATATATATATATATATATATATATATATATATATATATATATATATATATATATATATATATATATATATATATTGGTGTTTTAATTCAGCTGTTTTTCCTTTTTAATATTTTGTCACTGAGTATAGCATAGGGTGGATTTGTCTTCATTTTGACATTCCTTTTAAAAATGGAACTTTAAAAAAAACAACTAGGTTTTGACAAACACATATTTTGGGATAGATATACAAAACTTGTAAGGATATTTATTCATGTTTTTATGCTTACATGGGAATGGACAACCTATATTACTGGAAAACTGAAAGGCTAACTCCTATTTATTGACATTTGCCCAACATTTCAGATGCTGTGATTTTTTAAAAGTTCAACAGTCAATTTTGTAGAATTTTCCAACAGCTGAAAAATCTTTTAAACGTAATTCCTCCACATAAAATTTAAAACATTACATTGAACACATTATACAACATTATAATAAAAGACATAATCACTTTACATTTCCCCATTTTAAGTACAGTATAGAGTTCTCTTTTCTGGCAGCAGTAGAAACCAATAAGCAGCTATTTGTTGTGCAATATTATGGATGCTGTTATGGACAGTAGAATGTATGTCTATGCCAGTAAAAATATAGATATATTGACGCATTTAAAGTTCACTTGAAGCAAAATTAAAGGCGTTGTGAAAACCTCTGGTGGCATTTAGTACCAGTTCTTTAAAAAAAAAAATCTAATTATGTAATCAAAGTTTGAATCTAAGCAATAAAAAGTCCCAAATATTTACACTGTATCAAAACAATATAAAACTTTAGTAGTCACTTTCAGTGTGCAAAGTAAGCAGAAGCGATTACTGATTCTGCAAAATCTCACTGAAGCATTCCCAAAGCAGAGTGCAAAACAATCAGGAATCTTTAGGTAATTTTCTTGGATGTCTTTTTAAATAGCCTGTTTCTTTCCCCCCTTTAATGCTTTATTGTCAGGATAACTTCTAAAGTTAGTGCAAATTCATCCATCATTTAGGATCTGTAATCCTTCCGAACTGTGTGCGCCATCCAGTTCACTTTTGTAGTCCAACTTTCTCTGAGTGCTTCATCAAATTTCTGCTTAAACTGTTTTAATGCTTCATCATCATTCTTTCCTAAGGCAAGAGAATCCTAAGAACAGTAACAAAGAAATGGTTATTTGTTTTGTGTGCATTATATTTTCAGATTATTTTGCAGACTGTTGACAAAATCTATTATTCTGCAATTAATTCCTATGGGTTTGCAGAACTCAACAAGAATATGATATAGTGCTAGCATTTTTTTTACTTTTAGATGAGAAGAATTTATGTTACTGTACAACAAACAATTCAACAGATGATAATTGTACCAGATTTGCAAGTTCAGGGATTATATTGGAATTTTGATTCTCTTACAATCAAAAGCTATTAATTTACAAAGTAATCCCTAAGTACTTCACTATTTCAAAGGTTTCTTCCTAGGCGCATCTCTGGGAAAGGGTTATTCTATTGGGGTGTGCTATAATTATGAATGAATGGGTAGGAAGATATTTGACAAAATCCACAAGGACCTCCCACCATTTGAAATTCACAATATTAGCATCTTAACCTTTCTTTACAAAAACATTATGTGAAGGGGCATGTCCACTTTATCCCTATTGTTATACTATATCCCTATACTAAATCAAACACTTGCATTTAGCAATGAACAACTGAAGATTAAGAAGAATACAAGATTTAGAGACAAAAGGCCAGAAACTTGATGCAAAAATTGACTAAAACTTATCACAATAATTTTTACACAATACCAAGATAATGTTGAAAGTTTGAAGATGCTGCTCTGAGTATATATCACATATTTCTTTATACATCAAACTTAACCATGATAAAATATTCCTTCATGAAAGAATCAGTTCAGTAAAAAAAAGAATCTGAAGAGTTCCAGGTATAAAGTCCTTTCTAAAGTGTGTGATTTAAACAAGAAAACATATTCACTTCACCATTCTTTATATGAGAGTGATAAAGGTGAGGTTCACTGTTTAGAAAATTATTCTTGATTGTTTATTAAATAATTATTCAGGATTCAAATGGAAAAACAAGCAAAATTATATTATGTATATTTGAGCACTTGCTCTGTGGAAGCTATTAGAAAAGTACATAAATCTATGTTATCATACATATCGTCCAAGTTAAAGAGCCTCTAAAAAGAAAGAATGGGCAACATGCAACTTTCAGATGCTGCTGAAAAACTCCTGTTTGGTCCAGCCATCATGATCAATGAATGAGGGGAACAGCCTTTCAATAATACAATATCTTGGGTTAGGTTGAGGTGGATATTGTGGCATAACTATTCAAGGTCTCTGCCTGAGATTTTAGGAAGATGCTACTACTGTAGCTGGAATTAATACTGCTGTCTAGATAGATGCAGTTCATCTTGTATAAGAAATATTAAAAATATATTAGATAATTACTCTGAGAAAGCTGGGACAGAATTTAGAAAAAAATACAATACTATCTGACTAAACTTTTAATTGTTTATTTAATCTATGTCCAGTTTTCTTGGAGAACGTAAGATCTGGCTGAAAATTAACAAATGAATTTCATGAACAAGGAAGGAGTTGAACATGTTTTCTCCATATCACTAAATTATTAGAAATGTACCTTTAGATATTGGATGTCTTTAACAGAGGTTAGCTCTGGAAGCCCAGCTGTTAACATCAGTGCAAATAAAGTGATAAATAGGTTGCCATGTCTTCGTAGAATCAAGTATGCTTCTTCACAGCATTGGCGGAACCTTAACATTAGCATTAAAAAACAGACACTGAAAATCAGGACAACAAAAATAGACAGACTGCACAGAAGTCCTGGTCCTGTTTAAGACATTTATGAACAAAATAGATTTATCATGGATAGTTGATGCTTATACCATCACTGGTTCTTATTTGCAACTCTTTGAAAAAAAAGATGTTTATTTATTCTGAAAAGTACTTATTTGCAAATAGTTTGCTTTATTTCCTACTTAGCAACAGCATATATAAGAGTATGGTAATTCTAGTTATTTGACAGAATGAAACTGTGTATTATAATCCAAATTAGAGTGAGAAATATTCATATAGGCATGGAACAAGTGAGTAAATCATAAAGGTTCCTCAGGATCAGAAATATGATTGCATCCATATCAGTGGTGGGATTCACATTTTTTTACAATCGGTTCTGTGAGCATGGCTTGGTGGGCGTGGCAGGGGAAGGATACCATAAAATCTCCAGTCAGAGGTGGTATTTGCTGGTTCTCTGAACTTCTCAAAATTTCCACTATCGGTTCTCCAGAACTGGTCAGAACCTGCTGAATACCACATCTGATCCATATCTGATGTCAGAAATGAATTCATGTAACTGTGGATATCAGTTATTGGAAACAGTTTTTTCGGACTATTCCCCAAGAGAAGGAATAACATTTTACAGTATTACCACTGTTTACTGATAATTCTATATAAAGACATTATTCCGCCAACTGAATAATGGACAGTTTGAAAAAGTGGTTCTTCAATATATCTATTACATTTAACACTGAGTTCCAAAAACAACTTTCATATATGTTCTTAAGGTATTCATGATAATAGTTTTGCATGTTTTGTTAACAAGTAGAAAAAAATCATTTTCCTTGTTGTTGTTAAAAAAGACCTTATTTAAAAATCATTTTCCTTATTTGTTAAAAAAGGAGATCTTATTAAGCATTCAAATATGACTTTGTGATTAGTAAAGATGATTTTATATGAAAAAACAATAGACTGCCTGTATGCACATTGTGTCCATACACATACAAACACACACACTCCAATAATTTTCTTAAAATTCAATAGTCGTTCAAATTCTGATAATCTAATGTACAGAAGAATGCCTATAAAAAGACTACTTTTCCTATAATGTCTATCATATTAGTTGTCTCTTTCATATACAAAGCTAGACATTATGTAAAATCTACTTTCCCAAGTTAAGCATGACTGTTTATGATGACTTGAATATGTCCATTTACAGGAATATTTTTTGCAACAAGAAATTTGTTATTGCTTTCTTAGATTTTTCTTTTAATTTTCCATCCTATCCTATCCAACAGTGTGGAGTTTCCTATATACTAACCAGGTTTAACCCTGCTTAATCTCCCATCTTCCAAGGTTTGGTATAGCATCAATTCGTTTCTGTCACATATGGATCTAAGATTAAACTAGAACTAAATTATTCTAACAAGCTTACTACTTACCGGCCAAATTTTTCAGTGTTTCCAGTTTTTCCCTGCTGGATGACATGAATAAAATCATATGTAAGGATGAAAGGGACTCGTTCTCTTTTAATTCCAAATTTGGATTTGAAGTTTCCAAGAATATGACCAAAATCTATATGAAACAGCTGGGAAACAGAGTAAGTCATTATTTCTGGGAAAACATTCATATTATCCCTAACAAAACACTATCATCTCATTTTTAAATTCTTCTGCAATGAACAATTGTATGTCTTCAATCATGATGAATAATTGCAAGTTTTCAACTAATAATTTGCATCTTTTCAATTAAATCACCTAAATGATTAAATTCTTTTTCCTTGGCAGGGAGAGGAAGGTCTGACTAGAGGAAATGCAATGGCTATTGGGTCAGTTGATTGAAAGGAAAAAGAGAATTGGGAACAAGGTGGTCTAGCAAGATATTTAATCTTCAGTTCTTAATGTCCATACAGAGCTTAGACGTATTCATCCAGGAAAGAATATATTTTAGCAAGTATTCTCAGATACCTGTTTGGCAAAGATTGCTTGCTACTTTATAGTTGCCTGAAAAAAAGATAACCCCACTAAGAATTTTGAGTTAATACCATCCTTCTTGAATTAAAAAGAAAACAATTTAATGTTTTTCAATGGGGAAAAATCAAAACAGGTGCTAGCAGCTTACTCACAGAGAGAAAATTGCGGCACCAGGAAGACAACTTAGGGTACTTGTGAATGGCATTTTGTGCAAGGAAGCCAAGAGGAGAAAAAAAGCTTGAGCAGAAAAGGGCAGAATTCACTCTGCTATAATGGCTCTTTATTAGATCAATACACAATACTTCATACATATCTACGGTTGAAGCTATTGTTGCGTATCAAAGATGTGCAAAGCATGAACATACTCAAAAGCCTACTTAAAAATATTTTTAAAATTATGGCTTTATTTTCCTATTCTGTGGAAATGTTATGTTTGTTAGAAAATGTAACATTAAGAAATGTTTAAATATTTTTAGAATGCTACACGTTTTTATGGGAACGATGAAGGTAACAATATGCTGTGAAAAAACTTTTTCCCAATGAAATCACCATTAGGATCACTACATGTTAGAAAGCCACATGGCAATGAAGGACATAGCAATCATCATTCTGAGCTGGGAATGAGTATCTCTACAGGAACATTCCAAACAAACATGTTCCCATTAATATTTTGACTCTTACCTGACCATTCTTCCTGACCATGATATTGTCACTGTGTCGGTCTCCAATGCCCAGGACGTAAGTAGCTACACAGTAGCCAGCACAAGACAAAGTGAATGCTTCAATAGCTCGATCCAAATCTTCTCTAAATTAGAACGACAATGATATTTGTAAACAGACTTGAACCAGGTATTTGTAATTTTATACTACATATATTTTTAAAAGCTGCTTAAATTACAGAGCTGAGGCTCATTTAGTTTTTCTACCAAAATAACTCCCAAGCACATTTCAAGAAAACTTCTTGCAAAATGGAATGCCAAATGAAGGAACTTTAGGAATTACTTTCCCACTAATTCACAACATACTAAAGCCATTTCCTCATTAATTACATCTTCACATCATGCAACTATTAGTAAAGTGATTTAAGATCTATTTTCTTTTTTGTTATTTGACACAACGATTGTATGACTCTACAAGACACTGTAAGCTACAAGAAAGAAATATGTGTTTTTTTCACCCTAAAATTTGTATCATCTGAATTGCCTACAGATCTGTTTTCTGCAAGAACATTGCAGAGTGCTGCAATGAAGTTCACACATTTTTTTTTTAAAAAAGCATGTGTTGGTGCAGCACCCTGCCGTGTTATCATGAAATCCCTCACTGAGTACATGAGACAAGGCTCCAGCTGCAAAAGGGGGGTGCAGTAGTGTGCATGGTGCGATGGCAGAGAAGGCCAGGCAGTGGGAGCAGTTGGTGGCAGGGAGTAGGTAGACAACAAAAAGGGGGCCAACAATGCAGATGTAATTTTGTTCATGTGACTGCGAGAGAAGCTTTCACAGCCACAACTTTGAGGAACAGTGGTAAGTCCCTTCATTTAACACTGCTGGAATTTTGAATGGTCACTGAATAAATGGACATCAAGCAAGGATTACCTGTATATCAAAGAATGCAATTGAAAGGAACACTTTAAATTAAAAAAAGGCTAACATTATAGGAGATCGTAAATGTGGTGAGAATGTTAAAAATGGTATGGCTGTAAGCAAATTCTTTCACTAAGACAATAGTTGAAAACGCAATAATCATGTTGGATTTTTCTTTCATATTTGGCAGGAATGTTGTAAAGCCTACAATTCTGGAATAGAATTTGTAATGGTATGAATTTTTTCTTCCAGCCTATTTTTTAAATTAAATATCACTAAATATTTAGTAATTTTTATAAAGTATATTGAATAGGTTTTGTATGTGATATCTATGTAAATATATTTGCTCATTGAGTACTGTGCAATGTCTTAATGTATTTGTATTTGGAAAGGCAGCAACAGTGATTGCAAAATTACAAGAGATTTGTTGTTTAAATCTCTGGGCAGAAGCACCACTGAAGCCCAACTAGTTTGCACAACTCCTTTAGTTGTGACTTTCTCAAACGTCACTAATCTATCAGAAGACTGAAAGGTTGCTAAAATACAGAAGCAAAGTAGTTAAGAGTTTTCTACATACCCAGTATTGTATTCTTTAAGCCAATTTAACAGAGCATCTTTGTTGAATGCAGCAGCTGCTGCAACATTACTGCTGTTGAGTTGAATGTCTGCAATTGTTTCAGAAGCTGAAACCACCTCAATTAAACCAGAATAATCTCCAGTTGCTAAACAGCCATAAGGCAACAGCCTGGAAAAAATGTGAGTTTATAATTAAGTCAGAATATTTTTATTTATTTAAGTTATTGGTATCTCATTTTATCTTCTACAAAGAAAGTTTAAATCAATATGTTGTCCAAAATCAGTATTTAATTAAAAAAAAAAAAAAAAAGGAAAGAGGAAAGCAGTGTTCTGAATTTCTAGTACTCTAACAACAGATGGTGCTATCTCCCTTATTTATTTCAAAGTACTACAACTGAACTGACGGCCAAATGCAAGTTTTAGTTTAGTTTAGCTTAGTTTACTTTATTGTCATTGCACCTGTACAATGAAATCAAACACCATCTTCAGTGCATATCATGACCATGAAAATAAACACAAACACACATCCTTTGCACTCCACACATTGAACCGAAAACCCCCAACACCACATCAACACTGCACTATGCAGTAGAATTCAACAGAGCTACTGCCCTGGGATAGAAGCTTTTTCAGCCTATTTGTTTTTGTTGTTATTATTCTGTACCGTCTGCCAGATGGTAATAGTTCAAAAAAAAGGGTGCCCAGGATGATGAGATGGATCTTTGAGAATGTTTTGAACTTTATTAAGGCAGCCGGAGCTATAAAGCTCTTCTAAAGAGGAGAGAGGGCAACCAATGATCTTTTGGGCAATGATATTAACCCTCTGTAGTGCTGTCCTATCTGCCACTGTGCAATTGGCAAACCATATAGAGGTGTAGTAAGTTAAGATACTCTCTATGGTGCAGCAGCAGAAGGTCACCAGCAGTTTTTCATTCAGTTGTTGTTTTCTGAGAAGTCTCAGGTAATATAATACAATCAAATGCAATTTTAAAAAAAGAAAGAATGCATGAAAGGTTTCCAGAAAATATGTTTTCCCAAAGGTCTGGCCATTTGCAGTTATTAATTAAATATTTGGTCCGCATTTTTAATTTTTCTGTTTCTTCTTAATCCATTGTCCACCTATGCTGATGAAAAGTTCTGGGAAACTCATTCATGTACCCTTTAGTAATGTTTTGGTTGATCCTAATAAATATAGGTTTTGGATGTTATTTGTCTGAGTGGAGTAGCGAAAGAGGTATTTCTTATAGATTCCTAGACAAGATTCTTGGCATATTCTTTTTTTCAATATAAACTATCCTATTTTTAATCACATTATATTCTGCTTATCTATGGCAAGGGTTGGCAACCTTCTGTCCTCTCCTATAAAAATCTCATAAGATTTCAGCAGCAGAAAATCAGACAACCTTCTAACATAAGATCTTGTGTAAGAACATCAAATTCTGAGCAATTTCAAGAATGTTTAAATAAATACATATGTTTAAAGTTCTTCTTGAAGATTGGGGTCTGGTGAGCATTCTGATGAACATGATATGAATACTTTGCTGCCCACCTCTATTGGAACTGAATTCCAAGTACAATTAATGAGAATTTTAAAACACAAGTGAAAATTCTTATTTGAGGATTTTAAAGAAAAAACCGAGGAAATCTACAACATGAACTTAGCTTAAGATCTTTAAGTTCTCATCCATTCTGCAGTTCAATAATATCAATATTGGCTTAAATCTCCTTTTTAGCTTTTAGCACTAATATAAAAAGTGTATTTAAAAACATGCATAAGGTCTTCTGCTGGAATTAATTTTAATCTCCCACACACACACACTCTGGTCCAACACTTCCTAAGAGATTAGTAACAATTTAGTGCTTATTAGTAAAATCAGGTGTTTTTTTTGGTTTATTTCCAAAATGATGGTAAATCAGTAACTGACTTCTGAGCACATAATCACGTTTTCTCTGAGTAATAGTTCCTAAATGAATCTTTTGTATTTAATTTATTTTGCTATCAAAGGCATAATTATAGAACATTTTCTCATGAATACCTTATTTCTTTGCTGTGTTACTTGTTGATATTGCTCTTACCTATGTGAATGATTAACCTACGCCTAAAGTTTATTCTGTTTGTTAAACTAAAATATTTAAGAGATGAGCTCAAGATTAATCTGGTGTTTTAGGAATATAATTTCTAACATTAAAAAAAACCAATTTTCTGTTTCTTTTATATCCACTGTTGAGAAAAGGCAAATTAGCTTTTCAAATGTTGCACAACTGCCCATTTAAACAAGGACTAAGTAAATACATTAAGCATTAAAGGGACTTCCGGTTTGTCGGCTTCGCGAGCGGCAGGGATTCGCGATACTGCGCGATCCCTGCTGCGCTAGCCGTTTTTGGTGCTCCGATCCGGATGGGTTCGGAGCTAGGCTGCCTGCAGGGGCGGCTGAAGATAGGGGGATCCGGAGAGGGGTTTAGGGGTGTTGCAGACCCCCTCCCCGGCCGGCAGAACCCCCTTTTCCCAAGATGGTGCAGCGGCGGTCTGTAATGGCCGCCACAAAGAAGCCGGCAGCTGAGTAAGAATGCGCAGGAGGAAGAGGAGAAAGCCTTCTGAGAGTGAAAGTTTTCTTGGTTGACCCAGGACTCTAAGACATATTTAACACAATTCCTGGAAATTATGCCTTTTTGAATGATTCTTTCCAGAAGAGAAAAAAAGCGGCAATTTTGAGGTGCTGAAAGGAAAGTTTACTCTCCTTCCCTACGGAATCAACAAGTGGATACTGAGAAACCTGTCTTTTTCAGGTAAAAACCAGCTTTATGTGATAAGTGGGAAGGGAGAGGACAAAAAATATATTTATATGTTAAGATTTTGTTGGAGGAGATGCCTTAAGGATTTGAAGACTGAAATATATTCTAATAAGGCTTTAAGATACAGATTTGGACTTTCTTTTTTTTTGATTGATACTACCCCAGGAAGAGAAAGTGAGAACTTTGTCTTGGCTTGGATTGATTGAGGACTTTGGGATTGTTCTATTTTTTTGAAATATCTTGGTTGGTGCAAGAAGAAAGAGGGGGAAAAAAGAAAAGAAAAGATTTATAATGGCTTTTTTTGCTGAGGAACTGAGAAAAGAATATGAGCAAACAAAAACAGATGGCAAAGATGGTGTGAAAGAAGCCTTCCTTTTTTTAGAAATGGCGCTTGCTAACTATCAACAAACACTACAACAGATGGAGGCAGCACGCGAGAAGAAGAAGAAGAAGAAGAAGCCATCTTTAATGAACTTCAAAATTTAACTAAAAAAGAAGGAAGGAAGAAAGAAAGGAAGGAAAATGAAGGACTTAAGATCTAAAAAGCACTTAAGAAAGAGAAAAATAAGGTGCAAAATCAATATAATGATAGTAAACAAAAGAAAAAGGAACACAACAGAGAAGGGAAGCCAGTAAGGCAGAGGCTAGGAGAAGGGGGGTAGAAAGGTCTGCTGGGGGAAGAAAGAAAGGGAAAAGGTGGAGAAAAGCCACAAAGTTTTGAAATTAGATGGGAAAAGAGGAATCTTTTTTAGGGACAAAGGGTAAAGTACAATTTCTTTTAAAAAGATTTTGCAAGGTACATAAGATGGTATTGTAGCATTTGTATCAGAAATAGAAAATTAGAATGGTTTAAGAGTTAATAAGAGATTAAAATGTTGAAATGTTTAGTAATGATTGATTTTAAAATTTAATAAAATATTAAAGGGAATGTTTAGAATATTGAGTTTTAATTAAAGAGTTTAACATGACTATGGTATTGATGTTATTATAAAATTATTATTGTAGCATTTGTCTTTGGAAAAGGCAATGGGAATGTTATAAGATTCAATATTTAGATCTATTATTTAACTATGTATTTAATCATTTTGGATTTGTTATTTTTCTTTTATTTAAAATAAAAAATTAGTAGATAGAAGGTACCAAGCAGAATCATATTGGGTATTAGGTGTTATTTTAAATGTTAATCTAATTAATTTAGGGGGAAGACAGAAAGGCATCATACTCTGATTAGTGATTTCAGGAGAAATTCTTTTTTTATTATAAGGAATGAGACAGAGGGATAATAAAGAATGGACAAAAGATACAAATATAATGACTCAAATTAAGATGGATTAAATAAGATAGAATTAAGAAGAGTGAAATGTGTGGAGAAGCTAATATAGAAGACATAGAATGGTAAATAAAATAGGTAATGACATGTAAGATGAGCATGAATATAATTGAAGTCCATGTAGAGAGGTACCTGGGGCCAAGTTACTTTCCTAAAAGAGTTTTTATATGTTTGTGTGTTGTGTGTTTATGTTTCTGGGAGAATTAATAAAACCTTGCAGAAATATAGAATGAGAATAATGGTAATCAAGTCAGAAAGAAATAGATGAAATAATAATAGTGAAATTGAATAAGAGTAAAGAGAAGTAAAGAGAAATTGGATAAGAGGTATTTGTATGCTCATATGGAAATGGTTTAAAATAGAATTATATTGTATAAAATAAGGTTTTATTTGACCTGTAAAATTTACAATGGAAAAAGGTTTAAGTATGTAATGGTTAATGATGATTTGTTTGTCTTTAAAATTAATAAAATTTGTTTAAAAAAAAAAGCATTAACAAAAGAAAAAATTATAATCGTATGAAGTTGTTACTGCTGTTGTTAATTCTGCCTTTCTTATACGGTATATGAAATTCAAGGTGATGCACATACCTAACACATCTTCATATTTTCTGCACAACAACAACCCAGTGAAAGCTGAGTTGGGCTGAAAGAGAGAGTAACTGGCTCAAGGGCAGAAACACAGGATGCAGGGAAAGCACAGGAGTTTCTTAGAGAGTAGCATTTATAAATCAAACTGGGTAACAGCATGAGCATGAGTCAGTATTGTCATGCTGAAGGATATATGAATAATGCAATCAGTATTATTTTTATATCATTAGTAAAGGGATTGATAAATAGGCATTTCATTCTTTTTCCTTGCTAGTCTTATTTATTTATTTACTGACTGGCAACTTGGAAACTAAAGTACAATGAGCTGCATCATATTTCCACCACCAAAATGGCACCACAAAATATAAATTATTCTGTTGGCCATTTTTGGTATTCCCTGGGATTGATAGCTACACTCATGATCTTCCAGATTTCTGAGATTTAATAAATAAAGTGGAATACAGTAACAAATTTCTTTCAAGAAATCCATGTGGAAAGATTGGTATCTCGTGTTTCATGCTGCACATGCTACATATTATAGTATTAATAGCTCATTTCAATAGATTTGCTAAAATTTGACTAAGGGAATTTAAATCTGGCCTTTTCCAACATAAATGATGGACAATCAATCAGAATAGAGCTGGAAGTCACTTTGGAGGTCTTCTAGTCCAACCTATACCCCATTTTGGACAAGTGGCTGTCCAATCTCTTCTTAAATAACCTTCAGTAATGAAGAGGTAAAGTAAGTAACTAAAGCCCCTTCCAGCATTATACATTCATAGAAAACAGCTATTCAATGATAAAAGCTTGTACAGGGAGAAATTAGAAGTAAATAACCTTGTTGATTGCATCGTGAAAATGTGTAGGGAGTTACCATAATGCAACATTATGTCTTTTCATTACATGGTCGAGGTATCAAGTGATTTAAAACTTTGTGGCTTTGCAAGAGCTAGCATAAATTACATCTTTATAGCAGTTGATTAGTGGAAGATTATTTTATTATTTCCTTTATTTTATCTTTCTTCCTGATCGCCTTAAATCACTAAAATTCAGATTATTTTACTGATGTCTGAATGAAATTCATATTATAATAAAAGAACAAGTTAATACTGTACTGAAAAGGTAGGTCAGACTCTCCCAACTGAGCATTTTGTACTAGATAGTTGCCAACATCTAATTTTTTTGATGAAACTTTGCCATTGAAGTCAGAATGAAATTAGACTATTGGCCTTTTATTCCTAATTAACATTCAGAAGAAAATCTACTTACCGGAGGTCTAACCCAGCTTCTTTCCAAAGTAAATCCATTAAACGTAACATCTGAAGACTTAACATGTCTTGTCGTAGATCTGTAACAAAAATCGATATATGTAAAATAATTGAAAAATGTGCAATATATAGATAATCCTTGACTTACAACAGTTTGTTTAGTGACCATTCAAAGTTACAACTCTAGTGAAAAAAAGTAATTTATGACAGTTTTTGACTCTTATGACCGTTGCAGCAACCCCATGCTCCCATGATTAAAATTCATATTCACAGCTCATAAAATTCATACTCATATTCAGCACTCCAGATGGTTAATGTCATTGGTTGCCCTCTCCCCTCTTTGGAAGAGCTTTATAGCTCCTGCTGCCTTAAGAAAGTTCAAAACATTCTCAAAGATCCATCTCATCCTGGGCACCCTTTTTTTTAAACTATTACCATGTGGCAGACATACAGAATAAAAACAAGGACAAATAGACTGAAAAACAGCTTCTATCCCAGGGCAGTAACTGTTGAAATCTACTATATAGTGCAATATTAAAGCAATATCAGGGGTTTTCAATTTAATGTATAGAATGTGAAGGATATGTGTTTGTGTTTTATTTTTATAGTTATAATTATAATGTACACTGAAGATGGCATTAAATTTCATTGTATGAGATGCAGTGATAATAAAGTAAATTTATATTTATGACGGTTGCAGTGTCCAAGAGTCATGTGGTCACCTTTTGCAACTTTCTGACAAGCAAAGTCAATAGGAAAGCCAGATTAATTTAACAACTGTGTTAGTAACTTATCAACTGCAATGATTCACTTAACAAGTGGAGCAATAAAGATTGTAAAATGGACAAAATTCATTTAACAACTGTCTCACTTAGCAACTGAAATTTTGAGCTCAATTGGGGTCCTAAGTTGAGAACTTTGTTTACATGAAAAATTTTCAAGCATCCATAAGACATATTTAGATTTGTAAAAAAAAAAGAATATTTTTCAGACTTAATTTCAATATAATCTGTCTGAAATAATGCAATGTTCCACTACACCTGTATTTTTTTAAAAGTTTAAGACTTCAGGTTCAAAATACTATGTTAGTTAATTTAACATTAAAATTCCAACAGCAGAAAATGAAGTTTTCTGTGTACTTACCATCTCCATTTTTAAAAATGATTCCCACCAAGTCAGCACCAAACGCTTTGTTACTGTATACTATCCATAAAGGCTTCATTTTTGAGTCCATATATTTACATTTCTCTATACTAGAACAAAGGTAATAATATTTTTAGTGAGTTCAGTTAAAAGATTAATGAACCATAAAAATGTATTGGGAAGAAATAAATCTGGAAGGTTATTCTATAATGGAATTTTAGAACCTGGACAAATGCTTTTCAAAACTTTCATTCTGTTGCTTCAATATCAGTTACTCTGGCAAACTGGCACATTAATTCTTGGATCCCTATTTAGTGGCTACTAATACAAAATCTGAAATAGAGATGCATATTTATTTTGAAAATCTCTGATACAATTAGCAATAAATTATTAATTGAAGCCATTATTTCTGGAACTGACATTTTAATGTTAAGATAGCAGAGATTTGCTTATATGGCTAAGATGAAAAAAAGAAAATGTCAGCTACATGTAGAAATGCTGCCTTCTGCATGGCCATGCCTACTGAGCAATAAAGAGCAGAGAACTTAAAAGAATTGGAGCCTTCTGTTTTTTTATACTACAACTTATAGCACAGTGTACATGGATGAAGGAAAGCAGGCCATCTTACCAAAGTTCTGAAAGTAAGACCGACGGATTCAGAGGGGACTGGAGATGGGAAAGGGCCTCTTTGTATGCACTTTGTTTTAAACAGGTATGCATTGTATCCTTCCCTTTGGCTTTGCTTTGTTTCATGGCATTCAGCTTGATTAAGCTATTCAAAGTCTTCATCTTATTCAGTGCTTCAACCTGAAATAGATATTTGAAAATACTGCTTTCTAGAATGAATGGATAGGTTCACATATCATGCTAATTTGTGCTTTTGTTTAGCTGGCTACTGTGGCTTATTTAGCAAATATTGCTTAATCAAATCATAAACTATTAAGAGGTATGAACTATGCATATGTCAATGGATAATCCAAAGTACAGGCAATAATTTCTAAAAATAACACAATTAAAGTAACTATACAGTATTATGCCAACTCCTTTTAACACTCAGCATATTGATTTTTTTTTAAGTCCTAACCCCCCCCCCAAGGGTATTAATTTATTTTTCACTCATATTTATCTTCACCATATAAAAGACAAGGTGATGCATATATGGTAAATTTAGAAGCATTTTCCCCTGAGCTGCAACAAAACCAGTTCTAACCTTTGACATATTATACAAAGGAACAACTTTTAAGGGAGCACAGAAGTGAGATTTAACGTTTATTTGTTTAAGGCAATCACAGCTAAGTGGTAACGTTTATAAATATTCTATCTCCCATCTCCTCTTATCAATTTAATTTGGATATGAGATAGCATTGTGCCAAAAGAAGCTGACAATAAATTGAAGTAATGTTCTTGCTCAGAAGTACAGAGAATTCCCCACATGGCTATTTATTTATTTTATTGGCAACTAGCAAAACTTAAACATATAAAAATAATTTACATTTGAAGATTCATCTGACAACATTTGTCAGCTGCTGAACCAGAAGCAAAGAAAATGATAGCCAATATGATTCCAAGTGGGTGACCGGCATAGTTTTAGCATGAAATAGAAAGTCTTTCTCCCATGTGGTCAATAAAAAGAGCTTTAATAACAGCATTCTAATCTGAATGGATTAGAATGACCTTGATATCATTTGTTATAGTTTTTTTCCAGATAATATAGCAACCAGGGAATAAAATTATCAAAAGAAAAATTTCCATGTTGCTACAGGATATAAACATGTCTGTATCTATCAGGTTTCAAAAGCATAGTTAAAATGTAACAATTGTGAAGGTGACTTTGATGACCCAATTTAAAAAAAAATCTAATTCATTTACTAGATTTATGTCTGCCTGCTTCAATGTAAATTAGTTTACATTCTCCATCAATTTTCCAGTCTTTGTGCCCTTAAATATTGGATGAAAGATGCAGAATCCAATCTTATTTTTGACAAATGTTGACTATTACATATGGGCCCACTAACAAACATTTCTTTTCTTTGTTGTTTTGCCCAATTTTCTTAAATTACTACTTCCTTCATTTTAGAATTCTAGAACATACTGAAGCAATGGATATGACCTTAGACTATGAATTGTCAGACATTTCTTAATATCCAGGGTGCTGATACTTTTAGTACTAAAACAAGAGGTTATTCTAGAACAATAATAGCTTCTTTATAAATCTGAAACTTAAACCAGTGTTAATAAACTTGGACAATATATATTGTTTAGTAATTAGTATCCATGTTTATATTTTCAGTAGGTTCTCTAAGGAAAAAAAAAAGAATTTTAGTATAAAGCATGTTTTAAAGGCTTAAACTTTCTTACAGAAGGCTGAGTCATTCCAAGCAGGATGCTGTGGAAGCTGTCCAGAGTTTGATTATAGAAAAATGACAAGAGAGGCTTGTCAGGTCAGCCATCTGTGAAAACCAAAAGATCCCTGCTTTTCTACAATTCTAGGAGCTGTGCAAACATTATAGGAGGGAACAATTTCAACCTGCACTGGACAAACAGGAACTTTTTGAAGTATTTCTAGGTTCAATTTCTTCCGTGTTTGCACAGTTGGGAATTTTTTTGCCCCTTCTTTGATTGCACTGACATGCATTTCCTCTAAAGTGCAAAGAAAATGTCACAGTCCACAAAAGACTAAACTGAATATATTTAAAACAGCTATTAATTTTTAATGGTTTACTCAAGTATGTTAACTTATAATTAAGATATTTTCTTATACTACAGGAGTAGGTAATTATTTTGTGAGGTAAAGATTCATACATTGATTGCAGGAGATAAATAAAAAAAAAACCTAAAACAATTATTTTACCAGTTTCCCAATGAATATTTTCAGCAGCATTTCACAACTGGTTAAGCAACAATTACTGATGATTTCTACAGCTAATAAGACTACTGTGGATTTGTTAGGTGCTTTTTCAAAAGGGACTAGCCTATAAAAGCATGTTACATCATGTTGACTTCATGGAAATAATCTCAGGGGAAGAATTTAAAATAAGCAGTACCTGTTTGGAAAGAACTTTCATGTGAGTGATGCTTCCACGACAATAAGCTTCCAATATCACACCAAACTGCAAAGAAACTGCAGGTATATGCATTTCTGATCTACAAGACATATTTGTATAAATGTATAACCATGAATTTTAAAAACATATTTATGATATATATTAAAATCAGAAGGTAGATGGTTAAATGTATGGCTCTTAAAACCTGAATTATGTTGTTACTGCTTTACAAATAAAGAGATGCAAAGCCTTGTACATGGAAAGTAAATACTTATTAAAATACTCAAGCCCTTTGCAGGAGAAGTCAATCTAATCCCCCAAGTTAAGTCCTCTGCCTTTTAAATTCTCCATCTTCTAATAACATGTACAGAGATGAGTCAAAATGTCTGGTTTCAAAATTGAGGAAAAATGTGAGAAAAGTAATTTTGTCTTATATGCAAGTTTCTGATGTTCTTGAAGGTAAAGAGCTTGAGGAAAGCTCTGCCAAAATCAGAAGACAAGTATTAGAACCTCTTCTTGAGTGTTCCACTTCAAGAGAGATCTGAACCTATTGATTACAGCAGCTTTTCAAATGATGGCCACTTTATGAATTGGTCTACAGTTACTCCAGTACACATGGCTGATTATAGTTATGTTGGTTGAATCCAACATAACTTCAGAGCTCCAGACCATGGAAGTATTGAAAGAAGTGGAAGCATGACTTTTGGAACTGCAGCTTTAGAAATCAAAAAGTAAAGGAGAAGAAGGCATTTTGAAGGCACCATTTGATCCTTTCTCTTTAATTATCTCAGCTGGATCGATGGTTTTTGAGATGCTGATTCAATGGGAGACAAAAAAAATGGATTTAAATATTAATGAATAAGACCTTATGATATAAAATAATTTTGTATGGAAGGAAACAACACAGATGTTTTTGGTTTCTATGAGGAACAGAAAAGAATCTTTTGATATATTTTAACACAAATGTATAAAATATAAATAAATCCATGACTGGTCCTCACTTCTAGTAGTAAATAAAAAGTTCATCTAATTCCAAGAAGTAAAGGATTTCCCAAGCTACCTTGCTGCTTTTGAAGAACACAACTGTGTCAACATTAAAAGGGACAAGGGAAAAATATACACATCTTTAATATTTGGTAAAGTATAAAGAAGAAACTCTTAAATTATACCTGATAAATTATACCTAAAGAAACTCTTCTGCTTCTAAAGATATACTTGGAAAAAAATAAATATATGGAAAAACTATACAGGTAGAATACAATTACTATCAAAATAATATTTATTTAATCTTCTATATAGTGCAAGATACTTGCAGATTAAACCCTTACTATTCCCGCTGCATTCTGTCATAGCAGCTCTGCCTTTGTGGGCATCATCTCTCACAAGCCCTTAAAACTCACAAATTCAATTTGGGATGTAATATAAGAAAAGAGTAAAATTACTTTGAT
Organism: Notechis scutatus; assembly: GCF_049901735.1. Taxonomy (NCBI): domain Eukaryota; kingdom Metazoa; phylum Chordata; class Lepidosauria; order Squamata; family Elapidae; genus Notechis; species Notechis scutatus. The sequence continues at coordinate 132,648,542 of NC_142012.1, forward strand.
AAGCTCCAAAGGAGATCAGTTTTTACCTGCAGTGTTTAAACTTTTTTTGGCTGAGATTCATATTCAACTCCTTTTTAGAGTTTAGTTTAGTCCCTACAAGTCATTCCCTTCCACTTGATACAAAGCCTATTTTTAAGTTCCATTTTCCTACTACATTCCTAATACAATGCTGTACCATGCAACCAGTTACTTAAAACTGAAATATCTATTCGAATTCATATATTTTGTTACTAGCTTAAGGTACTTTTTCTTCCAGCCATTCTGTCTTCTCTAATCTTGGTTATCCACTTTGATTTTCATGGACCACAATTTCCCAGATCGCCTTTGAATGAACGTTCACCAACCTTAGGCAATATGCCAAGGACACAAAGATACAAATAGACCCGTCAATCTTGCCTAAAAACATGTTTTTGACTTGCTCTACTTATCCAGTGTGCTGGATATCTTGCAACTAGTCCTGCAGTGTCTCCACTCAAAATGGGATCATATTGAAACACTGGATCATATTGTACTACCTGCTTTATGCTGGCACTCAGCAAGAATTGTTATCATTTGTGGTCAAGCACTTTCATTCCCTTTATCTCCAGCTGCTATAATGAGATCAATGTCAGAAAAAAGTTGCTTCACAAAATACAGCAATCTTTAAGCAACTCTTAGCTATTTCTTCCCAAGTTTGGTTGATCATTCAACTGTAGATGGTTTATTCAACTGATTATATTTATGTATTTACATTTACATGCATTTTTATTGATTCTTATTAATATATTTGTATTCAAGAATTGTATATTTTATATCTACTTGAAATTCACTTATTTACCATTGACTTATAACTGGTCTACAGTAAAAATAAACCATTTCTGAAAAGGAATCACAATTAAAGCATTTTTAAATGTTATCTACTTTTAAACAATCCAATTTAATTGGATAGTGAAAACATAAATTATACATATATGATATAAAACAGAACAATCAAATATAACACTCAGAATGAATATAAAGCCCCCCCCCTTATTTGCTACAGGTATTTTGTCATTTTAAGTCTTACCTCAAATGCCAAAACAACATTTGTCCTATCCGTCTGTTTGCCAGGGCTTTCTCTAGTAGGAATCTGGAGAGAGCAGTGTCAAGAAAAGCTTCATATTTCAGGACCTGCACAAGCTGCAGGAGATACTGAGCAAGTTCTTCATCACTAGAAATAGGTTAGAAAAAAGTAAATAAATTAGTGGAATTCTGGATGAATGCATTCTCATTTTTATACTATTTTACATTGTTATCTATAAAATGTTCCCAATGCAGAATATAATAAACTAAATTAAAATCAACAATAAAACAGTATGTATGTATATATTTACTTATTTGTAAGATGTATTTAGTTGCCTAAAACCAAAAGAATATCACCACCTTCTTATTAATTGTTAAAAATAAGATAAAAATCCAAAACTTAAATTAAGGACAAAACACAAAACTTAATTTGGAAAATTAAAAAGTAGTATCATGACAGATCAAAAAGTGGCATGTTGTTGTCAATTTTCATAATGCCATGATTGTGGGAGCCATTCATGCTTCAAGGAGCATGCTATTCCAGAGAAGGCAGCCTGCTACAGAGAATGCTTGATGTTGGGCGGTCTTATGTACATGTCCTAATAGAGGGGACTCCTCAGCAAGTACAATTGCATAATTGTCTAGGTAGAATAAGTGGAAAATACAGTGGAAGGGCAATCTTTAAGATATATGAAAGGAGTCCTAAAAAGTCAGGCTGAACCGACTGAATACAACTCCTCCCCAATCTTCTTTTTGAAAATCTGAGTGACCATGTGTAGGACCTCCCAGTCCAAGAATGCAACCGATACATAAGATGAATCTGCATATATATCACCTGAATTGTTACTTAGCCAGTTGTCATCTCCTTACTAAGCAGCTGATGCAAATTCAAGACGACAGCAATAGCACTTAGACTTATATATTGCTTTACAGCCCTCTCTAAGTGATTTAGAGTCAAAAAGATCTGGTAAAACAATTCTGCTGCAAATCATTCACAAGAACAACCAATTTCTGTCCCATGCTCTGGCTTGATACCATTTAAAAAGACAATCTGTCTCATCCAAGATTTTCTGTAGCTGAAACCTAACCATCATCTTAATAACCTTATCAAGAAATGGCAAGCTGGAGACTTGCTGATAATTTTCTGAGATGTTCAGACCAAAGGATCGCTTTTTGAGGAGATACACTATCACCTCCTTCAAGGCAGGCAACAGATCCCTCTCATGTCTTTGTGCCCTGTCTGGATGCATTTATCATCACAAGGAGAAAGTTATAATTTACAAGTGGCTGGGTTCATCTCTGAAAGATACTGTCAACTTCCACAAGTGTCATAGCTATCTACATCTTTACCTCTTTAACATTAGTTACATGAATTTTATCCTAAAGATCAATGGGAAACTTCAAAGATGCCACCTTCCAACTTTCTTGCTGAAGAAAATAATGCTTCTGTTTCATTTCAAATGTAAATTACAAATAAAGATCATATCAACAGAGAAAATATATTTTGTCCATTCATATATAAAAAGAATTGCTATATGTACCGTGTTTCTCACATAATAAGGCCGGGCCTTATTTTTTTGAGCCCCGAAAAAACGGCTAGGCCGTCTTTTCGGGGTGACTTAATTCCCCCACTTGCATCCTCGCCAACAGCCGCTCCTAACGGGTGATCATGGCGAAGCGCAGAGAGCTCCCTACTCCCACCTTTGCTGCAGACACCTTTGGCACCCGCCGCTGTTGCTTTCCCTTCTGCCCATTCCGCTGCCACGTTTGGAGCTGCCGCTTCCATGTTTGGAGTGCCGCCGCCATTTGGAGCTCCAAACGCGGAAGTGGCAGCTCCAAACATGACGGCGGGCGATCTTTTATTTTGGTCCGCGCGAAGTTCAGAGCGAGCAAGAGAGGGAGACTGCGATGCCTCCATCCGAGATGGTAACCTCACTAGTGGATCACAATGTGGCTGGAAGCCCGAATCGGCGGGATACGATGGCAATCTTTTGGAGCGAGAGGAAAGGGAGAGAAGAGTTGTGGGCGTAATTTGCAGGAGGAAGTGGGTGTACCCCACGGCAGGGAGCCCAAGGAAGAAGGGCCGGTAGGCAACGGAGAGCGTCCCGTAGCTCCGGAAGAAGCCTAGAGACGCGCGCCGGGAAGAGGCGCAGATGCTGCCTTGTAGTCCCCAAACCAACTCCAAAGCGTGAACGTGTTCCAAACGCGAGCCGGTCGCTAAAAGCCAGAAAGCAGCAAGGGCGCCAGGTGGAAAGGACAGGGTCACGATCACACGGAGATGCCTAGAGAGCGGAGCGCACATAACTAAAGGCGGCGCACGCAGTTGGTTTGGGGACTACAAGGCAGCATCTGCACCTCTTCCCGGGCGCGTCTCTAGGCTGCTTCCGGAGCTACGGGACTCTCTCCGTTGCCTCACCGGCCCTTCTTCCTTGGGCTCCCTGCCGTGGGTACACCCACTTCCTCCTGCAAATTATGCCTCGCAACTCTTCTCTCCCTTTCTCCGCTCCAAAAAGATTACCATCGTATCCCGCCGATTCGGGCTTCCAGCCACGTTGTGATCCACTAGTGAGGTTGCCATCTCGGATGGAGGCATCGCAGTCTCCCTCTCTTGCTCGCTCTGAACTTCGCGCGGACCAAAATAAAAAGATCGCCCACCGTCATGTTTGGAGCTGCCACTTCCGCGTTTGAGCTCCAAATGGCGGCGGCACTCCAAACATGGAAGCACCAGCTCCAAACGTGGCGGCGGAATGGGCAGAAGGGAAAGCAACAGCGGTGGGTGCCAAAGGTGTCTGCAGCAAAGGTGTTTGGTGGGAGTAGGAGCTCCCCGGCTTTGCATGATCGCCCGCGTTAGGAGCGGCTGGTGGCGAGGAATTCCTGTCCGCCGGGCGCTCCTAACGGCAAGTCTCCCGCCCTTCCCCCTTATTTTGCATATTTTAAGATAGGCCTAAATTTGGGGGGAGGGGCTTAATTTGATTTTATGCCCCAAAAACGTGCTGGCCCTTCCTATTGGTGGAGACCGTATTGTTGGAGAAACACGGTACTAAAGCAAAAAAAAATTAAAATCACTAAATTCAGTCATCCAGTCGTGGCTGCCAACATTCTCCTCAGGTCACTCTCTAGAGTACAATAGCGATGTGACCAGTACACTATATAATGCCACAACATTAGAGAGGGTACTGGTAACTATGGCATTTTTGCTCTCAGACTCCAACACTTATTACTTTCATCAATTGAGATTAAAGATTTTTTTTGTTTTATATATTGCTTAGCAAGAAAGATGCCCGCACAAATTGACATAACATGCTGAATGCAAACGCTGTCCTAAAAGATATAGACACATGCAAAACAGAAAAAAATATGAAATAATTTATGTCAAATGCTCAGGAGAAACAGTCCCCCAGAATTACTATACATTATATCAAACTTAGACAATTTTTACAGGAAAAAAAACATCTTGTTTACATTTTAAGGACATCAAAATATTCTGTTAACAATTTAGCCTTGGAAATAAATAAGAAATGCTATTAATCATATACAGCACTGTTCAGAAAAGTCAAGGCCACAAAATCCAACAACTCTGATAATACTTAAGATTTTTTTTGAATTTTTTTTCACTGAATACATAAATCTATGCTTTAACCAAAACTAAACAAATAAACAGATTCTTGGAAAATCTATTATATTTTCACAGACATACCAAATCTGTTGCACATCTGCTCAAGTGTACATTCCTGTATGTTTCACATGACATAATCCTAAATTTGCAAAGATTCACTTCCATAGGACATTAGTTGGATGCTTTCTAAATTGGCATTCTGAAAACATCTGCGTCTTTCCAATGCTACAGCATTTGCCCCAGAGCAAATGGGAGACTTGTCCTCTCCTGACCAGACTTCCCAAAGGAGGACCACCCAGCCTGATCTTACTGATATCATCAGTAAACTGGGATTTTAGCCTGAATTGTTTCCTGAGTTGGAGAATTTATTTCACTCAGGGTAAAAGTCACAGGATTTTCTTGTTGAGATCCAACTTGTGAGCCAATTACTAGGATAAAGTTACCATACTACTTACCTCATTTGTCGTAAACAGCCCACAGCATATTCTCTTACATATTGATCAGGATAATTGAAATCTAGTAATTCTAATGCTTCTCGGGGAGGCAATTTTGACCATATCTGAAGAAGAGCCTGAAGCTGTTCAGAAAATAAACATAATATATGCAGAATTCAGTAACTAAAATATTTACGAGAATTTATTCATGAACAGAGTTAGACTACTGGACCCAACTTTCTGCATCTTAGCCATTGAATGACTTTGGACAGACAGAGAAAAAAGTAATTGGCTCAATATACTTCACAGGGTTTTGGGGGGGGGGGATAAAATAAAAGTAAATCCCATTTGAGCTTCCCTCAATTCTTGGAGAAAAGACAGAATATAAATCTAAAAAACAAGATTTATTCAGTTAATAAATAAATATTGCCCCGTCACACACACAAAGGGAAACATGTTCAAATGAGATGTAATATACACTGCTCAAAAAAATAAAGGGAACACTTAAACAACACAATGTAACTCCAAGTCAATCACACTTCTGTGAAATCAAACTGTCCACTTAGGTAGCAACACTGATTGACAATCAATTTCACATGCTGTTGTGCAAATGGAATAGATAACAGGTGGAAAGCATAGGCAGATAGCAAGACATCCCCAATAAAGGAGTGGTTCTTCAGGTGGTGACCACAGACCACTTCTCAGTTCCTATGCTTTCTGGCTGATGGTTTGGTCACTTTTGAATGCTGGTGGTGCTGTCACTCTAGTGGTAGCATGAGACGGAGTCTACAACCCAAACAAGTGGCTCAGGTAGTGCAGCTCATCCAGGATGGCACATCAATGCGAGCTGTGGCAAGGTTTGCTGTGTCTATCAGCGTATTGTCCAGAACATGGAGGCGCTACCAGGAGACAGGCCAGTACATCAGGAGACATGGAGGAGGCCGTAGGAGGGCAACAACCCAGCATCAGGACTGCTACCTCCACCTTTGTGCAAGGAGGGACAGGAGCAGCACTGCCAGAGCCCTGCAAAATGACCTCCAGCGGGTCACAAATGTGCAGGTGGCTGCTCAAACGGTCAGAAACAGACTCCATGAGGGTGGTATGAGGGCCCAACGTCCACAGGTGGGGGTTGTGCTTACAGTCCAACACCGTGCAGGACATTTGGCATTTGCCAGAGAACACCAAGATTGGCAAATTCGTCACTGGCATCCTGTGCTCTTCACAGATGAAAGCAGGTTCACCCTGAGCACATGTGACAGATGTGACAGGGTCTGGAGATGCCGTGGAGAACATTCTGCTACCTGCAACATCCTCCAGCATGACCCGTTTGGCAGTGGGTCAGTAATGATGTGGGGTGGCATTTCTTTAGGGGGCCGCACAGCCCTCCATGTGCTCACCAGAAGTAGCCTGACTCACATTAGGTATTGAGATGAGATCCTCAGACCCCTTGTGAGACCATATGCTGGTGCGGTTGGCCCTGGGTTCCTCCTAATGCAAGACAATGCTACATCTCATGTGGCTGGAGTGTGTCAGCAGTTCCTGCAAGATGAAGGCATTGATGCTATGGACTGGCCCGCCTATTTCCCAGACCTGAATCCAATTGAGAATATCTGGGACATCATGTCTCACTCCATCCACCAATGCCACGTTGCACCACAGACTGTCCAGGAGTTGGGGGATGCTTTAGTCCAGGTGTGGGAGGAGATCCCTCAGGAGACCATCCGCCACCTCATCAGGAGCATGCCCAGGCATTGTAGGGAGGTCATACAAGCACATGGAGGCCACACACACAACTGAGCCTCATTTTGACTTGTTTTAAGGACATTACATCAAAGTTGGATCAGCCTGTAGTGTTTTTTTCCACTTTAATTTTGAGTGTAACTCCAAATCCAGACCTCCATGGGTTGCTAAATTTGATTTCCATTGATAATTTTTGTGTGATTTTGTTGTCAGCACATTCAACTATGTAATGAACAAAGTATTTAATAAGAATATTTTATTCATTCAGCTCTAGGATGTCTTATTTTTGTGTTCCCTTTATTTTTTTGAGCAGTGTATATAATATAGTGAGAGACACTATTTAAAACTAACAAGGAGGAGAATGGTAACACAAACTCTGACTCTTTAATATTCCTATTTCTAGCCAGTTAGTGAAAATGTCAATAATTTCATTTGTTTCTTTTCCCTCTAGTGATGTAAAAGGTGGAGATTTGAAAGTTCTTCATTATTCTTCTATCTGTGGCAGAATAAAGACCCTGTGTGTCAGAAAACAGAAGAATCATGGAGTAAAATACTCAAGGGGTAGTAGTTCTTCATATAAATCAAATCAAATTCAAATCAGATATTAGAGAAGACATTCAGGATACATAAAATAATAAGCTAAAAAAAGGGTGACAGTTAGATTTGTATAATCTCCTTAATCTCTGGACATAAATTAGCTGAGTTCTGTTTATTGGCAAATTCTAGAAAGAGGGACAAATGCTATTTGGTAATTAATTTAACAAAGAACTGGTTATTTTTGTATAAGAAATAGTCCCATATTATCAACCTGTTATCTATTGTATCTTATTTGATTCCCTTCCTATTCAACTGAATGCTAAAGCAGTTGATGACTGATAAAATATGGAAATATGAATTAAAAAAATTGAAGAAAATATGATTAAATGCTAATATTAAAATTAGCTGCCCCATCGTGAAAATGCAAATGACATTATCCTTTGAGCAGTGATGTAGCCCTGAATTCACACTTGAACTCAACATGCTGAGCACTGAAGAGCTCTAACTTGAGCCTTTCCTTGCAGGAAACATGGAATTTAATATTGTATATATTTGGCTTCATCTCTACAATATCAGATAACAGAATCGAAGTATTCAAAAATGTGGGCAACATATGGAATATTGTTCTGTTGCCACTAGGATTATGACTGCTTAAAAAAACCTTAAAATTAGAGGCAGAGGTTATAGAACTAGAAAAAGTTAAGTGATATGACCCTTAGAGGAAACAAGAGCTCAATGACCTGAGAAGGAGCCAAGAAGATTCCAAAAATACAGCCAATTCTTGTTTACATTCTTTCTCTGAGCTTGAATAAGGAGGGAAATGCTGACCAGCTAGATCAACATCCCAGGTGGGTACTGGCTGATCTAAGAGTATTGGTCAGAGGCCAACAAGGGGACTTATCACATCTGGGCTCAAAGCTTTCCTTCTTAAACCAAAACAACAATACTTCTGCAGGACAATCAATTATATTGATTCAGAGCAAAAGTACTCACCAAAAAGTAACATTCCATTATAAATGGGAAAATTACGGCAACTAGGAATCTTTCTCTTTATTTCATTTATCAATGAAATATGCCACTTTTAGCTACCTCTTTACCACCTTCTTCCCACATTTTAACAAATTTAAAACATTTTAAAATGTAATAAAGTTGATGCCATGCACAATTTTGCTCTTATAAAATATTGAAAACTATTATTCTCTATGGCATTATCTTATACAACTAGATTGTTCAAAAGGTTTTAAATTATAATATTATAAATAATGTCAGAGCAGTAATGTTTTAAATAGATTTTTTGTACCACTGGAAAACCTACAAGGCCAGTTTTGGGATAAACCATCATGAAGAAAATACATCTATAGAGTCACTAGGAGTTAAAAACAACTTGATGGTACATCAATCAATCAGATTTCTGCAGCTGGTCCAAAGAACAGTATCTAAAAATCCTACTATGAACACTGGGGTAAATGCTATTCAAGTACTAAGAGTGTTAATAAATTAAAAGTTAGAAAACACTGTGGAGTCCAAAAGGAAAAACAAAAAGGAACACAATACCACTATATCATAATATATCCAGATTTGACTACTGTTTCTACTGTATTTCTGTGCACATTATGAAATGTAAATGAACTACTTTTAGGAATTGCTCTGATGTATCTACATTTTATTCTGCTACAATTACTCAAGACGGATTTGGAAGAGGAAACATTACCCATGTCTGTATAGTAACAATGATATCCCTTCCTTCTCTCATTGCCCCAAATACCTGATTTTAAAAGAATTCAAAAACTGCAGTAGAGTAAATTGACAGAATTTACAAATGAAAAAATACTGATAAAGCAGCTTACAATAACAATTTAATTTTTGAACAAAATTGATGAAATGAAATTAAAACATTTTCACCTCTGTAAAGTTAAGATTATAAGAAGCGTCCCTATATCAGCCAAAATATAAATGAATAAATCACAAAACCCTGTCTACCAGAAGCTTCCCAGGGTACTATCTACCTTACCAGAAGACTTTTGCAGGGCTCGAGGCCTGGCTGCAAATAAGAAAGATGCTACAGTTAGGTCTTTACTTTGTAGCATGTCAGCTTTGTAAAAAATAATAATTGGCTTGTCTATGTTTTTCCAATTAACAGTATCTCATTTAAATTATAACCTGCCACATTCCTGAACAAAATTACTCGCCTTGTCCCTGGTATTACTATTTCTCTACATAGTTTCTATATGTCTTACTTGAGCAACATCTTCAAGCTTGTTCCATTTCACAGACAGCAACAGTTTTGGCAGGGATTGTGGAAAATTTTCACGACAGTCAAATCGTAATGTCCAAATGAGATCCATTTCATTTTCACACAGTTGAGATAAGGGGTCCCTTTCCATGATCTCCTTTAGCTCAATGAAGAACTTTTTGCCACCACGACCCTATAAGATTGCATGTTGATAAATGTTCAAGCAGACATTCTGTACATTTTACATATGTATCAAAACAAACATTTCTGTTCTTGTACTGCTGCAAATGCCATAACAGATACTTCCCTTGTTTTAGTGTAAATGTTTATCAATCATATTCATTTTACAAGTTTTATATGCATCACAAATGGAAATATTGTAGTTCATGAAATATACACTTCTCAATGAAGACCACTAAGGGGCAGTATTGTTATTTTACTATTTCATTTTGGGTAATATTTTTGCTGAAATGAGTTTGAATTTAAAATGCAAAGAATGGATAAAAGCAAAAGTTTGTATCATTTAAAGGTAAATATACGGATTAAAGGAAAGTGAAGAATACCATACAAAGTCAACATCCAACAGAACTTGACACTTATGTTTTAATGATGGAAAAGTTTTAGAAATCATTTTTCCACCGTACAATATTTGAACATACAATATAAACAAACTAGAAAAGAGGGTGAAAAACTCTACTAAAAAATTATAAATATTAGTTTCTAACTTTCCTCATATTTTGACTAACGTACAACATTTATAGACATCTCATTTTTGTGTGTGTCTACGTTTGATTTTAATGCTTTAATTAGTTAAAATTTTTCCCCTTTAAAAACTGTACTCTCTATCAATATTTCTCTGCCTTGGCAACATGAAGTTGTGTGGACTTCAACTCCCAGAATTCCCTATTCAGCATTGTTATTTATTGATATTTAGACCTGCTTTGCTGCATTTTGCCATTACTGGATATTCTCCAAGTTTAAGCTCCGGGTCTGATATTTTTGGTAATTTATATCCTTGCCAATGATGTGCTAAATTTATTTTTGCTGCTATGAACCTGTAGTAAATTACTTTGGAATTATGCCTAGTACGCTAAGTCTTCTCTTGAGCTGTTGTGACCTATCCAATGTGGTAAAAAGGAAAGTAGAAGCTTCCACTTAGGCTCTTATTTAGCCAAAATTTGTCATGTTGTTTTGTATTCAAGCTATATTTATTTAAATAAACCAACTTCAAAACATATCCAAACCTCATCCAATTCCAACTCCTGGCTCAACTGACTTAGAAAGCTATGGATAATAAAAAGCTGAATAAAAATGTAAGGGTATTAAAAATAAGAGGAGAAGAAAGGAGCAAGGAAGGTAAAAGTGCTTGCAAGGACAATAACTCATTCATATATCATGAAATTAGAGTACAGTACTATGTTCAAGTTTGATTTAAAAACATTTCTTTTCTGACTATTTCATATAAAACATCTAAAGACTATTGTCTACTAATAAATTTTATCAATCCAAAAACCTGTAACAATCAAAACATAATGCTTTTTCAGAACAGTTAAGTATAGAATAAATATTTAAGTCAAAACATAATACTGAGATAATAAATGTTGGTTATCTTACACTATTAAAAGCTTTAATAATTCTAAATATTAAATATACAGAAAATCACAATAAAACAATTCATAATTATTTGAATTAATTTACTCTCATTTTCAGATATGTTCACAATTTCTGATACACCACAATATGTAGTGAGCTGCTAACAAGCAGGATTTCTATGCATTTTACTAGAAACATAATTTTGAAAGAATATCATGATTTAACTAATTATTTCTGAACATTAGCATTTAGCAAATACATAAAATAAATACATTCTATTTTAAATGGGGAATGACAATTATTTCATCTTTGATACTTACTGCCATGCCAGAGCAATCACTGTTCCTTGCAATCTCAGCTGCTTTTTCAAGTATCTGCAGAAAATTTAACTCATGTTAAGAAATTTAAGTTTACATTTAAATTTTACTGCCCACACATACAGACACACACACACTCACAATTGATTTTCTATTCAAAGATACTATAGATTCAAATGATCTACACCACATTTTAGATGTTAACAGCAGATTTAAATGAACCTCCTCACATTTTGAAACATACATATGGATTCTGCAGCTGCACAGTAGCATATCTGCAGGATTAAGAGGTAAAGATTTCTTAGAAACTTTGTTCACCTATATATACAGAAAGAACTTCTATCCAACCTATGTTTTGAAAACAATCTCATAGATTTAAAACTGAAGTTACTATTGAGTCGATGTGGTCTCTAAGGCTGGTTGTTTTCTTGCAGATATTTTGTTACTTGGTTAGGTAAAATCTTCAGTGCTAGAAAACTGTGGAGTTTGCTGTTTAAATACAGTGGCTTGCCATTTCAAAGTTGATGGAGGTATTGTTTTCTTCTTGGTATTTCCTTGAATAGGCTGCTGTTTACTGTTTGATTGTCTGGTGTTAGTCCTTCTGTTAATTTCTGTTTATTTGGCTATTGATTGCTGGTGAGGTTATGTTATAGTCTTTTGAATGGTGTATAAATGTTGTCTATGGGCTTGTAAATGGCTGGTTTGAGTGGCAAGCTTTCAGGAATTCCCCAGTGGTTTTGGATTTAGTTTGGTCTCTAGGATGAAATTATGATTAAGTTGGTGTGTTGTGAAATTAAGGATTTTTCACTGTGTCTTCTAACTGCAAGGGTGTACTCTGTCATTCCCGCATAGTAGTTGTTACAGATTTTATTATGTATGTTGCAGATAACACATATCTTCCCACCCGGCCCCCTTAGGCTACTGGCTCTTTTGTTTTTACTGCAGATGTTGTAGAGGGATTTAGTTAGTTTGTGTGCTGGCGATACTGTGTGGTTGCAATAGCCTATAGATTGATTATTTCTTAGATATTTTTAATGTATGGTAGTATTATCCTTCTCACAGCCTGTGGTGGTTGTGCTGAAGTGGGTTGAATAGTCAGGAACTTTTGATAAAGTTGCGTAGGTATCCTTTTTGTTAGAAGATATGGTTTAGATGATATGTTTTCTTTTTCCGGTGTTCTGGGTTGCCACAGTGCTTTTGTGCCCATCTGAATAAGGTTAGCTCCCCTTATGGGAGATTGGGTTGTTACTTTGGTAGTGGATCACTAAATTAGTGTGGGTGTTTTCTTCCTTAAAGTTGTTTTTCTAATTTGCGACCATTTCTTCTGCTGATGAGGTCACTCAAGATGGGCAGTGCATTGTTGTTATCTTTTTTCCATATGAATTTTATTTCTTTGAATATGCTGATTGTTTCATTTCTTCTTTAGTTTTTCCTTTTTTATTATGACAAAGCTGTTGTCCACATACCAGATCCATAGTTTTAGTTGTATGCTTGGGAGTGCTATGGTTTCTAGATGCTGCATGCAGTCTTTGCTATGAGTCCTTAAAGTGGTGGTCTCATGAGTGTTCCTGTGATTTGTTATATAATTTCAATTATACTGAAAGCAGGTAGTGAGCCAAAGATTGATGAGGTCTATGGTTCTGGGTATGTCAATCTTAAGTGTACTTGGTTATTTTGGGTATATTGTATAGTACTGCTGCCATGCATTTTTCCCCTGGTTCTGAATTTATGGATGTAAGGAATGTTGTGACATCGAATGAAACCATCATCTTACCTTCTATATTAGGTCTTTGATTTTCTAGAGTCACTGTAGTGGGGAGTTGATAGAATATTTGCTCCCCTCTGTGAGATGTCCAAGCTTTTTTATGAGATCTTTAGCTATGTTGTATGTTCCCTGGTAACAATACAATTGGACAAAGAGGTATGTTGGGCTTGTATATTTTTGGGCACTGGTGTGGAAGTGAAAGCACGTGCAAAAATTATCATGACTCCTTACCTTATCAAAAGGAGGGTAATAAATAGGGCATTTTGAATATTCTTGAAATCTGATTTGCAAAGTTGTTGCATTTTCACTGTAGGGGTTAGTCTGTACCGTTCCCATTGGATTCAACATTTCTTCAAGTTCATCTAGGTAACCAGAATAACACATTTTGTTTAACTATACATGTTGTTTAAAGGCTGTTTGACTATGCTTCCAATGCTAAATATACTTTATAAACAGAGGTAGATTACTTTAACTGAATTGGTTCTATGAGGGCCAACAGATCATTGAACAACCTTCAAAGAAATAGAGATCAAAGTATTTCCACATAAACTAATGAAAGTTCTAAACTAATTGGAAGTTAGATGGAAATGTAAATATTCTGAATACAGGTTAATAGAACAGTTCAAGGCTGAAACATCCTGACTTTACTGGAAATGTTCCAATGTCAAAATGTTCTCTATGACATTACTGGAAATGGTCCAGAGTTGAAATAGTTACTCCTCTATTTCACAGGGTGGTTCTTTTTTTTTTTTTTTTTTTGAGGCTGAGTCATTTGTGTTACAATCAAAATGGGATGTTTCAAAATTGGAATATTATCTGTCTTAAAATATTTTGTATACCTGTATTAAAATAAACATGGGTAGTGTATTTATTCCATACACATACTTTCCATTCTTCATCTTACTCTTAAACAAAATACAATGACTGAGAAACAAGTTCTAATCTATTTTAATGAAGAAGGAACCTTTAAGAAATCTACTTGGGCAGAGCAGTGCTTTAGATTTAATTTCCAAAATGTGGTTCAGAGCATGCAGTAAAATAATTGTAGCACATATGTACAACAACTTTTAAGTCTGATACATCGTTTCTTGAAAACGACACAGCAGCTTCCTTTGCAAAGGTTAAGTATTAACCTAGCCACCATAAGATATCCATCTCTTAAAAGAAAGTTTCTACCATTGATAGCCAAGGGAAAGATTTCATCTTAGGGAAAAGAGGTCTCTATTTGGGATTGATTATCATTCCTGTCAGTATTTTATAACTATACATTACAGATCTTCATCCTGTTCTCTAACACTGCACTAATCCTAATCCACACTGCAAGCTTTTCATTCCAGAGTAGCTGTTGTAGACAGTCCCAGCCATATCAGTCACTCTGATATCAACAGAGGCTCTGCAGGAGCCCATATAGCAACTTCAGTCTCACCAGGAAATGATGACCAGCTGTGCAAGAGAAGGTCTCCAGTCTTCAACTGTCCTTTAAAATCAAATACCATAGTATTGACCCATGCCACAGGATAATGCTGCAAAGACAAACCAAATAATTTGAAAATTAAAACCAAGGCAATACACTGACCCTGAGATATACAAATCCAAAGGTACAATCAATAGGAAAAAATTGCTACTAATTAAGTTGCTGATGTGGGAGGGATCTTGAAAGACATTCAGGAACAATACAGCTTGGACTATGGGAAAGGACACCCAGGCACAAACTACAGCAAACTTATTTTCCCACTGATTGAGCAGCCCTATTCTCTCAATGTTGAAGGACTGCAAATGGTTATGAGGGTAAAAAGCTAATGAATATAAACAGTGAACACCCTGACAGAAAAGATGCAAGTATAAACACATAAACATTAACAAAAATATGAATCTAAAGATGAATGATTCAACTAATTAATAAATATATTCAAGTTGATTATAGTTAAATTTTATACTTCATTAACACGTTAGACCAGTTTAACAGAGATAGCACATTTGTTTTAAATTTAATTAGTCCCATAATAGATCTTTGTAGGATGAAATGCTTTTGTCTTTGTAGATTCTAAAAATATTTTAGTGGGTAAAACACATATAAAAAAGTTAAGATTAATGTTTATTACAGAAAATATTAGGGAAGCTCTAGTGAAATGTAAATAAAATGTGAAGTTTTGAAACAACCTGAAACCTCAAACATCATATTTGTATTTCAGTTATAAGGTAGTTCTCGCATTACAATGGCAACTGGAACCAGAATTTCCATCATTAAGCAACATGGTCATGAAATGTGACCGCGTCACTTAGTGGCAGCAATTCCTGCAGCCCTTTTTGGCACTGTTAACTGAGCACCATGGCAGTTATGCAAGAGAATTTCCTGATGACTATCCACAACAAAAGCCAATGAGGAAGCTGGCAGGAAGTTCCATGTCCCAGTTCCTCAGGCAGGTACAGGTAAGTGGCTGCTACAAGGTGGGGAAGGGTGCACGAGTGGGGGAAACTTTTCCTCGCAACTTGCAACCTTCCCTGATGGCTTCTGCACCGACAATCTGCAGAATGTCAGAAAAGGTTGCAATCACATGATTGGGATTAGGATGCTTGACAACTGGTTGTGTGCTGGGATTCCATCTACCAGTTGTAACTATAATTTGTTCAGAATCATTCTAACTTGGAACCACTGCTGACCAAATAAATGGTCATAGGTCAGGGACAACCTGCATATTTTGCCTTTGATGGTTTCCATTACTGCACATGGGAAGATTCTCCCTTCATTTTATCATCACAGCGACCACCCTGCAAAATAGACTAGGTTGAAAGAAACAATGGCTGATTTGAAACAGCTTTTCGGGAATTTAAATATCTTTGGATATAGAGAAATAGAAATCTGAAATGTCTACAGCCACAAAGGTACATATGACGTAGCATACCCTGCTGCGAACAGGAATGTAAAAGAGGAATTAAACACATTCATTACCACTTTCCCAGCTTTCCTCATGGTCTGGTATTTGGATGGATTCAGTGCCTTGGCTGATTTTTTATTTTTCATTTTATCCATAACAGCATAAACCACAAAGCACAATCTAGCCATTCTCGGCAAGTCACAGACATTGATGTCAAATTCCAAGGGCTCATTCCAAACATGGTCATTTCTCCCTGCTATTTCTGAGCTTACAATAGGTTTACAAAGGAGTTCATTGCCATGGAAGAGGCCAGACCTGATATGAACCTACAAGACACATGACAGAATTATTTTGAAATATTGTATCAACTAAACAAATAATACCAAGGATTATTAAAATGCACATACTTGAAAAAAACATAGAAAAAGTGGCTTTCATGCAATTGATCTTAATGATATTATTGTACGCTGTATGAAACAAAGCTTAAACAATTCTGCTGTGACACAAATTTATTTTATGTAATTGTTAATTGACATTTTTAGAACAAGAATGATTTAAAATAAACTTTCCGTTTGTCGGCATTATCACAACCAGGAAATGAAGTGATATAGATTATACTAAAATAGGAGGAAGGAGTGTTAGGTATGTTTGCCTGTTTGAGTTTTTTATAAACAGGATAAAGGTGGAATATGAATGAATATTGAATACACACACACACACAATTACAAAAGCTTCTCATGTCTCGCTGATACACGCACACACACTGTATTGTAATGGAATTACACTTAGAAAGTTCTGATACAATTGAGGTATTTCTAAGACTGTAATTTTTTTCTTTATCAATATATAAACAAACAGTGATGTGTAGTATTTTTAATTAAAACAAATTTTAACATAAGCAGAATAGTTATAGTAAAATTCTAATGAAATAGAATTTAATCAGACATATAGATAACCCTCAATCACAATTTACCCCAAATTTCGATTCTAAGCAAGATAGTTAAGTTACTTTTGTCCCATTTTATTTTTGTCCCATTTTTTTCTTACCACAGTTATTAGCTAGTAACATGGTAGTTAGGTAAATCTGGTTTATCCATTGATATTTCTTGTCAGAAGGTCACAAAAGGTGATTATGTGATCCCAGGACACTGCCACTGTCATAAACATCTGAATTTTGATCAGGTGCCCACAGGGATGTATGTGTGAAAACCAGTTATAAGTCACTTTTTTCAGTTCCATTGTAACTTTGAACGGCCACTAAACAAATAGTGGTAAATCAAGGACTACCTGTATATACTCTCTTAGTGGTGACAAATATTTGTAAGTTATGGGCATAACTGTACAAGACTTGAACAGGAAGAATAAACATACTGTATTAAATATTGACAAATGAATGAAAATGGAGATCCAACCAGTGTCTGTTAGAGTTAGCTGAGACATAATCTAGTCTGGTTATCTGAGAAAATTTGCACCTGTTGGTCCTGATGAAATGGACAGAGTCTTCAGTACTGTGAATTAATCTATATGTGGTTTAGATCCCCATATCTCCTAGTTGATTAAACTATTCTGGGAAGTATCAGATGGTTGGATAAAGGCAGTGGTGAATGCTTCTCTGCATGAGATATGATAAAGACTTTTTAGGGAAGGTTGTTGAGTAAATGGTTGGCTTACAGCTCATGAGGGAGCCGGAAGAAACAGGTTATCTGGATCCTTTCCATTCAGGATTTGGACCTGATTATAGAACTGAGGTGACATGATTGCGTTTGTTGAGGACCATTGTTGGGATTGTGATGAAACCAATACATCCTTCTTAGACATCCTTGAGCTCTCTCTGACATTTGTACTCATAAAGCAGGAGCTGTGAGTCTAGCACCTCTAGCTGTGAGTCCAGAATGCACACCACTCTTGAATTGGGTAAGGCAACACCATTCAAGGTCAGAAATGAAATATCCCTACTTCTTAGTGACCCACAAAGTCACAAACACTCGGTCTTGATGGGATGAGCTGGAGATGATCCCTCCCTAACCAAACCTAGAAAGCCTAGAGACACTGAGACAGAACTTCAATAGTCTCACTTTGCTGACTTGGGGTCGAAAGATATAACTGGGTTTTCATCACCTACTGCTTTCATGTAGATGTCGAAAAGGAGTGGGAAAAGAGTACAACCCTAAAGCATTCCACACAAGAGGGGCTTAGAGAATATCCCTTTCCGCAACCAGGACCTATTGGAACCAGCCCTGGAGAAAGGAAAAGAACTACCTGGAATGGTGTCCCCAATCCTTGCCCTCAGAGCTATCTCACAAAGATACCATGGTGAACACTATTGAAAGCCACCGAGTGAATAAGGAGCACAATAATGAATTAAAAAGTAACTGCTTTGTAAAACTACTCAAACAAATTGAGCAGAAATCAATAAGCATGCAATAAAATACATCCTCTATGGCTCTGTGGTAGTTTTCAATTTCATTGTACACATGTTGTGCATTGACAATAAATGTTTGATTTGATTTGATTTAAATATAAGGAAGCATTTGTATCTTGTACTTGGGCATAACTCTATTTAAATTGTTCAAAGCAATTCATCTCTAAGCTACTGAACACGTTAATGGTATTCAA
Source organism: Notechis scutatus (assembly GCF_049901735.1). Lineage (NCBI taxonomy): Eukaryota > Metazoa > Chordata > Lepidosauria > Squamata > Elapidae > Notechis > Notechis scutatus. Next base: position 132,667,310 of record NC_142012.1, read on the forward strand.
CACTAAAACAATGTATTTTAAAATGAGAATTTTTTTAGATTCATAGGAAATGATGGTTCATTTCCTTTCATACTTACCACAGAAAAGAATGTTTATGTATAACTCAATTTGAATTGTTCATAGTTTGTAAACTGAGTAAATGGAACATTAAATATCAAATTACATGATAAATGATATAAACTTATGGTATATCTGATAGATATGTTCATAAATTAAATAATAACTCAAGTATGATCATTATATACAAAATGTACTGGGATGAACAGATAAAGTATTTCTTGTAGTGGAAAATAGTTACTTACTTTGGCAGTTTCTTCTGTATTCAATTTACTACCATTTACTAGCAAAATTTTGAAAGGCTGGACAATCTCCCAGACACTTTGAGTCAACTGTAGCAGAAAGAAAACAGCACGGTGTGATTTTCATTCTCTTTAAGCAATGCATATACACTGTACGTACACATTTCAAACCAGTATGCCAGCAGTAAAATTCTAATTTGCAGAGCATCTGGTAGGAGTGGTTTTGGATAGAATGGAAGTGCCTGTTGAATACTGGATAAAGTTTCCAGATATAAGAAAAGGATGATTCTCTTTGGAAGTCCTGAGTGACTGCAAGAAAATCTACAGGCAATAAGCCCAAAACAGAGATCATTTATCCCAGGGAGCCCAGAAAGAAGTCTGGCATTAATACAGTAATTCATCCCTCCAATTCAATGACAGGAGAAAATACAGAACTACCTGCTAGGATTCTTTTCGGAATCATTTCTCTTTTGTAAATAACATTTCAGCAGATTAGAACAGAAACATTAAACTGAAGTCATAAATTCTGTTTACTGCAAAAGTTCTCACATTGTGGGTTGGGGATATTTCAATTTTTCTTAAAAAGATGATAAGGCCTGTTCAGGCAAACTGGAATCACTGTCAACTCCCTCTTGTCTTACCTGAACAAGCCTACAGTGGGCTTGTGCAAGGAGAGAGAAAAATCCTGAATGACTTCTGAGCCTTGGACAAACCAAGGGTGTAGCCATCTCAAAACTATGACAGCTGAAGTAGTTTTGTGGTCACTTATTATTTATGATTTAGTTTTATACATGAAGGACACAAACACATTTTATCATTTTAAGGCACTGCAGTATTATAGTTTGAAAATCTCTGGAAAGCAGTCAGCGATTTCTGAATAAATTATTTCTCCTCAGGTCTAAAGCAACAATAGCTCTCCCCCAGATAGTAACATCCACATATATACATGAAAACTCACACGTTTTTTTTTGGGTGGTAGAGGAAGAGGAAGATTGTTTGATTTTCGATTTATTGCTACTTCTATAGCGATCATTTCCTGTTCATACATTGTTTTAATTGTGCTGCATTCAATAAGTGTCAGGTGAGGAAGAGCTCTGTTTATTACACAACAATGGATATACTGAAAAAGAAAATTATACGATTACTTGGTAGTTCAAAATTACATGGAGCATTTCAAATAATAATGTGATTGTACAGAGTCCCAAGAGCAGTTTGTGCTCCTTCCAGAGGACAGAATGTGAGCCCTGCAGCTCCTGTAAAAGATGTAATGGAAGCAGGGAATTATTAAATATAGATAATTTAATTAACTGCACTTAATAACTTAATCTTAAAAAAATGTTAATTTATATGTGATTTATTTTTATGTAATTTATTAAGTTAATTAAAATCACATTTAGCTGCCTGGAGTTCCTGGGAGCCAGGAAGCATATAAATCTAATATTTTTGTTATTATATTTATGCAAGGTTAATAAATTATTATCTGTTCATGATAATACAAAGTCACACTTGCCAGTTCTTTAGCTGGTGTTGGTCTTTATACAATATATATCAAGTTCTTCCCAAGGAAGTCATAATGTATAGGCATACTATATATGTGGATCCAAGCAGTGTGGCCTTTTTCAATTGACAGATGGAAACTGTGTCATTAGCTGATTAGGTGCCATTTAAGATTTTTTGTTATGGCATCCAGAATGATGATAATCATTGTTATTAAACCATATTAATGGCATATAAATTTTATAAATTATTAATACTAATATTATTAGCCCATTCCAGTTCTGTATACTTTTTTATTATGCTCACTTTTGGAAGTGAGTATACAAGTATACAGTCCAAATACAGTATGTACTCCCATCTATTAAAATATAGTTAAGGTCAAAGAACTTCAGAAAATAAAGTACATAATAATGTATAATAAAGATTTATTATATTTTTATTAATTACCAATTAAGCAAAAAAGTTGTAACTAAATAATTTGCTCTCAATTCTACAGATTTAAGTTTTTAAAATGTTGATTATATTATATATTTCTTATTAATATGACAACAAAGTTCTCATAATCCTTTGTATGAAATTCTTTCTCTCTGTAAGTCCATGTGTACTAGTATTGCCAAATAAGTTAATATTAAAAAGAAAAATTCAAGAATATTATTCACAGTTTAAATCAATATTTCATATATGATTTGTTTTTCCAAGTTCCAAATTGGTATATTATTTTGAGAATGCTACCTGGAATTGAATTAATGGATGATCCCCAAAAACATATTCCAGTTTTCCATTAACTTGTAACACATAACCATAAGGATCAACTTCTTCATCTTCTTTTCCATGGATAGTCAACCATTTCCGAATTGCCAATTCATTCAACTTAATAGGGTTAATATTAGGAGACACTTGAAAACTAAATACATCCTATTAAGAAGAAACAGAATTTATTATTATCAAGCATTAAAAAGAATTTGTCTATGAAATTATAATTGTTTTAAGGTATCTTTTGTGTTAAGTGAGAAAGACAGAATATAATTGATAAAAGAATTACTTAGATTTATAAATATTTTTCAACAAAATTATTTTTGACATAATTCATCTGGCAAGTTAAATCACTGATAACTAGAGGTATTGTAGGAATGTTTTTAACTCATAAAGGCTCCCATACCACATAGAAAACTCATACCATATAGAAAACTTATTGTGCCTTTGTTTTATAGAATTAGTAACAAACCATAGAGATAGAGAATATTACTTATACTCACATCCTGCTCAATTCAGGAATTTAAATTAAAAGCATTGCAGAAAGATGGGTTGAGTAGTGTCTACAACAGGGGTGGGCAAACTACGGCCCGCGGGCCACATCCGGCCCGTTGGTCTGTCCAATGCGGCCCGCCCTGAAAAAAATTGCTGCCATTGGTCTGTCCAATCCGGCCCGCCCCTGAAAAAAATCGCTCCCAGCACCCAAGCAACTTCCCAGCAACTTTCGGCTTCCTTTTAACTCGTGGGCGCTCGCGCCTGGCCCGAGCCGTGCGGCAGAGGGCAAGCCCGGTGGGCAGGCAGGCTGCTTGGAGGAGGTGACCGGCGGTGCTCCGGCAGCAGCAACAGGCAGTTTCGCCCGGGCTCCGCTCAGGTGTCCGGCTGGGGCTGTCAGGAGTTGCTACCGCCGGCGCAGCTCCGTGCGGCTCCAGTCGCGTTGCCTTGGGAAGGAAAAGGCAAAACCAGGAGTCGTTGAGCCTGAGCCTCCGGTGCCGCTGCTCCCATTGCAAAGCATCTTCCTTTTGCCTTTCCCTTCCCGAGGCAACGCGGGACTGGAGCCGCGCAGAGCCGCGCCGGTGGTAGCAACTCCTGACTCAGGGGCCTCCGAGGGGAGGGGAAGGAGGAGAAGGGGGAAGGGGGCGATTTCCAAAAATCTTGTGCTGACCCGGCCCGTCTGTCAAATTTTAAAAGTCAATGCGGCCCCCGAGCCAAAAAGTTTGCCCACCCCTGGTCTACAAGAATGTATTCAAAAAAGGATTTGACCTTTTCTTTGACACCCCTTCAAATTTTTGATGAATGCTATCTTATCACTTATCTGTCCTCTAAATCTTCTCTTCTCATGGTAAGCTGGTAAAGTTCAGAAGTTTAATTTCTTTTCATGTATAATTCTTACTAAAATTATTGAAAACAGGATATTAATTTGTGTTCATTCTCTTGTGTCCTTCTCTGAATCTATTTCAGTTTGTTGGACTCTTGGTATGGTGTCCAAAACTGAATATAACAATAAAAGTAGGGTTTAATCACTAAGAACATGGCGGAATTAAAGTAACACCTGTACTGACTTATGGCCCAGAACCATGGGCCTATCACAGTCATCATTACTTGAACAAACTCACATCCACTTATTAACCTCCATTGTATAAACAGACAAAAACATTCCAGCTTCTGCAGTAAATCCTGAAATAAAACACCCACTCCTTCTACAGTTTTACCAATTTGAGCTTTTAACTACTGGTAGAAGATATTTTCAATGGTCCAGGGCAGACTACCAAAAAGGTGTCTTGTAGAACAATCTAGAATGTCCCTGTCACATGGCTACATCACTTTATCAAGGCCAGCTCACTCCATGGATTTTTATTTTCGTATTTAATCCTAGCTAGCTACCAAGCAAAAACAAGTTCAAACAGAAGGTCCTGAATTTTAGAGCTCAAGTTGCTGACATCAAATTCTTAAAATGACTGACCCAGAACAGAAATAATTTTCAATTAGAAAAATATCTAACTATGTGCCTGACAAAGTGCCAAAAAGCAGCTTTAATCAGAGAAAAATGTTGAGTTCCTGGTTTCCATGGTAGAATGGGACGATTTCATCAAGTTTCTTATTCAGAGAAGATATGTATATGTGGTGCACTACAAATCAAGTACATCAGTCATATCCTCTTTGACTGCCAACTATGCGCTTTAGCTAAAGCAAGGATGTTAAAACCATTGACAGGACAGCCCCTTAGTACCCCATTAAAAGATGATCTTATGTCCTCCAAGATACAAACACATAGCAATAAGAAAAACTGCCAAACTGATAGCTAAAGCCATCCGACTTCCCATCTAGAGCAGATTGGAGTCAACTGCATATGATTATATGATTATTTCACTGAATATTTCAGTATGTTCTATGTTTAAATTTTGATTTGGTCTTTTCATCATTAAACAAGAAACTAAGTTTCCATTTGTAGCAGCTGTTTTACACTGGTGACTACATTATGAACCTATCACTTCAATATCTTTTTACTAAGTCAGTTCTTTGCCCTCTTGAACCTGTGTATTTGATTTTTCTTTCCTAAGTGAAGAACTCTGAATTTGCCCATGTTAAATTTTATTATTTTCAGCCCATTTCTCAAACAACCCAAGACTAATCTGAATTTTATTTTTATCTTCTAAGGTATTAAGTATTTCATTCATTGCTGTATCATATTATAAGCTCTTCTCCCTTTGTTCTTCCAAATCACTAGGGGAAATATTGAACAGTAGAATGCCCAGAAGTGAATCTTATGGCACTTCATTTGGTATTCATTCCAGTTTGATGAAGAATGTTGTTGAATTCTCTTTGAATATAGATTGAAATCATGTATATATCCAATTAAGTGCATCTTCAACAACACTATCATTAACTAGTCCGCTAAATTCAAAATATGTCTACTGAATTACCACAATCTACTAATGAAATTAGCAAATAAGATTATGAAATAAAGGTTGTTCTGGAAAAAAATGAGAATTTCAGGTAATTACTGCATTGTATCCTGTATTTCCATAGTGCTTTCAGATTAATCTTTTTATAACCTCCTCTAGAATCTTCCCAGTTATAAACATCACTAAGTTGTTTTCTTTTAAAACATATTAAATTAATTTATATCCATTAATAAAAACTACTCAGGGAATTAAAAGGAAATGATATATAGATATTTATACTGATGATGTGCTATTGCAGCAAGGAATATGAATCACATTTTTATAACAAATGACTCTAAAAATTTAAAAATAAAGCCAATAAAATTTAAAGAGCTACCTTGTAACAGAAATTTAAAAGGCAGTTTCTTTTTAAATCTATTTTAACATCAATATGTAAAATATTATATTCTAGTTTCTATGCATATCATAGCATTATTATTTATAAATCCTATGCAATAATTAATATAAGGTTCTTACATGACAAATAAGAATAAGAGTAAACAAAGATTGATTCCACAGCGAAAAAACTGAAATTAAACAAAAACTTTGTTTTAGTATTTTAAAACCTTATGTGAAAAGTTTCTTAAAGGTATTTCAGAGATCAAATGCTGATTCTTACAGACACTTCAAAATTGGCCAGATATATACCAACACTATACAAGTGAAATAAAGCAAGAAAAATGCTTTCCCTCTTAAGAATCCTCCTAGCAGTGTCTATTCCACATTCACAGAATGCTTTTATATAAAGACATATGGAGCTTTCACTCCAGAAAAAATGTAAGAAATCAAAAGCAATTATTGACAAATGTAAATCATAGCTCAGTTTTCATTTCATTTGGTTTTATTATTATTATTTTTTTGTCTGGGACTTTATTTATGTATCAGCTTTTTGATAACCAGCCAAACCTCATGATGGAGTATCATAGCTATAATGAATAAGTCAGTCAAAATCAATTCAATATTTTCTTAGTTTCAAAATGTATTTGTCTCAAAACTGTTATGTTCTCTGAAGTTTCTGCCAAAGCCCAGGACTCAAACTCAAATAGCAAATATTCAAAAATAAAGTCATCAGCTATATTTTCTGTGCATAGTTGATATTTCATAGGAGTCACCTGTCTCTATAAAGCTTAATAAACAGTTTAAGTATGACACATTAATGAACAAAATCTAACATAAATATTAATAAGATTGCTAGGATTTCTAGGAGAGATGGAATTGAAATTAACTTTTCTAAAAAGGCTATTTGTTGATAAATTCCTCTTAAACTACAATTCCTGGAAATATCAGCTGACATGGAAATTTTGAGCCAGGAAACACATGGCAAGAAAGAGTTAATATGCCCTTAGCTAAACTAGTTTCTCTATACCCCAGATTTTTGTTTGTAAACAAAAGGACAAGAGTGTAAGATTCAAGCAGGTTCATAAACAATATATTGATTAAACTTAAGAACTCAGAAAAAACAATACAATTTTACTTTCAGACCACTATAACGTATCTGTTTTTACTCTTATGTATATAGAAACAAAACAATTTTTGCTAGTACCTATGTAACTACTTTATTTTGAAATTGCTATTTTAACTGGAAAGGAAATCAACTGCAGCTATCTTAATATAAACGGGTGAGTCTGGAATTGAAAGAAACAATCTTCAGCAGGAGAACAACAATCAGATACAAGCACATCAATTTTTTTTTTGTAAATTTTGAGTTTTCACAGAGAAAAAAAATACAAATAAAACATCTTTTTTGAAAGTAGCGTAATCCCGGGTTACATTTCTTCATACAGACACAAATTCAGGTTCATGCTCATTTTTATATTCTATTCCATATCTTATTACTATTTTACATTTTCTGCATAGCTTCTCCCCTCTTTTAATTTTCTCAATTTTATTTTAATTATCTCATCTCAATTCAAATCATTGTATTTATATTTTTTGTCTGTCCTGTTTCAATTATCTATTATCTTTTCTCATTAAACAAAATTTCTCCTGTAGTTACTGATTGGAGTATGATGCCTTTATATCTTTTCCCTAAAGTTGTAACATTCAATATAATACATATAATTCCATTCGGATTCTGCTTGGTACGTTCTTAAAATACACACTGTATTCTTAAAAAAAGAAAAAATTATAAATGTATGTAATTAAAACAACACATTCCATTCCAATTCAATTCTATCATTATTATTATTCATTAAAGTCTTAACATCTTTAACATTACTTTTCAATTAAATATCATACTTCTATGGGAACAATTATAAGCTTTCCATAGTTAATTCCCCCCCATTAACATTAACTAATTAAAATGTTCCCGTTCCTTCCTAATTCAATTTTCTCATTTATTTTATTTCACTTATTTTATTCACAAACATTTCACTAAATTACACTAACTATTTTATCCCTCATTTTAATCATATGTTGTTTCCAATTTTCTAAAGTTATTTCTATTACTAATATAACAATACAATCATATGTTGTTTCCAATTTTCTAAAGTTATTTCTATTACTAATATAACAATACAATCTTATGTACCTTTACAGAATCCCTTTTTCAGTTAGATTTTCACCCATTATCTCTAAATAGGTCCTGTTTCTCTGTATCTTGCTCCGGTCCTTTTTAACTTCTTTTCCTTTCCTTCTTCCCTCTCTTCTTCTCTCTCCCCTTTTTACCCCCTTGTCTCTCTACCTCTATTTCTCTCTTCTGTATTCCCCTTTTCTGTTGCTTTCCAGTATTATACTTATTTTTTGAATTATTTTTCTTTTCTTTGGTTGTTTTTTTAAGTCTTAAATTCTCCATTCTCTTTCCCCCCTTTCCTTTTTCTTCCCCACATAAAATTGCTTGTTCATTAAAGATGGCTTCTTCTTTGTCCCAGTCTTCTTGTTTTGCAGTCGTTTCTTGTTGTTTCTCATAGTTCCAAATCTCCATTTCTAAGAATTGAAAAATGAAGCCAAAAGAACCCTTCCCTTCTTGTGCATCTTCTTTGTACTTTTTAAGTTCCATTTTCAATTCATCCAGAAGTGGTGCCATTGTATAAATTTTTAAACAACCACCCAATTGATTTTAGTCATTCAAATATAATAACCAAGAATCCAAAGATCACCAAATAATCCAAATACACGCAAGCTGTTTCATTTTTGCTCTTTTTTTTCACTTTCTCTTCCTGGGGTTACTATTTAGTTGCAAAGTTTCAGTTAAAATGTATCATTTAGAAGTCTTGTTGAAGTTTTACTGTAGATTCTTTTTAATTCCAGGCAGTCTCCTCCCTCTTCCAGATCCTGCCCTTATTCTTTTTCTCTCCCTTCCTGCTTATGAAAAAGAATAATTTTAATGTCCAGAAATCTTTATTAACCCTTTGGCATTTTGTTTTATTTTCAGCTTAATTGCCTATTGATGTCAAAGCGGATTTTTCCGATTTCTTATTTAAGTCTCTTAGTTGTCAGTATAAGGAAGGAGAGAGAAGGAAAAAAAAGCCAAACCTTTCCCTTTTCACTTTCCTTCGCCGCTTCCGACTCTTCTTTGGAAGCGATGTTATTTTTTGTAAGTTTAAATTCCAGGGTACCTTAGTTGTTGCTTTTACAATTTAATCCGGTCAGCCAAAACTTTCACTTCTTATCTTCCTCCTGCACATTCTTTTCCGGTCGAGTTCTCCTTTGTGGTGGCCATTTCTGACCACCGCTGCAACCGCCTTCGGGAAAGGGAGGAATGGCCAGCTGAGGAGGAGAGATGCGGCTCTCCTCAACCCTGCTGGTGGTCTCCCCCCTCTTCACCACCTCTACGGGGTGGCTTAGCCCCGAAACCAGCTGGCTCGGAGCGCTCCAGCGGTGAGCCCAGACAGAAACCGCACACAATCACGGATTTCTGTCTGTCGCCGAAGCCCTTCAAACCGGAAGTCCACCAATTTTTTGAGAATGAAATTAAGGTCTCCTAATATTCATGTAATTTAATGTATTAGGTATTGAGGCCCTCCAACTTTGAAAAGACTCTGGATAGCTTACAATATATAAAATACAAAAATGTACAGTTACACTCACTCATAACATTTTCATGTTTATTCTCAATCAACTGCAATGCCATATCAGATTACATCTTAAAACTGTTCTTGGTTCTAAAAAAATAGCTGCCTCTGCAGAATAATACAATAAGGACCACTCTTTCAGAAATACATAGAATGCCCATCAAATCCTTCACATTTAGTGAAAATTATTTAAAGGACAGAAAAGTTTACAAATTAGATTAAGAACCCTACCTGACAGTTCTCATAATGGATAGCCACAACAATATTGCCACCATAAAGCTTATCCTGGAAGTTGTCCTGGACTGCTAGTTCTAATACTGGTGGATATGTGCGCTTTAACCAATTCATCAAAGATAATCCCATCAGTGACTGCATTTTCTCTTCACTAATTTGTCGCATCTTAATCCGGAATTCTTTGATTTCTGGGTCCTGCAGGGCATCAAATTCATGGAGGCCTGGATTTTTTTTTGTGTGTGAAAGAAAACAACAACAGGAGCATTAAAGCTAGATGTATTTTACTGTACCTACTTACTGATTATTCAGGCATGATATTCCCCTCTGAAAAAAAAATCGGGCCGGCCAAAAGAGACCCCCCACCGCGCGCCAAGAAATCGCTGCCCAGCTCCCTTTTCCTGCCGCTCAGCGGCCTCCGCTCGCACCGCCTGCCCGGGCTCCGCTCAGGTATCCGGCTGGGGCTGTCAGGAGTTGCTACCGCCGGCGCGGCTCCTTGCGGCTCCAGTCCCGCGTTGCCTCGGGAAGGGAAAGGCAAAACCAGGAGCCGCTGCTGCCATTGCAAAGCGCTGCCACGGCTCTTCCTTTTTGCCTTTCCCTTCCTGAGGCAACGCGGGACTGGAGCCACGCAGAGCCGCGCCAGCGGTAGCAACTCCTGACTCGGGGCCTCCGAGGGGAGGGGAAGGAGGAGAAGAAGGGGGGGGAAGGGGGGGGCGATTCCCAAAAAAATCGGAATTCCGATTTTAATCGGAAGAATATCATGTCTGATTATTATAATCGTTTTAGTCCATTTAATATATGAACCTTTACAACACCCACATACTAAGGATCTTTTACAATCTATGAAGCTTAAAGAGGAAAGCTTTTCATAACTATAGAATTACACTATTTTCTTTATATTGAAAGGTTAATTTTAATGCATATTGAATTATTTGTAGGATATTTTTTTTTAAAAAATATACAATCTGCACATTACACTTCTTTCTATAGCAACTCCTCGTTTAGCAGCTATCTTGGTTAATTACCATTTGCAAATATAATGGTATATTTTAAAAAATCATTTTCTGACTAATGCAGGCATTAACTAAATTTTGTGCATCTGACCACAATGCACAAGAATGAGAATAATGCTGGCACAGCTGTACAAGAGAAGTTTATCAGTGATCTTCCCATCATCTTTCTCTGTTCTCTTTGCAACCATTTTACTTCCAATTTAAGGAATGAATTGTAGTTGCTAAATGAAGAGATGTTCATGTATAAAGTGCCACAGGATGGTGGAAAGGAGAGCTAAAGAAGTTGGACAATATTGTTTAAACTGACAATATCATAATTCTCAAACTATTATGCAAGTTGGAACATGTCTGTTCTAATGTAATGAATATTGTTGTAAATTTTGATTATCATTTTACTAAGATATTTGTACCCGGACTACACTGTTTAATTGATGATGAAATTATTATATTTTAAAAATTAAGAACAACAACCCTGAAGTTAAAATCTATAATCTCTTAATGGTGATGGACAGTGAGGGAGCAGCTCATATGTCTTCTGGTGAGGTAGGACTATTTAAAGAGTGCTGGTGAGGTAGGGCTATCTGAAGACTGCTGATGATCAATAGCTATATCTTCTTCATGGAGGGAGGGAACCCTTGGAAGATGCTGGGATGGGGAGCAGAATGCAGTTTTCCTCATGGTCCGTGAGTCCATTTATCCCCTCAGCAAAGTGACAAAGTGATTGCAGTTCTGCATTTATCCCCTCAGCAAAGTGACAAAATGATTGCAGTTCTGCAATCCAGCCAAGGAGAAGGAGGAGGAGGAGTTTTCGATACTCCTTGCCAGCTTCCCACAAGCAAAAACAATGGGGCAGCCCACAGGAAGTTGGAAATCACTCTTTCTCCCACTGTTTTTTTGCCCATCAGTGGTCATTCTGTTTCTTTGTTTAGGTAAGGAAATATCCCTAAGAGGATATCCCAACAGGTTGTTTAGTGTAAAATAAAAATATTATCTTGCTTCAATTCACCTCAAGTTAACGTACTTGTAGTGCCTTATCCCCAAAACAAGAACATGGAGATTTACCTTTTCCTATGAGAACACCTATTTTAGAGTCTAACTTTTCTCCTGGATCACAGCTTCTTGTAATTAACTGGAGAACAGGAAGAAATGGTCTAATATCACAGAGTCTTCGGGTTTCATCTTCCAGTTCCTCACGTACTGCCGTTTGGTTCACACAGGAGAACATATAGGAATCAATCTCCAGAAGAAGATGAAATAGAGGGTAGCTGTGTGCTTGTTTCCATAATAGCTGCAAATAAGACCAAACTCTGGTAACAGAAAGCTCCACTAGAAACTAAATTCTTTTTCAATTTAAATCCAGCATTAATTGGTGTTCCTTGCCTACTCTTGTAAGCTCAAACTCCAGCATAAACAAACATCCTTCAATCAAATCCAGCTGACTCAAGCCTTCAAAGAACAACATATGTATCAAATTTCAGTGTGTTGATATGTTGAGCTTAAGAGAAAACTAGTTCATTCTACTAGAATAAGTATTCTAGATTAGAACAGCCTTTCAGGAACAAAAAAGATACTTGTAAAACCTTATTTATATTCAACCAGAAAGTACTAAGGAAGACCTTTTTTCACCAAGTTGATTCTTTAGTGATCTCTTTGATAGGTTTGTCAAACTATTGAGCTGGGTTGGGTAAACTATTAAAGCAAAAATCAATTCCAAGCCAAATGTATAATCCATATTAATCAATCATTATACTTACAGTATTTCCTAAAAATGGAATAAAAGTGCTTGGCCATCTTCAGTACCAGAGAGAGATCTCCCACATTTATTATTTAGCTAACGGAAGAGAGAGTAGGCTGGACAGCTACACTCCTAAAGATCCAGAGGGTTCAGAACAGCACCTCTTGAATCTTCTCTAAGGGATGCAGTGGGATAATTTTCTGTTCAAAATATTATTTATTATATTACTCCTCTTCTATGACTAGAAGCTAGATAATCAATACTGAGACTGGATGTTTAATGAAAATAACTGAACTGTGCTCCCATAGGGAAAAAAAAGCATAAGACATCTGCTCTTAAAAATATCTTAATAATTCATATTAAGAATGTTGCTTAGTAAAAATACTGAGATGATGTTTCAATTAAAATATATGAATATCTAAACAGCATTTTACCTGTTTGATATGACAAATAGTGGCATCACGAGGAACATCTAGACTGATGTATATCCCAGTGGGAAGCAGGCAATCCACAGAGACTGAGCTATCACCTGCTATGTGTGAATCTACTGCCCAGATGTCCAGGATATCTGCCATGGCAGGAGGCATTATAGATTTTAAATATCATAACCACATGGACCTAGAAAGAAAAACAAAGATGGAGCAAGCTGAGATTTTTTTCTGCCCCTCAGATCAGCTTGAAAAAAAATAGGGAATTATAAATCAAATCCTAGTCAATGAATTCTATGAACATGTAAAGGTGCCCTTGAGATGTGCTCAGCTGCCGTTGAATACATAACCAAAAGCACATACTTTTCTTGGCAACAATATGCTAAGAAGAAGCTGCATTAATGTCTCCATATGAGCCAGGGTCAGGGCCTGGTGATTTCACAGAAATGTATATGTACTATTGTATGTATATCTACTATTGTCTTCTTATGAGAATCTTTTTGACTTTTCACATTAGCCTATACTCCTAGTATTCCTTGGAGGTTCCCCATTCAAACACTAACCAGGCCTGGCCCTGCTTATCTTTTATATCTTGATAAAGTCAACCAGGCATTGCCACTAGCTTAATATTATGTCCATATGCACCCACTGTATCCAAGGAGTCCAGCTATCAAGACAAATTTAGTATTTAATGTAAATATATATAAATATGTCAGCAAAATCTTATCATGTTTTAATATTACACATAACATTAGCGTTCCATTTTTATGAGGCTATTTTATCAACGATTGGAATTCATTTCATGTGCCATCCACAGTCGCCTTCAGTGCCATAGGTGGCTATATAAATTTGTTTAAGAAATAAATAAAATAAAAATTGAAAGCTTTTGCCTTTGTTCTCTTTTTCCTTTTAAGCTGTTGTTGGTTAGCTTTTTAATTATCCTATTAACAGTGAAGATGGCAAGGTTCACATTAAATATAGCTTCTCATTAGCTGTAAAAAAAATATATGCCTTTAGAATAGCTAACATGTGCACAGATTAAAGGAACAGGACAGTATCATTTATTATATTCAAGTTGCCAATAAACTGTAGTTCACAATTCAGACTGTTACCGCAATATGAGGGTTGACTGAAAATTAATGTCTCCAATGCTACAAACCACCAACAGATGTCACTAGTGATACTCCAAAAGCTATGACATGTTCTTTAGCATCTGTTCTTTCATTTCATTTGGCAGTAGTTCCTGTGGAAAAAAAAGGTGTGTTGCTATTCTTTGTAAAATAGAAGCCTGTGATAACTCAGTGTAATTTGAATAACATGCTACAATTGAATTTTCACAGTCAAAGAAATCTCCCCAACTGAAATTCACCACCAAATGCAGGTTATTTATGAGGATGACTGGGTTGATATGAGTTCTACATGTCCCTGCCCCCTCTCCCAAGTAAATGATGAACCTCAAAAGAGCTGGTGTGTATGATAAGGAATGAAGTGGATGACTTGAGGATGACAAGTACTACCTGCTACATTTTTCTGACTGTGAAAGCAACACCACTTTTTCCTAGTTTTTCATGTCCTAATAATAACAACAGCATTTAGATTTGTACAGCTTTACAGCCCTCTCTATACCATTTTTTACAGAGTCAGCATCTTGCCCCCAATAATCTGGGTCCTCAGTTTACTGACCTCGGAAGGATGGAAGGCTGAGTCAACCTTGAGCCTGATGAGATTGGAACTGTGAAATTGCAGGCAGCCAGCTGTCAGCAGAAGTAGCCTGCAGTACTGTATTCTAACCACTGCGCCACCACAGCTTTAAATAGTAAATCTTTACTATTACTTAGTAAATAGTATGATTTTCTGAATTGCACAGTGCCAGTCCATTTCAATTCACTAATGCCCGAGATGCCATAGTTTAACCAATTTGTTTCATCTTTCACTGTGTTGAGATTTTTAATACTCATGTTACTTACATTTCATATGTAAATTGTAACTCTATCTTTGGGGCTTCAGATTTTCTTTTCCTGTATGGTAAGGTCAGCAGCCATATGCCATGAAAGTTTTAATCTAGCCACATCATAAACATCATCAGAACTCCAAAACATCTTAGTTCTTCCTCTGTGTATGCTAAGTGCCATCCAGCCTATGGGCCCATCATCTGTACTTTATTCTTATCTATCCAATAAGGAGGGATTTTTTTTTTGGTAAAATACAGTAGTAGATTACCATTGCTGTATGAAAATTTTGCCTTTTCTGTTGTCTAAGAGATCAGTTACTTGAACATCTTTTTGTATCACTATTGTCTGTTATACTGTATGTACTGTTTGTTTTAGATGAGACTTTCATGCCTTATCTATGAATTATGTATCTTGGCATACACCTTTACTATTTTTGCTCATTCCTCCCAGGAAGACTGTCCCCAGCACAATGAGTGGGGCAGGATAATTGGGGAATACATAATTACTATTATTAATCACAGTTAATAAGCATTAATATATCATAGAGCTTTCCCCAAACCTAGTAGTAAAAACAAAGGGATAGATTGATTTTTCCATGGAAAGGCCTCCCATTGAACTAGAAAATGTAGCTGTATGAAGCAGATGTTTTGACTGAGGCAAAAGTGGAGGGAGTGCTTAATCCCTTTTTTGAGTGGATTGTTTCAATGTTAGTGACAATATAATTATTATCAAAACTATTTCCCTGCTCATGACAGTTTTCATCAAATAAAGAATCATTGTTAAACTGTATGTAGCCACTGTCTAGTTACACTCAGTAGGTGGATTTAAACCCTTATTTGAATTTGCTTTGTTTGCCAATTTTATTTACATAAAAGTTAGGTGCAGTGTGGAAATTGCAGCACTTTAACAATAAACCAATTGTCATCATCAGCCAAGAATTCTGATTTTTATATGGTAGAAAGAGCCACAAATATTTCATTCATTATTAATATCCAAGTCATGTGTTTTAGTTACTATATGATGTTGGCTTTCACCCTCTGAATAGCTTTGTTCTTGTAAGACTAGCAAAACAGTTTTCCAATCTATGCTACGGTGACTTGGGTGACTGTTATAGTTTTGGTTAGTTTTAAACAAAGCTCTGCAGTAGATATGAGTAACATTTTAATTTTTTCCAGAGGCCTGTGGATTTCTTGACAAATGCCATTTTAAATGATATTCCTCAAGATGAGATTTCAAAAACAGAAAAAAAGAATTACAGTGGTGTGAAAAGTGCATTATATTAGAATTTCCACTGACACATTTAGACCTAGAAGGAAAACTGGCATCTCACCTATCTTTGCCAATACACACTGGAATACATTTTAAAAATCAGCATTGATCCTTTGACAGTAGTTGTCCAGTTGATTGAAAGTGACTTACATTTACCTCAGATTTACTGTATTTTTCAGAGTATAAAAGACGCACTTTCCCCCCCTAAAAGAGGGTGAAAATTAGGGTGCATCTTATACATCGGATGTAGCCCTGCCCACCCTCCGCTTTCCACCCTTCAGCCATTTTCGACCTCCGTGTGTCGCATTTTAGACCTGTTCCAGGCTGCAGTGATTGCCACAGACCATTTCTGCCTCTGTGCCTCATGTTTCTGGCCTCTGTGCACTTCAGTTTTGGCCAGTTCAAGGCTGCAGTGATTGCCCGAGCACATCGCCGCCTCCATGCATCCCATTTTTGGCCTCTGCATATCACATTTTTTGGCCTCTGTGCATCACGTTTTTGGGCAGTTCCAGGCGGCAGGGATAGCCTCCACCGCCGATTCCTGCTGCCTGGAACAGTCCGAAAATGCGACATACAGAGGCCAAAAAGGAAGCTCCGAATAGCTGCTGCCTGCTGCCTAAGCCCCAAAGAGCGTACATGCTCACAACCAGTGAACCTGTTGTTAACGTTCACCTCTGGTAACAACTGATTGGGGGTATTCCGGGTGGCTGATACAGCTGCCAATCAGCTGCTCATGCTGAATCAGGCTGCGATAATGTGCTAAAGCTGACCAGGCTGTTTGCTAAGGATGCTAGCCAGATGAATACCGATGCTGATAGACAGAGGCAGATTTTTTTTTTCTTATTTTCCTCCCCCAAAACTACTGAGTGTCTTATACTTTGAAAAATACAGTATATTGCATTTCTGCCTTGCAAATTTCAGTGTACATTCACATTTCATCTTTGTAGTAAACATGTGAGATAAATTTTGAAACAGAATCGTGCTGGAAAATATCAGTTGCTTTGGTTATTAATGGTATTATTATTTACATTAAAGTTGGAGAATCCATAGTTTTTAGATATAGCTGAATTACTAATTCCAGCATAGTTTGTACCTAATGCTACTGGATTCATATACCCACTAAGCCAAAACAAATTATATATTGGTCTGGCATGTATGAACATAATGTCTCCAGTTCATAGAGTTGGAAACAGATTTCTGGAGAAGGATATTAGTGAATTTTGTGGTCCGATATAAGACTAGATATTTCTTAGTTGTTATATGGACATCAACAAAGAAAATTTTAGTTCTCCCATATGTCTAAACTTGCACTAATCTAATTTTCATTAGAGACAATACTAGCCTATTTAGTAGATATCTCTTATTTTCTTATAGAAGCTTTTCTGCCCTTTCAAATAATTGAAAAATAAAAGAATTATCATACAAAGTTTTCAGTGCTGATTAACGCACCTAGTTTTTGAATGCAATTAAAAACTGCTCATGTGTGTTCTAATCTCTACAGAGATTATATTTCAATGTATTTGATATATTAATGTATTCTGTATAATAAATACAAGGTTTGGATGGAACCTAATGCCTCCAGCTCTATAACTTTAGTTTAAATAGATATTTTTTATATATAAATCAGGAAAATAATCCTTGTAATGAGCTCTTTTGTTACCTGGTATTTATTTGTCCACACAGTCACAACCATTTGCTACTCACTTTGACTACTGAAAGACAAATGTATGAAAGCCATAATGAAAGAGGTCCATACTATACTTTTTAAACCAAGTTTGGACAGTCTTGTCCATCTTTTCACTTCAGTTACATAGATGCCCAGTTGATTGAAAATGTGATATGAGAAGAATCATTCTCATTTTCACCCCATTATTTAATACAGTGTAGTCTAGTAGTTAAAGAACTAGGCTAGAAACCAGGAAAGTGTGAATTCTAGTTCCACCTTAGGCATGCAAGCCAGCTGGGTGACTTTGGGCCAATCGCTCATGTTTACCTTAATTCATCTTCCAGGATTGTTGTCATGCGGAAAATAGGAGGACAAAAAAGTATTTAAGAATGTTTGATACCTTGAGTTACTTATAAAAATAATAAAGGTTGGGATAAAAATATATTTTAAAAATGCAGAGAAAAACCAATCAAAATTCTCTCCTTTGGACATATGCTTATGGAATTGTAACTTTAACAATAAAAATAACTTACATTGTTGCTTTTCTGTTCACAATTCATTCAAAGTAATTCTGGCCACAAGCTTATTTGTGCAAACCATCTTTTCTCTTGGTTTTCTCGGAAAGATGCACTGGATGACAGAACTGTTCCAAAAAACAGAGAAGAAGAATAAAATGGCATCTCTGAACAGAAGGTACCTAAATCATTAAATATATTAGCTCTATGTTTATTTCCAGTTAATTGCAAATGTGTATTTCATATCATAATACCATATGAACTCACATCTCCTAGTATATAATAATTCCAATGTTCAAAAAAATTATCTGAAAAAAAATCCATATTAGGCCATTTGGCAACTGAAAGCCCTGAACTTAATCTGTTTTATATGGATGTTGGTGATTTTTCTATCCTGCTTTCTTGAGTTCTTGAAATAATATAGGAAGGAATTTAAAAGGAAGAAACAGGGACATAAACATTGTAGTAAAAAGGTATCATCTTTATCTCTATTTTTTCCAGCTTTCAATTTGGGTTCTTTATTTCCTTGGAAGTATAAAAGATAACTTTAAAAAACTAACAATAAGCCTACACTGAAAAGGACAAGAGAAGGAAAGCAACACTTGGATTTGCCAACTTTAGCAATAGCACTTAAGACTTATATACTACTTTACAGTGCTTTACAGCCCTCTCTAAGCAGTTTAGAGTCAGCATATTGCCCCCAATATTCTGGGTCTTCATTTTATCAATCTCGGAAGGATGGAAGACTGAGTCAACCTTGAGCCAGTGAGACTTGAACTGCCAAACTGCTGGCAGCCGGCAGTCAGCAGAAAGTAGCCTGGAGTACTGCATTTTAACTACTACAGCACTATCCACAAAGAAAGTCATGAAATGCCAGGTCACCTACTACTGTGCCAAAACAGCCTACCACTGTCTTCCCAAATCTGACATCTATCCAGAAATTAGAGCCAATATGATATAATGACTAAGGGAAACTTACAGTAATATATCATAAATTACAAGCACAGGAGATCAGAACTTAAAACCATAATTCTTTATAGCAGCTATAAATCTCAGTAACACAGGAATGATACAGGGATGCCCATTTTTCCTGAGCCATGCCTTTCTTTTGAGGAGCCTCATTAAATGCCTCTGTTCTACTCACTTGATCTTTCTTTGTGTATGAAAACTAAGGTGGTAGGTCAAGTACTCTGCTAGATTCTAGAGAACCAACTGGTTCCTGAGAGTTCAAGTTCAAAACTTGTGAAGGCCCTGTTCCTTCAGTTCAAAATCTGAATCATCACCCATGTTCGAATTCACCCTCAGCAAAAGAAAAACTATTTCTGGGATGACTGCTGGTGAGTAACATAATTCACTCGGTCCAACCAATCTACATGGTTTTGTTTGGGCAAGATGGGAGGGTGGAATGCTATCAACACTACCTAAAGCTCCTGAAGGACAAATAAAACATAAATCTAACAAATAAACAAATGTCCCTGTTTTGTTATCTTCTAATGTGTTGCAGCAAAATCTCCAACACTGCAAAATCTCCAACACTGGTAAATTCAGCACTTCGAGCACCATCTTGGAAGATGATTTGTTCTGACAGATACAGAGGATTGAAGCCATACTGAATCTTCTTGTTGGCTTAAAAACTGCTGACACCTTGAATTCTGAAACACTCAACTTGTCACATAATAAATATTGTGCTAAATAAACAATTACAAAACTGGGTTTGTTTTGGAATTAACTTTGCTTGTTTTTCAACTTCCAGAGTTCTAAGCAATACCCATCTTGCTGGGAATTCTATATCCACACATGCAAATATCTCAAGAGTGTCTAAGCTGGTAAATAATGTTCTAAAACAACATATTTTTTTAAAAAAGTTACAGGTAGTCCTCGAGTTATGACCACAATTGAGCCCAAAAATTATGTTGCTAAATGCAACATTTGTTAAGTGAGTTTTGCCTCATTTTATGATCTTCCTTGCTATGGTTGTTAAGTGAATTGGGATTCCTCATTGACTTTGTCAGAAGGTCACAAAAGCTGATCACATGATTCCAGGACATTGCAACGGTCATAAATATGAACTAGTTGCCGAGAATCTGAATTTTGATCACATGACCTTGACCATTTTGTAATGGTCATAAGTCACTTTTTTCAGTGCCATTGTAACTTTGAATGGTTACTAAATGAACGGTTGTAAACTGAGGATTACCTGTATTATGTTTTAAGGTTAGCTCAAGATTGACTCAACCTTCCATCCTTCCAAGGTGGGTAAAATAAGGAGCCAGATTGTTGGGGGCAATATGCTGACTCTGTAAACCGCTTAGAGAGGGCTGTAAAGCACTAAAAAGCGGTATATAAGTCTAAGTGCCATTGCCTCTAGCTATTTATCAAAACCCCTGCGTTATGGATCTGGCAGGCTATACATCTGAAAATGGATGTCAATCACTAATCTAAAAACTGTGTCTGTAACTTTAAAAAATGTGAACAACTGCAAGATTCAAGTGCTGTGCTTCTCCAGTGGTACTTCTTTAATTCTTTCATCCACCTACTGTTGCCTGCAAGATCAGAAGTAGAACATAGAATATACCAAGAGATGCAGGCCTTGTTCCTTCTCTTAGAACATATTAATATAACCATTGTATCTTGGCAAAGCCTTCACAATCCTAGGAAGGAATTGTAATTTGCCTTAATGGATTAAAGGCAATTACGACCCGTCCAACTAATCTCTTACTAGGTCAATATGGGTCATATACATACAAAATAACAGAGGTTAGCACTTTCTACTGGCTACCAATCATAGAACAAACTTATACAGGAAGAAAAGCTATGTTTCTACTCTTTTAGGGGCAGTGAATTTTTAAGAATTTGTACATGCATTACTAGTTCTGCTGTAATTCTATAATGCTCTGGGTTTACTGCATTATCAGCAAGCCTAATATATAAAAGCTATTTTGTGTCATTATTATTTTGTATTGTATTTGCCAATAGTAATCACTCAGTTTTGCTTACATCTAGATTATTGCATAGATCAAATAGGTTGTTTAGTCAAAAGAAACCTCATGGAAGCAACCTAACAACAGTAGTTTACTGATTAACTAAAATGCTGCAGAAAATAGTGTGGAATTCTACTTTCAATTGCAACTATTAAAATAAGTAACATTTTAACTCTTCTGAATCACAGTTTCAACACAAGGGCTATGAGTGAGAACAGTCAATAATGCCTTGCAAATATTGTATTCTTTTATGTTAATTTGGAAATTTTTGTTGCTATTGCATTCTCTATTACAATGTACTTGCATGCTTGCAGTGCATAATTATGCTTGGTTTAGTATTGATATATTTTTCTCTGTATAAGCTAATATACAGCAAACATATTCCAAGTACGAAGAAAGAATCACCTCTACATTTATAAATGTGTTTTGTTTTATTACCTGATACCCTCTCAAAGGCAAAACAGAAATGTAAGTAAAGCCTCAATTGACTATGTTATTGTGACAATTGCTCTGAGGGATAACATGCAAATTTTGCTATAATCTAACAATGTACTTCCGATACCATTCATGGGGCCAAAAAGCTGATAAAATTCCCTTCAGATTAATGTAGTGAAGCCTTTACATAGTTTTTCCTGTAATCCAGTAGAATAACCTCATAGACAATAGCTCTGCCAAATAATAAGCAATGTAGTCTCTATTCTTCCTTACAAAACAATACCATGAAAATAAATCTAATAGGCAGAAAATTATTCACAGCACCAGCAGATGAGCACAAAAAGAAAGGTATTGCAATATATGTGAGAGATGATTTAAAAGCGGAGTTAATCTGGGCGGATCCTGAAGGAAGAACCCTGGTGGTACAAACTTCGATTAATGGCATTACATTTTTACTGGTAGTAATCTATGCCCCAAATGATGATCAAGGTAAATTTTTCAAACATCTTCACCAAAAATAATAGATTTCGGAAATGGCAATATTTTTCTGATTGGCGATTTTAACTCTATTGCTGACTACCGGAAGGATCATAGTAACATGAGTAAGAATAAAAAAGGAAAAAGAGAATTTTCGAAGCCATGTAAGGATATGATGTACGAACTGAATCTGGTAGATATTTGGAGAAAACTAAACCCAAAAAAGAACAGTTTACCTTTTACTCTAACCCACACAAAATTTGGACAAGAATAGATATGGCTTGGATAAATGGTGAATTAATTAATGAAATCAAAGATAGCGAAATCTTACCAAAGCGACTGGGCTGATCACAACCCAATTCAAATAACCTGGAGAGGTAGAAGAAAACCAAAAAGAAGATGGACTCTTAACACTCACTTAATAAAAGAAGAAGAATACACTAATAAATTGAAAGAAGAACTGAACTTCTTCTTAAAAGAAAATAATAATGAACTAACTTGAAACAAAATATATGGGACACAATGAAGGCATTTATAAGAGGAACAACTATCTCTTACAATGCTATGAGAAATAAAAAGAAAGTATGCCCAACAAAGTAACTTACAACAAGAAATTAAGGATTTAGAAACCCAACTACAAAAGAACCCCAAAAATCAAAGAATACAGAATCAGTTAATAACAACTAAACACAATCTAAATTTATTGGAACAAGAAAAATTGGAGAGTAGTCTGAAAATGACTAAACAAATTTATTTTGAGCCGCAAACAAGCCAGGGAGATGGTTAGCCCACAAACTTAAGAAAATGAAAGAAAAAAGATTGATACACCAATTAATGGACGAGAGGGGCAATTTGCAAGAGGAGATAGAGAAGAAAAAGAGATCACTTTTAAATACTTCAGGAAATTATACAAAAAGGAAGACGTTTGTGAGGACAAAATAATGAAATATCTAGAGGAAGCAAAGCGAAAAAGCAATTGGAGAGGAAGAGATAGAATTATTAAACAAAAATATAACATGGTCCGAACTGAAGTCAGCAATAGAGAAGCAAAGTAACAATAAAGCGCCAGGACCGGACGGGATACCTGTAGAACTTTACAAAACAATCATAGAACAAATTGGACCACTGATGCTGGAAGTATTCAATGAGGTACTCCTAGCAGCCAAGATGCCGGACTCGTGGAGGGGAGCCTTAATTTCGCTGATCCCGAAGGAGGACCTAGACCATAGACTTATTAATAATTATAGACCAATCTAGCTCCTGAATGCAGATTACAAACTATTCTCTTCTATAATAGCTAATAGACTAAAACAGGTTCTAAACACACATATCCATGAAGATCAAAATGGATTTCTCCCATTTCGACAAATTAAGAATAATCTAAGAACAGTGATAGACATTTCAGAATACTATGAAGCCCATCCGGAAAAACAATTTGCTTTTATGTTTTTGGACGCTGAAAAAGCATTCGACAATTTAAATTGGCATTTTTAATTCAAAAATATACAATATGAACCTTGGCACTAGATTTGAAAACGTCGTCACTACAATTTACCATACTCAACAGGCAAATATTCTAATAAATGGGAACAAACTGACCCGATAAAAATAGAAAAAGGGGTTAGACAGGGTTGCCCTCTCTCTCCTCTGCTTTTCATATTCGCCCTAGAATCTCTTTTGACGTATATTAGGCAAAATTCGAGAATTAGAGGACTGAGGATTAAATCAGAAGAGTACAAAGTACAAGCCTTCGCTGATGATTTGGTTTTTTTCTGGAGGAGCCTATAGAAAAAGGACATAACTTATTAGAAGAACTAGAACGATTTGGAGAAGTCACAGGATTTAAAATTAATAGGGGTAAAATGAAATTAATGTCTAAAAATTTAACAGGAGACCAGAATAAAGAACTAGAGACAATAATGGGAATACAGGTGACAAAAAAATTAAATACTTAGGAATTTGGCTTACTCCACAAAGCAAATCATTAAAAGAAAACAACTATGACAAACTTCTCCAACAATCCAAGAAAGATTTAGATTCCTGGAGTACATTACAACTTTCCTTATTGGGCAGGATTGCTCTGATTAAGATGAATATTCTGCCAAAATTTCTATATCTATTCCAGACAATTCCAATCAAATTAAATAAAATTTTTTTATGGAATTAAACAAGATAACACTGAAATTTATTTGGCAGGGGAAAAAAGCTAGGATTAATGTAAAAGCCCTACAAGATTTGAAAAGCAGAGGAGGGTTAGGCCTGCCAAACTGGGAAGTATATTACAAGGCAGCCACCCTACTATGGATAAAGGAATGGGTGAATTTAACTAACAAAAGAACACTAATATTAGAAGGCCACGATATGCAGAAAGGATGGCATGCCTTTCTGTGGGAAACTGGGAAACCCAGGCAATCATATTTCCATAGGCATCTTATCAGGAGTCTCTATTAACCAATTGGAAAAAAAGTACGTAAAAAACTTTATCTAAAAATACCGATTTGGCTATCTCCAATGGAAGCGATAGTACACCCTAATAATTTGGATATAACTAAAATGATTAAGTACGAAAATTTATTAGACCCACAAGGAAAATTGAAAACCCGACAAGAATTACAAGAGCGAGGATTTAAAATTGATCAGTGGGTGTACCTTCAAATTCATAGTAGATATAAACAAGATATTAAGGAATTTGGAATCTACAATAAATTACAGACTTTAGACAAAATTCTATTAGGATCGAGCAAAAAAAATATATCTAAATTTTACAAACATTTATTAGAAACTGAATTAGAACAAGAAATTGTCAAAGGAAATATGATTGCGTGGAGCAGAAACGTGGGACGGAGCATTACGCTAGCAGAATGGGAAAGGATCTGGAACAGGAACATTAAGATCACGAAATCAGCAGCTTATAAAGAAAACGCATATAAAATGTTTTATAGATGGCACCTGCCCCCTTCGAGATTGGCGAAGATGCACCCCAACACGAGCCCCAATTGTTGGAAATGTCAAAGCATAGAAGGTACCTTCTTCCATTTGTGGTGGTCGTGCAAGGAAACCCAGAAGTACTGGCAAAAATTAGGCGCTGGCTAGAGGAAATAACCAAGGAACAAATAGAGTACAAACCAGAGTCCTTCCTTCTAGGAATTTTCGATAAACAAATACCCAAAAATCGAAGTATATTGTAATTCATATCTTAACCGCAGCCAGACTGGCATTTGCCCAGTGCTGGAAATTATCTTCCATTCCTCTGAACATATGGTTATTCAGAAAATTTTACAATGCGCGAAATGGACAAACTAACCCAAGCACTAAAAAAATAAAGAATCCTCATCATATTACAACAATTGGAATCCTTTGTATAATTGGCTAAACCAAAGATAGATCATCTCTAGGAAAATTATGGCGAGGGCCTCGAAGCAGAGATAAAGAAAAGCACCGCCGATGATACTTTTGAAGAAGAAAGGATCTTACAGACAGTCACAAAATATGGTTTTATTTTAACTGTTTTCCTACTCTATCCTTCCCTCCCTTACTCTTCCCTTTCCCCTCTCTTAGGCTTTCCTCTCTTCCCCTCTTGGTCTATGCCAAGGCCTATTTTTCTTTTTGTTGTACATAATTTGTAGTTGTGTTGTTCTTTTAAAGGTAAAACTAATAAAGTATTTTTCCAAAAAAAATAAAATAAAATAAATCTAATAGGCAAATGGGAAATGGACAGCTAAACATCAAAAGCTGTATCACTGGTTTCTACCACATGTTTTATTAATGTTTAATGCAGCTTATGAAACAACTCAATTCCTAATTAAAATTAGAATCTGAAATGAAAACTGCAAGAATCTTAAACTATGTAATTAAAATATCTTAAGAGATACATTTAATAAGGACATAAAAATGTAATCTAGATATTCTTAAACTCTACCTCTTTTAACCTTTAAAAGAGCAAAATGGTGCATCATAGGGCAACAATTTTTGACTCTATGTTCTTCATATGGGCTAACTAATAGAACGTATAAAATTCAGAATGCATTATGTTAGGGATAACATTGTTTACCCTAACTGGTTTGGGTAAAAATAATAAATATGGTATCATGGTTTGTTAGTTAAAGTGTGTGCAACTTTAACTGCAAGAATGTAATTGGGGCGTTGGTCCTTACCTGATACGCCCCTTCTAGGCGAGCCGCGAGGAGCATCCAGACTGTGGGATGTGCTTCTGAGTCCTCTTCTTTCAGGCTGAGCTTTAGACGAGGAAACGCTCCGCCCCTCCCACGTGGCATCGCGCAGCCTCTCCCCAGTTTTTTGCGATAACGAGAAGAGAAGTTATTAATCCTATCTAATCAACTATTGGCTCCTTGGCTGAAAACAGGAGTCCCCACCAGACGGAGATGCTAGGGTGGGGCTGGATGCTCCTCGCGGCTCGCCTAGAAGGGGCGTATCAGGTAAGGACCAACGCCCATTCTCCCTCGAGCCGCTCGGAGCATCCAGACTGTGGGACATACCAAAGCTTGGCTGTCCTATGGGTGGGACTCCGTCTGGCCCGAAGGCCCCTCCGGATCATTGACAACCCTCTGTAAGTTCCGGAATTTGTTATTAATAAATTCCGTGCCATTATCTGTCACCAGGGTTATCAGCACGTTTAGACTTTCTTTCAGCAAACCTAAGCCAATTGAAAAATGTTGATATGTTTCAGTTTTGCTTTTCATTAAATAGCAAAACCCATATCTAGAATAATGGTCCATAATGCTCAGTATATATCTAGCACCCCCATACTGGGTTTCTTTGGACCTATTATGTCTGCAAATACTACTTCTAAAGGTTCTTTTGTTTTGAAACCATTTAGCCTATTTGCAGGCAATACCTTGCTCTTATCTTCACAGCAAACATTACAACGCAAATATTTATCACAAGGTTTTAACCTTATTCCTTCAGCGTTTTAGCATTTTAAAATTTACATGCCCCAAACGCCTATGCAATAAATGGATACATTCATCATGAGGCTTTATATTATTAAATACAGTTTGAGCCTCCCCTTTCTTACTATTATCTAATACATATAATGTTCCATTTAAAGCTGCAGTTACCCTTTTGTTATCTTTTTCAATTATGCAATTATTATCTTTAAAAGTAATTACATAACCTAATTTATCTAATACCCTTACTGAAAGCAAATTAAACTTTAGTTGCGGTACATACAACATTTTTATATCCTGGTTTATGTACGGACAACGTGCAAAACCTTGACCTTCGCTTTCAGGTTCCAGCTATTGGCAAGTGATATATGTTGAGAACTTGTAGACATTTTTATAAATTTTGTCTTATCTCTTGTGATGCAGTGGGATGCGCCACTGTCAACCACCCATAAATTATTCTTCACATCAGAGTTGCTAAACATGGCTAGTTCAAATGCTTTCTTTGGCTTTTTTACATTCTGGCTTTTTTCTCTTTTGCAGAATCTTGCCAATGTCCTTCTGCCTCCACAATTAAAACACTTTTTAATTGTGTATGCCGTTGAAGATAAATCTCTTCTTCCAGGTGCTTTACTTTGCTTTTCTGGTTTTTTTCAAGCTTTGAAGATAATTTCTCTTCTTTCTTATCTTCTCTCAGCTCGTCACGCTCACGCCTTCTTCTGGCTTCTTCTAGTAGCCTGCCTGTAATCTCGGTTAATGAGAGGCTTTCTTTTGGCAATACTTCCAACGAAGTCACATAGTCATCATAGCTTTGATCTAATGAAGATAATATTATGTAGACTTGTTGTAGTTCATTAAATATAAGCTCTTTTTCTTGCAAATCTTGAAAAATGCTCTTCATACAGTTTAAATGAACTAACATATCTCCATTCCTCTGAAGATGCGTTCGAAAAGCTTCCGTGTAAGATTTATATGTGCTCCTACACTGTCCCGAACATAAATCTTCCTGAGGTTCTCCCAGCAGTTTGCAGCATTTTCTTCTCCACGAATATGGACAAGCTGCTGATCACAGAGAGTCAGTCCTATGATGCATAAAGCCTGCTCATTCTTCAGTTTAAAGTCTTGTAACTTTTCTTTATCATCATCATCAGCAGGATCCCAGCTACTCACATCTGGTGGGTTTGCTATAATGTCCCACAAACCTTCTCTGCGTAGAAGTAAACTACATTTCATTGACCATGAAACATAGTTTGTTCCATCCAGCCTGGATATCATGGACAGTTGTGACAAATTTACTTGTGCCATTACTCTTCAGATATTTTGACTATTTTAAACTAATTAAAACAGTTTGTTTTTACAGTAATGTGAAACTCACACCAACTCTCTCTGCTATATCCTGGTTAGTTAGACTATGCTGCTGGGCCCATAACCAATGTTAGGGTTTGGGGATTAACCCCTAGAAGAGTATTTCAGCAGTAGTCAAGCCAGGAAGGGCCCCAGAGTATACACACACTGAACACAAACACTGTTTGTAGTTTAAATAGTTTTTAATCCAGTTAGAGTTCAAAGCATTGTCATTCAGTCCATTAAGTCATTCACAGTATTTCCATCCAGTATGACTCACTAGTATAGTCCAAGTTAAGAGTCCTTGCAATATCTTTATCAGCCGATAAAGATATCTTCTCCTCCTCCGGTTTCACTCTCCAGAGGAACACACGCTGGATATTCAGTAGAATTACGCAGTAAATCAGCAAACAGTAGCAAACAATAACAGTTCAGTCACAGGCACTCACAGTCAGTAATCACAGTTAGTCGCAGTAACACACAGTAACAGTCGCAGCAACACACAGTTACAGTAATCTTTCCAGCTTCTAATGCTTCCTTATATTGTAACTTCTAACCGCACCCTTAATCGGCTAATTGCCTGCTGCATTGTGCTTAAAGTGATAAGCACTTAAACCATGATATCTAAGTTTTATATATTTATTCACCCAAACCATATTTGGTATCAATGTTATACCTAACACTCTATAGCAGCTATAAATCTCAGTAACACAGGAATGATATAGGGATGCACATTTTTCCTGAGCCATGCCTTTCTTTTGAGGAGCCTCATTAAATGCCTCTGTTCTACTCACTTGATCTTTCTTTGTGTATGAAAACTAAGGTGGTAGGTCAAGTACTCTGCTAGATTCTAGAGAACCAACTGGTTCCTGAGAGTTCAAGTTCAAAACTTGTGAAGACCCTGTTCCTTCAGTTCAAAATCTGAATCATCACCCATGTTCGAATTCACCCTCAGCAAAAGAAAAACTATTTCTGGGATGACTGCTGGTGAGTAACATAATTCACTCGGTCCAACCAATCTACATGGTTTTGTTTGGGCAAGATGGGAGGGTGGAATGCTATCAACACTACCTAAAGCTCCTGAAGG
Organism: Notechis scutatus; assembly: GCF_049901735.1. Classification (NCBI taxonomy): domain Eukaryota; kingdom Metazoa; phylum Chordata; class Lepidosauria; order Squamata; family Elapidae; genus Notechis; species Notechis scutatus. The sequence continues at coordinate 132,696,851 of NC_142012.1, forward strand.
ACAAATAAAACATAAATCTAACAAATAAACAAATGTCCCTGTTTTGTTATCTTCTAATCTGTTGCAGTAAAGCCAGCAAAATCTCCAACACTGGTAAATTCAGCACTTCGAGCACCATCTTGGAAGATGATTTGTTCTGACAGATACAGAGGATTGAAGCCATACTGAATCTTCTTGTTGGCTTAAAAACTGCTGACACCTTGAATTCTGAAACACTCAACTTGTCACATAATAAATATTGTGCTAAATAAACAATTACAAAACTGGGTTTGTTTTGGAATTAACTTTGCTTGTTTTTCAACTTCCAGAGTTCTAAGCAATACCCATCTTGCTGGGAATTCTATATCCACACATGCAAATATCTCAAGAGTGTCTAAGCTGGTAAATAATGTTCTAAAACAACATATTTTTTAAAAAAAGTTACAGGTAGTCCTCGAGTTATGACCACAATTGAGCCCAAAAATTATGTTGCTAAATGCAACATTTGTTAAGTGAGTTTTGCCTCATTTTATGATCTTCCTTGCTATGGTTGTTAAGTGAATCGGGATTCCTCATTGACTTTGTCAGAAGGTCACAAAAGCTGATCACATGATTCCAGGACATTGCAACGGTCATAAATATGAACTAGTTGCCGAGAATCTGAATTTTGATCACATGATCTTGACCATTTTGTAATGGTCATAAGTCACTTTTTTCAGTGCCGTTGTAACTTTGAATGGTTACTAAATGAACGGTTGTAAACTGAGGATTACCTGTATTATGTTTTAAGGTTAGCTCAAGATTGACTCAGCCTTCCATCCTTCCAAGGTGGGTAAAATAAGGAGCCAGATTGTTGGGGGCAATATGCTGACTCTGTAAACCGCTTAGAGAGGGCTGTAAAGCACTAAAAAGCGGTATATAAGTCTAAGTGCCATTGCCTCTAGCTATTTATCAAAACCCCTGCGTTATGGATCTGGCAGGCTATACATCTGAAAATGGATGTCAATCACTAATCTAAAAACTGTGTCTGTAACTTTAAAAATGTGAACAACTGCAAGATTCAAGTGCTGTGCTTCTCCAGTGGTACTTCTTTAATTCTTTCATCCATCTACTGTTGCCTGAAAGATCAGAAGTAGAACATAGAATATACCAAGAGATGCAGGCCTTGTTCCTTCTCTTAGAACATATTAATATAACCATTGTATCTTGGCAAAGCCTTCACAATCCTAGGAAGGAATTGTAATTTGCCTTAATGGATTAAAGGCAATTACGACCCGTCCAACTAATCTCTTACTAGGTCAATATGGGTCATATACATACAAAATAACAGAGGTTAGCACTTTCTACTGGCTACCAATCATAGAACAAACTTATACAGGAAGAAAAGCTATGTTTCTACTCTTTTAGGGGCAGTGAATTTTTAAGAATTTGTACATGCATTGCTAGTTCTGCTGTAATTCTATAATGCTCTGGGTTTACTGCATTATCAGCAAGCCTAATATTAAGAATGGTAAACAGTGAATAATATATAAAAGCTATTTTGTGCCATTATTATTTTGTATTGTATTTGCCAATAGTAATCACTCAGTTTTGCTTACATCTAGATTATTGTATAGATCAAATAGGTTGTTTAGTCAAAAGAAACCTCATGGAAGCAACCTAACAACAGTAGTTTACTGATTAACTAAAGTGCTGCAGAAAATAGTGTGGAATTCTACTTTCAATTGCAACTATTAAAATAAGTAACATTTTAACTCTTCTGAATCACAGTTTCAACACAAGGGCTATGAGTGAGAACAGTCAATAATGCCTTGCAAATATTGTATTCTTTTATTTTAATTTGGAATTTTTTGTTGCTATTGCATTCTCTATTACAATGTACTTGCATGCTTGCAGTGCATAATTATGCTTGGTTTAGTATTGATATATTTTTCTCTGTATAAGCTAATATACAGCAAACATATTCCAAGTACGAAGAAAGAATCACCTCTACATTTATAAATGTGTTTTGTTTTATTACCTGATACCCTCTCAAAGGCAAAACAGAAATGTAAGTAAAGCCTCAATTGACTATGTTATTGTGACAATTGCTCTGAGGGATAACATGCAAATTTTGCTATAATCTAACAATGTACTTCCGATACCATTCGTGGGGCCAAAAAGCTGATAAAATTCCCTTCAGATTAATGTAGTGAAGCCTTTACATAGTTTTTGCTGTAATCCAGTAGAATAACCTCATAGACAATAGCTCTGCCAAATAATAAGCAATGTAGTCTCTATTCTTCCTTACAAAACAATACCATGAAAATAAATCTAATAGGCAAATGGGAAATGGACAGCTAAACATCAAAAGCTGTATCACTGGTTTCTACCACATGTTTTATTAATGTTTAATGCAGCTTATGAAACAACTCAATTCCTAATTAAAATTAGAATCTGAAATGAAAACTGCAAGAATCTTAAACTATGTAATTAAAATATCTTAAGAGATATATTTAATAAGGACATAAAAATGTAATCTAGATATTCTTAAACTCTACCTCTTTTAACCTTTAAAAGAGCAAAATGGTGCATCATAGGGCAACAATTTTTGACTCTATGTTCTTCATATGGGCTAACTAACAGAACGTATAAAATTCAGAATGCATTATGTTAGGGATAACATTGTTTACCCTAACTGGTTTGGGTAAAAATAATAAATATGGTATCATGGTTTGTTAGTTAAAGTGTGTGTAACTTTAACTGCAAGAATGTAATTAAGGGTGTGGTTGTAAAAGCACTATATAAGAAGCGTATTATTATCGCTCTCTCTGGCTTACTGATCCCTGATACTTGATGGATTGATGACTGTGTTCTTGCTGGAAAGGGGAGAGAACAAGGAGTGTTTATTTTTCTCAACGGAGAGAAAATAAAGATTGGACTGATTTATTGTAAGTGAACTGACATTGGCTACTCAACACGGATTTTGCAAATAGAGTATTCCCGACAAGACTTGACTGAAATTGATATATGACTAATGGACTGTTTATTTGACTATGCTATAATTCTTAAATGGAATAAACTATATTTTTGATAGCACAAGCGTATCTATATTTTTACTGCGTGTTAACTAGAAAACTTATCTCACACATTTACCTATCTTCCTATCTGACTTCGCTGCACGTTCTGTTTAGTTTGTTTTCCTTAACACCCGTTGGGGAATCCAGGCTTAACACATGGTGCTGTGGACCTGAAATCTGGCAGATTTTATAAAATATTTTATGACATAAAATTGTCATAAAACATTTTATGACATAATTAGATACTGTACAATCCCTTGGGTCATCCTTTCAGATATATTTTCTTACCAGATTCCCCAATGCCTTCAACAGTGACAGAGCTTCTAACATACTATCTTCACTGAAAAAGCTAGATACATTCAGAGATGTTTCTGTCTTGAAAATAGCCCATATAACACAAACACCAGCACAGGAAATGTTTTTGACATTTTGAATTGCATCAAAAAATTATTTAAAATGGTATATAAGTTAACATATGTAAAGATATAGCAATAAAAACGAAAGGCTAAATTACAAAATAATAAGCAGAAATACAAATACATTAGATATAATTTTTGATTTATCTACCATTACTGGTGATCAGTTGTAACCACCACAGATGACAATATTAAGTATTATAGAGGATACTTAGAAAAGTAATATAAAAACCTAAGATTGATATGTGTGAACTAGCAGCCTGGTAAATCAAGAGATCAGAGAGTGCTCTGAAACAGTTCCACAGAACAAGTACTGAAGGACAACATATATAACACATGCAATTTACATAGAGTCACAGATATTTGGAATATCGGATCTTTATTTATCTAGAGCCGCTAAAGAGAGAACATTATAATATGCTGAAGTTTGGGGACTTGTAGCTCCATACTACATTATTTGCCATAAGTGTTGCAGGCAGGATAAAAATCTAACAACCATTTCTGGCTAGTTAGATTAGAAGCCCTATTTAAATGAGCTTGGCACTAGTTGATGATCTTAACTCACAGTTCAGCAAAAAATTATTACTGTTAATCACATTTTCAGAATGTAAAAAGTTTAAAATTATTTGCAAGAACATTCATGCAGCCTTAATTTCCTGATGTTTTGCTTCAGTTAACATTTTGAAATAGTCTGTGGGTAACCTAATTTCTTTAGTTCCCCATTCCTTTCCTGCATGAGTTAAAACATGCATTTAAGTAAGATACTAACAGATTTGGAATAGTTTTAACTTCTTTTTAATGTTGAGAATCAAATGGTCATTCAAATATATTAATGTGTTGGTCAAACACATGTAGCAATTCATATAAATAGCCAGATAATTTGCAAAGAGTTCATATGGTGAAGAAAAATACCCATTTCTGCTTCTTCTTCAGATTTCTGGTTATATGTGTGTATGTATATAAACAGGCATTGAAAGACATATATAGATATATCCTGAGTGTGTTCTTGAATTATTTTAGACACATATTCATAATTAAGGCAGAAGAAAATCATCTTACTCTACAGATGCAGTATGGATTTACTTCAAGATACTTGAAAGCAAAAGAAAGATTGCCCTGTTATGCTGTTCAACCTATTTTTTAAACATTGCATTTGAATGTTTCAGTGCTTAGTATTTACTGTATTTTCATACATAACCTTCCAAACATTCAATTTTGTTTATAATTTAAATAGAAATCCCCTCCCCCAACCCAACACCAATGAAGTATCATGTATCTAACAGACCTAACCATTACCAGGCTTGAATATTCTTGTTAAAACGATCACTATTCCACTCCAATTTTTATTGGGAGAGGAAACCACAGCCAAGAAAACCACACAATCATCCAAGGCATATATGTAAAAGTTATATAAACTTGTTAGGGCAAAGTATCTTGTTTACTTGTGATACAGTATCTTTTGTTTCCCAATAATGACTCCTTATCGTACACCACTCTAAAAATCACTTAGTGGATGCTGAAATACTTCCACACTGGCTACCTTCACCATCTGCTGCAGACAGCAGTCAACAAAGCAGCCAACCTGAAAGAATTTAAGGGTACATTCAAGGGCACTTCAGGGTGAGCGGCCTCATAAAGTGCCTTGGGATTACCCACATAAAAGCCATTGATGCTAGAATATCTCAGAACACACTGGAGGTATTAGGAGAAGACTGAGCTAAGCTTTCTGAAACAGCAACTCCTCCTAAATCAGTTCATCACTTCATGTTGTCTGTTCCACTTCAGTGAAACAAAACAGCTGACCTCCAATAATCTAAATTGCTTTGCTAAAGCAAAAACCACTCATTTCAGAAAAGTTTAGAGTGTACAGAGTAAGAAATTGTAGGACAGATTCTCTTGCTGCATCTCTCTCCAGAACAGTCATGGAAACTGGGTACTGCTTTCTAGAAATGTCTATCTCACAATACCCACATAATATGTGTGAAATATTTAACTGAGAAAAGTTGAGCCTTAGGTATAAAACATGTTCTAATGTCTATGGGGAAAATCCTTAGCAAAAACAATGAAATTATAGAAATATTGAAATGTTTTATTTTATCATGAAGTGACAGTATATTCATTGCACATACCCTCTGACAGAACCTGAAGAGATATGTAGAGATTGTGGGATCTCTTTCCATGTCCATAGATGATTGACAAATTCACATTTCTTACAACCTGCTTCTGAAAGCTATTGTTTTAAGTCATGATTATTGAAATCTATAAAGGAAAAAACAAAACTAGAGCAAAGATGTACCTTGTAACTGAATAACATGAGTTTGATCCAGCCCTAACAATTACTATAAAATGTTTTCTTAGAGCAACACATTTTGGTTAGCTGCTCTTTTCCTATTAATTGGGATAATCAATGCTTGATTAGTACACTAAACCTTTTAATTGGAATACATTACTTTTTAACATTGCTTCTGTTTGAAAGATAATATGAAAAGAATTACCAGGGAATCTAAAAACTGAAGGAAAAGTTGTAAGTTTGCTTTACTAGTTTGCTGGGTAAAACATAACAAGGAAATTCACTTATTTGGGAACAATTTAGGAAATAAATCAAATATACACACTAGTCTTGGCTTAACAGCTTTAGTTAGGACTGAATTTCCATTGTTAAGTGAAGCAGTTATTAGGCAAAACGTCACATGACTTCATCACTTAGCAACAGGAGATCCACATAGTCCCATTTGCCATCATTAGGCAAGGACCTCACACTTCTCCTGACCTGCCATGCTCGTCTCCTTTCAACTGCCATCACCTACCTATATCCCATTTCTGTCCTTTGGGCCACCCTGTACCCTGCCATGCCTCTCCTTACTATCCTTACTAGACTGCTGATGAGGCGTGCCTGGCTGAGGCAGCTGCTTGGCCCTCACAAAAAGCCAGTGGCTGATTTAACTGGGTGTGCCTCAGCAATGTGAGGAAGAAGACAGCAAAGGCCAGCTTGGGGTAACAGAGGTAGGTGGTGTCAGAGTGTAGAGTGTCCAAAAGGGCAGGGATGAGGAAGGGAGGAAACAGTTTCAATATACTTCTCAAGCAGGCCTGCACAATATGCAGTCTACCCACATTAAGAACTTGATAAATCCACCACGTTACCATAGGGAATCTGCTGATACTGACATCCCCCAAAATAAGCTGCTGAATGCCTCCAATGACTCTAGGTCAGGGATGTCAAACTCCTGGCCTGTAGGCCAAATGCGTCACAAGCTGGCCATGCCCACGCCCAGTTTAACGAAGGGAAAGAAAGTCCCAATACGTCACATGATGCTGCCGTGACATGAGTTTGACACTTCTGATACCTGTACACACCTGCACACTGATACCTGCACATTGATACCTGTAATTCCACTGTTGCTCCCACATAACCACTGAACAGCTGATCAGCGTATCAACTCTTCCCTTGTGGCCCACAACTATAAATTTATCAAATGGGGCCCTTTCCCTCTACAAGTTGTTTGCAAGCCATTTGAACTCCTTGAGTATCCCTTGAACTTCTAGTGATTCAACCTCTTTCCTGAATACTTTTCTGCTTTCTTATTGTTTGCCTTAATGTTTTTACCAATAATGTTTCAACTGTTTGCATCATTATTCTTGCTGTGATAGTGATGGTGGTAATGATGATAATTATGAAGATGAATTACTTTCATCTTAGGTTTAAAAAAAAAAGAGCTATACAATGTCCAAAAATCAATCTTTGATGGTAGGGACCTGGTCAGTCACTAAAACCACCAAGGGAAGTCCTACTGTGTTAATTGTGCCAATCATTTTGCAGCTTACAGGTGGGACATCCTAAGGGGTGGCACCTGCATTCTAGAATGATTAACTCTGAAGCTACAACCACTTTATCAGGGGGCCTGCTGAAGACTTCTCTTCCATTTTTTTTTCTCTCTGTATGAACCCTGGATGAATTATTTAGGTTCATTATATTTTCATCCATCTTTTAAAATAATATCTTTTATATTGTGTCTATTCATTTTTATGCAATTTCATAAATTTCAATTATTTGAACAGCTTCAAGTATAGGAATAGCAATATAAAAACAAAATAGCATTGATGTTTACTCAGATAACTATCATTAACTGAAAATATGTTAACTCTTATCATCAAGAATATGGTATTATTGTTGTGCAACACTTCTGATTTAATCTCCAAAGATGATTCAGGGTGTAAATGTTAATAACTGACTAAAACCCCTTAAAGGGACAGCTACTTTAAGCAGCAATGGTCTTCAAACATTTTAGCAAAGGGTTCTCTGCCTGGTTGCTGAGTGGGCGTGGCCTAGTCGGCCTCCAGCACCTTGGTGGGTGGGGGCATTTTTGTCCTCCCTGGGCTCCGGATGCTTTCTTCGAGCGCCTGGGAGGGCAAAAAATGCCTCCCCGAGCACCAGAAGCCAGAAACAGGCCTATTTCTGGCCTTCCTGAACTTCCGGGAGGCCCGATTTTTACCTTCCCCGAGCCTCCGTGCATGCCCTGCACTTACCTGCATCCAAAATGGACCGCTTGGGAACTTCTGGGAGGGTGAAGGCAGACAGGAGTGGGATTTGGGGGTTCTCCAAACTGCACAGAATCTTAACTAGGAGTTCTCCCGAACCCCTGAGAACCCCCAGCAGCCCACCCCTGACTTTAAAGAGATGTAGAGTAGTCCTATATTTAGGAAGCTGAATATAAAGTACTGCATATAGCCCTAACATCTATCTATATTGGAATGATTAGCTGATATTTAATACCATTTTCCCCATTTCTGTGCAAATAGATATTATTTTTATAAATGGTATTGTATTGCTTGGAAACCCCAATTAGTAGTTTTCCCGTATAATCAATTGGCTGGTAGAAAGAAATAATTGTAAATTATTTTTTGTTATCATTAATTGTAAAAAAAAAAAAAAGCAACTGGGTTCCCATAAATTAACAAATTATTCCAATCACAAAAACTATCAACTGAGAGCGATTGCTGAGAAGAAAAGGGTAATATGTACTGGTAGTCCTCATTTAATGACAACTGAGTCTTGAATTTTTATCGAAAGTCAGGGCAATATCAAGTGGGTCATTATATGACCTGATCTGATTTTAAAATAAAGTGAGTCGCTGCAATTATTAAGCAAACCACATGGTTAAATCAATCTGGCACACTCAATGGCCATTTTTTGTCTGTTTCCAGAAAATGGCAAATAATGTTGCAAATTGTGGTCACATGACCACATGAAACTAACCTGAAATTATACTGAAGGAATTCCTATCCTTAATTTCTTTGACTTATCAGATATGAGTGCAATTGCTATTCCCTAATTAACTATAGCAACTAAGTATTACTGTTGCTATTGCTGCTGTTCAGTAGATTCCTGTTTGAACACTACAGTACAATCACCTCCTAAAAGTTCTTTAAATAAAATTGCACACTTACAGAAAACCTGAATACTTCATTTAGGTCCACTGTCATATTTACTCAAAGTATTTTGAATGTTTTTTTATAAACATAGTTAATTAATACATTGCCTAAAAAAAGAACAATGTAAAAATAATAAATGCAAATATAACTTCTAAAAATCCCTATGGTGAAACAGTGATTCCAAATTTACAAATGTTTACATGTCATCATTTTTATAGTAGTCTGGTTCAGACAATAATGATTTACCCAGCCAACAAAGCACATTGCACTTATATCCTTCCTCATCCGTTTTCTAAAAAACAAACAAACAAAAAAAACACTTTTAAGGTTTTACTAAAAACAGTTTCCAATTACTTAGAATTGGCATAAAGCCTGGTTAAAGCAAATATGCTTAGTCATAAAGACTTGAGGCAAACCATTCTGCTTATGATTTAAATTGAACTTAAGTGCATTATCCAATATAATGCAGATTACGTCTGGCTGAAATACTATAAATTAGGCATCTTAACCATAAACCTGGGATATGATTTTTTTTTTGCATGGGTGCTGAAGGCTATAGTAAGTACAACATGTTGGAGCCTGCACTGCAATAGAGGATGGAAACATATAAAAGCTTTTAAAAGTACAGGAAGATAAATATTGTTACTGTTAATGTAATCATCAATGTAATATAACAATGTAATTATTTGTAACTTTTAACAGAGACATTTATAGTAATTCCCATTCCCATTTTAAAATAAAGAACAAAAAATGCCTATTGTTTAATACACAATATACATATGTGTGAATGCTTCCCCCATATACTGTGGCAGCACAATAAGGCAGAAAAGTTTATTGTTAATTTGGTACTTTGTTGAACAAAAGAATCTAAAGACATGAAGAAGTCTGACTGAATGAACTTTTATTACAAATAAACCTAAAATAAGGCAATTAGCTAGCAGATAGTGATAACTGTTACTTGATTTGATTTTCTCCCTCCAACTTTCACTAATCTTCTTTCTCTTATTTTTACAGGAATTAATACATAGGTCTAGGTCTCTATTTTTCTATATAACAGAATTGTATTTTCAAATATTTGTATTGTATGTTTAAGGCAGATTTTTCCATTTGTCTCTTTCTCTCCCCGAATCCATCTGTTCAACGCTTTAGAACTAAAGACAAAAATTCAGACCTAGAAATTCAGAATTAGGACTTCCAGTATCAGTCAGATCTGTATATGACACTATCTAAATTTGGTGAGGGCTATGGTCGTGGATCAGAATCTGAGCTTAATATAACATATGACTTGTGTTTGTTTGTTTCCTAGCATCAACATCTAAATAACTCCATTATTTGTTTGTAGGGCCATAATGAATCACTAAGCAACTAGTATAGTTGTACTGGAGCTATTACACACTTTTGAAGATATTAGACAGTTACTAATTATGGGGAGGCCACTGGCTTTTTTAAGTCACAATGTAAATAGAAAGACAGAATTGAGAGGATTGCAGTTCTCTACACTTGAATTCTTTCAGCTATAATGTGTAGTGACTATATAAAAAAGTATCTAAATTCACAAGCTTGCACTAAAACATAATATAATTGGTTTGGATTGAGGGCACTATATTAATGGAAGTCAATGAATAAAACATGTTTTTAGGGCAGGAGACTATGGCATATGGATTTGTTGCAGTTTACTGGTTGCAGTTTAGCATGAACAAGATATCATTGTCTGTCCCCATCCCACCCCCAATTTTCTGGCTTACATTTTTGTGCTTAACTAAGCCTCTTACTGATCTACAGAGGAATTATGCAAAAACTAGAGGAAAAATGAGAAACTGCCATAGCTATAATTTCTTTGCTTATGTACAAAAGTTTTAGGTTGGATAAAACAAACTATAGCTTAATATTTTATTTGAATAGGATTATTATACAGTATAAGATAATAATAATCTCTTCCATGTGTGCAGCATTTGGCCCAAACATTTGTACAATAACATAGCACTGTATGAATAATGTTAGCTGTGAAATCATGTCCAACCCACCGTGACCCCATGGACAACGTTCCTCCAGGCCTTCCTGTCCTCTACCATCTTCTGGAGTCCATTTAAGCTCACACCTACTGCTTCAATGACTCCATCCAGCCACCTCATTCTCTGTCATCCCCTTCTTCTTTTGCCCTCAATCTTTCCCAGCATTAGGCTCTTCTCCAGTAAGTCCTTCCTTCTCATTAGGTGACCAAAGTATTTGAGTTTCATCTTCAGGATCTGAAGACTACTTCTAAAGAGTAGTCAAGATTGATCTCCTCTAGGACTGACCAGTTTAATTGGCTTGCAGTCTAAGAGACTCGCAGGAGTCTTCTCCAGCACCATAGTTCAAATACCTAATTTATTATTTTATTCCATTTCAAGGACCATCCAATCATCAAGTAGATAATATAACCATGGATAAAACCATTGATGTACAGATTTGTGAACGCTCACCTCCTATCCAGTGGTGAGATTCTACCAGTTTCCCTACTGGTCCGGTGAGTGCGCACTTCGCGCGTGCATGCAGCTTTTCAAACACCAGCTGCGCCAATCAGCTGAGAAGATAAAGAACAGAAAAGCGCAGGGGCAGGTGGGAGGGCCGATCCTGCGCTTTTGTCTTCTTCCTCCTCTCAACTGATCATCGGAGGTTTGTTTTTGCTACCGGTTCAGTTGAACCGGGCTGAACCGGTAGCATTTCACCACTGCTCGTACCCCAATCTTCTTTTTATTAAGGAGAGTGACTGGTGGCTGTTTTTTGCTCCAGGAAATTGTAGTCATTTAAAAGCAGGGGTCCTCAACCACCGGGCTGCGGACCGGTACTGGGCCGTGGAGCACTCTCTACCGGGCCGCAAAGAATTTTTTTTTAAAAAAAATGGCAGCTTTCTTCACCTTCGGTGAATGCTGCTGGGATCGGGGATCAAGGACACAAATGAAAGAAGGGGAGGGAGGAAGCAACCGAAGCCTGTCCTTCTCTCTGGGTCAGCTCTCAGTCGCTCTCTCGCTCCTCCACCAGCACAGGAAGAAACTGCTTCAAAGAAGCAGGGGGCTTTCCTGTCGCCGCAGCTTCCCTGAAGCGCCCGTTTCTCCCCACCCCACCCCGTCCGCCCGCCCGCCCGCCCGCAGTGCTCCGTTCTGCCTGCCTGCCTGCCTTCGTTAATGGTTGAATCGGAACAGCTTCAGCTGAGTAAAAGAGGCGAATAGTTATTATTCTCAGCCGAAGCTGCTCCCAAACAACCAGAAACTAAGGCAGGCAGGCAGCGGCAGAACGGGACACTGTGGATTGAAGCGCTCGCGTGTGGCGGGCGGGGTGGAGTGGGGGTGAAAGCGGGCGCCGGAATAGCTGTGGCGACAGGAAAGCCCCCGCTCTTTGAAGCAGTTTCTTCCTTGGATGGTGGAGCAGCGAGAAGCCTCCTTTCTTCTCCCCCCGCCGCCGCCCCGGTCCTTGAAAAAATTTTCTGCTTGAAACCGGTCCCTGGTACAAAAAAGGTTGGGGACCACTGATTTAAAGGACAAATGAAGCCAGCAGAATTTACCAACTGCTTTAACTTTCCATGAATTAAAACTGCAGGGACAATACTTATAGCAAGTCATGTTACTGTTGCAGAATAAAGCTCAGCAGCTATTACAGAGGTATACAATCAAGATCACAATCCCAAATATTAAGTTATTTTAATACTGAAAAAAACTTACTTCATATGCGATACTCCAACATGCAGATTTACAATGCAATATCATCTAAGCATAGTTTTCTTACTATTTTCACACTAAGTAATGGATACCATGCTCAGATTTCTTATATTTTTGTTGCTACTGATAATTTGTAGGTTGGAAGAATAAAACATGCATGTGAAAATGGGGCAGGGCTACAAATTTATTGGATAACAAGGTTTAAAAGCCCAGGAAATATTTTAGTATGCTAATACAACTGAGGGAGAAGGTAGGTGAATATGTGCACCTTCATTTAGAATCTTGTATGCTTTCCATTGCTTTCTAGTCCCAGTGGTTCTAGCATTTCCTGGAAAGTCCCTACAGGATTTAACAATGTGGTTTCTTTTCTTGGAACTCAGTAACCCTTCTTTCGCTGCTTCAGGGATTTATCATTTTAACATTTTAGTACTATTACTTATTACTTTGTTTTACCATGATTATTATAACCTTTTCAATTAATTCAACCACACTTTGGGACTATTTAGAAGAATGAGCAGTTTCTAAAGAATAAGTAACAAAGGTTATATAATAAGTTACCTAACAGGTAATAAAGAAAAGGCACTGTTATAAACTTCTGGTTTGGTTCAATGTAGCTCAACAAAAAAAAGTGTATCTTCTACCTGGAAATGGGGAATGACCGGAATGAAGTTCCGGATTGGTAGAAAAAACATTTTAAGCTTAAATGCTTAAGACCAGAAGAATACTATAGGGTATTGGCAAAATATTAATAGTATTACAGAATCCTTGTATGTTATTTTTCAGAAATCCTTAAGTACTGGTAAAGTACCAGTTGCTCCTATTTTGGACAAATTGAAATGTGAAGATCCAGCAAACTACCATTCAGTATGACACTTATATTTAGGACGACTCGATAATGGATCATAGAGAACATTGCACAAACCTTTTAAAACAATACAATAATCAGAAGTTAGCATGCATTTATCAAGACATGCTAGCTCTTTCCATAGACCTTTAGGCCAGGATAAGCAGAGTTCTCAATTTGAAGACTTATGGTATATTTCAAATCCAGCCACTATTTTATTGTTTAGGACAGGGGTCCCCAACCCTCGGTCCATGGACTCGCACCATTCTCTGGCATGCCAGAAACCAGGCCACGGAAACAAGTGAGTTCCCATCTGCGGGATGAAGGTATGCCCCCTCTGGTCCATGGAAAAACCTCTCTCCATGTAACCAGTCCCTGGTGCCCAAAAGGTCGGTGGGGGGGCACTGGTTTAGGACATTTTAATGGTAACTGTTGTCTTTTACATTGCTTGGTCATTTTTTTTTCTCCTTTCCTTGCTTCTATACCACTTAGAATCAGGGTGTCTTAATTGGGCAGTCATATAAATGCTTCGAATAAAATACATTTTGACTGTATCAAAGTATATTACAGCAGATGGCACTCTGGTTAGCAAGCTTGAGGGCTGCATGGTATGAAAATTCATACTTGAAGTGCTCACTAGTGGTACATCGTCAAATTGAATAAGGATGTTAAGTGGAATGCTACAAGAATCAGTTCTCCGTTTTACAGGTTTTTTTTTATTGTGTGGCTTGAATAATATGACAGGTGTATCAAATTTGCTGATGACACAAATATTCTAGATGCATTACTCTTCAAAATGATTTTGAGCAGTTAGAGAAATAAGCTGAAACTAATATGCTGACTAAAATTTAACTGTACCTTTATTCTTTCTAGAAACAAACCAAATGCATAATTACTAGATGAGGATACTGACTTGGAAATGGTACTTGGGATAGTATTTCATTGTCTATTCACTATAAGGCACTGTGTGATAGGTCTACACAAAAAGGCAAATATAATTCTAAGCTGTATCAACAGAAGCACAATTCTAAATCACAGAAATAATTTTATTTTTCTCTTAATAAAGCAGTTTGACAGTGAAATTAATTACCAAGAGAAGAGCCTGGCTTTCACAATTTACATCAATTTCCCACAAAAACAGATCAGCGTGGTCAGGGAAGACTATCTAAATCACAGGTGTTAAAATTGTGGCATCATGTTTCACAACGTTTTTCTCATTTGCGGAATTGGGGTGGGCGTGGCCTGCACATGATGCATCTGGCCAACAGGCTGCCAGTTTGACCTAAATAGTTAAATGTGAAAATTCCCAATTCACATAATGCTTGAATAGGCTTACAAAATCAAGTTAATAAAAGCGAGGTTTTCTGGATCTGCACAAACATCCCTGAATTTTCAACCAAGACTGGAATGCATATCTGAAAACCTATCATTATTCTTTATGACAATTATCTCCTATCTTCCAGGCATCATAGCTGGTATTATTAAAACTACTGTATATCAATTTGTCTCTAATTATGCCCATGAAGAGCTTGTCAAGCCTTAAAATGCATTTTTTTCTAGTAGATTCAAGGTAAAGCTAATATTGTAATTGCATTTCAGTACTTGCAATGTAATCATGTTTTAGTAAGTGGTTTTCCTTAAACCAGAGTAAGCAACCTGAAATCTACAACCAAAATGAAAACATGCCCCTGCAAACAATCAGCCTAGACTACCTACAAAAGTCATCTATAGTATTTTTCATCAGATCGCCATCTTCGAAGAGGAAGAAAAGAAAATAAATTGGCTGGCAGAAAGAGAAAGAAAAATACTTTCAACTTAGACTCTGGTCTATCACTGCCAACAAACATCTCTTTGCAAAATTACCCTCAATGAATTCATACCGGCATTCAAGTAAGTTACCTACTTTGTATTAATTAAAATACCACTCCAAAATTGCACAAATGCATAAATATACTATAAGAAAGTTGTCAACAATCATCAAAAAACTATTTTAATGAAGCAATATACATAACCGCAAGGCTTGTATTTCAATGAAATCTCAAATTCAGTGAGCATTTGCAACCTGAGAAAAATGGCTAATTTACTCAAGGCTCTGATATTATAATGAG
This sequence comes from Notechis scutatus, assembly GCF_049901735.1. Classification (NCBI taxonomy): domain Eukaryota; kingdom Metazoa; phylum Chordata; class Lepidosauria; order Squamata; family Elapidae; genus Notechis; species Notechis scutatus. The sequence continues at coordinate 132,712,382 of NC_142012.1, forward strand.
AAGCATCACAATGAGCTCTTAAGATTTGGAAAGAGAGAACATAATTGACTCAAGCAACTTCCCCTTCCTCATTTAAGAATCTCAAAGGATTACCCAGAAAGATACCAACTGTCAACAGGAAGGGCCAGGCTGGGGTCAATTGTACAGTTGACAGCAATAATTTTTATCTTAATTAAATAATATTGTTAAATAGCCTCATCTAATTTCCAAAAAGATTAGTGAGAATTTGCCAATTGTTATGCAACACCCAGATTTTTAGATTATATTTTTGTGTATTTTTTATTACAGAACTATTGTTGCCTCTTCCTGGAAAAAGAAAAACTGGAAACAGCTGGAGAATAGCTTTTTGTAAGAAGAGTGCTAAACATAACACGAAAGCTATTTTAAAATCACATACAATAGCACTCAGATGTGAAATATCCTCTCACATATTATCTGAATAAAAACCATAGTTACTAATCATTAAATCATTGTAATCATTAAAATGGAAGCAGTTGACTCTCACCTTCCAGGGTTATGGCGCAATAAGGAAGATTAGCATTCTACAGAACATGGCATGCCCAAAAACTGATAACATCTTTTTTCACAAAGCCCAAGGTTTTTTTAACATTAGTAGGTTTGTGAAACATGCCACAGCTCCATTTCTAACCTACTTGTTCATCCCAACTGATTGCGAGGTGACTAAACTTCACATGACCGCTTGAAAAAGAGGGCAGCAGCCGTCTGCCTCTGTGCTTACTACTCTTGCGATTTTTTTAATGAAGACGTCTTTGTCTTCCTACTACTGTTCTACTATGCTCGCAATGAAGAAAAAAAAAAAAAAAAAAGCAATGCTCTTTACGAGGAAGTTATTATTTGGGGAAGAGAAAAAGGAGAGCAGGAATATATACACCCACGTACACACACCTCCGATGGCGCCATAATCTTTTTGAGCTCAATGCATCTGTGAAAGAATAAAACCTAAATAAAATACAGGGTGGTGGTGGTGGTGTTTTCCCTTATTTTATTATTTGTTTGTTTTGTTACATCTCGTCTCTTTGGACGGTTTGCGGGACCTACAGCCAAGTAGTAAATATACGTCAGCGGTCCTGAAACAGCTTCCCAAGGGCAGCTCAGCAGGCAGACTTTTTCCAAACGCGAACGTGTTCAGCCCCGGGTTGCCTTCCCCGTGGTGCTCCCTCCCCACTAACGAGCCCAGCTGGATAGTACTGGGCACGACGGCAGGGAAAGGCGCCGGACTGCCCTTCTCGCTAAACAGCTCGGGTGATTTCACTTTCCGGCCAACCGCCTCCGGTTTCAGACACTTACCTGCTCAAGCGCGGGTGGAGGCGGCAGTGGAGCTCGCTCCCTGTTCCTTCAATCCGTGGCGGCAGTGGCTTTTCCTGTTCAGCCCCGTCGCCGGTAACACGTATTTACCTGCTGGGCTTCAGGTAACGTTCAAGCTGCGACAGAACCTGCCGGGCCAAGGAAACGAAGCCTGTTACTCCTCTAATGCAGGCACACGCGGGGGGAAGGAAGCAATGGTGGCGCCGGTGGCGAACATTACCTAGGAAACAGCTTCCCACCAGCCCCTTCTCGCTCTCGCCTTCTCTTTCTCTCTCTCTCTCTCTCCGCCTTTGAATTCGTCTCAGCCAATCTTGTGAAGTCACTCTCTGCAACACGTACTTTCGTTTTCTTCTCGCATTACTCTCCCGGTTTGTAAACTCCCCCCCCCCTCTCCCGAGTGAGTTCCGCTTGGTAGGTTCTATGCAGAGGGGGAAAGAGGCCTCTGGGTTCCTTCGCTTCGGGCTGTAGCAGAGGAAAGACTGAACCGATTCCGCCGAGGAGGAATCACGTAGCTTTTGGGGTTGTGGGTGGTGGGAGGGGCAGAAAGGCTGGAATAGGTTGCCTTGGCTGTGTTCCCACGACCATGTTTATTGTTTACTCAGTCATTGTTGAGGTTGCGCAAGTAATCCCTACGGTAAAATGTGGCTGGCAACTTTATGACTCAGGGTGTTCGACGAAGAAAACCACTGAATTAACGCAGGCATTGAACTCGGTCCCATACATAATTGCATACCTGTGTAATCAATGGAGTATAATTACAAAGTATGTCTTAAATTTGTAGCTGGTAAAAGACTGAGCTTGGCAGATATCCTTGGGAGAAATAACCCTCCCCCCAGCACCCAGTTTGGAGAAATGCCTGCTAATTTTTTCCAGATTTAAGATCATTATTACTTTTAAAAGATTAAGTCTTTTATTTAGATAAAATTTGATGTTGACTTACTAAAACTTGGCCTTCTTTTTGTTTTTCATGTTAATTTTGCTTTACACAAAATTGTTTTACTTGCTATTGTCATATTTAGTCAAATTTCTATATAATTGATTAAAGTTTATATGAAATACAGATATTAAGGTCTATCCTTTATAGTGTCATCTTTGGAATTTGATATCTATACCTGTTAATTTGGGGTCAAATGGCTTGTCCTTCAGTCTTTACTTCTGCTGTTCCCCTTTACAATAGACTTATGTCGAAAGTAAATTTAGTACTTAAGGTACTAAATTTGTCAAAAAATGGGGACCCACATATATAACATTTTCCTCTAATTCTACTTAAACCTGTGAAATTCCAAAATTCATGTTAACTCCCAAATCATTGGTATAATCCACTAACTCAGAATTTAGGTTCTCACATAACAAAACATTTTATTTGTTATTGTTAATCCATAATCAGCCACTAATATACAAACAAGGAATCATGACAATTTATTGAACCCAATAAATTGTTATTAAAAACAATGTTGTCTCAGCCAGTAAACCAAGCAAGATATAAGATGGAACTGAGTTCTCAAAAACTCTTCATCAAAAAAGTTGTTTATAAAATTGAATACCATTCTGTGAACTTACTTTTTAAAATAAAACTTTGGCTTTTTAAAATAATAGTATTAACCAGTCATACATTAAAATATAAGTATTTTTTAAATTCCATTTTCAGTTCATCCAGAAGTGATGCCATTGTAGAATTTTTTTAAACAGCCACCCAGTTGTTTTTAGTCATTCAAATATAATATCCAAAAATCCCAAAGTCACCAAGCAATCCAAATACACACAAGCTGTTTCTTTTTACACTTTCTTCTTTCTTCACTTTCTCTTCCTGGGGTTACTATTTAGTTACAAAGTTCCAGTTAAAATGTATCTTTTAGAAGTCTTATTGAGATTTTACTTTAGATTCTTTTGAAGTCCAGGCAGTCTCCTCCTTCCAAGTCCTGCCCTTATTCTTTTTCCTCTCCCTTCCTCTTTATAGAAAAAAAGGATTTTTTAGTGTCCAGAAATCTTTATTGTCCCTTTGGCATTTAATTATATTTTCAGCTTAATTACCTATTAGTGCCAAAGCGGATTTTTCCAATTTCTTATTCAGCTCTCTTCGTTGTCAATCTCACAAGGAGAGTGAAGAAAAAAAAAAACTTTCCCCTTTCACTTTCTTTCTCTGCTTCCGACTCTTCTTTGGGAGCGATGTTATCTTTTATAAAATTTAAATTCCAGGGTACCTTAGTTGTTGCTTTTTATCCCAGTCAGCCAAAACTTTCACTTCTTATCTTCCTCCTGCACTTTCTTTTCCGGTTGAGTGCTTCTCTGAGGTGGCCATTTCTGACCACCGCTCCTACCGCCTTCGGGAAAGGGAGTTTGACCAGCTGAGGAGGAGAGATCTCCTCGACCCTGCTGGCGATCTCCCCCCTCTTCACTACCTCTACGGGGTGGCTTAGCCCCGAAGCCAGCTGGCTCGGGGCACTCCAGCGGCGAGCCCAGGCAGAAACCGTGCACAATTGCAGATTCCTGCCTGCCACCGAAGCCCTGCAAACCGAAAGACAAACTTTTGTGAGGTGGGTGGGAGGCTTAAAGGCTTGAATGTTATTTGTATCCTTGGATTCTCCTAAACAGGCTATGGGATTTTTGTTCTGGGTTCCATGTTTATCTTCACTTTTTTTGAGTTACTCCTTGGACTCTTCTTCACTCTATGCCTTTTCATACACAAGAACTTCAATAATCTATTCACTACCATCTTTATCATGCTACTCTTGAACATATCAGTTCTCTCCCAACATCTGTGTGAAACCTATTCTATTATAATGAAATTTAGCCTTAGTTTGTGTAATATTTTAGATAACTATTTCTATTTAGGATTTATTTTTCTCCAGTAATAATCTATATACTGCTAAACTTTTTGCGACTATCACTGCTTTGGTACTAGCTGTACAGTGCCACCTGCCAGCTGTGGTTATATTATTCTCCTTTTCAATATTACGACAGCTTTCCACAAATCCATGGGAAACTGGAAGGTACTGATATGATTGTTGATGCTCCTTGCTACCACTTCACTAGCAAAAGTGTTTGCTTGTGGGAACCTCGTAAGGAGAAAGTCAATAGAAAAATGGTGCGCTGTTTGTGAGTCCTTCTGAGCTCATGCTGTCAGCCACTCACATGCTCCCTTGCTTCCTTACCCAAAGGCAGAAACCACCTGCTTACTAGGAAAGGGAAGGGGAAGGAAGATTTCTCATGTTCCCCACTAGCTACCCACAAGGAAGTGGGGAAGCCGGCAGGAAGTTAGAAGTTGCTCCCACTCCTACCACTTTTTTGCCTACCTGTAGTCATTCTGCTTCTCTGAAACAATGACCCAATGGGTTATAGTTTATCTAGTACAAACTAAACATAGTTTACATGATTCTTGATTCTTCTCTGTGAGGTAGTGTTAGAGTTAAGCCATGTTAACAAAGTTTTATAAACTACAGTGACTGAATTCATACACCACTCTTGGTACATAAACCAAACCAGATTGTGTCATAGTGCAGTGTGTTTGGCCCAATTATTCCATGAGTTTCAAGACTTAATTAAGTTTTAAGTTTAATTGCTACTAATGGCCTCAGAAAGTAGAAAGGTCGACCCCATTATGACTGTATAACTATGTAGTATTCTTCATGGTGTAAGTGAAACTGATCTCATAGAGCAGCATATGTTCAAGAAGGCCTAGAACTAGGTCAACATCCCTCAATTTCTGGAAAAGCAGGATTTAGAGTAATTTTTAATTGATTGATGCCCCTTCTTCCTTTCTGTTTCCCTCTGGGCTTATTTGCCACTTTTATTCCTTTGTCTTGTGCTGATTGTATGTTTTTGTATTATTCTTTTTTAATGTTTTAACAATGTTGAGTTATCTAGATTCACAGAGTGGCGGGGCATGTAGGTTTAATACATTGTTATTCTTACATTAACTGTTATGAAAATGCAAAGCACAGTCTCTTCTTCCCTGAATGAATTAACTGGTCTGCTCTCCTTTGTTATTTTGATCCTTTGTTGGAGAGAGGCTGGTGTGAAAAACAGGAAATGAAGAGTATGAAAAGTATTTCCCAGATGATGTGTAAATGGAGATAGCAGATGGTGAGAGGGGAGGGCCAACTGGGGATGCTAGCAAGTGACCAGATGGAAAAGGCCATTCTTAAGATTCCCAACACTCATCAACACTCCCAACTCATCTCCAGTTACACCCACAACAGCTCAGCTGACTTTCCCTGCAAGATAATTGGTCACAAAGTATATCATTTTATTTATCTTAAGTATGAATTGGGCAGTGCCACGAAAAATGGGGAAATGTTATTTTTATACCGATACAGCTAATTATAATTTGCTAGGCTACCTCAGTCATGGGTTGAACTAAGGGCAGGGCACCATCATGGGGACAAGGAAGATGATTGGTGTAATCAAAGCATGATTTTGCTGTGGATCAGTAGTAACAGATAGGGGCTCATGATTGATTATGAGCTATTAAGTCATTTCCAACTCCTAGGGGACATATAGATGTATAATACATAATATCAGTCAGAAAACGTGGATTGCTACAGTCTTTGAATGCTAATGATTTCCTGTGGTATCTTTATTGTCATTGCACCTCGTACAACAAAATCAAACACCATCTTCAGTGCGCATCATGACCATGACCATGAAAATAAAAACAAACACATCCTTCACCCTTCACACATTGAACCAAAAACCCCTAACACAGCACCAACACTGTACTGTACAGCAGAATTCAAAAGAGCTACTGCCCTGGGATAGAAGCTGTCTTTCAGCCTATTTGTCCTTGTTTTTATTATTCTGTACCACCTGCCAGATGGTAATAGTTCAAAAAAAGGGTTCTCAGGATGAGATGGATCTTTGAGAATGTTTTGAACTTTCTTCAGGCAGTGGGAACTATGAAGCTCTTCCAAAGAGGGGAGAGGGCAACCAATGATCTTCTGAGCAATGATATTAACCCTCTGGAGTGCTTTCCTATCTGCCACTGTGCAATTGGCAAATCATACAAAGGTGCAGTATGTTAAAATGCTCTCTATGGTGCAGTGGTAAAAGGTCACCAGCAGTTTTTCATTCAGTTGTTTTCTGAGAAGTCTCAGGTAGTATAATCTGCTGGGCCCTTTTGACCAGTGCTGCAATGTAAGCACCCCAAGTCAGGTCCTCTTTTAGGGTATCACCCAGAAACTTAAAACTGGCCACTTGCTCCACTTGGTCTCCATTGATAAGCAAGGGCTGGGTGTCTGATCTGTTCCTTCTATAATCCACTATAAGCTCCTTGGTCTTATTGGTGTGAGGACCAAGTTATTGTCTCCACACCACGAAAGCAACCGGTCCACCTCAACTTGGTAGGCAAACTCATCCCCTCCCCGGAGATAAGTCCCACCACTTGTATCATCTGCAAATTTAGCAATAGTATTACTAGCATGAGTGGCAATGCAATCAAGCACATAAAGAGTATAGAGTAAGGGACTCAACACGCAACCCTGTGGTGTACCAGTGTTAAGAATAAGGGCTGAAGAGGTGTGATTACCTAATCTGACCTTCTGTGAGCGGTCAGACAGGAAATCTATAATCCAAAGGCAGATTGAATTAGAAAGTCCAAGGTCCAGAAGTTTAGACACTAGAACTAAAATCCACAAAAAGCATCCTCACATAGCCCCCCCACTGTTCTAGATGAGTCAGAGCAGTGTGAAGCGTGATGGCTATAGTGTCCTCTGTAGATCTATTTTTTCTGTATGCAAAAAAAGAAGGAGCAGTTAGCCGCAGCATCCATGTGCGCAGCCATCTTGAAAAACTGTTGTGAGGAAAAGGAAATGTGACTTTTTGTTAAAGTGAACTTACATATTTGTAATCATATATTCTGTGTAAATCCAGCATTAATACCAGAGAAAATACATCTTAAGGGAAATGCTCATATGCCTGGGATTCACACTATTCAAAGCGGTGTGATAATTTAAGATTTTTTTTGTAGTGTTTTCAGAATCTAACTGGTGATTAATTTTAATTTTTGGTACTCCTCCTTTTTCGTAAGTTTAAGTTTATTTTACTGCCTTTGTTACCAATAGACATTTATTTGTTCTTAGTTAAACTATGGTTTATTTGCTTCACCACTTTTTCTGGGTTTATATAACACATTAAAGAATACACTGAAAAAAATGTGCTGGGTTTATAGATACAGTAGATTAAAATGTGGTTGGCTAGATTGTATTTAAGTATGTCATATCCATCTCTCTTCATCTGCTTATCACTTAGTAAAAGTAAAGAGGAATGTTTGTCTTTGAAATAATTAGTCAAAAATGCTAACATACAAAATGAGTCCAAAACCATTTTGGACATTGATCCATTAGATCTCTTTGATGCAATTTCTCTTTTAGCTTCATAGCATAACAGTTTAATCCATACTATTTGAATTTATATAAGAGAAGGACAAATGAAATAATCCACAATAGAAGTATCTGTTGTTAGTCTACTCCACTCACACCCAATATAGAAGTTATATCTTAACTCTTATCTAACCATGATAGAAACATCATATGATGCAGTGATAGAAACCAGACTCAGAAACAGTACTTTGGCAAGTATGGATGTGCCAATAGCTATTGGGGCTGAGGTTATCTATTGCAGCATCCTTTCCTTATTATGTTTAGAAACACTTTTAGAAAAAAAAAGTGCAGAGAAGAGCAACAAAGATGATGAGAGCTGGATACTAAAACACAAAGAACAGTTGCAGGAACTGGGCATATCTAGTCTTAATAAAGAGAAGGATTTGGGGTGACATGAAAACAGCCTTCCAACATTTGAGATGCTATCACAGGAAAGAGAGGATCAACCTATTTTCCAGAGCACCAGAAGGCAGGATAAGAAGGAATAGATGGAAACTTATCAAGGAGAGATCCTATCTAGAAGGAGAAATTTCTGACAGAACAATCAGTGGAACAACTTGCCTCCAAAGTTGTGGGTGCTCCATCACTGCAGATTTTTTTTAGAAGAGATTGGACAACCATTTTTCTGGAGTGGTATAAAGTCTCCTACTTGAGAAGAGGGTTGAACTAAAAAACCTACCAGATCCCTTCCAACTCTGTTATTCTGTTGTTCTGTCATTTTATAGTTGGAGCAACTATCATGCAAGATTAGAAATGCTCACTTATTATATTGAGCAGGTTGTGCAGTAGTTAGGGTGCAGTACTGCAGGCTACTGCTGCTGACTGCAGGTTGTCTGCAATGTGGCAGTTCAAATCTCACCAGCTCAAGGTTGACTCAGCCTTCCATGAAGGTGACCAACCGTCCTCCTTTAGGGAGGACAGTCCTCCTTTTGTAAGTTCTGTCCTCCCTTGAAAAGTGTCCTACATGTCCTCCTTTTTGATATTTGAAGGCTAATCTGTAAATCTCTGTATTTGATCGATGCTGAGCCAATCTGTTGTATGTGATGTGGCGTATTTGTATTTCACGATGATTTGTCAAGGCTCGGTACAGTGCAGCAAGAGACGATTATGAGATGCACGCGCTCCACACAGGAGAATTGTTTTGAGAGAGTGTGCCGCGCACAAGTGTGCACCGTGTGCAAGAGTGGGCCATGTGCAAGAGTGCATTGCATGCAAGAGTGTGCTGCACGCAAGTGGCTTTGTTTTTTTTCTTTCTTCAATTTATTTGTGTCCTCATTCTCATTGTAAAAAAGTTGGTCACCTTACTTCCATCCTTCCGAGGTCAGTAAATTGAGGACCCAGATTGTTGGGGGAAAGATATTGACTCTGTAAACTGCTTAGAAAGGGCTGTAAAACACTGTGAAGCAGTAGATAAGTCTAAGTGCTAGTGCTAAGTGCTATTGTTTTATTTTAAAGCTTACATAGTCTTCTACTATAAAACTGAATTTAATTTAAGTAGCCATTATACAATTTGATTTAAGTGAATTTAGGATATTTTAGAAAGGCCCAATATGTTTTTTCCCCTCTCTGTGTCAAGGTGGTCAAACAAATTCCCCCACCCCAGTGAGAAAGACCATTATAAACCATAAAATGTGGAATAGTAGATCACATACTGATTGCATGCTTTATACAGAAGTAGCTCACAATTCAGAAAGGGGATTCTATAGTTAAATATTAAGTCCAGGGACTAAAACATGTTAGATCCATACCACAGGAAAATATCGGAGAAACCATCTTTTCTCCCATCACAACTCTTATTTCTCTTATTTTTTCCCTTGCATGGTCAGCATTTTGCAGAAGGTAAGCATTCCATTAGTAAAGGAACAGCTTTCCTGTTTAAGCAAAGATGTATTATCACTTGTGATGTCTAAACGATGAAAAGGCCTATCGGATGCCTGTGACACTATTATCCTGGCAGTGGGACCTTACCAGTCGTGTGATCTGGGAACCCAGCATCTGATCTTGTGAGCAGCTGTCTCATGATAGCAAAACTGACCACAGCGTATTCTCTCCCAAGATAGAGAGCTAAAATTACCATATTTCAGTACACTGAATGCTTTGTTATTGCTGGAACACTGAGCGAAATAGTCTTCTAAGAAGGTGTTGTATGCAGCTGTTCTTTGTTAGAATCTGGTGCTTCTTTACAATAAACTTCCTTTTTAATTCTCCCACCTCCACCCTTCTTCAATTCTGTATTAGGGTAGTACTTTGTTAGATCAGTGTATAAAATAATAAAAGAGAATGCAAACTTACAAGTTATTCAGAACTCATTAGGAGGCATTTGAAGAAGGAAGTTAATCCTCAATTCATGTAACCTACGACTACTCATGGTGCTAGGATGCAATGCTAAAGGAGAAATATTCCAGTTACAGTTAATCTATTGGAGAGGTGATTTCAGAGTGTACTTTGTCCTTAGGACAGCTGGAATAAATGAACAAGCAGTAGTTTACTTTCCAAAGGGAATATAATATCCAGAAATTACAGAAACTACTCTTCTGTCCCCTATGTGAAACACACAATTTTCTTGTTAGGTGGAAGACATAATTGAAAAGGAACTAAATAGATTTTATACCAACAAAGCTGGGGGGGGAAATTAGTTGCCGTACTAGTTTGCAGAAATTAAGAGATTTCAAGACCTAAAATATTGTAGGTTATGAGTTCTTCATAAACAGATGTGTTGTTAGTGCTCTATCTCCATTTAAATTTCATCACTAAAACCAACGGTGTTGATTTATATTCTGTTTCAAACTTTAAATACTAAAAGTGTCTGGAAACTCCCTAAATCAAAGATCCAGCAGTCTCCCCTTCCAGCATATCTTCTTATACTGTAGAACCAAGAATCAGAAAATCAGCTCTATTATCCCAAACAAAATGTACTGCAAAGTTTCATTTGCTTTGTTTTTCAGCAAAAGAGATGTGATGTAAAGATTGTTAAAGTTCACCAGCCCGGGAATGTATTGTTCCAGTGAATTGTGAGCCATTCTATTCCCTTGGGAACACGCCAAAACTCCCTCAGACAGCGTCATTCTTGGGCATATTTTGGGCCATTGCTTCAGTTCAAAGAATTTACTTTAAGAAACTGCCAAACTGCTGCCCAAGATGCATGGTCCTGAGGAGGTTGTACCTGGTCCATTCCCACATCAAGATTCTCCATACCTCCAATGCAACATGTAACAAATGTCCAACTGTCCTTCTTTGCTGTAACTTCATTGTTTTCAGACATTTGTATGATCCATTTGAAGTGACAGTAGCACCTATAGTCAGGAACAGCTTGGTTCAATTTTATTAATTCAGCCACTACATTACAATGACTTTCGTACTCATAACAAATACTGCTACTACAAATTGTTCTTGTTATTGTCAATATATAATTAAATAATTCCAATGGATTGTTATATCTCCATACACATAACTTCATACACATAACTTTCCTTGTATCTGAATTTAGGTGATTACATGTAGAATTTTCACCTGTAATTAGTGTAATAGAGGTATAGCTGTAATTATTAAAGCTAGATCTCTATTATCGTTCTTCTTGATCATGAAAAGATATTAGGTGCTTTATTTATATAAATCCCATTGAATTTGAAAAACTATGTAGAATTTGTAGCAGAAGGCCTTGTTGTTGTTATTGTGAAGTTGTGTCTGATCCATTCCGATCTCATGGACCACATTCCTCTAGGCCTTCCTGTCCTCTACCATCTCCTGGAGTCCATTTAAGCTCATTCCTGCTTCAGTGACTCCATCCAGCCACCTCATTCTCTGTTGTCCCCTTTTTCTATTGCCCTCAACCTTTCCCAGCATTAGGCTCTTCTCCAATGAGTCCTTCCTTCTCATTAGGTGGCCAAAGTGTCTCATCTTCAGGATCTGGCCTTCTAAAGAGCAGTCAGAGTTGATCATAGTCAAGGCTATGATTTTCCCAGTTGCAATGTATGGCTGTGAAAGTTGGATCATAAGAAAGGCTAAGCAGAAGGGCTACATGGGGCTAATATGGATAGTACAGAAACAATTGAGCTCACATTTATATAGGCCAGTTGCTTCTTTTTTTTAATACTGGAAAAAAAATTATCTCTGGATTTGAATCAACCATGCAACAATCATTTGTCCCTGAAGCTATCATTCTGATGACTGTGTGCTTTGTTTGCCTATCAAATTATTTTTAGATATCTGCTTTAAAAATATTAACATAAGAAAAAATATATACAAAGCACCTGAAATATACAAAACACCTCTCTCCTGATAACTTAGTTTAGAATTTCAACTAGGACTTGGAGAACAAACAGGAAACAGCTAAATAGAAGATGATTTACAAAGACATAACCAACACACTGACTGTGTAGAGATATGTGATGTCTTGAGAATGTGTGTGTGCATGTATTTGCATATATGTGTAGATAGTATGTTGCATACCATCAGTAAAATTTAATTTTAGATTCACTAACAACCTCTTTTAAGTCTTTGAGCTTGGGAAAATGGTTCAAAATTACAACTCCTATTCTCAGCAACATTTGATATAATGGGTAAAGTTCATGCAGTCTTCAACTTATAATCATTCATTTAGTGACTATTCAGAGTTACAACAGCATTGAAAAATTGACTTATGACTTGTTTTCACACTTAATGAACACTGCAGCATCCCTATAATTACATGATCAAAATTTGGGCGCTTGGTCATTGCCCTGTATTTATGACAATTGCCCTTTCCTGGGATCATGCGATCACTATTTGTAACCTTACCAGTCTGCTTCCAACAAACAAAGTCAATGTAGAAAGTCAGATTTGCTTAATAACTACACGATTCACTTAACAACTGCAGTGGTTCATTTAACAACCGTGGTAAAAAAAAGGTCGCAAGTGGATCAAAACTCACTTAACAACTGCCTTGCTTAGCTGCAGGAATTTTGGGCTGAACTGTCATAAATTTAGGACTACCTGCATCTTTTTATATATCAGGAGCTAGAAGACATAATTTCCAAATATGGTGCCATGGGATTACATGGTACATCGCAAAGTTCCATCCTGTAATTTGGGGTTTCTAAAATTGTGACTCATACTCTACCAAGAGATCATAGACAACATAGAGATTGTAAACTTTTTTTAAAGCTTATATTATTATTATATTATTAGTCTTACATAGATAAAGCGTGAGGGTGATCAAAACTCACTTCCCCTTTGCCTTGAAAAGCCTAAGCTGGGTACATACAGAGAAAGTGGTTGAACAAACCTGGAAAAATTTTGATTGGCATTTGGTTTCCTGCGGGCTGGTAACTCCTGGCATGATATATAATAGCACATCCATGGTCTCTGAATTGTTTATTGAAGTGTACACTTTAGTGAAGTTCAATATATTTAATCCATTGTTTTACGTTTTTAACTTTTTGTTAACTTTTGAAATTTTTTGTTAGATGGCAAGAAAAAAGCTAAAGAAGACTAGTCTACTGATATTGCTAATAAAAGCACACCTAAATCTAGATGGTATGATGAACATTATGTATCTTTTAGTAAGTGGCCTATTTGTTTATTCCTCAATTTTCATTGCAATTAAACTATTAGTTTATTTGGGGAAATCATCTAAATTGATTGATTGTTTTAGGGAGTTATATCACATAATTGGAAAACACAATAGCAATTCATGATTTTTGATTTCCTTATGAAGAAAATAATCGGAACTTTTAGCTGGGAAGTTGTCAATAAGTTAACAGATAATAGATAATCAGAGTTGGAAGGGACCTTGCAGGTCATCTAGTCCAACCCCCGCCCACGTTGAACTAAATGTCACTATAAAACTGAAATGAAAAAGGACAGCTTAAATAGGGATCAAATATTTTAATATGTTTATGTGACACATAACATATAAAACATTGTTTCATATTGACTGTTTAAAGTAGTAATACTATTCTTCCTCTTTCTGCATCTATTTATAACATTTTTTTCTAGCCTCTACCTCATCATGAATATATATCAAATTCTTATTTATTTTCTTTAATGTATCAGAAATATTTTAGAAACCTGAATTTTAATTTCTCTTGCTGTTTTTACTGTTCTTTTACTTTAACACAAAACAAGGTGCCTAACAGGTGAATCATTCAATTGCAATGAATTTGGCTGTTGAAGATATAAAATACAGGAAGCTAACTTAATCCTGGTCTTCCTAATCCATCACTTTCATATTTCCTTTGTGTATTTTACTAAAATTGGCTAGGTGTGAGTCACACTGGTTTTTTTTAAAAAAATAACAATATTCTGTTTATTCCAGCGCGATCTTTCTGGTCATTAACAGATATAAGCATGTTGTGATAAAAGCTTTAAACAATGTATATGTAGGTGTCTAAAGTGACATGTACATGCAAGCAATTCTTAAAAGTTCAAGCAGTTGCTATTTAAAGGATGGTAAAGAATAAAATCAAGTAAGATTACTAGATGAAGGCTTCCAATGGAATTTGTTTCCTCCTTTATTAGTATTTTATATAGGAATGTACAATTAAATGCCAAGTTCCTGTTGGGTTTTTTAAATAGTCTATTTTGCTGTACTGACTTGTAGAGTGTTATGTAATGACATGCCTTTCTGTACTTCACATCTGTTCAGTCATAGTATCTGTAGGTGTAGGAAGAACAAAAGGCTGTGTTTGATTTTACTGCTGTTTATTTCTGGGGATAGGATGATTAAAGCTTGAGCTAAATTTTTATTTTTACTGTGCAATAACTTTTCAACTGAATATGTCAACTTCTAATGCTATATATGCTATAATATAGGTACAAATTCATTCTTACAGAACTTATAAGTGAGAGAGATAAATAGAATCTATTTATTCTAAACATATACAATCATTAGAAGAAGATTTCAATAGATGGCTGTGGATCAGTCCCATTCTCTCAATCTTATCATATTCAAAGCATTAGTATATGAGCATTACTGTATGTGTACTACTGTAAACTTCTTGAAGAAAGGCAAGATTATAATAACATGGAAATCACCAAATGTTATTGTTACATTTTGTTCTTAGTTTAACTTCTCAGTCTACACACATCAACCTGACCATTGTTCTCTAGAGCAATTTGCATCTTGTCTTAAAATGGCAGACATCCATAATGAAACCAAACAACACTACATCAAAACTAACCTTTGGATATCCCACAACACAATGTTAATTTGCCCTATTGTCAGGTGAGCACATTAGAAATAGGAGACCAGATTGTTCCAGAAACAAATAGCTGGTTGAATAGGTAGAATTCAACATAACACAAACACAAGCAACAGAACATAATGACACCAGAGTCTTGGATTTTAAAAGAGCTGATTTCAATAAACTCAGAGAGAACTTGGGAAAGAGTCCATGGATGAAAATCCTAAAGGGGAGAACAACTCAAGAATCTTGGGAAACTCTAAAAAGTATGATCATAGAAGCCCAGACCAGCACAATACCACTGAGAAAGAAAAACAATAAATCCAAGAAGAAACCAGCATGGTTACACAAAGATCTCTCTGACAAATTGAAAGAAAAAAAGGACAAGTACAAAAAATGGAAAGAAAGACATACAACTAAGGCAGAGTATCAGCAGATAAACAGAATTTGCAAAGACGAAGTCAGGATAGCAAAGGCTCAGAACAAACAAAGACTTGCAACAAAAGTCAAAGATAATTTAAAAAAAGTTTCTTCCAACATATCAATAACAAGAAAAAAATCAAGGAAACAGTCGGTCCACTAAAGAGAGAAGATGGCAAGGAAGTAACAGGCAACAGAGAGAAAGCAGAACTGCTTAACTCATTCTTTGCGTATGTCTTCACGCAAAAAGAAACTATAGTTCAACCCACCAAAAACATAACTGTAAAAGTCCTACACTTAGGCAAGAAAAATCAAAAGTACACATATAGACTGGGTGAAACCAGGCTCAATAGCAGTAACTGAGAGAGATCTTGGAGTCTTAGTGGACAACCAGCTAAATATGAGCCAGCAGTGTGCAGCCGCCGCCAAAAAAGCTAATGCAATCCTAACTTGTATTAACAGAGGGATACAGTCAAGATCAAAGGAAGTACTGATACCACTCTATAAAGCCTAAGTAAGACCACACCTAGAGTACTGCATCCAGTTTTGTTCACCACATTATAAAAAAGATGTTGAGACTCTAGAAAAAGTACAGAGAAGAGCAACCAGGATGATTAGGGGACTGGAGGCTGAAACATACAACCAACGGTTGCAGGAACTGGGCTTGGCTAGTCTAGTAAAGAGAAGGACCAGGGGAGACATGATAGCGGTCTTCCAATATTTGAGGGGCTGCCACAGGGAGGAAGGGGTCAAGCTCCTGTAGGCCAGACAAGGAATAATGGATGGAAACTGAACAAGGAGAGATTTAACCTGGAAATGAGAAACTTTCTGACAGTGAGAACAATTAACCAATGGAACAGCTTGCCCTTGGAAGTTGTGGGAGCACCATCAGTTGAGACTTTCAAGAAGAGATTGGACTGCCATTTGTCAGAAATGGTGTAGGGTCTCCCGCTTGGGCAAGGGGTTGGACTAGATGACCTACAAGGTCCCTTCCAACTCTGATTATCTGTATCTGGTGGATGTATTCTTCAAGTTACAGCTTTTCTTTAGATTTGTTCCAGCTGGAATTTCTTCAACTAGTTAAGTAATGTTAACTGAGAAGTAGGAAATGCAACCTTTACCTAAACAAAATTACTAGATCAGTGTTTTTGAAACTTGGCAGTTTTAAGATGGTGGACTTCAACTCCCAGAATTTCCCAGCCAGCATTTCAGGAAATTCTGGAAGTTCAAGTCTACATATCTTAAATTTGGCAAATTTGAATCATACTGTTCTGGACCAAAGCACTGATTCATCTTTTGTTCAGGAAAACAGCAAATGGTCCCAATATTTATGCAGATGTCTTAACTTTTTTATATTAATACTATATGATGTATTTTCTAACTGGTATGCCACTATTGCTATGCATATTTAAACTTGTGCATTTCCTTTCGTTCTTCAGTTTCAAAGATTTTTGAATGATAGCTTTTGGTAAATGTAGTACTTGATTTCCATTAATCCATGCCACCATTAATGTTAAGAAATAACATTGACTATTTGAATGAAGCTAAAACTTGAAACACACACACACACACACACCACATACACAAACTTTCAGTAAGCAAATATATGCACTCTTATGAATATGACGGCTTGACAGATATTTCCAATATTGCAGGTATCAGCCAGAGATAGAATATACATTGGAGAGAGATTATTTCTCAAATAGACAAAGACAGATACTATCAGACCACTGGAGATAGAAAATGTGAGTGATTTTAAACAAAGAATAGAACTCTAGAGAAGATGTAGTTAAGGTTGGGAAATAACAGGTTTTATTCCTTTTTCTCTCTGTTTATTGCAGGACAAAGATAAGTTGAAGCCAAAGAGAAGAAGATACATCAAATGTTGAAAAATGGTACATTTTCTTAGAATTTTCTTGTAATCTGTAATAATAACATGAAGCAATAACCAATCACTTTGCTTTAGGGCAAAAAAAACCATTTGTAGCAAACTGTCACTATCTTGTGACCCACCTAAAGCAGTGCATTTTCTTTTACATTTTCTTTTAAACAGATATTTTACCATGGTCTTTATTTTAATACAAACATATCAATTCAGATTTCCCAATCATATAGCATAATGTTTTTCAATCGTGTTTTTAAAATACATATTAAATCATATTATTTAGGGAGAAATGTGCCTGAAAGGATACATGCCAAGGGAAATCACTTTCAAAAACTACCAGAGAGGCCTTTAGAAGTGAAAGAAATTTAGCTACTTGGAGGAGTAGAAAAGTCAGAATGCTACAGCAACAGTTTTAGTCACTGAGCTATGTTTGATTAACCTCTACAGGTCTGTACAGTCACCCATCTAAAGACTACTCTAAAGACAAAGCAGCAAAAATGTAACATTATTGTAAAACTAAAAATAACCCAAAATGTCTGGAAACAAACTGATTGTGGGATGCTTACTCATGGGCAAGAGCCATTCATGAAAAAAAAAGGTTTATTTAAAGAACAATGGTAATAGGTTGTTCTTCCTCAAACTGAATAGCACACTGACTCACTCCTGTTAAAGCCTCAAGAATGGTGATCTTAGCTGAAATTATTGTTTACCTCCTACCTTTATGCTTTTCTGCTTCACTACGTGCATTTCCGGAACAGCTAACAGAATTACAGTAAAAATAACATTTAAACAATTATGATAGCTAAAGAATAGGATAGCAGGGATCAAAGCAATATAAAAATATCACACAATAGGTAGAAGAGGAAAAGGTTGTATGAGGATAATAATCTTTGACTGTTCTTTATCCACTAGTCTTCTACAACCCAATATCAAATACAGAATGTCCTCAACTTAAAACAGTTCATTTAGTGGCTGTTCAAAGTTACAATGACATTGAAAAAAGTGACTTGTAACCATTTTTCACAGTTTCCATCTTTGAAGCCAACCCATGATTATGTGATCAAAATTCAGATGCTTGGCAAGTGATTCATACTTACAATCATTGCTGTGTCCCAAGGTCATGTAATTTAACAACCAGGTTACTAACTTATCAACTGCAATGATTCACTTAGCAACTGTGGCAAGAATAAAATGGGGCAAAACTCACTTAACAAATGTCTCACTTAACAATAGAAATTTTGGACTCAATTATGGTTGTAAGTTGAAGATTACCTGTATTGGTTTGAAAATGCAAAAATCAGGTGTGAAGTGTGTATACACACACACACACACATACTTTTTTCTAATTGCAAGTTCTAGAAAATAACTTAGGAAATGTGTATAGTGTATAGTTACACGTTTTCTAGATGAACACATTCTATCTGTAGCTCTGAATGCCTTTTTAAAAAGGTCAATTCATGCTTGTAATTTGCCACATCCTTCTACTACTATTGGTTGCAAGATGGATAGGTGGAGCCATGGTTGAGTGTATAAAGATGAAACTGAGAAGTGCTGTGAAATATTAGAGGAGAGAAAGTAAAGAATAAAATGGTAGTGAGAATTAATATTTTAATTATGTACCATTTTTAACTACAGCACAGCGTTATAAATTCTTTGTCCAGTAAATGCTGGTTATACATTCTTTTCTACTTGTGCTAATAAACATAGCCAGGAATCTAGGATGGAAAATAGTACTTTTATACTGTACATATATACATAATAAGCAGATTCACCATCACTGTATTTAACAATTGTAACTGATTTCATAATTGTTAATAACAGCATCAGTCATTGTGAGAGCCAACTTAGTGTAGCCATTAAGGCGCTCAACTCAAAATAGAGGAACTTGAGTTCTAGTCTTGCCTTTCACAAGGACCTCAAGGAAAGGACTTTGGATAAGTCATTCTCTAGATCTAGGAAGAAGGAAATGGCAAACCTCTTCTGAAAAATGTGGCCTATAAAACTGCATAGACTTCTGTGGGTAGTTGCCAGAGTCATGTTTTATTCAAAGACTCTGCACGTGTGTGCATACAAAAAAGTAACAATACTACAAACTAAAAAGACTCCCTCCCTGAATATAAATAGTTGGGGTAAACAAGGGGAGTAAGGAATAAATGCGAAGAAGAGTTCTGCATATTTTGATTTTGTCCAAAGACAATTAATTAAGCCAGAAGGTGATAATAACCATCAGTGCTTGGATATGTGATGTTTAATGAGTAACTGCAATGCCTCCTTTATGCAAATTTACAAGCATCAGTTGATATCCCATTGCAATCCTTTCAGAGTTTTCCAACAGTTCTTTTGTGGGTTGTTGTTTTTTTGCAACAGGAAATCCATTCATGAAAAAAGAGAGAACATAATAGCACCATAGCATTTCAGATGTGGTTTGAGAAATGTGTAATGGAGATGTGAAAAATTCTCCCTGGGGAAAGGCAGATCTTATATGAGAATTTTCCAGTTTATCTATTGCTGATCATGCACATCAAGTTTCATTTTGTATTCTGTACTGCAAATCCTTTCCCGTGATCTATTGGCTCTCAGACTTAATGAATTCCTTCCTGGAATGAGATTTTCTCAGCCCACACAATTCAATTACTTATTTAATCAGAAGATTAAATTGGAAACAACACGACTTCTGAATACACTAACATAAATTAAGTTGGTAAATACAGCCTTTCTGTAAGACAAAAATCCTCCAGTCCAGAGATGGACAATTTGTGAGTCATATGCAGCCTTTGTGTTTCCTGTCCATTCTATTTTTTTGGACCCACAAGAAATCTGTCATATTTTGTCAGAAACCTACTAAAAAGGAATAGCATGATTTCCCAACATTTTGAGGCGGGGCAGGTCTTGTGCCTGTCCTATTTTTTGGGGGGGGGAGTGTGTGTGTGAGATGGTTCCTCAAGTAACCTGGATCCATACCATGCAGGGCTTTAAAGGTAATAACCTTGTTCCTTAAATGATTGCAGAATGTAGTTTATACTTTCAGTTTTGCAGCACTAACATGATTTTATCTTTGAAATTACTGAAAGTTCTTTTCTATAGTGGGTTAAAAAGCAATTTCTTACCCTGATTCCACTGTATAGACAATGTTGCAGCAGAACCTTAAATTAAATCATAGCAATAGCAATTAGTGCCATCTAGGGGCAAACGTGTGAATTGTTTTGGAGTACAGCAGAAAACATAGTTTAATTGATTGTCAATAATTTTAATGACTTCTTTAGTTTTATGTAATCTTACTTTTAAGCCATAAATTACCTTTGGATAATAATTTATCCTGTAAAACAGCTTGTAAAATAACAACATAAGTTGTGTAGTCAGAATATAATATATAATATAATGTGCACAAATAGGTGCTTCGGCATATATGAATTGTGTACTATGTCTATATTTTGAATTTACTGTTAATAAATTTCATTAGAGAACCTTGAGTTTTAGTATTATGAGAGCTGGAAGAGGCTTATTTTACTCATGTTGACCACACCATACCTCATTTTGTAAACTGTTACCATGTGCTCTCCTAGCCACAATGGTTGTTTCTCAATAATTTTTCCCCATCCATGTCCTTCCAACCTTGTTATTGTCCTGTGCCACTCACCCTGCCTCCCCCATACAGATCCAATTACTGGATACAGATATGAGATTGTAACTGGTGCATATTCTGGCACCTATAAAACAGTATTTACAGTATAATATAATTTGCTTTTTTTTGCCCGTTTTCAGCACATGCTGTGGTCCTTTGTTACATGTTTTTCATCTGTGGCCTCCTTGAATATCCCAGGCCCTCAACCTGAATAGTTTGAATACTACTCCAAGTTATGAAGGAAGAAACAGTGTATAGTTCAAATTGTTCAGCTGATTTTATGTATTCTTTGTTGCCTCTAGTTTTTAAGTTTCACTTTCTAAGTTATTTTTTAGCTTCTTTATAGTTATTTGGGATGTCTGCATCTGAATAATTATCTCCTGTTTACTACATTATTTTGATTACTTATCTGCCAATCAGGTTAATTATCACTGGACAGAGAAAGAACCACTGAGTAAAGATGACTTTTTTTTGAAGTACTTTTTATTGAAATTTTTTTTAATAGCAATAAAAAATAATACAGAAAAAAGTAGAAAAAAAAGGATAGAAAGTGCAGAAAGAAAAGAAAGGAAAACAAAGGAAAAAAAAGATATTTAAAGAAGCGACACTTCTTTAACCATTTAATGGTTGCCTGGATATTTGGAGTCCAAAAATGGGAGTTCTAAGAATATTGACCCTATAAAAGCTCTAGACAGTAAGTCCATTCACTCTTAAGTATGCATGCTCACAATTACAGCTCAAGAGACTGAACTAAGCAGAGGAGCAGTCATACTCCTAGAAATTGTATATTTCTCTATAAGACTTGATTTATTATAGTCTTATTATAACAAATTTATATTTATTATATCTATCTTGAAGCTTTATTTGATTAGATCATCCTATAAGGCAGGGGTCCCCAACCACCGGGCCGCGGACCGGTACCGGGCTGTGGATCACTTTGCACCGGCCGCAAAGAAAATAAAAATAAAAAATAAAATAAAAATGGTGGCTTTCTTCGCCTTCGGTGAATGCTGCTGGGATCAGGGATCAAGGACACAAATGAAAGAAGGGGAGGGAGGAAGCAACCAAAGCCTGTCCTACTCTCTGGCTCAGTGGCTTCGGTTTCCTGCCGCCTCGTTCCTCTCTCAGTCGCTCTCTCACTCCTCTACCAGCCCAGGAAGAAACTGCTTCAAAGAAGCCGGCAGGGTGGCTTTTCCTGTCGGCGCAGTTCCCCCGAAGCGCCTGTTCACCCCCACCAATCAATCCAGGTTCAATCCAGTGCTCCATTCTGCCTGCCTGCCTTTGTTTCTGGTTGTTTCGGAACAGCTTCGGCTGAGAATAATAACTATTCGCCTCTTTTACTCAGCGAAGCTGCTCGAAACAACCAGAAGCGAAGGCAGTTAGGCAGGCAGGCAAACGGAGCACTGGATTGAACCGGGCGGCGGGTGGGGTGAGCGGGCGCTTTGGAGGAGCTGCGCCAACAGGAAAAGCCACCCTGCGGCTTCTTTGAAGCAGTTTCTTCCTGGGCTGGTGGAGGAGCGAGAGAGCGACTGAGAGAAACAGGCAGACACCTGAGGGATGAGGCTGAGGGAGGGAGGGAGACACCTGAGGGATGAGGCTGAGGGAGGCAGGGCCGAGAGGCGGGGCTTCTCAGCCGTCCTGCAGGGACTTGTCCTGAGCCGCGGAGACAGCCGTGGGCCGCCGCCGCCCAGCGCTCAGTTTTAAAGGCGCTCCTCAGCCAGGCGCAGTTCCTGAATCTGCAGCTGAAACCCTCCGTTTTAAATGTCCCAATAGAAGAGAATATCTGTCGCTCAGGGTTGCAATGAGGAGGCATTGGCGCTCCCTGAACTTGGTGGTTTGCTGGCAGATGTTTTATTACCTGACTAGGTAACAACATCAGATGTTACCTAGTCAGGTAATGAAACATCTGCAAGCGAACCACCAAACTCGGACTCCCCACCCCCGGTCCTTGAAAAAGTGTTTCTGCGTGAAACTGGTTCCTGGTACAAAAAAGGTTGGGGACCACTGCTATAAGGACAACCTAGTGACAGATTTGCAAGTTCTTAATAATGTTTTTAGCAGCAAAGAAAAGCAATGATGATTATTTAAGCCAATTTCATTTAATTAGATATCAAACGATCATATATAGGATCTGACAAACTTGCAAATCTGATGAGGGATTGTAGGAAGTTAGCACCCACCCCTCTTCTAGAAAATTGAAATAGCCTGGGAAATATTAAAAAGACAGAATATTTCCTCTAAAAAGAGTAGAAACTCAGAAGCAGAAACTCACCCCCACCTTTGTTAATGGGTGGGCCATTAAGGCCTGGGCCAGAATACTTTACATAACAAAAATCTCTAGGTAAAACTATAGCAATTGCCAAAAGCCCTTTTAAGGGCATAAATCATCCAGCAAGGCTCAACCAAACCTGGAACTCAGGACAGCCTACAGAGTTGCCCCTGCATGGCCCCATGGGGGTCTGACAACCAATTATAATACAAGCTCCAATTCAAATCCCAGCAGAGGGTATAAAACCCAGGCACTCTCAGCACCTCAGCCCTTTTTCTTGATCTCTTCCTTTTCACTCTGGAGCTCCAGGCCATGTGGTCCTGATATTAAACCTTCCAAACAGCCTCCATGTTTCCAGTGTCTTTTCCCCCACTTGGAACTGAACCCAGAAGGATATTTCTTCCAACAGTAGTAAAATAGAAATGGGAGGCTTCTGAGAGAGACACTAGTCTATTTTTTTCACTTAAGCCTCCAGAAACCATAAAAAAATTATACCATCAGAATCTAGCCACTCCTATCAAATTTTGACAACACAATTTTGATTAATTTTAGAGAAAAGCAGTAAAGTCTGGAACATCTATTGGAATTATTTAAATTATGAGCTGCCCCTTATAGTCTACCTATATATTTGCAAACAAATGAAGATGTTACAACTGCTTGTAATTAACCTCTTATTACCCACATCAATGTAAATCTGAATAAATACTAGAATTTCTTAAATAAACCGGCACTCTTCATAGAACAGAATGTGCAAAGTAGTGTTGAAAGTATTAAAACATATTTCATGAAGTTAAAAATACACTAGAATACATGTAAACAATACTGATGTTTATTGAACTAGGCAAACCAATGACTAGGATGCATTGGAGCAATATCATGTGTCAAGTGTTTCAGATTGACTTAACAATAGAGCAATTCAAATTGTGTACACATACAGCCAGGAGGAACTCACAATTTTTTTTAAAGTGCTGATGCAGTATGTCTTTAAAATATGTCCCTTTTAATCACCGAATTGCTTCACATACAAATATTTGCAATCATCAAGCCTGGTTGTTACCAAATCATGAATGGTGAGATCACTTTTCCCCTTTAAGGGAGGCAAACAATGAAAATAAGATTTAACTTTATGACCCCAGGTATCCAAGCGACGGAAATAATTTCACAAAGACATGGCAGATCAACAGACAGATGCTATACATAGCAGCTGAAGGACAATGGCAATATGCTCCAGTGTCTTCACATGTATTTGTGCGTGGGTGTATATCTCTACACACACACACAAAAATGAAGCCCTATATCAATCTAATACTATGGTCAGGGACAATGTTAAATAAACAAATATTCCAACTTTCTCTAAACAAGGCGGGGGATGAGAAAGGTTTGCCTCTGTGTGCTGCTTTACATCTTATTCTATCTACTTTAACTCTTCTGCTTCCCCAGAGTATACAATATACAGTATTGCTATTGGCCAGGAACTCTAATCCCAGACTTCAAGGCTGCAGTCTCCTTCCCAAACTCCTGAAGATGTTCGGACAAAAAGTCATGGATGTCATGGAACTGGCATGAGAGAATTTTTCTGTTGTTTGTTTGTATGTTTAATAACAGAAGTCAGAATACTTATAAACAGAGGGACAAATTGCTTTTATTTCAACAATCAACACTGCAATAGCTTAAAAAGGAGCAGGAATAAACTTCCGTGATAAAGGTTCACGCATATCAAAATGCACACATAATCCATGAGGTCAAAGATAGCGTGCTTTTCCATGCAAGCGATTCTGAAAATAAAATCTTACTGTGTTCAGTGTGCTAAGTTCCCAGCAATCACAGCCCTTGTGACAGTAACCATCTGATTGTGACCGGCAGAAGTCAAATCCGGAAGAAGAAAAAGAAATGTGCTTTGATTTTTTATTCTTGTGGTTTATTCTGGGTAATTTAACTCCAAGAGCAGCTCCCTTGGGGTAAAGGCACATTTTGTGAAGGGAATGGTAGAGGGATGTGGAGTCATCTTTAGCTATTAAATATACTAAGGAAAAACATCAAACTCAAAGGGGCCAGCATCCCATATATTCCCCTTGGTATCAAGTGACATCTGTTGACTTATCCTTTATAGAAGATGAAAAGTGGAGCAAGAAAGGGAGAACAATTTTTTTATAGTTAGCATATAGAAGAAAATAAGAGATAACCAAAGGTGCCAAATTGTGCCCTTTTGTATGAACTGTACATCTTAGAGAGGAGGGGAGAGGGACAAGGGATGTACTCATTTAAATGGGCCACAAGCTCTCACACTGTTTCAATTAAGCTAGTGTATGTTATCATATAGCTCCAAGGTATAACTGGAACTTTTTCACAGTGCTTCTAAAACTACACCCTCCCCTTTTATTGAGGGCTGCCACATGGAGTTCATTTCACATTTCTGTCATAATGTAAGCAGGATAGAAAAAGTCGTCTTCATATAGTGTCTGCCTCTATGCACCTATTTCATTATCGACTGAGGATGTACTATTTGCTTAAGGCTGCTATCACAATCACCTACTATTACAATAAAAAGTCTGTATACATGTCATGAATACTGCTGGATTAATTTAGCTTTGATTCTGCAATACTTGATTATTTGTAACTGAGTACATTAACTGATTTTGTTGGAAAACAACATTGTTGAAAAGGATGCTAGATGGACAAGAAGGCGGAGCCTCCTCGCTGACGGACCGTAGATCACGACTCTCTGAGGCTATGGTCTGTGCTCTTTTGTTGGAGATCCCCGATCATTATGTTTAGGGGCTGAAGCTGCCTTGGAGGGGCGGCGGAGTAAGGGGAAGCCACAAGCCAGGTTGAGGGGAGCTGCATCTCCCCTCCTGGGCTTGGTCTTTTCCCCCCTGAAGACGACTGCAGCGGTGGTTTAAAATGGCCACCCCGAAGAGGAGGACTCAACTGGATTAAGCTTTGTGCAGGAGGGAAGAAAGAGGTGGATAACATCTGAACCGGGACAACTGGGCAATACAACTAAACAAAAGTACCTCAGGATTAAGGTAACATGGAATTTTTAAGAAAAGAAAAGTGAGCGGCGAAATTACAAAAATAAGGAAAAAAAATAAGAAAATATTTTTGACACCTAAGCGGGGCTTCAAACTGGGAAAGGAAGAAGCCGGAACTAAAGATTTAACTGAATTGGACTAAAATATTTTGGCAATAAACAGGAATAAAATAAAGCTGGACTTAAGATTGTCAAATAATAATAATAATAATAATAATAATAATAATAATAATAATAATAATAATAATAATAATAATAATACAGTTTACAAATTGGAGACTGAACTGTGCTGGAATATTGAGATTCAAAAAACCCTAAATAAAAAATAGGGGGGAAAGGTGAAGACTTTGTATAATGGAGAGTGCCACTTTTTGACAAAAACTTGAGCTCAAACAAAAGGGAAAGCATCCTGTTTCTGAATGAACTTGTGTGGATATAACACTAAAGAAATATTGAAACAAAGTAAGAATCTTAGAAAGTGAAAGCAGAACCAGAATAAAGAAAAAAGCAAGGACAGACTGACTGTGGGATTGATTGATGTTTTTGGTATAGACCCTGGGCTGGAAAAATTGAGAACTTTAGAAAATTGAAAGAAGAAAGAAGGAAAGTAAAGTGTGTTTTTTTGTGGACTTTAACGATCATAAAATACAAGAGTGTATAATGATGATATCTCTTCGGGAATTAAAAATGGAATTTAAAAATATGAGAGAATTACTACAGGAAAGAGGAGAATCACTTTGCTCTGTGTTAGAAAAAATGGAAATGGCAATTGAAGAACAAGAAGAAAGAGCTTCAGAGGAGGAGGAGTCGACTCAAGGAGAAGACATTTTAAATAGACAATTAACACAAAGAACGCTACAAAGAAGTGGGGAAAGAAGGAAGGTTAAAAAGTTGAGATTTAAGAAGGCAATCAAAAGGGGGAATACCTGTGAAGTCGGGAAAGACAGAAGGACCCAGCAGAAAAGGGGAAAGGAAAATATTGAGAAAGAGAGGGATATAAATTGGAATGAGAAAAGATATGGGGAAAAGAGGGGAAGGAGAAGCAGTAAGAAACCGGTGCATGAAATAAAGAAATAGTAAAACATTGAAAAGAAATTGTTTTTTCAGAGATAACGGTTGATGAATTAAAAAGGGACTTCTGCAGGGTGACAAGGGGTAATAAGAATATTTCTGCAATTAAAAATATTTAGAAAATAGGGTAATATAGATACTGATAACTTTTATTAAAAATTAAGGGGGGGAAATATGCTGCGGAATCCAAATGAAAAGATGTAATGATTATTATTCTAACTTCTTAAAAATAATGGTTTATTGGGAATCAAGATGAGGGAATAAAGGTATATTTTAATCATTGAGGTATCACACTCAAAGTAGTAAAAAGGGGGGGGAAACCTATACTTGTTTTTTTTCTTTAGTGTTAAAATTTGTATTAATCTAGAATTTATAAAAAGAATGTGTAATGGAAAGGGAATATGACAGACTAAAGAACCACCTAAATTAATAAGTTAATATAGACTATTAAAAGCAAGGAGAGACATTGCTAACATTATTATTATTATTATTATTATTATTATTATTATTATTATTATTATTATTATTATTATTATTATTATTATTCAAACATATTGTTTATCTTTATTTTTAAAATAAATATTAAAGGATTATATTTGAAATAATTGAAATGAAACAAAAAGATGCTTCAATTGAGATTAATGAAAGAGGCTAGAATTAATGTGTTTGTTTCTCTCCTTACTGAAAATTTGGAATGGAAAAGGTAATAATAGAATTAAATATGCATATATGAATGTATAATTGCTGTCATATTTTTATGTAAAGATGATGACCCGGAAATATGTTGTCCACTACAAGGAGATTTTTGTTTTTAATGTAAAAAACTGGAAAAAAAATGGTTAAAAAAAGAAAAGAAAAGGATGATAGATGATAGAAAAGGTTTGTAACATTTGGTCTATGATGCATTCATGAGGACAATTTATGAATAATTATTCATTAAGGCAATCTTAGGCTGGCATCATATCATGAACATGTAACTGCCAAATCAATGAAAATTCAATATCCTATATTATTTCTAGAGTTTAGTGGTGGACAACCATCAAAGGTGAATCAGGAAACAGAACCTTCTGGGGTAAATGCATAAAAGAGCAAGTCAGGACTCAATCACTCACAAAATAAGTCCAAAGATTTATCAAGGACAGAGAAACATGAAGAAAATGTGACTCAACCATAGCTCAACTGTAGAAGGTTTTCTTAGTGCTTATATCAAAATAATTAAGCCATGTGTTACAAAAAGTACTTCTATTTATACTTCATACCAAATGGAATTTTCAAAATTATAAATCTTATGAATAGGGCATTTGCAGATGATCATTTCCACAGATCCCATGCTGGAGTCCACATTTACAAGGTAGTAAATGTAGACATCGTGCCTGTAAGGGAGTAATTCCATTAGATGCTAATTTTTTTTTTTTTGTTTAACTTCTCCAAAAAGATATACTTGAGACTTTTTAAAGGAAGGCCAGTCCCAAAGTATAGTAGTGAATATGATAGGAAGCATAAAAAATTATAATATGCTGAACTGAAATTATGCAGTTCTATCATTTTATTAATAAAGTCAAAAGAAAAGGTGAGGCATTGCTATTTTTTCTAGCTTTTCTCCTGGTCACAATTTCTATTATTTTGGCATCAATGTGAATATGCTTTCAATTTATTTTCAAAAAATAATTTGTACATAAAATGTTTCAAGAAACAGGTCATTTTGTAACAATTAGATCAGGGGTCACCAACCTTTTGGACCTCAGAGACCACTAAATTCATAATTTTAAATCCCATGGACCACTAATATGAATCCAGAGCTCCACTCGCTGAAGCGCCTGGACTCCCAGTGATGGGATGGGGTCCTTCAGGCACTTAGCTTGGCTGCCTGTTTCTGCAAACTTAAACACTCAAAGAGCCATTTGGACCCACTTCCCACAGAAAACAAACACCAGGAGCCACAAAACCTGGGTGGATGTGGCCAACTCGACGTCACTCACTCCCACTCAGTTACATGACACCCCCCAGCCATGCCTATCCAGATTTTGTGGCTCCCAGTGTTTTCTATGGGAAACAGGTTTCTCTCTTTCTCTGTCCCCCCCTCTTTCTCTTTCTCTCTCACATCTCTCTCTGTCCCTCTCTTTGTCTCTCTCTCTCTCTGTCTCTCTCTGTTTCTTATATCTCATCTCTCTCTGTCTCTCTCTCTCTGTTTCTCTGTCTCTTTTCTCATCTCTCTCTCCGTCTCTCTCTCTCTTTCTGTCTCTCTCATCTGTCTGTCTCTGTCTGTCTCTGTCTGTCTGTCGATCTGTGTGTGTGTGTGTGTGTGTGTGTGTGTGTGTGTGTATCTTTCTCATTCTGATTCTCTGGCGTTCTGGGTCTTGCGGACACTTCTTTGGCCTTTGTTGATGTTGGACACACCTCGGTTACTTGGGGAGACACACGATCTGCTCTACGCCCCGAGACACTCACCCAACCCAGCTGCAGTCAAAGCATCTCTCCCAGTGACCGAGGTGTGCACAGCACCAAAAAGGGCCAGAAGAAACACTGCGAGATCCAGCAAGAGAGGAAGCAAGTAAAGGGGCACTTCACTGCCTCTCTGGAATATGGAGTGAGTCTCCATCCGCCGGCCTTACCTTCTCAAGCCAGGCGAGGAATGAGGCGAGGGCAAGGGGCGGGGCCAGCCACTGGTGGGTTCAGCTGACAGGGAGCCCCTGCAGGGTGACGAAAGAGCCACGGGTTGCTGACACCCATTGCATCGGTCCTCCTGCACCACCGCCACACCCTTGCCGCATCAGCACCATTACTTCATTCCGGCCAGCGAGGGCTTCGCTATTCCTTGCACATTGCATCACCTGCAAAGTTGCAAGTTGCATGTACGTCCCTCTATGGCGAAGATTTCCAGCCCCACCATGAGCTGCCTGGCTGGTCCCATATTCCAGAGCTCTAGTCACAGGACTGGCCCATTGGTCATCCCAGAGCAGCTTCTCTACCCAGGTGCACTGCGGACCACCAAAATTTTCTCACGGACCACCAGTGGTCCACAGACTGGTTGGTGACCTCTGAATTAGACCACTTGGGTCAAGTTCTGTGGATTTATATCCATTCAGGATCTTGTACAACCCTACTTCATTAACACATTTTGTTATTAATTATAATAATTTTAAAACCGTATGTCTGACAAACAAATAACTGGGGCTTCTTAGTTATGGGTTTTCTACCCACGTCTAATCCCATGTTTAAGATTATTCAATTTAAGCATTCTTATTTTGTTTCAGAATCATTTAAGGCCAAATCTTTCCTTCTCTTGAAGGAATAAAGTCATAAAGTCCAAATAAATGGCTAGTTTTATCACATCTGTATACTTGTTAGTCTTTTGACTTCAAGCCTTCTTATTTTCAATATTAACTACATTATTAAATTATGATGTTTCTCAGAGAAATACACATCTATGTCACATATGTATTATAAGGACATAATGAATGTACATGAAACTGCAAAGTAGTAATCACCTGGGAATCTGCCTCTTCATGGCTGCATGCTAAGAACTGTCTTAGCAGCTTCAAATGGTCTCATACACAGTATGAAAAATACAAAGTACATGCTGCTCTTTTAAATTGAAAAAAATAATCATAAAATTAGAAGAGCATTCAAAACCTAGTTCCTGAAATTCTGATTTCTCTATATTCATCATCATCATCATAATTCAGATTTAGTAATTCTGAATGAAAATTTCTGTTCATGTTGGGAAATACAGGTTCTTTCAAAAATAGCATTTTAATGATGAACATTTATTATATGAAAAACCATAGCAATAAAATATGAACATCAGTAATCATTTTGAACAGTTAAAATGTATTTCACAATTTCTCAAAATATTGGAAATACTCAGCTCTAGCACAGAGAATGAATATACAGAATGTATGTTGTGAGCATTTTTTAAGTTTTAACTTTAGTTACCTTTCTAAGTTTTTCACATTTTTTCAGTATGTATCATTTTGCCTTGCTTTTTCATTGGATACTGTATTCATGATTGCTGGTGTGAATAAGAAGCAAATATATAATCAGATACTCATTCCCAAGTGTACTGATAAACAGCAAGGATAGTTTGACTTTGGCTCAAATGTTTCCATGCTTACAATGATGTATATGTGTGATCTTGTTCTCACATCCATGGGTTGCAATTTTGCATTAAACATTTCCAATTTATGTAGTTCTCCATATGTATAACTGAAAGTGCTTATGTCATTATTATGCCTTAATGCTGAATTTGGTGAATGTTAAACATCTTTTTAGATGATTTATAATATAATCTTTGATTGCCTGTTTCAGTATCACAACAACAATAAAACTAGAGGAATCCTTTCCTGTTCAGTGCATATGTAAGGCCATGTGCTTGTAATGTCTTCAATTTTCAATATAGAGGGAAGGAGGGAGGGAGGGAGGGAAAGAAGGGAGGGAGAGAGGGAGGAAGGGAGGAAGGAAAGCATAAAATATAGGAACATTGGATGCCTGACAAGGCAATATATAAAAAGTGTGGGTAAGAACTTCAGAAAACCTCACTATGATAAGCAGTTCCATTATAAAATAGATTGCAAAGACTGGCTCTACACTTTGTGTTATTGAAACCTGATTATTGTACTTAGCGTTCATCCTGGTGTTTGTGGTTCATACACAGTATGCAAGTTAAACTATTGCAAAGTAAACTCACATGTTAGTGTGGAGATGTCATTGGGTAGGCATGTCTGATTTTTCTTGTTTACTTTCTGCATGAATGAGCTGAAAGTGATAGATTTCTTGTGTGCCTTTAAGATACTTATTGTGCACCTTTTTTATGGAAAAAGCCATAAAAAGATAAAACTGATTTCATTGGCACATTTTGAGATGTAAAATGGAGGGTGGATAATCATACATCCCATAAGTTCCCCAGTTTTTGTGCTAAGCAAAACTGGACAAGTGCATTATTGTGTACTGTGAAGCTGACCAATATTTGTGACTTGTAAAAAGAAAAGAAGTAAAGGAGAAGTATAGGATTTCCTACTTGAGCAGGGGGATGGACTAGAAGACCACCAAGGTCCCTTCCAACTCTTATTTTGTTAAGAAGACTAAATAAAACTAAATAAATGAGCATAATTAGATGTAGAAAATAGATTGAGGTTTCTTTTCTTTTTCTTTTTTTTTTTGCTTGACTGTTCATACTAAGCCAGAGACATCCAAATAGGCTGAGCGTATGGTTTTCAGCTTTGTTCGGGTATTTTCCCACATCATTATATGTGGGAAAAGCACAACTATAATGACGTGGGAAAATACCCGAACAAAGCTGAACATTATATATATATATAATGTTTTTTATAGCTATAAATTCATCAGATGAATGAATTAAATTCATTAAATGCTAAATCTAAGGCTGTTTCATATTCTTAAGAATAGCCATTTGTATTCCAAATGATCATATTGTGTTAATGAATCTATCTTGTTTGTTCTATCTTGTTTCACTGGTGTGAAAATTCTATTCAGTATAAGACTATTAATTAACAGTGCCAAATGGATCAAGCAGTTAAAATGAGTGCCAATGATATCCTAAGACTGTAACCTACATAACAATATTTCATGTGTGTAAAATTCAGCTACCAGGATGAACAATGACATAAAGTGTTGGACATAAGAACATTATTCAGAAGAAAAATACTCACTCAATTAAATGGGTTGAAATTGAGAGAGTAATCATAATTGATATACAGCAGACTGAGATCAATAGAAGACAAGGTTCTGATAAAAAAGGAAGCAGATGACGGCTAATATCTTGAGCACAAAAAGGATTTTTAAGCAATGGAAAAGAAAAAATGTGCTTAAAACAGACTAGAAAAGTATAAGTAGTTAAATAATAGTTCTACCAGGCAGATAATACAGGAGAGCAGGAAGAAGTGCTGGATAAATAGAGGGGAAGGGATCACAGGAAGGAGAATGGATAGAGAGATACTCCTCCTCAAAAACAAGAGGAATAAATGATAAAGAAGATGGAGGAAGGAATCAGAGGTGGTATTCAGCAGGTTTTGACCAGTTCTGGAGAAATGGTAGTGACAAATTTTGAGTACTTCAGATAACTGGCAAATACCACCTTGTGCATAAACGCACCAATTGTGCCTACCGTCCCTGTCCTATTGTTTCTTTTTATTTTTCTTATAAGTATCTATCTCATGTATTCAAAACTATGTTTATTCTTATACCTGTATCTTGTAAGCGATTGACAAATCAAATAAATACTAAATACTAAAATACTATTCTCTGCCTCCTGAGTCCCAGCTGATCAGCTGGGTCTTTTGTTGCCCTGCCCACCAAGCCATGCCACGCCCACCAAACCACACCCACAGTAAAAGTTTTGAATCCCACCACTAGAGAAAGTGTTTATAGGAAGCAAATAATGAACAACAGTCTTCCGTTTATTAGAAGAAACTTCTCCCAAGCCCTCAGATGAGATAGAGGAACAGGAAGCCAATTTAATGTTGGTTGATACAAATTAAAAAGAATGGAAAAAGCTGGCACTAGTTGTGGCCTGAGACTGAAGGTGGCCTGAATGGAAGTTTGTTTTGCCCCTTATAGATAGTAAGAATAATTGATGAGAGCTTTTCTATGTCTGTCCACAACTTGGGTGGAAGAATTTGGTTTTTTAAAAATATTTTTATTTTTTCTTCCTTTTATATTATTTCTTCCTTTGATATTATACTTCCTTTAAAACTCCTGTCCAAATTGTAATCTGTTTGGCTACTATTTTGATCACACGATTGTGACAAATGACAATGCAGGCTTTTCTGTGTTAGCTATTTGTGGATCTGCATAATGCACAAGATTCAAGTAGGTCACTTGAAACAATGTTTTTAAAAACATGATATGTTAGTTTCCCAGTGTAGTCCGGGATGAAAATAGCTGAATTATCACAATCTAAAAGAATATCTGCTGAGGGATTTTCCATGCCAGGTAGTCATATAAATTGGTCTTGAGCCAAACCATTATCATGGCCATGATTCAGTTTGAAGTTTTTCTAAAGCTTGATTTGAAAAGGAATGGGAACTACATCAAATCTTTCCCACTTTTATCCTTCTATTTATTTCACTGGCCCTTTGGATCACATCCAAATCTTTGTTGCCAAGATCATATAATTCACTATGCAAGAAAAAGAACGTATGCAGCTTCAGCTAATCATTACAATACAATGAAACTTTGAATTAACATAACCTAAATTTAGCAAACTTCAAATACAACAAACCAGCTTTCCATCCAGGCTTCCCAGATAATAGGCAAATCCATGGCATCTGAAAAACTCTAGATAAGATTCATAGATTTGTTAATTTTACCCCTTAGGTCATTTGTACCACTATCATGAATGATGTAATTTGTGAAATTTGCATAAAGACATTATATACAGTAGAGACATTAATTTGTGATTTATCAATATATGTGAATAATTTGTTCTGCCTTAACTAGGCCTGTAGAATACTGGTTTCACTCTAACAGTGATAAGAAACCAGAAGAAAACAAACAAGAAAGCAAATGTGACATTCCAGTTGTGCTAAAAGAGCAATACTAGAATTTTCAAATAGCTTGGCCAGATCTGACAACTGTAAATTCCAACACATCTGGATAGCATTATGGCAGGGAAAGCTGACATAAGCAATGCACATTGTACGTTCTGAAACCATGTTGGCGAGTATAAAGGGATAACAACAATTAGTTCATATTTATACAGTTACTAATTTAAACTTATATAGAACTTACCAATTTAAACTTCTGTAGAATTCAAATCCACTTAATTAAAAGTAGAGCATGCAGTTATGATGCAGTTGCTATCTCATGGTGCTTTTAAAAAAAAAGGAAAACCCTTTAGAAAATGACTTCACAAAATAATTGGGTTGCTTTGAAGAGTGTGTCCTCTCTGGATTTTCTCTTGGAGTTGGACTGGATCTTTGAAGTGTCTTTGTGAAGCAAAGTGGTGCCTTGCTCTTGATCAGTGAAATATAGCATCTAGGCCATTTTGATTTATGAGACAAAATCAGTTCCTATGATTGTGCCATTGAAGGCAATATTTATGAGATTGATCACTTAAGTGGAACATATACTCTAAGAGATTTTGCTCCAAGGTTTGGTAGAACACCTTTGATCAACATACAGCTAATTTTTATATTGGATATAGAGGAAATGATTCATGCCTCCTGTAGTCTGCATAGAATTACATACATGCAAGGTATGCAATGCATTGCTGCCTATGGCAACTAGTATACTGCTTAAGTAAAATTTGATGTGACAAGTGTCTTGCTTGGAAAACATAAGATATTAAAAGCAGAATGTACATATATTATTATAAGGCATTATATGTAGGAAAAACCGGTAGAAATGGGTGATATTCAGGGAATATTCCACCTTCAAATTCTTTTGTACCATCCTAAGATTGCAACTAAGAGAATAATTTAAGCTAGCCTGGCAACCAATATTTGTTTTCTTAGGTAAATAGTCTAATTTTACTATGTGAACTAAGATGAAAAGAGGGATAATGAATGGGAAATTTATTTCTCCATTCTTCTAGATAATGGATTAAAATGTCTAAAAAGAAAACAAAAAGCATATACTTGTAAACTCACCAGAAAATGTAGACTGGAGTTTAGTGCAAAGAATGTGGAGTGTAGAATTAAAAGCATCTTGTGCTGTCTTTACTGGATGGCACTGGATGTGATGATAGTGAATTTCTTATCTATTGAAATGTTCAAGTTGTTATTTACTCTGTGATTAACTTCTGTATGTAACAATAAATTCTACATTGCTTCAACATTAATTTCCAAAGACCTCTTCCAAAACTTAGGCAAGTATTACTTTCTACATTTTAAGATCTGGGAAATAAATTAATACTACCCGATCTTTATCAGTTATTTTTAGTTTAATTTTTTTTATCAATAAATGTATTTTGTTAGTATACCTATGTTTGTATCCTGTAAATTTGAAATTAAAGGTGTTCGTGTGTGAGTCTTAACCACCTTAATTTTGCCAAACAGTGTACTTTCCTCTAACCATCATTGGTAGATAAAGTTAACTGTTACTGATAGCAAAACCCTGGAAAGCAGAAAAAACCATTTCAATAAACTCCAGTTAATAACAGCTGGGAAAGTTTTAACAATGTCAGTTATATAATTGGATTAAATACATACATTACAAAATTATTCCGCTTAAAAGGAATATGAAGCATTTTATTTCTTCATACTCATACCCATCCTGGATCACCTTTTATATTAAAAAAAAAACCTTGGTGAGCTTTTTTCAGACCATTGCTGTCTATGTGTCTTCAAATCTTAGTTCCCAACTTGTTTGGAAAAGCTGATCTAAATTTCTTCTACTGCATTTGTGACTATGGATTTATTTGTAGTATTTCTGATAAAACTTAGAAGTGCTGTGTCACAAATTTCATACAGATGGACGGCTTGTGTTCTCACTACAGTTGTTTTTACTTCAATGGGGTTTAGTCTCCATCCCAAATGCACTTAATAACTTTTTTCCTCTAAGGAGAATATTAGATTGCTTGCAAGACAATGCATGGGTTTATTATTTATTTTTGGATTTTTCTTAGTTTCTTGTAACAAACTTTGGCTGACTTTTCTAGAGTTCAGGAAAGCTATCCCCTCCCCTTCCCTGCACAACCAGAGAGAAGGCTATGTAAGTGGCTGTAGACAGCAGAAAAAAAATTAACTGTAAAATCCTCAATAATAAGATTTCCTAGAAGGGATCTTACGTATACATTGAGCTGGAGAGTATTTTTTTCACAATGTACTGGGATTATTTTCCTTAACTCTTTCCCACCAGTCACAATAAGATACCACTAAAACATAAACTAGAGTCATACAGATCACAAGTATTAAAGTATTACTTATGAATTCTGGGAAGCTGAAACTTGAATGTGCTTTCAGTTCCCTAATACAGGGTCCCCAACCGCCGGTCCGCGGACCGGTGCACCGGGCCGCGGAACAAGCCTTACCGGGCCGCTGGTTGCTGGGCGCCGCCATCTTTTTGGTAAAAAAGCGCTTCTGGTGAGCTTTTCGGTAGAAAGCTCACGAAGCGCTGTTTCGTCATAAAAAGATGCGGGCGCTTAGCTCCGGTGAGCTTTTCCGGTAGAAAGCCATTTCTACCCGAAAAGCTCACCAGAAGCGCTACGCCGCCATCTTTTTATGACGAACAGCTGCCCGGTGACGTCACCGGAAAGCGCCTTTTCGTCATAAAAAGATGGCAGCGCCCAGTTGACGCCGGTACCGGGCCGTGGCGCCCAGCTGATGTCGGAACCGGGCCGCGGCGTCGAAAAGGTTGGGGATCCCTGCCCTAATAAATATAGCTACGCAAAGAAGACAGTTTGTCAACATGTATGGAGTATCTTTGAACATGTGGGTATCTTTTCCCTTCTGGATTGTGAAGCATATTGTAATGAGGGAGCATGATCATTAGGGAGGTTTCCAGGCCAATGAAGATCCATGTACTCAGCTATCAGTGATAGGACAAGTGATAAGAAATCAAGTGAAAGGTTAGGATCCCAGCTCTTGGTTCTAAATGAGACCAGGACAGCAAAGCTGGCTGCGTTTTGCCATGAGCTGGATTGGTGGTTTTTGGAATAAAACTGTTGCTTGACTTTCACGACTTTCAAATACATAGAGAAAAAAGAAACATGTAAACAGCATCAGTTCGAGATCTATTTGATATTATTTTAAAATTGTATATGAAAGAAAATGTCTACATATTAGTAATTGTAGTAATCGTAGCCAGGAGGGCCTTTGTGCAACTGTGGGTTGTGCACCAGTTACGCCCTTTCCTGGATCAGCGGTCCCTACTCACAGTCACTCATGCCCTGGTCACTTCCCATCTTGATTATTGCAATGCACTCTACATGGGGCTGCCCTTGAAGAGCATCCGGAAGCTCCAGTTGGTGCAAAATGCAGCGGCCCGCATGGTTTTATGCAGAGCCCGGTGTGCACATGTATCACCTCTCCTGCAGGAGCTGCATTGGCTTCTAATTTGCTTCTGGGTGCAATTCAAGGTGCTGGTTGTCACCTTTAAAGCCCTTCATGGCTTGGGTCCGGGTTATCTGAGGAAACATCTTTTGCCAGTGACATCTACCTGACCCATTAGAGCGAGGAAGCAGGGAATGCTGCGGGTCCCACCCCTGAGGGCGATATGCCTGGTGGGACCTAGAAGAAGGGCCTTCTCTGTGGTGGTTTCATCTCTCTGGAACATCATTCCCCCAGAGATTAGAATGGCCCCCGCATTAATACTATTCAAAAAGGCACTGAAGACCTGGTTTTGCCAGTGGGCCTGAGGAACCTAGAGAGGGATGAAACCCGTCAAATGGCTAGTGTGATCCGCTGTCGTCGGGGTGGGGGGTGGGAGTTGGTTTTTGTTTTGTTTTTTGTTTTCCCAAATTTTGTTCTCATGTACTTTACTAATTTATTTGATTCTTTTTGTTAGTTCTTATTGTTTTTATTTTTATTTTTTGTTTTAAATATGATTTTACATTGTGTAAGCTGCCTTGAGTCGCCATGGGCGAATAGGCAGCAATATAAATCAAATAAATAAATAAATTGGGGAAGATAGTTTAGGGGTAGCTAAAAGATTCAGCAAAAGGGAAAGTGGCACAATAATGCCATACAAGTGACTGGGGATGTTCTGAGAATGTTTGGGGAATATGGAACTTTGGGGGTTCCCCTCCCCACACCTTTTTTTAGATCTTCCAGCATTGCCTAAAGTCATCAGCCAACTGCAGCTCTTGTTCAATAGCATGTCATTAAAGGTTGGCAGCAGAATTTTTGCAGGCTCTCAGGACCACAACACAAAAACGTTTGGGACATATATATGGCTCATGAGGCAAGTTGAGATATTTACACTGTTGTATTATCTGTATTTTATAAACTCAAAAAAAGAAAAAAAGAAATAGACATAGTGTATTTGAGTCATAACGTACACTTCTATCCAGTGTAATGCAAAAAAAAAAACTCAGGTGGATTCTCATTGTGCTCTCCCTTCAATCAACAACATAATCTTAAGCATAGCAAAGTGTCACTCAAACAGCTTCCTACAATTATAAGTAGCAGAAGTTGGACTAGCAATATATGAGCAAAATGTCATTTTATCCTTCCATTACTAACTTATATAGAACACTTGAAAACCTTTGCAGAAAGTTAGAGCAGCATTCAAAAATCACTGGCATATGTGAAAGTTATGTGCTCTATGTTTTGAAAATAATAATCATGATAGCTAAAATAACTTTACTGGGATCAATAAAGTTTTGCTCAAAACTCCCAAATTATATGCTCTGTTATCCTGAACTCAGTGATCATGTTGATGTAAATAAAAAGAATGGATGTACCATATAATATATACAGGAGATCCAAACAAATGCAGCCAAACAGCAAAATACTATTAAAAGAAAAAAGAAAAGAGAAACAAAAACTCATTAACCTTTTTAAAAAAATTTAGAAACAAAAATACCATTTTTGGAGTAACAATAGCCGGATTTCAGTGAATGAAAACTTTACACATTTTCCTGTTTTAGTGGGATGTACAATAAACAAAACTGACCCTCCACTCTCTTTTCATTGAGGTCAGGGTGAAATCCAGAGCATGGACTAAAAATTACTTCTCTAACACGTTAAGCACAAGAATTTCAGGAAACTTGCTAGCTCAGAAATTGACAGTGGTAAAGGAAAGGTATTCAGCACCTTGAATGAAGTTTTGGACTTTGGATTTCCTTTGTTCATTAAGCTTGAAAAGTAAAAAGAGAGGATGTGACTGTAGATCTAGGAAATCTGAGAATTATTTTAATGCCCTGCTTATGAAAGAATTTCCTGATATATTGCATTTCTTTAATATATTCAGACAAATTTCATTAACAATTTCGCATTGGATGTATGATATTGCAATTAGGCTAAAATATAGTTGGACTGTTTGTGATTTAATGCATTGCTGAAAATGAATCATTATCTTAGCATCTTGTAGAAATTAGTCATTGCTTCATGACATGATATTTTATTTAACCTATATTTAAAGCATCTGTAGTATATTGATTCATTCATTTGTTCATTCATTCAGTTCTTTATTTCAATTTCAAATACATGACTCTGGCTAGTCAGTTAAAATAAAAAGAATACGAAATAAAAGCATATAAAAACTTTAAAACCATATACCATAATTGGCAGCCAAGATACAGAGGCAGTCAACAACATTCAATATAGTCATTGCACTCATTCTACTGCATATCCAGATCTCCAAGACTGATGACAAGGCTTTATGAAAATTCAGTAGGGTCAAAGCCAATCTGATCTCCAGAGAGATAATATTCCAAAGGGCAACACCATCAGAAAGGTGGAAAAGGCTCTCTTCTTAGTTCTTGCCAAACACCATTCCATAGTAGATAGGACGCAGAGTATGCGTCTCCTGCCAAACCTAATGGGATGAGCAGAGGTATTATTATTACCTTTCTTGTCAGAGTACAACATGTGTACAATGAGATTGGCTGTGCCTCCCTTTGTGCACTTCCCCCTCCCCCCACACACAACTCACAATGAGGACAGAAGTCCCTAATCCAGTCCCAATCTTATTACACTATGTGACATTGTTGCACAATGCACCAGCCCCACAAGTCTGTTATACTATGTTGACATGAAGTTA
Source organism: Notechis scutatus (assembly GCF_049901735.1). Lineage (NCBI taxonomy): Eukaryota > Metazoa > Chordata > Lepidosauria > Squamata > Elapidae > Notechis > Notechis scutatus. The sequence continues at coordinate 132,753,211 of NC_142012.1, forward strand.
TTTTCTGTTCAGAAGTCTGACAGCCCATGGGTAGAAACTGTTTTTCAGCTGCTGGTGCAGCTAGCTATGCTAGGTAACTGGAGAAATACAGTCCATCACAGTCCACAGTCCATCACAGGCCCATAGTATGAACATGCACAACAAAGAATTCCATAAAGGCCAGGAGCTGAATCCTGTTCCCACAATAGTCAATTGGATTAAGATGGGCAGCTATGGAAACAGAATAAATAAATAAATCCAGGTGGATCCTTGAATTGCACATAGATTCAGTTTGCATTAGTGATATACTATCCAGGATGAGATATGACAAGTCCCCAGAATTGGTGGGAGGTGGGGAGAGAAGGGTAGTGGAGCAACTCCAAAACCTCTTAGCCTTGCTAGGACTGAACTGAAGCCTACTGAATTCCTTCGCAACTTCACTGCATCCAAACACAGAGATTTGGACTTCCCCGGCAACACATGATTTGGCAAGGACAGAGATATAAAGTTGGATATCATCAGTACATTGTTATTGGATAGCCATGCTCAGAATTTTCATATAGATTAAAGAGGAGTGGAGAGAACACTGAACCATGCGGGACCCTGCAAATCAAGGGCTGAGGGTGAACCCCTTGCCCCTGAAAAATACTAACTGATCAACACCAGCCCTGGAGAAAGAAAGGAAACCAGCACAATACAGCGCAACTCACTCCAATCTTCAATCAATCTAGAAGGATATCATGGTTGATGTTATCAAAAGCCATCAAGAGGAAAGATGGATGGCCATCCACTCATACCAGAGGTCATCCAAAAATGTGACCAGTCCCATTTACACCTGAAATTATATTGAAAGGGATTCAGATAACCCACTTCTTCCAGGATTCTCTGAAGCTGTTGCACAATCACCTTCTCAACAATCTTCCCTAAAAAGGAATTGGACAAACATTGTCTAGTATGATTAGGCCCAGCAGTAGGACATCCTCTTCTCAGGAAAGAATTCACTACCACCAAAGCCAGTTACATATCACCTTTTAATCACATTACCTTGGCCTTAGTCATCCAGGAAGGGCATGGATCTAACATACAGGTGGCCAAACTTATGTTTGTGAGAACTCTGTCTATTTCATCAGGCCCAAATGGTTCAATCTTCTCCCAGATAACTACACTTGATTGCACCTAGTCATTTCCATATGAATTGTACCAAGGCTGGCATCTAACTAAATTTTGCCTGATGGATGCCAAGCACATTTCTCTATGTAACCGGAACCTGCTATATCCAAGAGGACCTGCTGGATAGCTATCCCTGGGCACAATAAGAAGAGGGGGCAAATACTGATGTTTCACAGCCCTTACCACCACAAGGTAGACCCTAACTCATGTTTTGTCGGGTTTTCTGTTTGTCAACATTCTGAGGCACTCTTGGTGTCTCATCATTCATTTCCTCTCTCTCGACCAAGGAGAGAGAGGATCCACTGGAAGAGAAAGGCTGACTTCTTGTTACAGGCAGCTTCAACCGGGTTGTGCAATTGGAAGTATCAGAACCCAACAGGGCCCATTAATCCATATGCCTTTAAATGCTTGGATCCCTCTGTCTGATACATTTACATAAATAACAGATTTTTTTTATCATGACACACTTTATCCCTTGTCTCTCCCGTGTCTTTACCTCTTCCACGGATGTTTCTGTTTACCATTTTGTATGAATCTGGCCAAGTATACAATCCAATTGAATAATTGGATCAGATGACAGGTTATCCATTTAGTTCCATTGCAGATTTCTATCATTCTAGGTAGACATACTAAGGGTGCCAATAGAAGAGGGCTTTGGAACAGATGTTAAGAGCTCCAATCAACAGAATAAATGGTCCTTTAAGCAGAAATATAATATACTTTGAAGCAAATGAAATGTTATATTTCTCTGTTTAAAAAATCAGGATTTTCAGTATCTCAAACAGCAAATAAATTGCTATCTTTCTAAACAGACCACAGTGATGTCTATTATCTTTTCTGCATGACTGTGACTGTTGTGGAATAATATATATTAAAATTTAATTTCTGTGTTAGCTATTATCAATGACCACACTTGGAAGCATGGTCTCTGTGACCTATGTTTGTTCTAATTACATACTACTTTTTGTCAATGTGAAAGGAATGTATTGCCCAGGTAGTGTGCCTGACAGGAAAATGGAGTGAATTATTACAAGTTATACATAAATAACAAGCTGAAGCAAGAAGGTTGATTTATATATCTTGGCAGAATTTCAAAAAAAGAATGCAGTAATATTAAAATGGAGGTGACATGATGTGTTGCTAGGAACGTTTGTCAAAAAGGCTAGTACAGGTAGCCTTCAACTTAGGACCATAATTGGGCCCCAAATTTTTGTTGCTAAGTGAGACATTTTTAAGTGAATTTTGTCCCATTTTACAACCTTTCTTGCCACAGTTGTTAACTGAATCACTGCAATTGTTAAGTTAGTAACACAGTTGGTTAAGTGAATCTGGCTTTCCCATTGTCTTTGCTTGTCAAAAGATCACAAAAGGTGATCATATGACCCTGGGACACCTCAATTGTCATAAATATGAATCAACTGCCAAACATTTGAATTTTGATCACGTGACATAGGGATGCTGCAATGGTCGTAAGTGTGAAAAAGGGTCACAAGTCACTTTTTTCAGTGCTGTTGTAACGGTGAAGAGTCAATAAATGAACTGTTGTAAGTTGAGTACTATATGTACTGTATATAGGAGTGTGCTTCTGCCCATACTGTTTTGTAGAAGTGAGATTTGAGTGTGTCAGAATAAACATACATTGACAGGAGGACCAATGACCAGTTTCCTGGACTGTGTACAGTTCCATTAGCAAATAGAGTTAAAACAAACCCATGTAATACAATTAAAAACAACAGAATATAGATAAAAATCAACAACAAAATATCACAAATCTTGTGACCACACAGTATTTAATAACTATGAACTGGTTCCCTAAAATGCCTGAAGAAATAAAAACATATTTATCAGGTGATTTTCTGGGACAACATTTCACACATAAGGAAAGAGTTTATAGTGGAGGCTCTTTAGAATTAGATGATAATGTGCATTAATTCATTTACCTTGAACTTCCTTGCAGACTCCTTTTTTTAAATGGCATGTCTTCCTGCTGTTTCTTCTGAATTCCCAATCTCAAGACTTCTTAACTCTAATAACAGGCCTGGCACTAAAAATTTGAGGTGGAAGATAATTATCTTTAAACAAACAATTGCAGATTGATGTCAGACAAATGGATTCAAAGGACAGAAAATCCTCCAGGTGTGCATGTTTCAAAAGGGTCACCCTTGGTTAAATTCAGAACAAATGACAGGTATTATGTGGTAAGAAAATCCAAGCAAAACAACATGCAGAGTCTGGCAGATAGTCTAACAAAAATATTTTTGATGGTATGTGCAACAAATGGGAGCCATCTGCATCCCAGGCAACTGCCAATCCTTTGCCTACCAATGCATTTCTGTGTTGAGAGGACAAAGTTCATCTATTGATAGTTGCCTTTTATAGACAAAGATCTGTATCTTTGTTCATAAAATGATTATAAATAAAACGTCGAAGCCCACATAGTGGTAATGTGCATCCTGTGTAAAACGGTCCAAAAGCAAAACAGTTTTAAATTCAAAACTGAAGTATCTGTTTAATGTTCAATTTTTATTTTGAATCAGATAGTTCAGAACTACATTTTCTTCTTTCACCCAGAACAATGTTCCGTGATCTAGATATTAATCCTTGTTTCAAACACAAATGTACACTAAAAGGAAAACAATTATACTGTTTATGTATAACATTATACTACATAAACAAGCAACTGTACAATAAACTAATATTAATATCAAGAAACAAAGCAACAGGCGACTTCTCAAAATAATTCATGGCAAGTTTAGAATGCAAAAAGATTGCAATATCTCATTTATGCTCTCTGGTTTTACGAAACAAATAATCTTAGGGCTATAAAAAAAACACTTACCTTTATAAATTGAGATATTTATGCAGTGCCTTTTGTTGAATTATATTTAAAAAATATTTTTCTTCAACTGGCTTTGTGAGGAGAGAAGTTGAAAAAGGAAATAACCATTAATGCTGAAAGATAATATTAAAAACACAAGGCATAGCAAAAACAACTTTCATGTTTTGAAAAATCATGTGAAACTTAAGAAGCAATATGAATTATCCAGTTCTAACAAACAATCTGTAAGATATTATTCATTGCATAAAACATGTGGCTTTCCACCTGATATCTGATTTCTTAATTTCATCTTTTAAGTATACTAAATTTTGTGATAGTTCTGTGTTTCTGTAACCATAATATCATCCCATTGACCTTATTTTAATTCATTATCATAACTTCTTCCTTGACTTTAATGACAAAAAGCAGATTTTAAAAATTTAAAAGATATTAAAATATGTTTAAAACTTCCAAGCAGATCTAACCTAGTTAAGGAGCAATCATTCCTTGAAATCTTACTAAAAATATTACTAAATATTTTGTGTTTTTATTAGCTATTTTTTGTCTGCCATTTCAGTATTTGCTTATACCAATTTTGAAGTAATGCATTGATTGGCAATTTTCTAGTTCTTGGTCAGCTAGAAATATTGTAAAGAAAAGCTTTAAAGTTTATGTTCTAGTTTCCACCTCTGTACGTAGATGCTGTCCTCTGAAATTTTCATTCTTTATGATGTCTTTGTTGGATTGAAAGAAAAGAGAACTGTCTTAAAGCACTCCAAAATGTCGGAATGTAGATCCTTAGAAACTGTAATTGGCCCCCTCCCCAATTCTGTGGACGTCAGAAAAGGTGATAAGACATCTTTCAAAATTGGCATTTAAATTTATTTCTATTGTTTGAATGTAGTTTGTCCAACTTGGTGCCTTGATATTGAAAAATAACAGTTCCAACCTATCAGGAGGAAACCTGTTGGCAAAATATGTTCTATAGCGTGAGAATCCTAACCTATGTCTGTGATCAGGGGTAGGATGCTACCAGTTCTGCCCGGTTCTATAGAGCTGGTAGCTCTGAAGAGCAGCAGACACTGAACCAGTTCTGTGTTTGCTGCTGTTTGGCCCACCCGCCCGCCTGGGCTCTTACCTGTCCTTTATTTCCTGCTTTTTCAACCTTAGCTGCTTTGCACGGCACAGCTGAGGTTGAAAAAGCAGGGGGAAAAATGCTTTTTCAAATGCTGTGCTCACTTGCTTTTCAGCTGTCTGGGCGGCACAGCCTAAGGTTGTTTTACACACGCGCACAGCAAAACATAGTCACTGAACCAGTGGTAACACTGGTTGAATCCCACCTGTCTGTGATGCCTAAATTTAGTATATCTAAAACATTTACTCATGCACGTTTCAAATACAAAGAACATGGTTTCAACTGAATGAATAGGTGTGATAACCTTGGTCAGGATATGGCCTACTAACTAAAATGTTTAGAGAATCACAAAAAATAGTAACAGTATGTTGCAGTTTCTTTTTTAGTCTTATATCAGATTTAGGTAGTAAACCTGTTTTCCCTCCCATCTCCAGATGTGTTGAACTGCAAATTGCATACTCCTTTGCTGCGTGAAGAATTGTGAGATTTGAAGTCTAAGACACCTGAACGACATGCAATAAACCATTTCTTTTAACAAAGAGGAATTTCTGGAGCTGGAGTTTGCATTATATTGGCCAGGGTTGCCAAACCCATGTCCTGTGGGCCAGATGCATCACATGCTGACTATGCCCACTCCAGTTTAGTGAAGGGGGAAAAAGTCATGATACATCGTGTGATGACAACCTGATGCCACAAGTTTGATACCCCTGATATTTTAGGCAGCTAATTATTTTTTGGTGTCTTCAAGTGAGTATTAACTCCTGGTGACTCCTTGCACATGTCCCTGCATTTTTTTTTTTTTTTGGCAAGATTTCAGAAGTGGTTTGCTATTGCATGCTAGGGCTGAAAGAAAGTCACTGGCCCAAGATCACACAGCTTCATGCCTAAAGCAGGACCAAAACTCACAATCTCTTGGTTTCTAACCCAATATCTTAATACTACACCAAAATGGCACTCTGGTATTCTGCTAGGATATTTATTTTATAATATTTATAACCTGATCAAATCAAGCAAAAGTTTAAATTGGCTTTTTTTTTTTTGAGAGAGAGAGAGAGACACAGACAGACAGACAGATAGACAGACAGAGACAGAGACAGAGACAGAGATACAACCCCAGTCATTTCCTGATTAATTATTTTAACAGAAGAACATTCACAATTAGAAAATGATGGTGTTGCATGATTAGTGGAAATTGTTTTTAAAGTTTTACTATCAATGTGCCATTTAAAAGAATTATAATAGAAGACTGGTGCCACTTTTTTCCTGGATCAGATAATCAAAATCTTGTGCCACCTTTAAGGTAAATAAGTTAACTTAAGCATAAACTTTCATTGGGATCTGATCAGAGACATGTTGCATAATCCTGAGCTCAAATTATTTTTCTTTTTCATTTAGTTAATTTGTATGTCACCCAAATCCCAATGATATTGGGTAACACACAGGTAAAAAGATATTTTTAAAAAATACAGTAACAAACAAAAAATACAGGTAGCAAAGATGACAGAAGCTTGATCCACAGTCAAAGGGGGCTGGGCTACAAAAAATAATTACATACTAATATACCGTATAATCATATTAATTCCAAGATCTCAGATTAATCATACTAGCATTCTCCTGCCAATTTTCTAATCTCCATCACTTTCAGAATATATTTCAGGAAGTATTATTAATGTTCATAAGCTTGTTAAGATCCATTTGGAGAACTGAATTCAGGAGCTTTAATGGTGAAATTAACATAACATAAGATACCATCAACTTGCTGCATTATGCATAATACATAACATTTGATCAAAACCTTTATTATTACAGCACATAGGCCAGAGAACACAACAACAAAAATACATAACTATATAATTAACAAAACCAAATAATAAAATTACATAAAATATAGTAATAACACAGATAACAGTAGCAACTGCCAAAATTTGTACTAATTTTCACATTGTAGAACAGATAGAGCAAACGGTGGCACAATGTCAGGTTCCTGCTCAGATAGACATGGTGACTGGGAGAATTGTGGAAGTTGAAACCCACACATCTTAAAGTTGCTAAGTTTAATAATGCACATTGCTGTAATGAGAATAACAAAGGAATTTGTCACTTAGGATTCCATACAACCATAAATGATGCTGAACTTGAACGGTGTTTTTTTTTTTTTTTTTTTACCATCCCCGCAGAACTGCTTGCTTTTCTACTGCTCACACAGGTAGTGCTTCCAACTTGACCAAGATGAAGTCTGACAACATTTTAAAATTAGAATGGTGGAGAGAGAATTTAATGGCTCAAGTCTATTTGAGAAAAATTCATAACAACAGCAACTATAACAACAGTCCCATTACTAAGTGGACATTGGAAATAAAATCTGCTTTAATTTAATTGGCAGGCAGTAAAAATGTTTTTTTCAGAGAGCACCAGTTTGGTGTAGTAATTAAGGCAGCAGGCTGGAAATCTGGAGACCACTTAGTCCCCCACTTGGGCGCAAAGTCAGCTGGGCCAGTCACTTGTTCTCTGCCGAAGAAAAGAGTCAATGGCAAACCACATCTAAAAAAACCCTGCCAAAAAAACCGCAGGGTCTTGTCCAGACAGTCTCTGAAAAATCTGACACAATTGAACAAAATTAGTTTTATTTTCAGAGAAGTGAAGCATAGGACTTACTTCTTTAAAGCTTCAACTCCAGGAACCCTTACTTCAGAATAGGTCTTACTGAATTCAGCTGTACTTACTTCGCCCTGAATCTAAACGGGTGGGATTCATTTGCATGAAAGACCCAAAGGAGAAAAAAATACGCAGTGGGGCTAATCAGTCATTTTCTGCCGAAACCAATTTGATTCCGGATTCAAAAGCTTTGTCATAGGCAAGTCTGGATGAATTCAAGGGGGTTCTATTTCGCGCATAAAAGCCGGTTTAGGGTTCTATAAGACTTCAATCCCACACAAGGATCCTTTATTCTTCGGGAGGGGGGAGGAGAAGGAAGATCGATGGGTTCAGCATGTGAAACTGCCTCCAAAGGTGGGAATAATTAGCCAGCCCGGGTGGCTGAAAATAAAACCAAAGCGCAGCCCTTTCCAATGCCCCGCATTAGTTGTGGTTTCTTTTAACGGGAGTGGGAATTCAGATGAACCTTCGTTGAATTGTTCCATTGGCCAGTCCGAGGACCGGCTCGGATGATCTAATGCCAGCAGCCCTTTGTCTCCAAGGTCCAGCCTTAAAGGGATGTGTGGGGCGGGGTTGTCACTTCTAATTTAATCTCAATGTAATACTATATGTCTCCCCGCCACCTGAGCGCTGCCGAGTGGGAAGGGCAAACCTCGACAACCACGAGTCCGCCAGCAGTATGTTTATAGCCCGAGGCTTTTACCTCTGGTCCTCAGCGAAGAAGGCCGTTTCTTAAAAGCGGTCTCGAGGCCAAGGAGCTGCGAAATCCAATCCCAAGCGCAAAGCGCGGGAGAGGAGACTTTTAACTGAAGTGCAAGAAAGCCATTCTCCGTTTAAACGCATTTCTTTTGCTCTGGTGACCAGTAGAATAGGAATAGAATAGAATAGAATAGAATAGAATAGAATAGAATAGAATAGAATAGAATAGAATTCTTTTATTGGCCAAGTGTGATTGGATACACAAGGAATTTGTTTTGGTGCAAATGCTCTCAGTATACATAAAAGAAAAGATAAATTCGTCAAGAATCATAAGGTACAACACTTAATAATAGTCATAGGGTACAATAAGCAATCAAATCATACTAGGAAACAGTCAATAAAAATCATTAGGATACAAGCAACAAGGTTACAGTCATACAGTCATAAGCTGGAGGAAATGGGTGAAAGGAAGGAGGGGAGGATTAATAGGAATAGTGGAATAATAATAATAATGCAGACTTAGTAAATAGTTTGACAGTATTGAGGGAATTATTTGTTTAGCAGAGTGATGGTGTTCAGGGAAAAAAATTGTCCTTGTGTCTAGTTGTTCTGGTGTGCAGTGCTCTACAACGTCATTTTGAGAGTAAGAGTTGAAACAGTTTGTGTCTGTAGGGATGTGAGGGATCTATAAATATTTTCACAGCCCTCTTTTTGACTCGTGCAGTATACAGGTCTTCAATGGAAGGCAGGTGGGTAGTAGTTGTTTTTTCTGCAGTCCTAATTATCCTCTGAAGTCTGTGTCTGTCCTGTTGCGTTGCAGAACCAAACCAGACAGTTATAGAGGTGCAGATGACAGACTCAATAATTCCTCTGTAGAACTGTATCAGCAACTCCTTGGGCAGTTTTTTTTTTTTTTTTACGGAGACAAGGAAGATGATTGCGGTTGGTGCAGAAGAAAGAGGAATATACCTTCGTTCTCAGATGTCTATGGAGATTCTCAGTCATCTGGGTCATGGCTGTCCTAAAAATGCTTTTTCAAGCTGGACTTTCTGGTTTTTTTTTGTTTTTTTTGAAGACGTTTCGCTTCTTATTCAAGCGAAACATCTTCAAAGAAAAAGCCAGAAAGTCCAGCTGCCTCTTGAAAAAGCATCCTTGGGACTTTGTTCTCAGACCACCATATCTGCTGCTATTCACCAGTACAGATATCAGAAAGGAAGGTATAATTTCCATGGGGAAAATTAGATATAAAGATGGGGGTGGAAAGAACACTGGATGACACAATAGACTGGTCCATGGTTAACAGAATTAACTCAATTGTTTGGCACAATGCAATGAACTGTAAAAGACATCTACAAAGACTAGCCAAGACTTCTTTGGTATGTATCAAGTTTACTGTGCTCTGATGATGTAGCACCTGGATGTCTAATTGACCTAATTTCAGTCATGTGAATGCAGCCAGTGAGCCACAAGCCAACTTTCTGTGGGCTTCTAGTTTTGTGTGTAGTAGGCTTTATTGCACTGGCAGACATAAGGGGCAATTCTTCCTCTCAAATGAAGAGGGGAGGATAGTCCATAGGCATGGTCTGAAAAAAATCAATATGATGGCCACAGCAGAATCTGTGCTTAAAGGTCCACCTATTTTCATAAGCATTGGTTGTGGCCACCATCTTGATTTTTTTTTAACTGCATCCCTGGGTGGGAGAAAGGTAGTAGTATCATGATAAAGACTAGGAAAGTAAGGAAAGGTTAGATCATGGCTACTAAATTAAAGCACTCTTTTCTTAGAAAGGAGGCGAAAGACTATCAAAATAATTTGATGTTTCAGCAAGATGTCTCCTTCCAGCCCTCTCTGATGGACTGCTCAATTATGTGCAATCAATCAATTTTTGATTCCTAGAAACCACATAGATTTTTCTCTGAACATGGGTGTAGAAATTTTGCTGCCACTGTCTTCCAGCTGCTGCTTCGTCTGCTTTTTGTACCATTTTACTTGCAAAGAGCTGGGGATGTGGAAAAAGAGAAACATTTGAACACCCCTGTGCAGCTTTTCAGCTCATCGTTACAAAGTTAAGAGTCCAACTGAGTGACCTGGAAATTTTAAGCAGAGGTGAAATGTTCAGCCAATACATCTACATTTGGATTTAGTTTAAACTGAAATAGGCGACTTCAGGCGTGGGATACGACAGGGTTAACTACTGGTTCAGGATTTACGAGCTTCCCTGCAGGCTGCGAGCCACACACCTGTAAATCGTCATCGGCATGCTGTGTGCAGAGAAGCAGCCTTTGAAACAGCCCTCTTTTCCTGCTTTTTTAACTGCAGCTGTGCCTCGTTCGGCAGCTGAAGTTGAAAAATCAGGAAATAAAGATCAGGTAAGAGCCCAGGTGGGTGGGTGGGCAAAAACATCAGCAGACATAGAACTGGTTCTATGTCTGCTGCTCTTCAGAGCTACCGGTTCTACAGAGATGGACAGAACTGGTAGAAACCCACCCCTGGGCGACTTGTTCAATGCACCAGAATTTTACAAAAATACTGCCTTAAAAAATATGATGACTCCTCTTTCTCCATGGATATCTTTACTTTCAGGTTTGCTAAATGGGCTGTAGGATTCCAGATTAAGTAGAAAATACATTCACAATGGAAATCAATGGTAGTCACTCCTTAAAGACCTTTGAACAATTAAAGTGATATTAAGTGGTTGGGCAGTATCCAACATGCTTCAACATGCTCTGTGGAGCAACATCAAGATATTTTTGGACTGTTTTGACATTCTGGTATCAAGATGCAATATGATGTTCACTGAACATAATCCCTACTAAATTCAATGGGCTTTCTGTGTAGAGATATCCGGCACTGTAAAATTAAATTCCAATCAACTCAGTTGCTATACATCCTCCTAGAAATAGACACTTTGTGGCATCATAGCTCTAACTCCTCAGTTGTGCAAGGAGGGCACTCTGCTCAGGAATCTCAGAAGTACTTGGGTTAAAGATTACTAATGTTTTGCAGTTGCACAGAACTACAATCTAACCAACCATATTTTAGCCTCTCCTTTATACAAATCCAGTATATGTTGTAAGAGGAGGAGAGCCACGTTTATTTATTTATTTATTTGATTTATATGGCTGCCTATTCGTCCATGGCGACTCAAGGCGGCTTACACAACATAAAATCATATTTAAAATAAAAAATAAAAATAAAAACAATAAGAACTAACAAAAAGAATCAAATAAATTAGTAAAGTACAATACAACAAAATTTGGGGGGAAAAAACTCTATAGTAACTGAGAATTGGAATGTTTTCAAATTAACACATTTTATTGTTTTTGCTCACAAAAATGTATACCTTTGAATAAAATATGTTACTCTGAAATGGTGCTACTACACTCTTTTTTATTTTTAATCCAGTCTTTGTGTGTAGGTAATAGTCTAGTGACTCATATGAATCCAAGAAATTGAGTTTAATCAAGTAAACCATGGTTCAGTTAATTATGGGCAAGTGTTTTGTGAAAAACAGCCACTAACCTTAGATTCCTGCTGGACTTTTAATAGGAGCCTTATTTCTGAGGAGATTTTCTTGAAAAGAAATGTTTACACACCAGAAGAAAATCTTGCAAAATTTTAATTTGATGGACTACAATTTCCGTAACTACAAACAAGAACTTACATAGAATTAGCTACTTGCCCTACTATTACATTTGCTGGCGTATTCAGCTTTGTTTCAAGAGACCCAAATGAATAACTGAAAATACAAGCAAGGTGTAATTCACTCCTGCTGGCTGCAGATTCAACAGTGAGGTCTCAATTCCCAGAGTCTGGAAAGTGGATACAAGCTTTGGCAAATGCATTGGCCTTGGTGGGTCAAGTAGCAGCATGTCTGTGTCCCAAAGTCATGAATGTCTGTGAAACCAAGAATCAGAATATGTTATCAATGCTACCTCATGCCCAAGTTAACTCCGAGAAGGGCCCTGCTCCACTCCAAGATCTGCTCTTCTGAACCCATGTGGGATTCCTTCATATTAAGATGCACTGGGGGCAATGTTTCTTTTTGCTGTTTCTTCATTTGCTTCTTGTACAAAATAAGAGCAAGTTGTGTCTAATCCTAAAGGAGGTTACTTAGTTGGCAATTTTGTATTGTATCCTTAAACTTAAGAGTGAGGACATCCCACTGGTATAGTAAGATTTACTTCTTGGCAAGTATATAGACTGTGCTGTTAGCTTAGGACCTAATTCAAAAATCTCATTAACTATTAGTTAATCATGATTTACTGAATACACCTTGATTGGCTAATACCACAATACCATAAGCAATTTTCTGGGCTTTTTTGAACTATGAGTATAGAAACTCTTTCGAACTATATGCTAGCATAAACTGTAGTTGGGGTTATAGGTAAAGTGCATACCTAACAATCATGACTTAATGTGATGTATAAATCAAGTGGGAAAGAGCCAGTTAATCCCTTGGAGCCCTCAGGTAGCTATCTGACCTGCTTGACATTCAGACCTGCCATTACATCATCAGCAATGCCCAAGGAGAGGACATTTTGCTTTTCAATGCCAGAAAAATTATGCTGTCCTAAAAATTTAGTCACCTGAAAGTCAGCCTGCTATACATATGGATTTCTCCTGTATGATTTACTTGGAAGAAAATATTTCTCAATTCACTGCCTTGCAACATTCCATTGTTTGGATTTCAGTCAATAAAACTTGGGGAAGGGTGACCTTTTTTTTTTTTTTACCCATTTCCATACCTGTAAGCTGATCCCCCCCCCCCCCAAACTGGAAATAAGCAAAGCATTTTTACACATCTATACATTTTCCAAGAAGATTCATCTGCAGCTAGTTTTATTACCACATCCCAGAAATAATTGCCTTGCTTGCAAATTTGCCCTTCCCCTCCAAATATGATACAGTTGTTCTATTTTTGCATCGGTAATCTCACATGTTTCAAAGGAAGTAACTAGGCAAAGATTATGCAGCGACCTGATTGGGACCAGCTGAAAGCCACCTTGGACACATTTTGGAGCAATAGAAAGCCTTTTCCTGATCCACCCATCAGGTTTTAATAATAATTTTTTAAAATGCCTCAAACTGACTACTACAATTGGTCTTTCTTGACTTCATCAGTTCTGGCTCCATGACAGAAAAGATGGATAAACAAAACAGTTGCAGATAATTTAAATATAAAAGGAGTTCATATTATTGGTGCAATGAGTGGTAATAGGTTTGTCATTTGATCTGCAATGTGTGGCAGACCTCATGCAAGGACATCAGACAAGAGCAAAGATGGGCCCCATTTCCACAGGTCATTATCCATTGTGTATCACCCACCTTTTCTTCACAGGAGAGAGCAGTGGCTGCCTGGCACCAGACCTGGTTGTGAAAGGTTGGACTGACTGTGCCTGATACGAAGTGGATGGGAACCAGTTCTTTCTGTGAAAATGGCTTCATTTCTCAAATAGAAATGTGAAACAAGGAACTGCCTTCTGACAATGCTAAGCCATGATGGTTTCTTTGGCTTTGGCTTAGCATTCATTGTATAAACTCAGCCATTGTGGTTTGTAAATAATGATTTTTAGCTTAGTATATTGTGTCAATTATGGAGAAAACACAAAACATTTTTTTTGCTTTAAACTCGGAACAAAACAATCCCATCTGCAATCCCATCTCCAAGGCCAAGGGCTTCCTCAAAGTATAGATTTATTAGGCATGCCATATTGGCACATCTGGTAAAAAGCTGACTCTGAAGACCCTGGGTTTTCCCCACCCAATTCAAAATCCAAAGTTCTTTCTCTCCCACCCACCCCATTACATACAACCATTACATGCCCCAATCAGGTCTCTCTCCCCATCCTGAAATCTCCCATTCACACACCTCCAGGTGCTGATGAGAATGTCCTTGATTCCCAGAAGAAAGAATGTTATTTTGGCTACATACTTCCCCACTTATCTCTATTCCCCCCTCCCTCTTCCACAGCTCCATCCAGCCTAGATGTGGCAACCCTGAAGATGCTCAAAGATGGCTCCAAGGTTGACAACAGAGAGAGAGAGAGAGAGAGAGAGAGAGAGAGAGAGAGAGACAGAGACAGAGACAGAGCGAGAGAGCGAGCACCTTTGGATGGATGGATAGTATTAGGCATATACTAGAACTCTCTAGAAACAATTATGTCAATTACAAAGTTATGGAATGTAATGTCTAATTTATTGGGGAAAAGGGAATTCATCAGAAAAGGAAAAAAGGGGGTGGTTCACATGCCAAATTGACTTTATGGGGAAACCCAACTTTACAAATCAGAAAAATATATTAGTTTTTATAGATATTTGTTATCAATAAATCAATTTGATATTCAGATGCTAAGAAATGAGTGGAATTAAGAATTAGAAGTTCCTATATTGCCTGGACAATAAGAGAGGGCCCTAAGTTCTGTAATAAGAATGTCAGTGTATTTCAAATTGCAACTTATACAATAAAAAATAATGTTTAGAGTTTGTATTGGACTCAATTAGGTTTGTGTTGAAAAGGATTGTCCAAAGTAGCATATTATTGGAGATATAATAAGGATAGGGCTTCTTTAAAATTTTGAAAACAGGCATGTTTTGTGTCATGCTCTGATCATTCAGTGCTCAGAGCATTCAACAATCAGAAAATGTAGAAATCAAAATAGTTTGCTCATCCTTAATGTGTAAACAAATGACTGAAAGATGTGTGAAACTAGTCAAGTTTCAGACATCACACCAAACATAATGCAAGTTTGATTTGGATTTGGCATGGTATTGAGTTTTGGACAAGAGAAGTTACAACTCAACCTCTAGGGTTTGCAAATCCCTCAGATTTTGAGATTACACCCTTAGCTTCACCATCAGAAGCGCCTGTCTTTGCTCCTCTGTTAGAAAACATGATAGGCAGCCAGTCCATGAGCTTGGTTGTTTTCTATGTTGCACTATTGGCAACCGAAGATTTAGTGGTAACTGCAAACCAGGATGCCAGTTCTGATCAATGGCACCACAAGTCGTCATTTTGTGGGCTTAGTGTATTTGTAACTTTAGCCTTAATGGTTTGTAAAGGATAAAATATGCTTAGTGTGATGGGCAAACCCTGACAATGTTATGGAGAATTAGTGGGTAACTTTGTCATTTTATCTCAGCCCAACCTTCCTTACAGGGTGGGCTTTGGGAGCAGGGGGAGAAATAGGAACACTTCACAAGCTACTCTGAATCCCTGAGTGAGCTGTAATATAAAGTATATCAATAAATAATTTTGAAATAATTAGGTTTAGGACAAAAGATGATCAGATAGTGACATTAGTCCACTTTTAATTACCTTCAGGTCTGTTCTGAAGTTCCAGCTAGCAGCTAATCCAGGCCCTTCTTTGGTTTTAGCAAACAGACCACTTGGATAGTGGTGGCTATTTGTGTACAGAAGAATGTCACAGTGTGACCTGAGTCTTGGGGGGGGAAGAGGAAGCCACCGCAAAGCTTCCATTAAATAATAAACAATTCTGTGAATTGAAAGCATCTGATGCCCTGTCCCCTCACAGCGCTATCAGGAGGAAACAATTGGGCAGTTTGCTCATCAGCACTGGAGGAGATAATTTTACTTTTCAAAGGAAATGAAGGTTTCCAGCTTTCTCTCTGTGTTCATTACTGTGTTCATACACAAAACTGATAATTCCTACATGTAGATATTCTCTTAAAAATATACTTCTAGGAAAACATAACCTTTTTTAATTAACAGGAAATCTGTTAAATCTGCTCAGATGTTTCCCTGAATTAAATAGAATCTACCCATAGGTAAGTATGCAAAGGTTTGTAAATCAAAATCATATGCTTTTATCTGTTTAGTAAGTACTACTTAAGTGTGTACAAAACTGCATTCTAAATCATTCAAAGGCAGCTAAGAAATCAGTTGGTTTTAACTTCAGTTGCATTCATTAATGTCTATCTTTGTCATTAATTCACTGAGAGTTTGAGCCATAAATTACCACAAACAAATATATTGGTGGATTTGAAACTGATTCAGGCTGCCATCCTGTGGGCAGACGTAAATTAAATAGAAAACTTCGGAGTAAAAATGCCTGATAGAAATGCTGTTGGTCTATGCTACCTTTTCTGAAAAGCATAATCCTAAAGCAGTTTTAAGGAGGATTTCTGTTCCACTAGAATGTACTCAACTATCCTTTTAATGTCATTGACACTGGAATTCTTTTTTTTTCAAACAGTAATTGTGAAGGATCAACTGGTTTGAGATTAAAAGCAGAAAAAGACAGTTGAGCTGGTTGATCCTATGCTTGCCACATTCTAAATATATCAGTGCATAAGCAAATCTATAAAAAGATGTCTTCCCACGTTTCAATCAGACCTAAATATATAAGGCTATAAGCAAGAAATGGAACCAGGCATGGATCCCGAGGGGAGTCCAATTTTAGTGATAGTCCCCAATTAATGGTTTCTAGCTAGTTTCTCTTGGATACAGTAAATTGAAAAGCTCCTTCTAGGTAAAAGGGCAAAGCAGCGCTCTGACTTCTTTTGCCTGAATCTTAAATATAAATTACAACCCTCAGAAATAAAATACAGGGGAAAAGAGTCCTGCCCCAACTAGGTGCTATCTACCCCTCATAATAAATAAACACATTCTGCAATTCCATTAACACTTACTTAGAAATAATCTACAGAGACCCCCATCATAATTATTCTGGGGTAAACATAAATAGGTCTGACTTTAGTTCCAAGAATTTCTTTCTGTTCTTTCAGTTCTATTCTAATATTGAAGGAAAATTGAAAAATCATGCAAGGTCCGGAACTACCAATTATGACTGGTTTACACTAGAAAACATGGCTAAGACTGTTCAACAGTGATAAGAGGATAAATGTCAGAGGATAAATATATTGAATTAAATCACAGCATGTCTTTTCACAATCCAACTGGTAGCCAGCATCAACTCCCCATATTCTCCCTTAAACTGGGACCCCAAAATGGGTTGAAAGTATGTTTCCCTGATTACTGGTATGTTGCCTGGGGATTTGGGAAATTTACACCCATCTGATATGAAGATCCTAAGTTGGGGATCTTTCTATGTGGT
Organism: Notechis scutatus; assembly: GCF_049901735.1. Classification (NCBI taxonomy): domain Eukaryota; kingdom Metazoa; phylum Chordata; class Lepidosauria; order Squamata; family Elapidae; genus Notechis; species Notechis scutatus. Next base: position 132,770,745 of record NC_142012.1, read on the forward strand.
AGCTAGGAGTTGGAAACAATTTGGAGGCACTTAATTTAGTAAGGGAAGGCTGCCATGCAGTGTCTTACAATATATAAATATGTAATGTATAGGTGGGATTACTCTTTTCTTATGAAAAAGTCAGCCTTCTTTATTTCATTTTTCTTGAAAAAAGTGTAATCTTGTATTTAAGATCCCAAATTACAATCTTAAACTGGCTTGAATTCAATAGTTTTAGGCAAGCACAACTTTGGTTTGATAACTCCTGTATTTGGAGAATCATAAGGACAAGCACCTCCAAAGTTCTCAAGTGTTATTTTCCCCATGGGACAGTGAAGCAACCTGGCACTGGTTTGGAAATGCCAAATCAGCCCTCAACAAGTACTTAAAAACAGGAGTCCAGCATCATCCCATGAAGATTTATTCAGAACTAAATCCCACTAAATTTAATGATTAATTCCTGCGTTAAGAAAACAACAGCACCTGGGGAAAATTTTGGGGGAATAAACCCCAAGAACCATAGTGGGAGATTCTGTTGAGCAAACCTGCACAGGATGAGGCAGCTACAATCTTTGGTTGATTGTGTCCAGCAATCAGAGCCCACTTTAAAGGGGCATTACCTGCATGTGCCCCTATGCCAATTGATTTCCAAATGGCCATTTGCTTGCACAAATCTAATAGGCGAAGCTGTTTCTAATATATACTGTGTTTAAAAGCAGACAAGAGGGTGGTGGAGATTTTATCATTTTAACAAATGTATAGGCTTCCTCTCTTTTATTCTTTTATTTGTAAAGTAGTGAGGTTCCAGTCCTGCCAAGTTCATTTTAGTAAGATTTGAATAGCTGACTAAATTCCTTTCAAGGGGGTCCTTTCCCCATCCATCCATTCCCCAGCTATTATTAGATTAAGTGTGCTTTATAATAGTTGTTATATAAAATATAAGTTTATACTGAACACCATATGCATTTAGTTGGAGAAAACCTCTTGAATTTAATAGGACTTTACAGAAACAAGGATAGTTTTCTAAATATCTACATGGAACAATTGCACAGATTAAAAGAGGGACAAGATAGAAGTTCATATTCTAACGAAACTAAGAACACAACACAAACTGATTTAACTTGGAGCCGTTTAATCATGGATTTTAATTTTCTTGGATTTCAGTCATTCTTAGGTTCGATTTAAAAACGATTTTTCCATAGAATTGTCTCTTCGTTTTTTTTCAACCCCCATCGGAACACAAATCTCTAGCAACGTGAATGACACTTCTTTATGGAGAGAGAGACCGAGACCGAGAGAGAGAGAGGATGCAAAGTCAAAGGAAGAACTGGGTAATGAGAAAATCGATTAAATGGTACAATCGGAGAGAAGAGTCCGATTCCCGAAGTCATAAAAGGGCAAAAGCTTCTTGATTTTCCAAAATATAAGGGAGAAGCCGCTCCTTAGAAAGTCCTGCTGACTTTTCCTGAGCATTCCCTCTCCCGCCTCCAAGATCGGATCCCCACCATTTCAGGGTCTTCCTAAAGGCTCGACTAAAGGAGAGAAGAGTCTTCCCCGCGTTTTCCACCCGGACTAAAAGTTGCCCTTCTTACCGCTCCAGCGCACAAGCTCTGAGCTACCGCCGTTCATGGTTTTCGAACCGCGTGGGTGGTTTTGTTTTTTGTTTTGCTTGGGATTTGTTTCTTAAAACCTGGGTTTTAGGATTTCTGTCTGTAGGATTTTCACGGGGGGGAGGGGGAACCGAGCAGAAGCATTTCAACTGAAACGGCTTGAAAGTTTATTTTGTGTGTATATGAAAAAGATATTGCTCATTCACCCATTTTAGGATTTACTGTCGCGACTTGTCCCAACATACGCAGCCATCTTTTTATATTGTATATGCCTAGGATCCTGCTACCCGATATCTTTAACGTCTGCCTAGTTGTCGCTTGCTTTGTTAAGAAAAGTATAGCGGCCGCGACAAAATAGATTGCACCACCAACTTACCTTGAATTTTTATTTGCTTTCGCAGAGTTCAAATAACGCGCGAGTTTGTAATCTCAATTAATGGGAGACAATGTGCGGTGTAGATACTTTTTCACACTGCCCCTAGTCCACCCTATTAGGGCTTGAGGGAGTGGATGACTCAAAATGTTAGGTAATGTCTGTTGCTCTACAATTTGGTACTTTGCTCCCCAAAGTACCGAACTGAATTCAATGGACCTTACTACTAATACAGGATGGCCAGACTTAGTACAAAAGAAAATTCTGGAATATCGGAAACCATGCACCCTTTTCTCTGTTATTTACTCAGCTATGGGACAGAAAAACAGAACCGTAGGATTTCAATATTTCTCTTCAGTTTGATTTAGGAAATATAGTCCTAAATCCTGGTTTGATGAGGGGGAAGAGGCCAGCGGACTCTTCCCGTCTATTATATTGACTATGGAAATGTAAACTGCACTGGGAGTTAAAAGATCTAATAGGCTAAGCTGTGATGATTTCTGCTCCTTCTCCAACTCCTAGAGAATTGACTTGGAGAGAAGGACAAACACAACCCCTTTAAAACGACCATGGAAGCGCTCTCCCACTAGCAGACGGCAGGCAGTGAACGCATCCTCAGTCCTCCTCACAGTCCTATTCCGCGAGAGCTCCACTAAGGCGCATTGCCTCGGGACCTTTTCCCACCCGCCCTGAAAGTCTCTGGAGGTGGATCGGGACCCGCGCAGCGTGCCAGAAGTTGGACTCGGTTCTCCCTGCCCCTTGAATCGGTCCTATTGAACTTTTAAGGTCTGGGCGAGTGGCATAGCTCTTCCTTTCACACCAGAAAACCAGTTCTCCTTCAGAAATGATGCTCCCCTCTTCCCACGGTCGATCGATCAACAGTTGCCACATGCGGGACTAGTTGTCTCCATCTTTCTCCGACCGTTTACTTAGACCGCAATGAAATGATTACTAAACGATTTTTTTTCAGAAAGCTAGCCGGGCTGGCTTCTTCCCCAGCGCTCTCCACAGGCGGTTCCGAAGAAAGCTGTGTGCGGACCGCAGCACTAACCAGAAGAGGTTCGGCCCTCTTCCAAGGTCCCTTCCCTCCCGGCTCCGAGGTTTTGGGAGGATTGAGTGCCTTCCTGGCCAAGGGCACCGGGTTTGCTCAGTTGGAGACTTAACCCGGCTATCTCCTTTGGCATGAGTGGAGAGGGGGCCTTCGGCTTTTCCCGTCGATTAAACCGAGGGAGAGAAAGGGACAGAAAATTAAATGTAGCCTTTCCAGATGACGTTAATAACTTCCGTCCGGTAAAAATCAACCACCAGTGCCTCCTGTACTTGGGAGCCTCTCCCCTACCCTCATTTAGACTATATTAGACATTAGGTAGATATTATAAAAATTATATATTAGACATTGGGCAATTACACATTAGGCAAATACAAGACTAGCTAAGTGCGCCTTCATTCCTTGGGCATCCTATAATGCGGGGGTGGGTGGGGGAGGCTGAGTTCACATAGCACTGTAAATCATAATCTATGCTTTAATAAAACACAATAAAGGTCAAGTAAAAAAGTAATTAAGTCTCAGAGTGTTTAGCGAGGACAGGTAGGACAAAGGTGAAACTACTCCGTTAAAAGATAACATTAGAAATATGCGCCAAAAAGCACTGTCCAAGAGTTTCATTTATATAAGTTGCTTCTTATGGAAACATAAGACTAAAATCTACAAGGTGCCACACGCAAACACTGTTGGAAAGAATGCAATAGACTTAGAGCACAATTCCTTCCCCCCTTCCCCAAACATCTACTTTGTAGCATTGCCAAAAGGGAATAATTCAAAATATAGCTCTTCCTATGTAGAATTAGAGAGGAGATAAGCCCACCCTTTCTCATATAATTTATCTCCAAATAAAGTAGCAGCTTGGTAAATAAATCCAACTGAATCCATTGGAATTTATTTCTAAAAAAATGAGCTGCTTTTGGGATGGGCTGCAAATATTCTTATCAGTCATTTGATATTATACATGAATAGCGCACAAAACTTACATAATAAAGTTAGTTTTGGGAATGGTCTTACTCTCTGACATAAAAAGAATATGTTCACCAGCTATTTTTCACACTTATATTTTACAGACCTTTGACCTATACTTTTTGTGATATAGGTAAAAGATGTTGTAATCATACATATATTACAAGAAAAGAAAGAAAAAGATAAGGCTATAATAAAAGGGCCACTAGGTATCTTTTTCCAACATATGCTCACTATTAAAGAAAAATCCATCTGGATTTGCAAATGAAGATCTTCACAAGCAAGGACTGCTTTTTTGCATGGCTTAAAACAACTTAGAAGTGATAATTATTTTTTCAAGCCTGATATTAACAGCACTTTCAAACCAGATCACAATCTTCTGAAGTTAGATCCTCCCAGGTATCCTTTAAATGAGATGTACTTCCTCACAAACACTGGTAGAAAGAGTCTGTCTTAATGCAAGCAAAGGACCCTAAAAAGCTTCACACATCAGATGTATTGCTGAGTAAATGTAATTAAGACCACTGGACCCTAAGTATTCCTGGCCTACTAATCATGACATGGAAACAAAAAAAATTATTTCAGAGGGATTTACCTATTAGTAATATTCCAAACACAAATGCTTTAGATCCAGCCATTTAAAGAAGGCTTTTTAACACAATTCATATAAATAACATTGCTAGCTGGGGCAGTGATTTCAATAATATTTTCAGACGATTATAGTTATTATTATTACTATTATAACTGAGGTTTATGTATCTTTCTTTTTGTTTTGAATGATCACCAAATTCCAGGCATGAAAGTGGAAAATAATATAAGTAAAATTCTAAACTTTCTGTTCAAGTCTATGTTAGCAGCTTTTGAGGCAAATTACTCACTTTCAGAAAGTAATGACATTTAAAAAGATTTGCAGTATTTGACAAATAGTGGAACAAAAGAAAATCAAACATAAAAGAGAAAAAAAAACATTTTATTGGAGACTATACAAAGGGATATACAATAAAAGTGCTAGTTATTCTAAAAAAAGTTGGTCCCAGAAAGGCACAATACCAAAGAGCTTGCTTACAAAAGTATTTAAGCAAACTGCTATGACTCCCCCCTTTCCCCATTAATACATTTTCTGTTCACCTTCTTTTTCAAGGTCAAATAGTGAAACTTTATTTCACAAAAGAAGAGAAAAGCAGAGGACCACCCATGAAAATTGATTTACAGGCAAATAATTTCAGTTTAAAAAAGATAAAAAATATGTAGAGGCTAGGATAAGTGTGTGTGTGTGTGTGTGTGTGTATAAAACAGCATCATTGCAAAAAAACAGTCTCCATTTTTACTACTATTCATAATAATAGAGAATAGCTTTGTTTTATCCAAATAATTTTAGTATAAAGTTTATACAGTATAAACTTACTTTATCTTGAGAAAATACTATTTTCTTTTTGTAAAAAAAATACATATACATATACAATTGTTTTAAAGTTGTTCTTATAATTCCTTCGCCCTTCAAATCAACTTGACTACAAGTCGCCCCAACAAGGAGCATTTCTGGTAAAATACAGTGCCCAAATAAGTACTTTTTTGGACAGTGATATTAAGATTTGAAGAAGTGCATTGTCCCCCTCCTCCATCATTGGGGTCACAGTGGACAAGCCTATGCCAATAGAAAGGCAAAGTGAAAGTTTACTGCTTTCCATTATTTGTATTAGCCAATCTGTTCAGAATGCAGGCATTTCTAATATCCCACCTTCTAGATTTCAAACAGTTATCTCCAGTAATTATCCATTGTAATCAGATTAATCCCATTTATGCAAACCTCTTCCCCTCTCAACTTTAAACATCCCTAAACTTGTTCAAACTCAAGTATTCAAGTGCCCAAATTAACATGTACCGAGCCAGGAAACAAGTTTTGAAACCGACTGTAAACCACAGTACAGTGGAATGAAAGTCTAAATGTTTCATGAAATTTATATTCACAAAAATGTATTTATAATCTTTGCCATTCTTGGAAACAATTTTTGAAAAAAAAGTCCTAATACATTTAATGTGTTGTATATTTTTTAGAACAGAGAAATCATGTAACCATTAGATGCAATTCTAAGGATTGTGAATTGTGTCAAAGTTATTCCTGCTTAAATCCAAATGTAAATCTTTCTGATTTAAACACAACTCCAAATTGTTAAACTAAGAGGCCCGATTCAATAGGATTTACAGTCATGCCACCCTTGATAAACTGAAGTTCAAACACAATTTAATATATTTATTCCGAATAAACAAACGTGGCCTTTACTGGTTTTAAAGCTTGGTGGTTTAACTGTTCTGAGCAGGAGATTAAGTTGTTGATTTGACACGTCTCATCTGTAGCGTAATTTCGTAATTCTTGTTTACCCAAATATGATCCCCCCCCCGATTTTCTTTGATTTGAATTTTAACCCCGTTTAAACTCACAAGCAAAGCAAATGCCTCTGCAATTAAGACCCACGTTTCGATCTTAAAAACGTTACTTACTACCAACTCTCCCTGCTTCTGCAAAGTAAGTTCGGGGTGACCACGCAAACGACATCTTCTTCTACAGTCTTGATCCGTGTTGTATCGCCAGTGTTATTTATAAAGCAACTAAAAAAAAAAAAAATCCGGAGGCGACGTTAGCTTTAGCTTTATTAGGGCTTGTACTAGGGAGATTGAGAAGAACTCTGCGTTGTCTAACCCTCCCCTCTAAAAACTAGTGACCGAGAAGAGGATTTACATCCCAAAGCCGAGCTAATCGAAGCAGAGGAGGAGGAGGAGGTGGTGTTGGTAGGAAAAGTCTTCGGGCGCGCCGCGCTCGCCTTCACCTGCAGCCGGAGAAGAGGAGCCGGAGATCTGCAAGAGACACAAGAGCTTTTTGGGGGGGCGGGGGGGAGGGGGTGTTCTTTGTCTGCTGAAAGTGACTGCATGCACCAGGCATCGGGGGTGGGGAGGAAAACGACCAGGAAAGGCGATCCAAGCTTTTCTTCAGGAAACACCTCTTTGCGTCTGAGCCTGGGAAGGGCCGGTGGGCTGCGGGGCGTCCCCTGGCCAGAGACGCGGCTCTCGTCCGCCTCCTCAGAGGTCTATCCGGGGGTGCAAGGCGCTGTGTTTGCTCTCGTGGTCCCAGTACGAACAGTGCATCATGGTCAGCTCGGGCGGCTGGCGCGCGCAGGCGAACTGCAGGCCGGCGGCTCCGTTGGGCGCCGCTTGAGGGGAAGGATTTCCCGCCGAGGCGGCAGCTGCCGCGGCCGCGGCCGCCGCTACTGCGGCCGCGCCCAGCTGCTGGGCCGTGTGGTGGTGGTGGTGGGCGTGCGGGTGGTGGTGGTGGTGGGCGTGCGGGTGGTGGTGGGCATGGTGGTGGCCCATGCCGTTGTACGAGTTCACCATGGCGGGAAGGCGCGAGTAAGGGCCGTAGGCTGAGGCAGCGCCGGCGGGCCCGGCCGAGAGTCCCATTCCCTTCACGGCGCTGATAGGACTGCCGCCGTTGCCACCGGGGCTGCCGCCGCCGCCGCCTCCCTCCACAGACGCCATTTGACAGGCCCCGTAGGAAGCGGCCGAGGGCGCCTGAGGCGGCGGCGGCGCGGGCTGCGCCAAGGACCAGGAAGCGGCGGCGTTGAGGAAAGGCGCCTGCAGGTACTTGGCGGGTGGCGCCGTGAGGTAACCGTAGCCGGCCGCCTCCGCCGCGGCCCCGAACAGGCTCTTGCCCGGCTGGAAGTGGCCTGTGGGCGGGCGGAAGGGCCTCTTCATGCGGCGGCGGCGGCGGTAGTTGCCCTTCTCGAACATGTCCTCGCAGGCCGGGTCGAGCGTCCAGTAGTTGCCTTTGCGCTCTCCGCCGCCCTCTCGCGGCACTTTGATGAAGCACTCGTTGAGGCTGAGGTTGTGGCGGATGCTGTTCTGCCAGCCCTTCTTGTTCTTCTCGTAGAAGGGGAACTTGCTGATGATGTACTGGTAGATGCCGGACAGAGTCAGGCGCTTCTCGGCGCTCTCGCGGATGGCCATGGCGATCAGCGCCACGTAGGAGTAGGGCGGCTTCTGCGTCGGGTCGCTCTTCTCCGCCGCCGCCGCCGCCGCCGCCGCTGCCGTCGCGGTTCCGATGGACGCCGCCGCCGCTGCTTTGCTGGAAGCCGGGCTCAGTTCGCCTTTGGCCGCCGCTTCTCCGCCCGGCTCCTTGGCCCTGTGCAGAAGGGCCACCGTGTCCTCGGGCGGGGGCTCCTGGAAGCTGGTGGTCATCATGGCCCACCACCACCACCACCACCACCTGCTGCCGCGGCTTCGCTCGGAAGGTGACGGCTCCGGCGGCGGCTTAACGGGGGACAGCTCTCCGCCGCGCCAAACCTCGGCGGCGGCACCCCCAGGATCTCGCAGGGAAGATCTGGTCCAGCGGCCAATCCCGCCTGCTGGTTTTAAGTTCGCTTGTGCCTTTGGTGGGCTCCGGCGTCCTCCGCCTTCCCGTCTCTGTTTTCAAGCGGCGGCCAGCGCAGCGTCTTCTTCTGATCCGCGGGCTCCGGTGTCTACTCCCTGCTCTTCTGGAGTAGCTCTTTTCTGATTTGTATGGGCTCCGGCGAGTTCCGCTTTCGTCAGGATGCTTCTCCCCCCCCCACCGCGTCCCCCACCCCTCCTCAGTCTTGGGAGCCAGCTGGGCACGGGCGAGTTCATGGCAAAGTCACATTGCACGAGAAGGACACCCCAACCAGGAAATCGTATGCGTAAGCCAAGGGTGGGGGTCCTGGAGCGGAGGGAAGTGTGGGGGGTGGGGTGGCAAACGCGCGCACACACATGCACGCACAAATCAGGGGGAAAGCGGCATCTTTTTGCCAATGCGGCTGATGCAGGAGGCAGTTTAGGCGGAAAATTGTTGGGGGGGAGAGGAGGAATAAAAGGAAAATCTTCCCCTGCTTCTGCAAGCTGATCTCCCGAGGAGTAGGGATTTCTTCGAGCGCAGCGGTGGAGGCGGGCTGGAGATGGAAGCCAGAAATTAAAAAAAGGCGTTAAAAAAAGGTCGACGGACCTCAGTCGCAGGGAAGCCGAGCGGCATAGACTTCGGGACGAAGCAGGAGCTTCTCTGAAACTTGCTACTTAAGGAGGCAGCGCTGGGCCCCTCGAACAACGAAGCGCCCCTGAATTGAAAGGTTATAAGGCCATCTACAAGCGCGTCGGGGACTGACAGTTATGCGTTTCCTTCTGAACCTTCTTACCCAGACAGGTCGCTTAGTAGAACTGTCTGACCTGGCCAGGTGACATCTATCTTCGGAGCCAAACAGCTCTTAACTCCCACGCATATCATGCTGTACACGTAGCTCTTTCATTGAGCCCTTTAGATTCACCCCCAGTTTAAAAGAAAGGAAAAGCCCTCTGGCATTCGTCCGGGTTGTTTTTTCTAGACAAGCTGGTTGTTGAGGTAGTTGATTTCAAAGAATACTCTTGCAGGTGTGAACATATAGGCAGTTGGGGCAAGGGGGAATGAAACAGGAAAGCGGAGGCGGGGCAGAGCGGGATGGTTTTCTGCAGGGCGATTGCTACAGGCCACAACTAGCGCCCATCTCCTCTGCACCTGGGACTGGGTCTCTGCCCCAAACCTTCAACTGCTGAATCCCTTCTGGGAAATCCCACCCTAAAGTCGAGGTCTCGATCAGGCTTTAGAGAAAGCTGATTACTGAAGGACCTGCTGCCTGTTAAGTTTCCAAGTTGCTCCAGCAGGTTTTTTTGTGTGTGTGTGCGCGTGTGTTTTCTTCCCGACCTGTAAACATGAGGTTCTTCACCTGAACAGCCGCCGCACACGAAGCTGCCGGCAGCCGAAGGACAGATACGTCATCCGGTCTGCTTGCCTATGTGCCTCAGTGCGGCTGCTGCAGGAAAGAGAGTGCACTCGGAAAGGGAACTTCGAGTCAGACCTCCAGATTCCTTTCCCAACGCGCTTCTTTGTTCATTCGGCCTGACAGTACAATTTTTAAATACAAAAAGCCTCATCCTTACAAAAGGCTATAGGGAAATTCTGAATGACTTCCTTCAGTGTTAGAAGAAAGTAAACAATGTAAATATTTATTGTGCAAATTTAACCAGTTATATTTTTGAAGAAAGATAACTTAATCTTATCAAAGCCTATGCCAAAGTAATTCTCCTTGAATTCAGTGGCATTTATTCCTACCTTTAGTGTGCCTACCATAGTCCCTTTAACTGTTCTTTTTATAATTATATAACTGAATGGGAAATTTACTGGCTTTATATTGAGAAGAGTTAATTGGAGGCTCACTCGTCCGCCTCCCAAGTTGGATTTCAAAAATACTGAAATTTCATAGTATACAAAGACATTCATGTTTTTATAGTAATTTATGGATCTATTTTTTTGTGTGTTATTTATATACATTTATATATTATTTTTGTATGTATATGCTGCCAAACAACATGGACCATTGTTGCAAACTAGTCATCAAACTAGCGAGTTCTATTGAATTCAAATGCACTGACTTTCCATTGATCCTACACAATAAGATCAATTTAATCTGATTTACTCAAAATTAGAAATATTTAACATCAAATAATAAACAGTGGAATTCTAAGTGTGCATGCTTATTCAATTTCAGTAAAACCATTTCTGTAACAAATATTGCAATATTGCAATATTGATTACATTGATTACACTCTTCAGAACGGATATGTTCAATAGGTTGTTGCTATCCCTACATTGGAAAAGTTTCAGATTGGTGTAACCTAATAATAGTTTTATTCAGAAAGACATTCAATATTTCTAATGAAATTTATTTTCAAATTAAGATGCTTGATATGGGAACAATGATAACATTGTGGTTTTTTTTAGAGAAGCGTGAAAAAAAAATATTCTGACTTTAAAAAGTCAGCATTTGAGTTATTCATAGAGCCTAGGCTGATAGCATTTTAAAATCTAGAAACAAAATTCAGACGTTCTAATGAGCAGAGTGGCACCTAACTTTCCTTTATATTCGATATATTGATTAAACTGCTTAAATCGTTACATAAAGATAAATCTCTCAAGGAGAAGTGCATGAAACTTACAGCATGGTTGAAAATGACATGTTTTTAATGGAAGTGCTGAAAATAATCTTAAGCATTATTTTGCCAAAATCAATGGTGACACTTCACTAACTGGTACCAATCATGAATCCATACAGCTATTTATAAAGCAATCTATAAAGATATTGTATATCTCAAATTCAGATCACTATTGCTGTGAAATTTGAAGTCCTCAGTTCAAGTGTGTATGAGAGAAAAACACTTTTTTGGCCTTTAAAAAAAAAATCGCTGGTGATCCGGATGATCACCTACAAATGTGATACAAATGGTTAGGTCCTGTATAGATTCGAAGACATTAAAAAAAAAACATCTTTAGGAATACAGTAATTGCCTCCCCTCGCAGAGAGACGGGTTTCTGAACCAGGCACACAGGGGGGAAAACCTCTGTGACTTCCAATCCCCGGTGGATTCCTTCCTTAATCCAAAACGCTTTGGGGCCTGGGGATAGGAATGCCCTCCGGCCCCTGTCGCAGCTCTGCCCCTGGGTCTGAAAATGCCAGTATCCGGGCCCCAAGCCGGGGCGCCTGCTGAGATTCTGAATCGCTGCTCTTTTGAGGTCGGCAGTTTTAGCTAGTTAGTGCCAGTTCTTTCCTTGGCCACCCAAGCCGGTCGGGGCTGCTTCGCACTCCCCCCTCGCCCGGAAGGCATTTCCTTCCACAGGTGTAGCAGCAGCAGCAGCAAGCAGCAGCGGAGCCTTGTGACATATGTCAGCCCCTCTACCAACTACAGATTCCTGCCTTCCCAAGCTTAGAAAAATCAACGGTGCCGGTGGAAGCGCACGAATCTTTCAATAGAAGAGAGGCGCAAAACTCAGCGCGCTCCACCACATGGAAACTTTCTTCCCCACTCTCTCCCTTCCCTACACCACTCCTCCAATGAGATTTGAAGTGCAATCCAACGCACAAGCTTGGCAGAAATGGAGAGGAAGTTTAGACAGCGTTTTCTTGCTGCCTGGCGCGTTTACCAGGTCCGCAACTTATAGCAGAGGTTGCGCTTTCGCTTCGGCGAATCCCCCGTCTCGGCCGCCCCCCTTGGCTTCCTTCCCTCTCCTTCGCCCCCATCTGGTCAGTCAAAGGCTGCTTGGGCGTCCCTAAGGAAGAATTTTCAGAGAAAACGGGAGGCTCACTGGGTTTCCCTTTTATAGAAGCGATCAGTGGATGCTAGGGAGGTTCGGTTGTGAGGTCCCGCGCGCTTGTCGGGAACCTCGCAGAAATGTCTAATGGCGCCGGAGGCACAGTCATTGTTGAAATCAAAAGGCTTCCCTTAGTAACTATTGTTTTACGCTGATTTCTTTCACCCCACGAATAGTACTTTTTTACATTTTTTATTTATTATTAAATTTATATGCGCCCATCTCGCTATTCAAAGCGAGCCTGGGCGGCATAGACGTCCTCAGAGTTCCTATTAGCCACTTATTAAAAATATGGGTAATAATCATATGTAATAGCAGGCTTAGCAGTTTGTAATAATGATAATATTACTAGTAATAATAACAACCAACAACCATCCTGATATGGGGTGAATTTAAACACCCAATCTCTCTGAATCTCAAATTATATGGCTTTCAAATGCATAAGAATTCGTGAAACAGATTCAAAGCTAAACTTGAGAGAATAGCAATCCACAGCCCATTTCCCAGAAATTCCCACGGAGCTTGGGTCAGTGGGATTCACTATCAGATCGGTGATCATAGGCTTGACCCTGGATTCTAATTTAGATCCAATGAAGTTCATACAAAAGACTATTTTGTATATATGCAAAAGTTCTATTCGCTGTATGTAACATTAGTTTGATTTGAATTATTAGGACTGGGCTGGTAGTTGACTTTATTGCCATATATTAAACAGCAATCCTAGGTTAATTTACCTGGGATTGTGTTCTACTGAATTTAGGAGAACAGCCTTTTAGGCTTTAAACTGATCCAGTGTTCAAGACTGTTTGTAATACAAATTGGGCAGTAATTATTTTGTAAATCATCTAGACATTTCCAAAAATGCTGAGTTCCTGAAAGACCTAATGTACCTAACAGGCATCAAGAAACATGGGGAAAAGATTGGGTGCGAAAGGAATATTTATCTCTCTCTGTGTGTTTATATGTGTTGGAGTCATAGGCAAGAAAGCATTTCTGTAGTAAAATAGGCTTTACAGTATTTATGATGAGAATGAGGCCTATTTGGGACTTTCTGCAAAAAGTATTCATTTTGTATTGATATCTGAATCATAAGAAATTCTACTCCTTGTGGTGAGAGACACTTTATCATAAAAGCAGGAGCAAGGTATGCTGTTAATTATGAGAGATGCAAGAAGCTTAAAAAGTGGCATATTGTAATCCATCAGTTGCTGGACAGTTCAGGAAACAGCAAGAAGGGAAAATCACTTTCTTTTCATTGAAACAACCTGGGCTCAGGAAATATTAATTGCTTTCCATCACAAAGATTGACAGATAATGGTGTGTCAGATTGTTGAACTGAATAATGGTATATTGCAAGTTATGGAAGGCATAGGACACAATAATATCCTGGGTTTAAAAGATATTAAAATAATAGAACTGATGATGATGATGACCCATTTATTTCCTGGCTTCTTTAAGTTAGCCCTGTATGAACAATCCAGCAGCCAACAGTTACTAGGAAGTAAAGCATGTTGTTGTACACAATGGAGTTGACTTTTCCAGTAAGTATCCATTACATTATGATAAAGCAAGCATTCAACTTTTACTGGATCATGCTCCAGCCCTTAAATATTTACAGATATAGCACATTAAATTAAAGAGGCTACAGGTTTAAACATTAAGACCTATTGAAACAATTCATCAGTTGGTCTCAGGCAATTCCCTGTAAAGTGGTTCCAAATACCATAAGCAAATTTGGGCAATTTAGACCACATTTTTCCTACTTTGGCAGAATGGAAACTCTGAAGTTTCATTTGTGTCACACACAAACAAATGCTAAAGACAACAATGAAAAGAAGTCTGTTAAACCCTTAATACGCCAATTATGTATCTTTGGCTATTTAAGTTCACTTCTTACAAATTAGAGGAAAAATTGAGAAATTTTAAATTATCCAAAAAGTCCTATTGTTCTTTCAACAATATGTAACTGCTTTTAAAATATTTTTAAAGTTGGCGGTATGTTCTCTGCAGCACTATAATGTAATGGATGCCTGAATGCTTTTAACAACTAAATGAATTATATATTTTGGAGGAGAAAAAGTATAACCAAAGGTTGACTAACTAGATCAGAAAATATTCATATCCTAAGAATGTCTTATCCCTTTAAGTATTTTTTTTTCCTGTACTACCTGCACTGGGGGAGAAGACTATTTCTCACCAGAGCAATACTAAGAAAGAAAATCAGCACTTTTAAATAAAGCTAACAGGCCTGTCTGTCGTTGTAGTCAATGCGACAAGCGACTATCTTAGATTTTAAGTAAAAACGACAATGAAATTTACCTTTTTGATAGTGCAGTCGGAAACATTTTTCTCCTTCTTAAACACCAGGTTGTCCCTCAGTCTCTCTCTTCAAAGGTAATTCTGCCCCCCTCCCCCCTTCAAATTCAAATGAATGGAGTCGAAAGCCTTTTTTGCTTGTTTCATTTCAGGAACCGCCCTAAGCCGTTTCTGTCGCCCTTAAGCTTCCCGACTCCAAAAGAGTCAGAATACAGGGACTTCGATTTGTCCTGGCAACTCCAAAGCCTCTGGATAGTTAGGAAAGGGACCAGGAAAGGGTGTTTACACATTGCAAGACAAGAGGTTGCGCCGTCGGTTTGGCCGGCCCGGCTGTTTTGAGGAGGTGTGCGGCAGGACGCAAGGCAACCGGCGTGCGTTTTAATCGACCTTTGTTTTGCAATTTGTCGATCAACGGCTTACCAGCTGCCACTTTCAGGCATGGTCTCTTGCAACTTGTCCATTTCACAAGAAAGAAGTCTACTTGTGAGTCCTTATCTAATCCTCTTGTGTTCTCTTCTCCCAATCTCTTGAAAAGAATGAAGCCAGGTTTACACAGATTAACCTCAGCAAGACCAAACTACAGGAGAATGTAGTCTTCCCAAGAAGAAAAGCCACAGGGTTGCCTTTCTTGTGGACCTGTACCTATAACCTCCCCTCTTCCATTTCCTATTTTCAACGTGTTTGTTACACCAAGAGTTTTGAGAATGATTTGCCTTTCTAGAGCCCTCTGTCTCTTTCTCCTATAAACTTGCCATACTTTATTTTAAGACTCTGGAATATTTGTTCCAATAGCGATTGAAGAAGGAAAGTGTTACATATAAACATGACATTTTAAGCATGGTTTCATACTCTTAAAGTAATGACACTAAAAGAAATACAGTCTGGGAATTAGAGGTGGTTATTATTCTTGAGAGGGAGAAATACATCAGGTTTAGATTGTCTTTTTACAGAATGAGTCCCTTCTCCAATAAGTTTTTAAATGCCCTTTGGTTTTGTCCTAAAGAAACTAAAATTAATGGCACAACCCAGATGTATACATGTGCATCTAATCAGATATTTTATGAGAGCCATTCTATAATCAATTGCAAATATATACACAAAGGGGAAACAAACATTCAAATATGCTGGAAACATATGGACAAGTTGAAGAATTCCAGCATATATATGTGGCTATGTCATGTCACTGAAAGTACAGGGCAACTTGAACTGCACTCAATTATATAAATTGTGTTCAGGCTGGAATCTTGCAAAACCCAGATAGAATTAAAGGGCTATGCATTCTGGGCCTTGACAATGCATACCTGTCCACTGAGCAAATGCATGCCCAGAATTTAATTTGCACTCTGAGAACCTAATGCCTTTGGTCCCCACTAGCACAGCCTGTCCTTGGATAGGAGACAATATGAAAACAGCTTCAAATGCCATTCTTATCTCTCATGAGTCTCATAAATGTACCTGGGTACAGGATTTACAATACGCAGATCTGACTTTATGTAACATGAGTCCTGCATATTTTGGTTTTTTTTAAACTTAAATAGTCATAGTGAACTCTGAACATATATTGATACAAGTTATGCAAACTGAAAAAAAGAAAATAGAAAAAAAAAAGAAAGAAAAAAACCCCATTTCCATAATTTTATACTGGAAGAATGAATTTTGTTTGAATGATTCTTCAGTGAATCTATAAAATAGTAGAGATTATCATATGTGTATAAACATCACATCATAAAAATCACAAGATAGAAATAGGAAGTGATCCTACTTTCCATTGGTCTCTATTCAAAGACAGAGCAACTACTTTTGAACTCGGATCAGTTCAAAATATTACACATTACAAGCACGCAAGAGAGTCCTACACAAAAATGTTTATTGCTGAAGTGGCTTCAGTTTACCATAAAGTTGAATACACTTTAGTTGAATACGAGTTAAATACACATTTTAAAAAAATCATTGAAAGTAACATTTAACACTCTTACAATCATTTTTCTATCTTAAAATATATCCAACTAGAGTTTCTAATTGTCCATAGGTATACATTTTATAAATGAACAAATATTTTGCTAATATGGTCAGTCAGGATAACAGAATAACAAAAGTTGGAAGGGCCTTGGAGGTACTGTGTGCTTTTCAAATTCAGATACTGTCCTATTGATAAGCAGATTGCTAGTTTATGTGGACAGTCATTAGACTTAGACTCCCATTCACCTCACAACTGATCTTTGGCATGTGTAGTTGAACTGATTAACATTTTCTTTCCTGAATCAAGTTTCATACTTTCAGTAAAATGTTCTTGCAAGAGATTGTTTCCAAGGTTTGCATTTTTGAAAAGCAGCAGAGAATTTATTTCCACAACTTATCTCATCAAAGGTACTGTGTGGGATTAGTTGGAATACGAGACTGTGGGTGCATTTATCTGCATATCAGAAGTCACATCCAGTTTGGTTGGACCCCAGATGATCTTTGCAGAATTAAGACAAATGTGTTTAGGGATATAGATATCTTTTAATCAACTGTATTAATAGAATTCAGTAAAGCAGTCTAACAGCTTGCAGAGGACAGGCACTAATAGATCCTAAAGGATCTCCTCCAGAGGTGGAAATTTTCTCTACATTTTCCTATGTTCATCCACTTGAAATGAGAACTGTGCCATTCATCCTTCTATTTTTGGACAATTTATATTTATATCATTCCTTTGAATCATCAAAGTCATGAATAATTCATTTAGAATTTAGTTAGTGTGTTGCATACTGAGTCTTTGGCTTTTAATAAATTCCCTAACATCTTTTTGGAGAAAAATGTTTTCTGTCTCCCCAGATATTCCCTCATTCCTCTAGGGTTCTTTTCCTTCTCTTATAATAAATTTGTGAACGTGACTCAGTTCTTGCAATACCTCATTATTATTTATAAACATATGTATCTAAAAATGAATGACATAAAGAGTGAAGGCTATGGTATTCCATAGCTTAACGTGGGATGAAGAGAAAAAGAAAAAATAAATTTCAAGATCTATATGTACATCAGTGGAAATGACTGTATATTCATTCAATAAGAATAGTTTACACAATGAAAACTAACATCCACATAAGGATATAGCAAAAGTTCTATCCCAAGAAACGTAGACAGAACTAGGTTGGGAAAAACTATTCAAAAGGACTCTCAAACCTTATTTTTACGATTAACATCTCTTTAATAATTGTTTATTGCTTAAATAAAATACTTGTTTATTGTTTATAATTGTTTATATGAGGACCTAGAACTCAAATAGTGCTGAAACAGGAATATTTGCCACATTATCCTCAAGTTTTTGAGGAGAAACATAAGTGTGTAAAGGAGAAATGTTTCCGGACTTCCGGTTTGTCGGCTTCGCGAGCGGCAGGGATTTGCGAAGCTGCGCGATCCCTGCCGCGCTAGCCGTTTTTGGGGCTCCGACCCAGCCGGGTCGGAGCTAGGCTGCCCTGCAGGGGCAGCTGAAGGTAGGGGATCCGGAGAAGGGTTTGGGGTGCTGCAGACTCCCTCCTGGCCGGCAGAACTCCCTTTTCCCAGGGACGGTGCAGCGGCGGTCTGTAATGGCCGCCACAAAGAAGCTGGCAGCCGGGTAAGAATGCGCAGGAGGAAGTGGAGAAAGTGATTGAGAGGAGAAAGTTTTCTTGGCTCCTAGGACTCTAAGACATATCTAATAAAATTCCTGAAAAGTATGACTTTCTGAATAATACCTGCCAGAAGAGGAAAAAAGCGGCTGTGAAGGTGCTGAAAGGATAGCTTTCCCTCTTTTCCTACGGAATAAATAACTGGATATTAAGAAACCTATTTCTTTTAGGTGAAAATTGGTTTTAAGCGATGAGTGGGAAGAGAGAGGATTAAAAGAAAACATTTGTATGCTAAGATTTGTTGGAGCAGATGCCTTAAGGATTTGAAGACTAGAATATATTGCAATAAGATTTTAAACAGATTTGGACTTTCTTTCTCTTGGATTGATATTGCCCCAGAAGGAGAAAGTGAGAATTCTGCCTTGGTTTGGACTGACTGATAACTTTGGGACTGTTTTTTTTTATTTTATTTTCTTTTGAATATTCTGGTTGTTGTAAGAAGAAAGAAGGGAAAAGAAAAGAAAAGATTTATAATGGCTCTTTCTGTTGAGGAACTAAGAAAAGAATATGAACAAGCAAAAAAAATGGTAAAGATGGTGTGGAAGAAGCTTTCCTTTTCTTAGAAATGGCGCTTATTAATTATCAACAAACTTTACAACAGATGAAGACAGCAGAGGAACAAGAAAGAAAGAAAGGAGCCATCTTTAATGAATCTCAGAACTTGATCCAGAAAGAAGGAAGAGAAAGAAAGAAAAGAAGAGAAAGAAAGAAAATTAAAGGACTTAAGGACTTAAGATCTAAAAAAACATTTAAGAAAGGGAAAAATAAGGTGCAAAACCAATATGATGATAGTAAACAAAAGGGAAAAGGAATACGACAGAGAAGGGAAGCTGGCAAGGCAGAGGCTAGAAGAAGGGGGTAGAAAGGTTTGTTGGGAGAAGAAAGAAAGGGAAAAGGTGGAGAAAAGCTACAATGTCTTGAAATTAAATGAAAAAAAGAAACTTTTTTTGGATAATGGATAAAGTATAATTTAAAAAAAAAAAAAGATTTTGCAAGGTACATAAGATGAGATGGTAGTATTGTAATGATTTAAGAGTAGATAAGAGATTAAAATGTTAAAATGTTTAAAAATGATTGGCTTTAAAACTTAATAATAGGGGAGGTTTAGAATATTGTTTTAATTAAAGAGTTTAATAAGACTATGGTATTGATGTTATTATAAAATTTTTATTATAGTATCTTTTTTTTAATATTTGGATTTATTGTCTAATTATGTAATTATGTTGGATGTATTAGTTAGATAGAATGTACCAAGCAAAATCGGATTGGGTATTAGATATTATTTTAAAGATTAATTTGATTAACTTAGGGGGAGATAGAAAGGCATCATACTCTGATTAATGATTTCAGGAGAAACTTATTTTCTTTTTTTTTATAAGGAATGAGACAAAGGGATGATAAAAAATGGACAAAAGATATAAATATAATGATTCAAATTAAGATGATTAATTAAGATAGAAGTAAGAAGTGTGAAACATGTGGGGAAGTTAATATAGAAGGCTTAGAATGGTAAATAAAATAAGTAATGATATGTAAGATGAGCATGAATATAATTGAAGTCCATGAAGAGAGAGACACCTGGGTCCAAGTTACTTTCCAAAAGATTTTTTTTATGTTTTGTGTGTTGTGTGTATATGTCTTTTGGGGGAGAATTAGTTAAAAATTGTAGAAATATAGATTGAGAATAATGGTAACTAAGTCAGAAAGAAACAGATGAAATAATAATAATGATATTGAATAAGAGTAAAGAGAAGTAAAGAGAAATTGAATAAGAGGTTTTGGTATGTTGTATGGAAATGGTTTAAAACAGAATTATAATTTATCTGACTTGTTGAATTGACAATGAAAAAAGGTTTAAACATGTAATGAATAATGACAATTTGTGTGTTTTAAAAATTAATAAAACTTGTTTAAAAAAAAAAAAAAAAAAAGGAGAAATGTTTCCAAACAGTAATAAAATTTGAGGCTGGAACAGAATTCTGAAACTTCCTATTTAAAAATTTGAATAAATTCCCAGTATAAAAGCAAGATTATTCTCAGTTTTCCCTTAAGGGAAAACGTCTTTAACTTTTTAACACAGCTGCTTCATTTCTCCTGCAGATTTATCTCCGGGCATATTCCTCACTGAAGGTGTAAATAGAACCCCATATTAAGCAGGAAAAGTATTTATTATGCAAACTATATCAAACCTCACTTCTTTTATCAAAGGCTGTGACTCCGGTTATGTGAGAACATTTGAACATCACTCAGCACACTGAGGAATATGAATTATTTATTTATGAATACAGCTCAATTGTGAAAAGAGTAAATTAGTGAAAAGTGAATTCTTTAGCAGTTCTAATTTCATCCTAAAATGTAAACTTCAAACTTTCCATTCACAAATAACTAAGTGTAAAGGGAAAAAAAGTGTTCTAATTCATTAAAAAAATAGATATATTTTGAGGAAGTACATGTAATATTCGTCTGTTCAAGCGAAACATGCAGATTTCCCAGAGGTATTTGCCTGAAATCTTTAAGGGGTTGAAGATGAGAAGAAGCTTGAACTGGAAAGTTAAGAAACTTGAAAGTTCTTGCACTCACAGAGATTGGTGGATTCAAAAGACTGGTCACCAGACCAAATGCGAATTGGTTACAACTAATGGATGCATGAGTAAATTTTGATATGGGGATGAGTTTATTTGTCCTTTATTTATACATTCATCCATTACAGTTCTGCAGGATGTCTCTGGCCTATAGCAAGCCATTTGAACATTACAGATGAAAACAAACAAGTTGGCCTCATTTGGAACAAAATACAAATGCTGTCCCTTTAGGAAGACAGCTTGGTTTAAAGACAAGGAAGAGAATTATATTCTCAGCTAAAACTGAATATGATTTTTGTATACACCAAAACCAGCTATATTTTATAAGATAATCAGAAGATATGGCTTGATTGCCTGCACCAGCTTTGTTCTCTCAATAATATTCAGACATCGAGCATTGTAACTCATTTGTCATATATCTTCTTTCTTGCATGACATGAGACATCTGGTTTTTACTACAATATTAACCCATGTCTGGGGAGATGCATTAAAGAGAGGAAATATTCTATATAACATGCCAATATTTCCAAGACAGCATTATTCTGAAATTTTCCATGAGCCATCTGCTTTCTTCCTTGCCACCAAACCAACCTTCCCTTGGTAGGGGGTATATGTGTTTATATATGTGTTTATTGTTTTTGGTCAGTCTTGGCTCTTGGTTAGCATGTGGATAAGTCCATGTAATTTTCTTGACAACATTTTCTTGACAACATTTCTGTAGTTTGCCATTACCTTCTTCCTAGGGTTAAGCAAAAGTGACTGACCCAAAGTCACCCAGTAGGCTTTATGTCTAAGGCAGGATTAAAACTTATACTCTCCCCCCACAATTTCTAGCCCAGTACTTTTAACCACAATACCAAATTGATTCTCTTTCTTAATAGTATAGTATACGTGCGCACACACATAAAGCAAAATGTTAGCTTCAACTACCCATCACCTGTCAATCTTCTTAACTTCCATTGTATGGACCTATCAAGGAACTGGAGACATTTTGGAGAATACAGATGGAAGCCTGCACATAGACTCCAATAGTTCAATTTGCAGGCATCTCTGTGCCTCTACTAATTTAAACAAAACCAAAGCCCAGGCAAGCCATAAGTTAACAATCTTGAGTTCCCTCTTGATAGATTTGATGGATATAAGTTACATGAATTAATACACAATAGCTAGTTAGATAGACAGACAGACATTTTCAGGTAAACGGGGAAGCTGTTATAGTGATGCTACATTGCCTACTTCAATGCCATAAAACAAAAAAAATGGTATATTTAATAAAATAAATACAGTATTCTTGAGAATTTAAATTGAAAGTGTATGTCACAGGGAAGAGTAAAGGTGCGATATACCTATGGTATAGACTAGAAGCTTCTCCACCTTAGAATTTCTGACATTGTTCTATCTGATGATGAATAAAGAAATAGCATTATACCTTTTCTATTGTCTTCGGGGAGAAAAGGTATACAGCTAGTACAACTTTATAGTAACAAAAATGTTCCCATAGCAATATAATCACTTAACCATTTTCTTTTAATATAAAAGTTCTGTTCTATCTCAAACAGCAACTTAAGAATTCTAAATAAATAATATGTGGCCAAATTTAGCATTTGGATTATATATAACAGATGGTACATAAGCAATTTCTTCTAAAATTTTATAACATTAGACAAAGACCATGTCTTATTGAACAATTGCATGCTACATTCTCTCTCCAAGAGATGGAAAAGATGTGGCACACTGAAAATGTAATTAAAAGACACTCTTATTTCCTTCCTTCATCACATGAAATAATGAAGTAGAATCTCAATGACACAATTCTGGGCTCATCTAGTGCAATAAGTATAATTAGATTGTATGATCCTTGGGGCAGAGTGAGTGTTTCTTATTTTACTTTAAAGCATTGTCTTCTTTAAACAATCTTAATGTGTGCCGGCAACGTGCAACCTACTAGCCTAATTTTAAATACATGCTTTATTCTTTTTAATCATTGTGCTATATTGGTCAAACACACAGCAGATGTCAGTACATTACACATCTTAGGAAGGCTGGTTATAGATTATAAATAGAAAAACACCAATAGTGCAATGTAATGGATGGAAACAACAATGTATGAGACTAATAAGAAATGTACTTTGGCTTAAAATGTGTTTTTAATATTCAGAACCTCACACCTCAACAACTTGTTTGAACAGTACTTTTATAAGGATTTTGTATTAAGGGCAGGAATATATTTTTAGCAATTTACTAAACCAACAAACAAAAAAAAATCTTTTTCCTTGGCCACTGTTTTAGCAGTAATGAAAAATAAATTCCTGGGAAACAACAATTTGGTACACAGCATGGCTAGGTCAATGTATGGTCCTGCTGAAATCAGAAATGCTCTCTTTGAATGGGAAAGCAATTTAAGACAAGTGCTTCCCTGGTTAGGATGCCATTGGTGAAATGTGGTTGGGTCATCAACTGTCAATTTACACAGATTCCTTAATTGGAAGTGAAATTCTTAATCTTATCCTCATTTCTCAAGTATCAACCTTAATTAGAGAGAGGGTATTCCCTGCCAAGACATGCTGGGCTTTTTGATATTTCGGTTCTGTGCTCTATGATTGTGACAATAGATGAAAATTGTAAAATAGCATAGTTATTAATGTAGACATTCTGGTCACTTATCCATCTCATCAAACATGTAACATGCAAACCCAATAATTTATTCTACCCCTGTCATCTTTGCTTACTTTTATAACATGTTGATTGAACACAGAGAGAATCAGACTTTTGAATGTTGTGAATAAGCACACAAAAAAGGATGTTTCTCTGACAGATGGTCACTCAGGATCTATTTGAAGACCTGTTCACTGAAAGATTGCTTTGTAGGACAGCTTGATCATGTTGGTTTAGGCTTGATTGGAATAGGATATAGTTCAGTAAGTTTTGGGAGACCCCACAACTTTCTTAGATGTATGAAACATACCATGACATTGTCATGTTATGATTTAGATTTTGGACATAGCTTTTTTGTCAACACAATGACTGTGCTTTGTTAATGGGACTTAGGATTTAGCATGCTATGGGAACTAAATTAACTGAATCACCCTGGGCCGGTGATTGTTTCTCGTTGCTCATCAAGCTGAAATAAATCCAAAATGGCAATCAATAGATGGAAGAAGATTCTGATACCTTAAATTTCCCAAGAAAAGATGGGATATTAATATTACACATGAATAAATAAGTAAAATAAACAACAGCACCATCTTTCCTTTTTTTTGATAGCATTTTGTTTATTTTCTTTTGAAATTTTGTATTGCTGCCCTACCACTACACTTTATGTCAGTTCCCATTATTAAGCATTCCTGCTCATTTTAAATATCACCAGTGCAAAAGTGAGGCCTATGCCTCTTAGGTGGGTTAGACTATGCATTTTTATGCCTGGTTAACATGGTCCTAGGACTGGAAGAGAGGCACCGATAATTTTAGTGTGATGGCTCTCAGAACTAAATGAGAAATATCCTTGGGGGATGGAGAACCATGGAATAGGGCGTGCTAGATGAAAGCTGCATTCTCTGTAGGGCAAAAGCTCAAGTGTGTGCTTTGATAAACTTCTGTCTTCTCAGGAAGCATAGGATATGCACTTCAGTCCGGGGAGCTTCCTTACTTTGTGTATCCAGTTTCCCTATACAACAGAGATCATTGTCTGGATGCTTAAAGGACAAGAGCAGCAAAGATCACCCAGCATTCAATTGCTTCTCAGGAAACTGCAAAGAGGCTTTAAAATGTGGCTGTAAAACTAAACAGAATGTTTATCTTTCTTATCTGGAGAAGGAACCCTATGGGAAGCTCTATGCCATATCCCAAAGGTGCTTTTTCAAGAGGCATCTGGACGTTCTGGTTTTTAAAAACCTTTCTGGGATTTTAAAAAACCAGAAAGTCTACTTGCCTCTTGAAAAAGCATATTTGGGACAACCATGACCTGAATGACTGAGAATCTCCATAGACACACTATGCCATATTCACTTCTGATCCTTTGTCACATACAGGTAGTCCTTGACTTATGACCACAAAAGAGCCCCACATTTTTGTTGCTAAGAGAAACGTTTGTTAAGTGAATTTTGCCCCGTTTTATGACTTTTTTGCCACAGTTGCTAAGTGAATCTGGGTTCCCCATTTACTTTGCTTGTCAGAAGGTCTCAAAAAGTGATCACGTGTCCCTGGGACATGGAAACCATCATAAATATGAGTCAATTGCCAAGCACCCAAATTTTAATCATGTGACCATGGGTATGCTGCCACTGTGAAAATGAAAATAAAATGGTCATAAGTTACTTTTTTCAGTGCTATTGTAACTTTAAAGTGTCATTAAATGAACTGTTATAAGTCAAGGACTACCTGTGCTTAGAAAATATTACCTAAAGCTGCATTTTTCAACCTCAACAACTTTAAGAAATGTAGGCTCCAATATGTTCACTGGGGGATTCTGGGGATTCTGGGAGCTGAAATCCACACATTTTAAAGATTGAAAAACACTGATCTAAAGTAGATAGTTTTTGCCAAGCAGTGAGTTTAAGTAAAGGAAATACTATGTTAAGCATGGAACTACAAACATTTCAGGAGGAGGCTTCATTAAAAAACAATACATAAACTATAATATACAACCCAATATCTCCCAATGATCTATGGTGTTACAGGAATAATTGTTGCCTATAACAAGCCCTTCCCTCCTCACATTAGAAAACATAAGCCAGATTTTTTGGTGAGAATTGTAAAAGAAAAAAAGAATATAGCTTTTTTACATAGCTAACTTACTTGGGAGGGAATGGATGGAGAAAGTGTAATTTTGCTGTTATGTATTTTACTTTGGGAGAGGGTTGCTATTACTTTATCATTAGATCAAAGTAACATAAGGTGGATTCAGTTTTTTTATTTTTATATTTATACTTATTTCATAACAGTTATATTTATACATATTTTATTTCAGTTACAAGTATATATTTTGTATATATACTTGTATGTATATATATATTTTATAATATAGAACTGCGTCATTTGTGGGATCTTCTGTCTCTGGTTATTTTTGCCTGTCCTTGCATACTCCAACTAAGCAGGTACTTTCCAGGTCCATTTCCTGAAACAGTGCCATCTGAGAGAACCTAGGAGGCCTGTCATATCATTTGTGGCCCCTGCCCTGTAGAATGATCCCTGCCTTTTCTCCTCTTGAGACTTGACCATCTCTTGACCCTATCAATCTCCTATAAGATTTTGAAGACCTGGGCTGTTTCTTCAGCCTGGCAAGTGGATATTAGGCTGGCCAATCTTGAAAGACTTACTATATGTAGTTATATTCCTATTATGTAATGTGATTTTTGTTATCTGGATAGAGCAATGTTTGTTGATATTATTGGATAATTGTGATTTGTTTAATGGTTGCAGGCTGTGATGCTTGGGATTGCATTTTTGCAAGTTAGGTGACTTAAAAATCAAGCAATCAAGTTGAAGAGAACAGTATTCTGGGAAAGTATGTTTGACATAGTGTGGTAAAGTACTACATTTATTCAACCCCCACCTGTACCCCAATAATCTTTGATCTGTCTCAGCAGTGGGCTGGCAACAATAAGGAGGCTCTGTTGGGAGAACATAACAATAAAGAGTAAACATATCAAGAGCCAGTGAGATGTCTGAGTCCCATATCCAATACTTCTATATTCAATACTATTTCTTAAACGATTCTGACAGCCTTTTCTATGCGATGAGGAAAATTATTTCATTTTGTTTGATATTTGCTGTTTTGACTGATACAAGTTACTTTAATATACAATATGTTTTTAAGATTTGCAGAGAAGTTTTTGCTTCTTACCTCTGACATGGGTTCATTCAATAATTATTTGAATCAATGTTCATATGATAGAAAGGAAATCTTTTTAGGTATTTATATGAAATTATGCGATTCTACATAATTGCCAGTTGACAAACATTAATGTGATTTAGAGAGCAGAACCAAGAGTTCCAAAAAGTTAGAAGTTCCATTGCCTACAGAATCACAAAGACATGCTTTAAGACACAATATCATTTGTGAACTCTTTCACCCACAATGTGATCCAAAATTTCAGGCAAAGAAAAAAACATTTTATTAAAAGGGCTCAAGTCTTTACAATGGGTATAGAAACAACTGATACATACATTCAAGATATGTGATGTGTCAGAAAGCAACAAATCAGACAAAAGACATTGATTAAACCTTACAAAAAACAGACATTCTTAAATGGTATCAATGCTTCAGATGTGGAAGGCAGCTTTTATTTGCTATCCTATTTTTATATTTACTACTTCACATGACATATGTGTATTTGTGTGTTTTTAATGTGTGCATTATTTAAATATGAAATGAAATAAATATTGGACAAACTGAAAATCAATGTCATTTGCCTGGAAATAATGAGGTAGAGAATATTGTAAAGGAAAACGTTTTTTCTACTGACTTTTAGATATTCAGCCACTTATCTGAATTTAAATTATGAGAAAGTGGCAGTTTGCCATGATTAAAACATCAAGCAAAATAAAGAATTTGAAAGGCAAGTTCAGACCGAATATTATTTATTTCTCAGGCTTATGGCCAAGGAGCCAATCAAACTCTGCAACACTTGTAGCTTTAGCATCTGACATTACTGCTCAAATAAAATAAGCATACCACTTTGAACTCCTTTCTCTCTCTCCCCCCACCTCCTAAGTCAGTTATGAATATAAATATATAAATTAAGGGTATACTTTCTCAAAACTTTCATTAATAATAGATATTCAAAGCTTTACATATACCTGTGTATCAAATTCAATAAGATTGTTTCCCCCCAAAATGAACATCATCCAGTGATCATTTAGCAAATTAATGTATCACATATTTCAGCATCAGAGGCATGTTCATTTGTTTCTGGACTGCATATTAGAGATGATTCAAACCTTCATGTGGTTCACTGAATATTTGGAACGCTATGTGGGTAATAATGGTATAGAGATGATGCTACCTCTTGCTATCCATCAACAGCAAGAACAGCAAACCCAAAAACAAATGATACAACTGGGGCATAATCATAAATGCAGCCACAACCGGATGGCAATTCCAATTTGTATAACATATGTGTCTACATAAATGAATGGAATACTGTTATAAAATTCCCAGTTTTCATCTTCTTCAAAGTTTGCAAGCACTAATTGGTTTTATTGTACTTCATCACCTTAATATTCCAATTGCTTTGTCTTCAAGTCAAATTTGAGCCAGTGGGGCGACATTCAGACATACATTTGCTTTTGAAGTTATGTTATTGATTTCTTAATGCAAAAATCATATTGGTTGTTTAGCAATTTTGGAATTCCTCTGACAATTCTTATATCGTATGTGTATTTTTATTCAATACTATATTCTTCCAATGAGTAAGCAAACACAGCACTGCATTATATTTAAAGTTTTAAAACTGAAATATTGGAATGCTTCTCTTAAAAGTAAGCATTGCTTTATACAGAGACAAGAATTAAGTTAAATATTATATAAACGGAAATTATAATCTATAGTTTTATGGTAGATATTATTTAACAGCATTATGATTAAGTTTATAGCTAAGATGTTTATAATCAAGGATTTCAATCCAGATCCATTAAAATCAGCCAGACCTTTGCAAATAAACTTCATGAATTTATTTTATAATAATAAAAAAAAATCCACGAAAAGTAGAAAAAGCTGTCAAAATAAAGTTCCATAGTGTTTTATCTGTGATATGAAGCCAGGTACAAAATATCTCATTTCTCTGCAGAATGTGAAAGCTGTTGCTGGTTTTAGGTTTCCTTGCACATCAAATCCAGGTGCCTGCTATAGCTCTAGTGTTTTTTAGAGAGAAAGGCCCAATTATCATCACTTAATTAGTTTTATAGGAAAACAAAAAAAAATATATGGTTGGATAAGAATTTGTGTAGTTCATAATATTTTTAAAGGATGCCAATAATTCCATAATGATGAGATCATTTGAACGAGCCTTTGATACACATTGTTTAAGGAATAGAATTATTTCAGTGGCTCTTTCACACATATCAAGTAAGGCTTATCTGCAACATTATAAATAAATATGGTTATAAAATCATCTTCATATATTATCATAAAGTTAAAGAGGTCCACAGAGGGAGAGTGATTGTCCAGTACATTATTTCAGACAGGTGTTTAAGCTGTCATAAGCTATATTTACACCAGGTCTTCTGGGGAGATAGAATGTCTCCTCTCTCTTTTCCACATGGAGAAGCTCATGGTTAAATCTTACTGAAGCATTTGTGAGGGGCTGGCATCTTCTAGCATAGCTGAGACAGTAGCTCAGTTCAGAGGTTTAAACAAGGACACACTAAAGTACAGTGGAATTGTCTGGATGGGAAACAGCCTCTAAGATTCCTAATATTGCAGTCTGAGGCAATGGTGGGGCTGGCTATGAGCTGAATATTGTTACACCCACTTGCCTTTCTTTTCAACAAAGTGTATGTCTTCCTAAACCACAACATAGAGGAGGGATTAACATGAAGTACCAGTGCTTTCAAAACAATAATATATTTCATGCCATTCCTTTCCACATGCCTCACTTATTTAGAAGGAAGAATTTTATCTATTTATTTATGGTTTTATCTATTTACTTTTTCAATAATCAAGATACAAAACATTCAACAGCATTGGCAAAATAAGAAAATAGTGTCAAATAATACTGTGTTAAAACCATCAAAGTAGGATCAAAAAGGACTAAATAACTTTAAAATAATAGCTTAAGATTTTATTACAATATTATTGTAAAGATAATATTTTTGCTCTGTCCAAAGTCTTTAGAACTGGTTATGATATAAACATTATCATATGTAAAATGTATATGGCTTTCTTTTAAATAAGCTATTATTTTAAATGGTTTTGCCTCTGTTCAAGAACTAGACAGACTAGAAGTAGATGTGTTAATAAATCAAACAAATATGATAAAAGTATGAAATATATCATGTTTGGATTTTAATATAATATGTCATCCTAATTATTAACAATATGGAAAATTTATGTTCTTTGAAAGGATGTCATAAAAAAGTTTTTAAAAACAAAACTTGATTTTTTTAAAAAAGGTTAAGCTCAAATGCTTAATTTTGAAATTATGAATCATTTCATTTCTTGATTTGATTCCATTTCTCTTTATAACTTTACATTATGGAAGATTTTTTGCCTGGTGGCCATGTACAAATAATGCTTTCTGTTCAAGAATTGGGCACAAAGCTGTGCTTTATTTGTGCAGAGGAATGTAGTATGAAAAACAGATTTCTCTGCAGGACCTCTCCAAGGGACCCCAAAGTAAACCATTGTGCAAAGTGATTCCTGAAGCTTGCAGTTCCTCTAGGGAGGGGATTAAGATTAGCTATGTAATTTCATTGAAGGTTGGGTGTTTTTCTTAGGCTAAGTCTTATCATCTAATTAGGAAAATCCAAATGCTTCATTTACTTAAATCAGTGCCGTGAAATATGAATGTGAAGGCATGTTTTCATGTGGTTAACTATTAAACTATTAAACTATTCTCCCCCCCCACCAATTACTGGTATTATCCAAGTGGTTATCACAAACAGCAATATGTTTTGCCAAAAACCTACATCAATTTTTGGACATTTTGGAAATGTTTTTTTAGTATTCACATTGTAAAGAATGAACCCATATTATAATTTAATAATTAGGTTTGTAACCTTGCAATATCCCAGGGCTTGGACCTTTCTTCAATATTTTCATTTTGACCCAAAAGGAAAATAATTTTCTATATATAGAGTGGAAAAACAGATAATTAATTTCTCTTAGTGAAGGAGGTCAATTTGATCTGTCTGCCACTAATATTTCACTGTGCAATATTCCAAAGCAAAAAACATATTATTAGCTTTCAAGACATAGTGATGCATGGTTTTAAATGTCAATATTTTCTCAATGTAATTTAGAAGTATTGTCAACTTATGATGATAGCATAAAATGTGTCCAATATAATTTCATCTTCTGCTGCTTCATGTCTAAAAACAGACTTAGATTACAATCCTATAAACACCAACTAATTTTCACTAAATTTAAGGGAACTTGTGAACTGAAATGCATAGGATTGCTCTTTTCATCTGTTTACTGAGAAAATGAAATTGTTGAGAAACTGAAGCTGAAATATTGCTTAATCAAATCAACCATATATTTTCAATTTAGAACACTTCTCAAAAACAGTGCTGTTTATGTTAACCTTTATTATCAGCAATACCTTATTACTTAATTTAGGTCCTCAGTGACATAAATCCACCTTTCATCTTAAATCTCAGGATCAATCAAATATCACAGCAAATGGCAAAAGTGTAATTGTGCCACCACTCTTAAGAAAAACGTAGGAATGCAAACTTATCCCTTTACACTACATGCTTAACTACAATACCAGATAAGCCTTCTGTTTCTTTTAAATATTGATCTGATTTGTGAAAGATCTAGAAAAAAACATCTTGAAGCATGTTGGCTATTTTAAAATAATAAATAAATACCAGTCTTGTGGCTTAACATATTTTTTTTCCACTTCAAATTTGAAACTTTTTTAAGCCTGCACTTTATGTGCTGGAGCTTATCAATGACTTCTTGGGGTCATGAATGTTACTGTGAGTACAATTACTTGGACAAAGCGAGAAACAGGTCAAATCACAATGGGATAGTCCCATAAGGCTTCTGCAGACTGCTACCACCAAAGAGTTCTAAGGGAAAGAAAGGAAAGACCATGAACCAAACATCCCACAAAATTCACCAGCAAATGTGTTATTCATCAAGGAAAATACAAACAAACTTTATTAAAATGCCTTGTAAAAGTACATTTCAAAACCACGCAGAGACTTCTTCTGGGATGACCATTTAACACTGAAGCTTATGCCAATTGATTACATTCTTCAAACCTGCACATTTATGAATGTGCCAGAATGAAAATAAACAACTGGAATTTGATGTGTATAGTCATGCATCTAATTTGATGATTGACTTTCTAATTTAAATAACTATTTTAAAACACATCAAGGAAAAGGTTCATAGTAGAAGTCAGTGAAAAAAGAGATTTGGATGTTAGATACAGTGAGTGTTTAATTCTAAGAAAGGGACAGTAATATCAGTGGGCATTATTCTGGTGAATTTGCTTTTATTTCCTTAAACAAATGATAGCATTGATGATAACCTCAACAATTGAGCCCATAATTATTGAAAGTGGGCAAAATTAAGGGAACCTTTCTTCGCTGTCCTACGTTTAGAAACTATTGCATTTTCACAACTCACTGCTGTGAAAGTTTTAATCTATCTTTAATGTATGGTCTAGGATTCATATTGAGTTGAGATACCTCATTAATGAATAAAAAGGATCTCATATGTATTTTTGTATTGTACTTTGTACATAGAAATTCATCTTTTTTACTCAGTTTAGTTTAAACTGCATTTTGTTGTTGTCATGCATAATTATACACATTTTATTATGCATTTTTTCAGGAGAACATAGTCTATGATTTAAATATTGAACAAATCAGCGAACTAAAATTAAACTTTCTACCTAATCACAAATTTATCTTGTAAAACATGCTTTGAACACACACACACACACACAGGCACACACACACACACACACACACACACACTCACACAGCTGGAAACTAGATCATAAAATTGTTGGAATGATACAATTCCTTTTTATATTATTCGGGTTCAAATTAGCATTAATACTGATATTTTATTCTGTAAACATGTATACATTCAGAGTTTTATACTTAGAAGTTCTCCAGGAAGGAAACAGAATTAAATTGTTAAGAACAAGTATTTAAAATATATACATTTTATGAATCTAATTTGTGGAAGAAAATCCTTTTCAAAAAGTCTTGGCCAAGTTAGTCCATTAATTCTATTGAAGCTTTTGGCCTGTTTTACTACTGGCCTATTGTTTCATAAAAGTCCAGAATTTATTTTTGCCTACAATTTTTTACAAACAAGGTAGCTCTTCTGAACTCTCAGAAAGAAATATAAACTAGTCTCTATTTCAAAAATAATAATCCTAATATTCATAGACAGCATTTGAAGTGTGTTTCTTTAGAACTGACATGAAGGTCAAAGATACAATTTTATCAGTTTCATTTTGGAGGCTTTTACTTGATCATGACAGCAACTTATTTCTAACACAATTATTGTAATCATATTTCCTATTCTGTTTGACTCTAGTGGACCCAGATAACATTACAGTAAAACACCACCAAAATGGGGTGCAAGTTTCAAAGTTAAAGGTTAGAGAGCAAGAATTACAAATTCTGGTTCAAGGCTGAATCACAGTATATTCCCAATGGAAATTTTTCAGGAGGTTTTATAAACTCTAGCATGTGTGCTCAGTATATATCACATGAGCTGGATATGGAACAGACTAACAATTGTGATCAAGCAATAAGAAACAGTTTATCCTGTAACTGGTAAATGTAGTGGATATACAATTCTAGTAGTTTTATGTCAGAACTGTACAATTTTGGGGGCTATTGTCTGATTAAAGCAATGCATATAATTATGTACTCATTGCAGAATAATCAGATTAAATTTACTTAATTTCTAAGAGAGAAAATATGATTTGTTTGTGCATTCTTGAGATATGGAACTTCCAATCTCAAGAGCCTTGGAGTTGGTCACTAAAAAACCCCTGCCCCCTATTTCACATTTCCATACTTTTAATTTAGAATCTATCATTTATATAAACACTGGCTGTAAAATGTGTATGTTAGTTATGGCATGCATTGTATTGGGAGAATAGAAGCATGCTAAAATATCATTAGTTTATATACTGTATCATGTGGACTCCAGAGGTGGCATTCAGCAGGTTCTGACCAGTTCTGGAGAATCGGTAGTGGAAATTTTGAGTAGTTCGGAGAACCGGCAAATACCACTTCTGACTGGCCCTGTCCCATCTATTCTCTGCTTCCCAAGTCTTAGCTGATTGGCTGGGTCTTCTTTTGTTGCCTTGCACAGGAGAATGGAGCTGGAAAGTAGGTTAGTGGGGTGGGGAGGGAACACCACCACCCAGCACAGATCAATTCTGTAGCCGAGACACTCATCTCCAGAACAAAATGTTTAGCCAACGAACAACACCTAAAAACTGAACTACACACTCTCACTAACGTACTAACAGCCAATGGATTCCAAAGAAAGAAGATTACCCACCTAATCCAAAAAGAAACCCCAACCAAAATCCAAGACGAACACAATACAGAAGCCTGATGATGGCAGATGAGATTCTGCTGAAACGTTGCTACAACTTTAAAAGCACAACTATAATGACGTGGGAAAATACCCGAACAAAGCTGAATACCATACATACATACATACATACATACATACATTTGTTTTCTGAGGTTTTCGCGGGTATTTGTATGTGGATCTTTGGTTATTTGGGTTTTCTCCTGCGTAAAATTGGAAGTGTCTTGGCAACGTTTCAACAAAATCTCATTCGTCCTCTTCAGGCTTGTGTCTTCGGTTTTGTGCTTCTCGGAGTAATGTGAGCTTGCAACTGCTTCTTCCTTTTAACTGCTAATGGGAGTGTGACTTGATTGGGTGGTGGCTTGGCTGTGTTCTGATTGGGTGGGGGTGTGTTCTCATTGGTTGGGGGTTTGGCTGGGTTCTGATTGGTTGGGGGGTTGGCTGTGTTCCGATTGGCTGGGGGTGTGTTCTGTTCAGGTGGGGGCTTGGTTGTGCTCAGGTCAGTCTTAGTTGCCTGGGGATTTGAGCTGGTGAGCTGTGATCCTGTTGTTTGTCTTCGTGTTCATGGTCGTGCCACATCTTCATGGTGGGCGTCCGTTCGCTTCATGTATGGGTCAGAGGGGTTTGAAGCGGGTAGTGATGCAGCTGTGGTACAGCTTCTGGTCCGTGGTCATGTCTCATCATCTGTGTGGGTGTGAGTCTGCTTTCTACGTGGAGGTGTGGTGGTAGCATCTTGTGTGGCCCTCGTGGGTGTGGGTGTGGGGTCATTCTTCATGTTAGGTACTCGTTTGTTAGTGAGGATGGGTTTCCAAATGGCTGGTAGGCGGGAGGTATCATCTCGTTTATTCATGCCCTGTGGGCGTTTTTCTATCTCTATGGCTTCTCTGATTATTCTGTTGTTGAAGTGTTCAGTTTTGGCGATAGTTCTGGTATTTTTAAAGTCAATCTCATGTCCTGTGGCTTTGAGGTGTTGGACCAGGAAAGAGGTCAGTTCTTCTTTTTTGATTGAGTTCTTGTGTTCTTCAATGCGTGCACTTATGCTTCTGTTGGTTTGTCCGATGTATGTGGTGGGACAGACAGTGCATGGGATTTCGTATACTCCTTGGTTTTCTAACTCAATTCTGTCTTTAGGGTTTCTTAGGATGGTGGATATTTTTCTGTTTGTGCAGATGTCTCTAGTAAGATACTACACAGGCATCACATCAAGACTGCCTTCAAAACAGACAGAAAAATAGCAGCCATCCTTAGAAACCCCAAAGATAAAATTGACCTGGAAAACCAAGGCATATATGAAGTCCCCTGTGCATCATGCCCGGCCACATACATTGGACAGACCAATAGAAGAATAAGTACCCACCTGGATGAACACAAAAATGCAGTAAAAAAGCTGGAACACACTTCCTCACTAGTCCAACACATGAAAACCACAGGTCATAGCATCAACTTCAATGGCACCAAAACCCTAGCCACTATAGAAAACCCCAGCCACAGAATTATCAGAGAATCCATAGAGATTGAAAAAAGACCTGAAAGCATGAATAGAAGAGATGATTCCACCAGACTGTCAATTATTTGGAAGCCTGCACTCACAAACAAAAAAAATCTCCACACCACTAGCCAGGCAAACACCTGGGCACAAACAGATCCCCCCTGATACCTCCAGCTCAAACACACCCCAACCAGGCACCCGGATGAAACCTAGCTTCCTAACAAATGATAGCCGTCCATTTACTTGGAGCCAAGCTGCACTAAAAGCCTCCAATACAGGAACACAATGTTGCCAGCCAATCAAGACACAAAAAAGCCACAAAACAGACAGAAGATATTAGAAACACCAATCAAGCAGAACACAGCAAACTCCAAGACCAATAAACACAGACCAAGACTCCTAACCAATCAGGATGAAGAAAAAACCATTGTGGCACAGCAGTAGGCTAGCCCCAAATTTAAAACTGAAACAACTGTAAAAGTCTGACTCATAGACGAACACTATGACAGAAGCCTGATGATGGCAGATGAGATTTTGCCGAAACGTTGCTACAACTTTAAAAGAACTACAATGACGTGGGAAAATACCCGAACCAAGCCGAACACCATACATGTAAGTTGAAAACTTAAGAATATATATATATATATATATATATATATATATATATATATATATATATATATATATATATATATATGGATTTTTAGTTATTCGGGTTTTCTCCGCGTAAAATTGGAAGTATCTAGGCAATGTTTCGATGAAGTCTCATTCATCATCTTCAGGCTTGTGTCTTCGGCTCTGAGAAGCACAGAGCTGAAGACACAAAGATGATGAATGAGACTTCATCAAAACGTTGCCTAGATACTTCCAATTTTACGCAGGAGAAAACCCGAATAACCAAAGATCCACATAAAAATACCCGCAAGAACCTCAGAAAACAAATATCTATCTATCTATCTATCTATCTATCTATCTATCTATCTATCTATCTATCTATCTTTTCTTAAGTTTTTGCGGGTATTTATATGTATGGTATTCAGCTTTGTTCGGGTATTTTCCCACGTCATTATAGTTGTGCTTTTAAAGTTGTAGCAACGTTTTGGCAGAATCTCATCTGCCATCATCAGGCTTCTGCATAGTGTTCTGTATAGTATACAGAAGCCTGATGATGGCAGATGAGATTCTGCTGAAACGTTGCTATAACTTTAAAAGCACAATTATAATGACGTGGGAAAATACCTGAACAAAGCTGAATACCATATGTGTATATAGATAGATAGATAGATAGATAGATAGATAGATAGATAGATAGATAGATATAGATATAGATATAGATATAGATATAGATATAGATATAGATATAGATGTATAGATGTATAGATATATAGATATATAGATATAGTTATGTAGTATACCTTAATATAAAGATATAAAGAACCTTTTTGTGAATCTTTGTTTTGCATTTTGTGTCTGCACCATTACTTCTGTCTTTCCTTTCCTGTTAATAGCTATTCTACCCCAGTAAATGACCTTTGTTTACACTAAGTATGTATTGGGTCATTTCCTGTCATGTGCCTAACCAACACATAAACCCTAATTGTGGTTCTTGATGTCCAAGGTTTTCCTTAGGTAATTTTTTTTCTACTGGGTCACTGAGATCCTTGCGGAGTCTGTCTCTGGCACCATATTCTGCCTTCTACTATTTGGTTCTGTATTTAATTATGTTATCTCCTTGGAGTTTCTAAGTATTTGTTTTCTTTGTGACAGTCCAACCTCAGGAAAATGTGACTGTGACAAAGCAATGAGTTTTGATTTTTTTTCTCATAGGGAAAGTTCTAGCAACCTCATGCTATTTGTACTGCAGATTGGAATGCAGCTAAAGAATGGCTATTTTGATTAAGAAAATGGGCACATAGTAAAAAGGATAAAACCCCATCTGCAATGTTCCAATTAAATTCCCAATACTATTGCAATAATTCAGATGTTTCTTGCATCTTATCCTTCCAGGTTGTCAAGTTGCCTTGCATATTAGGAAAAGTTTTCAATATTTAAATTTCTTTTTAAAAATACTAAGATTACAACATAAGTGTTAAAAAAACAAGAATATTATTGTTAACTTATTAACATATTATATACGTATTAAGAAAGAGTCAATTTGTCCAAAGATAACAACAGATCTAAAAAGTTTCAGTGATTTCTATGTCAATTATTCACAGATGACACCAACTATATGAAAATTTGTTTTCTTCATTTTAGGGCATTATATTTATTCTGTTAAAAAAGGAAATATGCAACAATTAGCTTGTTGTAACAAATTGCAAGATTAATGTAAGAATAATATTCACCCACAGCCTAGTACAGTAATGCCTATTCCCTCCCCCCACAAAAAAGACAGAGAAGAAAAGAGAGGAGGAGGGGGGAAGCTGTCTCCTTTTAAAAAATGTATCTTTGAATGCTTTGACAAAGCCAGAAGTAATAACAGCAACCATAAGCAGAATAAGGTCTTACCTATCCAATTGAAGAATGAATGCTGATGCAGGAAGGTCAGGCATAATTAGAATTATATCATAAATAAGTTACATGTATGCAATAGATTGAAACTGAACTGAGTGGTGGCTTTTGCTGCAATTTGAGCTTCTTAAAGTAAACTGAAAATATTCACTTCCTTGAAAATGCAGTGAAGGTTAAATCTAAAATTTCAAACAAGCAAACAATTGATTCAAGAGCGTCCAGGAGACTTTTGAGTCACTCTTCTGTGTTTGATTCCAAGGTGGTGATGACTGATAAAATTTAGCTGCTCTAGCAACAACAGTTCAGGTTCTGGGAGAATTCTTCTTCTCCATGGCAACATTAATGAACTTTAAAGCCACAATCTAATTCGGATTCAGCATGCTTAAGCCTATTGATTTCAATGGGTTTTAAGAAAGCATAATAAAGCATTAAATTGTGGTCTAAAATGTAGTGTGCATTTCATAGTAGCTTAAAAATTGGCTAGGGAATCATCAATTTCTTTTGCTATAATTGTGATGTGAAAATGGATATGACCATAAGGTTGCTATGGGGCAGACTCCTTAAAATTTGCATGGACGAAGAACTTGATTGGTTGCTGTCTGGCTTTAATGAAATTTTGGAAATAGATCCTAGCTTCAAAGAATGTTTTTCTTTGAATGATTTTATTTCAAAACCTTTTGCCCAGTGATTTTGTTTTAGAGTAATTATGCAATCAGGAACTCAATTTAGATTGACTATATTGCAACTGGTGATTTCAATCTGATTAATAAAAGCTATGGATCCTATATAATATGAATCCTATATAGTTCTAATACAATTAGTGAGATGGAATTAGATGTAATTTGATGCAATTAGTGAGATGCAAGGTCCATCCCACCCCTGATAGGACCTAATGGTAAAGACTGCAACAACGACACCATTAAAGCCAACATCTTTAACACATTCTTTGGCTCAGTATTTGTAAACAGCAATGGATCATGCCCAGTATTTCCTAACCACAGACAACTACAATGATCTAATACATATCGATTTTACAGAAGACAATGTTGAAAAAGCACTACACAATCTAAAACTATCTCTATCTATTGGACTGGACGGAATATGTGCCTACTTCTTAAAAAAGCTATCCACTGCCATAGCAGAACCTCTAAGCATAATCTTTGAAAAATCTTTCAGGACCAGCTCCTTGCCTAACCTATGGTCACAAGCCACGGTCATCCCCATCTTCAAAAAGGGAGACCCCAGCCTAGTTGAAAATTACAGACCAATCTCCTTATGCTGCGTCACCTGTAAAGTCATGGAATCAATCATTAATCAATCCATTATTCTCCACTTAGAGACAAACAACCTACTCTCCAATAAACAATTTGGTTTCAGAAAAAAAACTATCCTGTAATCTGCAACTCTTACACTGCAAAAACACATGGACTGCACAACTCGATCAGGGCAAAACAATAGACGCAATCTACATAGACTTCTGTAAAGCCTTTGATTCAGTGGTACACGACAAACTACTCCTAAAACTAAAATCTTATGGTATCTCTGGACAACTGCATAACTGGATAGAAGCATTCCTGTCAAACAGACAACAAATGGTCAAAATTGGGAGTGTACTATCAAATTCTGTACCTGTCTATAGTGGTGTCCCCCAAGGCAGTGTTCTAGGACTAACTCTCTTCATACTCTACATAAATGACCTCTGTGATCATATTAAGAGCAACTGCATTCTTTTTGCTGATGATGTAAAGCTGTTCAATACCACAGACAATACTGCTACCCTTCAAAAAGATCTTGACTATGTATCAGAATGGTCAAACAAATGGCAACTTCAAATCTCAACAAATAAATGCCCTGTCTTAGATATTGGCAAAAAAAAATCAGAAAATAAAATACAAGCTGAATAGTCAAGACCTTGTTGATGATCCAAGCTCTGTAAAGGACCTTGGAATACTCATCTCTAATGATCTAAGTGCTAGAGCCCACTGTAACTACATAGCCAAAAAGGCATTAAGAGTTGTTAACCTAATCCTACGTAGCTTTTTCTCTGGTAATATCACACTACTAACTAGAGCATACAAAACATTTGCTAGACCAATACTCGAATACAGCTCATCAGTCTGGAACCCACATTACGTATCTGATATTAGCACAGTTGAGAAAGTCCAGAAATATTTCACAAGAAGAGTTCTCCACTCTTCTACTTGTTGTATAATACCTTTATGTCACCAGTCTTGAAATTCTAGACCTAGAAAACCTTGAATTACGCCATCTTCAGTCTGATCTAAGTATGGTATATAAAATCATTGCAATGACTTACCTGTCAATGAATACTTCAGCTTCAACCATAACAATACAAGAGCAAACAATAGATACAAACTCAAGGTTAACCACACCAAACTTGATTGCAGGAAATATGACTTCAGCAACAGAGTGGTCAATGTCTGGAATACTCTACCTGACTCTGTGGTTTCTTCCCCAAACCCCAAAAACTTTAACCTTAGACTGTCTACTATTGACCTCACCCCTTTCCTAAGAGGTCTGTAGGGGGCGTGCATAAGTGCACCAATGTGCCTACTGTCCCTGTGCTATTGTTTCTTTTATTTTTCTTATATGTATCCATTTCATGTATTCATAACTATGTATATACTTATACCTATTATCTTGTAAGTGATTGACAAATCAAAATAAATAAAAAATAAATAAAATAAATAAATAAAAATGTACCACCCACAATGTATTCTTGCTTATTCTTGTGTATACAAAATTAAACACAAATATGTCCAAATAAATGCAAAGAGACTAACATCTGAGTAAACTTTCACAAGAACATAACACTTGATTTAATCTTTCTTAACTATAACATGACTAGGACTACTGTATACTAAAGCAAAAATGATATATACATGTATTTGAGAAAAAAAGTGTTATAAGTATGGAACATGGATAAATTTCTATATGTACATATCCTATTTAGTTTAGTTTAGTTTAGACATTTGTAGATAAATAATGAAATTGTATTGCCAAATGATATCTCCCTCCCTCCCTCCCTCTTTCCTTCCAAAACTGACATTTCCATCAACATATGTTTGAATCCAGAATGTTGCAGAGAAAGACTTTGTGAATGCAGTTAATGTTGGCAGTTCTTGAAGAAGGCTTTGAAATATTCCATATAATTCTTGTGTATCCTATTTCCTCACTGCTCTATTTTAGTCACATCTCAAAATTAAAATATCTCACCTACCCTGCAAAGTAAAATGGATTGGTCAGATCATTATGAACCATTTTTTCTTCTGTTTCTGCTAAGGTTAATGTCCTTAGGCTACAGCCAGGATTGATTGAGGGGCTGCCACAAAGAAAAAGGGGTCAACTTATTTTCCAAAGCACCAGAAGCAAGACAAGAAACAATGGATGGAAACTAATCAAGGAGAGAAGCAACCTGGAATTAAGGAGGAACTTCCTAACAGTGAGAACAATTGACCAGTGGAACAGCTTTCCTTCAGAAATTGTAGGGGCTTCATCACTGGAGGTTTTAAGAAAAGATTGGACAGCCACCTATCTGAAATGATATAGAGCAGTGGTTTCCAAACTTTTTCAGTCCACCACCTCCTTGGTGCTACAAACTCATCCTCAGTGCCCCCCACCCAGGGGTGGGATTCAAATTTCTTAACAACTGGTTCTGTGGGCGTGGCCTAATTTGTGGGCATGGCTTGGTGGTCATGTGACTAGGTGGGCATGGCTTGCTGGCTGGGCGTGGCTTGGTGGTCATGTGACTGGGTGGGCATGGTCAGGTGGCCATGTGACTGGCAAACCAAATATAAGTGGTCCTCGCTTAATGGCCGGTAGCTTAGTAAGTGTTCTAATTTATGACTGATCTCCCCAGAGCTACTTGACCTGTATTTGGAGTTTTGACAGCCATGCACACACACACACACACACACACACACACACACACACACCCTTCTAACCTTGATGGAGTAATGGTTGGACCAGATATCTCATTCGCTTTCTCCTCCCTCCCTTTCTTTCTTTCTTTCTTTCTTTCTTTCTTTCTTTCTTTCTTTCTTTCTTTCTTTCTTTCTTTCTTTCTTTCTTTCTTTCTTTCTTTTTCTTTCTGTCCTTTCCTTCCATCCCCCCTCTTTCTTTGTCTATCCTTTTTCTTCCTTTCTCTCCCCCTTTTTCTTTCCCTTTTCTCTTTCTTTTCTTTCTTGTCTCTTCCTTCTCTTTCTCTCTCTCTCTCTCCCTCCATATCCCATTCACTTTCTTCTCCCTCCCTCCCTCCCTCCCTCTTTCTTTCTTTTTTCTTTCTCTCATTCCCTCTCTCTTTCTTTTCTCTCTCTCTTTCTCTCTTTCCCTCTCTCTTTCCCTCTCTCTCTTTCCCTTCCTTAACCTATCTACCTATTTTCTGCCCAGGCAGGCATGGCCTAATCTATCAATGGCCTGGGCTAATCCGGCATCACCCTGTTTCCCCTTTCAGAGGCCCTGGCCCTTAATCTCTCTGTTTCTTCCCTCACAACTGCCTCTTTCGTCATCCCATGGCCTTGACTTTACCTTCCTCCCACGGCTGGCTGCCAGGGAAGGCAAGCCAGGGCTGAGCCATTATTGTCACTGGGCTCCCCACCAGCCCATGTCGCCCTTGTCACGAATGCCTGCAGCCGCAGCGACTGGAGGCTTTTTGCAGCAAAAATTACCAACCTCCGGCTTTGCTCTGCTTCTCCAATGCCCCACAGGTCCATCCCATTGAGCCTGCTGCACCAGGGGGACTTGCCCAAGCAAGTCCAAACAGAGTGGTGCAGCAGTCAATGGAGTGAGCCTGCATGGCTGATGCCTAGAACACAGCGGCGGCGGTGCGTTGGAGAGGCAGAGCAAAGCTGGAGTTTTGTAATTTTTGCTGCAAAAACCCTCCAAACACCGTGTGTTTTTTTCGGAGTGGCTGGAGTCCAGCTGCACCAAAAAAAAAACACCACACGGCGTCTGGAGGCTTTTTGCAGTGAGAATTACTGACCTCCAGCTTTGCTTGCTCCGCTTCTCCAATGTGCCACTGTGACCGTCAGCAATTGTTGCACATGAGCACAATGTTGCGCATGCACAATAAGGACTGACTGGGCAGGGAATGGAGGAGTGGGTGGAGAGTAGCAGGGCCAGCCAAGGGCCCCGTTTACCGGTTTTCCAAACTATCGGGAACGGTAGTGAACTGGTAGAATCCCACCCCTGAATTACACCCTGTGAGGGGCCAAACTCCAGTGCCCCCCCGATAGCCCCCTTGTCTCTTAGCACTCCCCTAAGGCATCCCACCATCCCCCAGGGGGCAGTACCACCCACTTTTGGGAGCCTCCTGCTTGAGCAGGGGGTTGGACTAGAAGACCTCCAAAGTCCCTCCAGCTCCATTCTGATTGATGTTATTGATTGCTTTACAACTGTTTCTCAGTTGACATTTCTTTGTGGTGGTACTAATAAGCATGCTCTGAAGTAAGAATGCATTTCTGTCCTGTCTTCTTTTGAACTGTTCATGTTAATTTTTTTTAAAAAAATAAGTACTAATACCGTAGTATAAAGGCTACATAATAAATTTTTTAAAAATCGCACCACATGTTAATTAGTTACTGTAACAACGTAGAAATCACTTATTAACCTGGGTAAAAAATAAACTTTTTAAATACTATGACAAAACTATATTTGAGTAGTTACAAAGTTCTGAGTTAATAATGGATTGTAATTTAACATTGACACAAATGTTAAATATACAGCTACTTCCATCAACTGACATACAAGATGTACATTTCATTAGCAGATGTCCCATTAATAGCATAGACGGCAGAAGCAAAGTCTAATATTTACAATAAGTAATTCAATATGCCTAAGAGACTAAATTCTGGTACAGTTATTCTGTCAAAAGATATTCAGCTAGCATTAAGTGACTATATTCTCACAGCATTAAAATAGCTCTAAATAAAGTGCATGACAAACAGTAATTTTTAATAAGCCATATAGGATACAAAAATGAATTATTATTTAGTTTATTAAATAAACTAAATAATAATTCATTTTTGTATCCTTTATTTATTTTTTATTTATTTGATTTGTCAATTGTTTACAAGATAATAAGTACAAGTGTATACATGGTTGTGAATATATGAAATAGGTACATATAAGAAAAATAAAAGAATAAGAGAAACAATAGGACAGGGACGGTAGGCACGTTGGTGCGCTTATGCACGCCCCTACAGACCTCTTAGGAAAGGGTGAGGTCAATAGTAGACAGTCTCAGGTTAAAGTTTTTGGGGTTTGGGGAAGAGACTACAGAGTCGGGTAGAGTATTCCAGACATTGACCACTCTAT
Organism: Notechis scutatus; assembly: GCF_049901735.1. NCBI lineage: Eukaryota > Metazoa > Chordata > Lepidosauria > Squamata > Elapidae > Notechis > Notechis scutatus. Next base: position 132,815,024 of record NC_142012.1, read on the forward strand.
TGCTGAAGTCGTATTTCCTGCAATCAAGTTTGGTGCGGTTTACTTTGAGTTTGTATCTGTTGTGTGCTCTTGTGTTGTTATGGTTAAAGCTGAAGTATTCATTGACAGGTAGGACATTGCAATGTATGATTTTATATACCATGCTTAAGTCGGATCGAAGGCGGCGTAATTCGAGGTTTTCTAGTTTTAGAATTTCGAGTCTGGTGGCATAAGGTATTCTACAACGGGTAGAAGAGTGGAGAACTCTTCTTGTGAAATACTTCTGGACTTTCTCAATTGTATTAATATCACATACGTGATAAGGATTCCAGACTGATGAACTGTATTCGAGTATTGGTCTAGCAAATGTTTTGTATGCTCTGGTTAGTAGTGATACATTACCAGAGAAAAGCAACGTAGGATTAGGTTAACAACTCTTAATGCCTTTTTGGCTATGTAGTTGCAGTGAGCTCTAGCACTTAGATCATTAGAGGTGAGTATTCCCAGGTCCTTTACAGAGCTTGGGTCATCAACAAGATCTTGACTATTCAGCTTGTATTTTATTTTCTGATTTTTTTACCAATATGTAAGACAGAGCATTTATTTGTTGAGATTTGAAGTTGCCATATGTTAGACCATTCAGATACATAGTCTAGATCTTTTTGTAGGGTAGTAGTATTGTCTGTGGTATTGAACAGCTTTACATCATCAGCGAAGAGAACGCAATTGCTCTTGATATGATCGCAAAGGTCGTTTATGTAGATTATGAAGAGAGTTGGTCCTAGAACACTGCCTTGGGAACACCAATATAATATAGAATCCTATATTAAATAAACTAAATAGGACAAATAATAATAATAATAATAAAAAACAAGTGTAGGCATAATATCTGAACACTACAAATGATTTGTAGAATATGAACTAAAAATTGGAGTTTGTTGGATTATTTTAATCATTGGCATGAGGTATAACTAAAACAAAATCACTTGGAATAGGAGTCTTATCAAATACTGCAAAAACTAATGTGTGGCATGTGTAGTATTTTTACTCAACTTTTCCTTGTATCCCTGAATTGGCTGTTCTCAACATTCTACAGATACCAATTTCATAACCATTTTCAGCAATCCATACTATTAGCTATAGTTTCAGATAGTTTAGTCAGAAAGTTGAAGTTAGGAATTGAGAGAAACATACATGTAACTTAGTTTCCTTATGCTTTTATTTCCTAAAGCCTGTGAAAAGTTGATTTAAGACAAGGTTTTTCTTTTTATGTCTGATAGGCCTGTCCTGTTCAAAACCTTGAAAGCTAGTGTAATATAATTAAAATATTGGACTAATATACTGGATTACCCTCATGCATAAAAAACTGAAAGAATGTCAGTTGTCTGTGAATATCTATCTAGTATAACTACAATTCATCTGATAGCAAATTCTCACAAACATGGAAGGCCCTTTCCAGTGGGAATTTGATTTGTATAATACAACAATATACTCAGCAATAATTTGGTCCTTACTGTTTTCCCTTAGCATGTAAATATAACAGCATGGCAGAAATAGTTTAGAACTATTATGGATTTTTTAAGTATTATTCAGTGGGATAATATATTTGTAGCCATCTTCAGTAAATAAAACCACATGCCTTTAGAAAAGCAAAGATAAGAAAATCCGTTTAGGTGAATTTATAAATGTTGTAGCTCAGGTCATCTTAAAAGTGTTTTATGCACTGAGTGGACACGTCAGGTTCTAAAAGATCTAAAAAATCTTTATTGTGATGGTATTTCTATTAATTATTGTCAAATCAACATTTTTAAAGTGCTCAACATAGAGCAATGAGCTGAATACAGTATATGATGCAACTTCATCATCATCTGCCAAACTGCCTCAGTTAATTCAACCCATATAATTATCTGATTATATGAAATACTCTTGGGTTGGTTGACTAAGTCCAGAAAACTCTTCTATTTCATCATTCTTTTTAAAAGGCTAAATGAATAATATTTAATTTCTGTTCCTTGGGGTTTTAAAATGTATTTCACAAACTCTCAATATAATTCCACAACTCAGAATTTAGGATTAGTCTTCTGTCATATTCCTGTGCTTTATCAATAGGATACAGAGAGATGTTTTAACTTGTTATCAAAAGTACTTCTGTTTTTTTGGGGGAAGAATCCTCTCTACCTTCATTTTGAATGCAGATCTCCTGGTGAATGCAGAATGCAGTAGAGTAAAAGACTGCAGGAAATATTTTTGTCTGATTGAGATTTTGGGAATACTATATAATATTTTATTTTGCATTCAGAAATACATGTATACCTGTGTAATGTGTATGCAAATGCATGGCTACATATAAAACATATTCCTGTCTCCAACCCTGTACCCTTTTTTTAACCAAATATTGTAAATATATTATATATCTAAAGTATGAAGCAGGCTTGATAATATATTGGTGGTTGAAGCCCACATTTCCCATTATTAGGGCTCTAAGTTTGAGGCAAACTGAGTAAGGCTGTGTCAGCATGTCCTCTTCCATTTTTTGATTGGTTTGAAGGTCTTCCTATTTTAAAGTTCAGTAGAATTGCTACTGTTTTCACAATAGTTTTTAATGTCTTCAGGTAGTCAGTTGGAATCAGAATTCCCCTTGCTAAGCGAAGCAGTTGTTAAGTGAGTCACATCCTATTTTATAACCTTTCTGCTACAGTTGTTAAGCAAATCACTGCAGCTGTTAAAGAGAATCATGCAGTCATGACTTTGCTTGTTGGAAGCTGTCTAGAAAGGTCATAGATGGTGATTACCTGACCCCAGGACTCTGTAACTGTTATAAATACATGCCAATTGCCAAGTAACCAAATTTTAATTCCATGACTTTGGGGGTCCTGCAAGCGCATAGACTGGTAGTAAGTTTTTCTTGAGTGACATTGCAAGTTCAAACAGTTGCTAGATGAATGTTCTACAGCAGGATCCCCAATCCCTGGGCCGCAGCCTACTACCAGGCTGCAGCCCATTGGGAACTGGACTGCTGAAGCAGCAGTGAAGCTTTATTTGTGCATGTATGGGATTTAGGTTGCATGTGTGAAACCAATCTCCCCCGCCACTGAAGCAGCAAAACCCACCACTGTCATTGCTAGCCATGGAAGCAAAAAGGTTGGGGACCCCTGCTTTTTTACAGGGCTGCCTGTACCTTCCCAAAATATTAGGACATTTTGCTGTGATTTTAGATAGTTTGTAATGCAAAGGCTTCAGGGAACATACACATACAGTGAGAAAGGAGGTGACAGTTTATGGAGTTCTATATGGGCTTGGAGCCTCAGGTTACTAATATCAGTTATGAGATATGAGAACTTAATATTGATAAAAAAATTATTGGAAATAATATACAGACTGATTCTTAGTATAAAGGAGATAATTCATACAGAATTATCAGGTCCGAGACATCCCAAAGGCTTAAGATTTACAAGATTAGAAAAGAAATGGAGTGGGAACTCCCAAAGCAACCCAATAAAAGTTGGAGGAAGGCATAAGGAAAAAGAGAAAGGGGGAGGAAATGGAATGAAGTGAATCTTAGGAAAGGCAGAATTGGCTGATTGGAATCTTGAAGAAAAACAATCCATGTAGCAACACGAATAAAGCCAATTCTCAACATTCTGTTTTAGGGCTGATCCACACTTTTTGCTTAACCTATCAGGAGAATGGACCATAAATCATTTTGGGAAGGTAGGAGGGGGACATCATCCTCAGTTCATCCAGCTTAATGGGAAAGCAATCTCACTTGAGTTTCCTGGCTCCATAACTGTCTAGTTCTTATTTTTCTGCTGGCACAAACAGAACAATCCAGCCTATTTTTGTACTTTATGTCATCCTCCACACATATTTCTGTTCCCTTTGTCTGGTGTGCCCATCCCTACTATCACAGCTCTCTGCCTTCAACAGCCATGTTCAACAGCCTGGGCTGAAAGTCTGGACTTTTTGCATTGCTTTGTTTGGTAAGTTCATTTGTGGGTACAGTGCTGGATACTTTTGTTGTACTTTTTGCAACTGGATGAAATGGACAACAGTTTGGAAGAACTGTATAACTCCTAGTCTTTCTATTCTATTCTTAGGCCAGTCCTCAAAAGTCATAGGAAGCAATCGGCCAATGCTTTCCTAGGACCAAGGGTATCCACCAAGAGGAGGCTATGTTAACTGCAGTCTAGGCAGAATATCCGGCCATCTCTGTGGCCAAAATGGAGGAAATTGTCAAATCCAAAAGCCAACTCCATTTCTGGTTGATTCATGGAACACAATCAGTTGAAGGTTTCAGTATATAAAAGCCCCTATTCATCATGTTTCAATGCCATAAAATAAATCCACCACAACTTGATTTGAAAGAAGTCAGGGGAGTAATTATTTCCTATTTTACCACTTTGATATTCCCAGATAAATTCATTGTCTTTTCCTATGTAATCTATAAATTATTACATCTTATTTTGATGTGAATAAAACCACTGAAAAAGGAACAATGATTTATGATGTTTATGTATATATAGAACAAATACATGCTTCAGTTTGTTTCCCCCAAAATACTGTATCATGAAAGTATTGACATTTTGTTAGTTTGAATATTAACAGGAAGTTTACCCATTTACAGTGTGTTCCAAAGAGATAGCTGTTAGAAACATGGAATAATATTTAATATTCTGGAAATTTCTTTGCTGTTTTGGTTATTAGCAAAGATGCTAAAAGATTCTGTAAATAATATTTATGCCAAATATTTCATGAACATATAGAACACTTGGTAACTTGTGACCTGTTGGGTTATCAGTTCAGAGATATTTCCATATCTAAATAAAAAAACAAAATGACCAACAGCAAAAAAAAATCAATGTGACTGGAATCAACTTCTGCCGTTGACTGCTCTCCAGCAGCTGTTGTAGGACTAATCTATCTGGCCTTCAGAGGGTTAGGGCAGTATTGGTCTGCTCAATGCCTGTAGCAACCACAATTTGCCAAATTTCAATCCCCACTGGAGTCATGAGTTTTGGATGTCTTGTACATATTAGTCCATTTAAGATACCTTGGTTCAAAAATTGTTGCCTTATGATGTACTGCTTTGCTCAATTAAAAGTTACAGTCATGAGTGTTTAATAGTATATAGATGTTATGAGGGAAAATTTATTATAAGGTAATGATTCTATTGAGGAAAGACCCTGAATGACTGTGTAAAACATTTCAAAATATCCAATTCCTGTATCATATGTAATCAGCAAAAGGTGGAAAACTTCTCAACTCCCTGTGAGAGTTTATAGTTTCTCTTGTTTCAGCTTTAAAAAGTATAATCTACATTGCAATATCAATAGGCCAAAGTTGCTCCATATCCAGCTGTTGTATTAAAAAAAAAAACTACAGGGAAGATGTACAAGTTTTATTAACTTATACAAACATTCCTACCCTGAAATACAGTATATTAGTAAATCTCTAGTAATAGGAAAAAAGGAAATTTATGATTTTTTGTGAAATACTAATTATTTCAACACTATCGGGACCTGGGCAACAATGGTACTTCATATTACCATATTGCCTATTGGGATTTGCAAATTCACATTATGTAGTTTTCATTTAATGTCCATCACTGAGATATCAGTGATCTGAGCATGCCAGAGGGCAAAGTAATCAAATGGTTACAATAAGAAGGATTATTCAATCAACATCACTCATGTAGTCCTTTGCTTCCTCTATTTTGTTTTGGTGAACTAAAGTCTAGGATTTGTTGTGTGGAATAGAATATACCAATAAACAACTGTGAGCCAACATTTCAAAAGAATACCAATAGTACAAAATTCCCTGGCAAAGATTCCAAATCCAAACAACTGGAAAATAAAATCAGTAATTTTTCAATTTGTTGAGGAAACCTTTTTCATGGAGAAAGTAAAATACAATGTGTTCTTTTCTACCCTTGGAGCATTGTTCTTTAAAACACAGAACTAAATTTAAAATAAAACCATGCAAAGTGACATATATTTCCATCAATCTTACAAAACCAAGCACAAATAAGTAGATTCTCGCTGTTCTTTTACTGATAGCCCCAAATGCTTTCTTTCTGATTGCTTTATTTTAATGAGTATGGTAGAACTTCAGTGATTACACACTTATTTGCAGTTGTGAGATTCTGCCACAAAAACATGTTCTTAATTATTTCATTAATTAATTATCTGAATAATTTGGTTTGTTTTGATAAGGACATTTGTACTGCTTGACAATCACAGCCTAAAATCTAAAGCATTTTCAGATTTATATATTTTGTATGCACATTGAAACTTGTATGGCAATGCTGTGTTAAGCATCAAGAGTGAAAACTACTTCCTTGTTAGCAGGAAAACACAAACACAAATGACATTTGCAGGCAGGAAGCATCTCTGAGGTGCCTATAGACAAGGAAAGGATTTTGTTTTTTTGCTTGAAAATGGCCTGGATAAACATGAATTCATTTCTTGTCATGCTACCCTTCCAACGTTTGCACTATTTAGAAAACAACATGTTTTCTCTTTAAACGTGCAATAATTGCAGCCACACTAATTGAAAATTGAACACTTATGTATTTTATAATTCAGAGAGGTAATCTGATTATCGAAACAAAAACACCAGTGACACACATTGTTCTAGATCAGGGCTGGCGGCCTGCAGGCCAGATGTGTCACACACAAACATTGTTTTAAAAAATTACCTTACTGCATTTTGAACATTAGCATACTTGAATAATTCCAGCAAGGGAGACATAGATATTACTTCTTCTCTCTACACGCAGAAAAAAAAATAAGTTAACATTTCCCCCTCTCTTTCATATAGACATGGTGAAAAGTTCTGTGTGAGAAGCTGTGTGTATGTAATGATCTAAGCCATCTTAACATCATCACTGTCTTGCACATAAAAGCATCTGCAGGTGAAATAATCCATAGTGGCAAAGTTACAACCAGGTGCATTTGCTAATACCTATAGACAAAGTTGCATGATCATTGGAGCAGGAGAAAGAGAAGTTCTTAGCTGTGCAGGATCCAAATTGCACACCTGATTACACTGCTAAATTTGATTTGAGCTGTTTTCACTGTTTCCAGACCTTCGCAGATCTTCTTGCATGCATAGGAGATGAGGCAAAATAATAGTGTGAAATCAGAAAGACGTCTTATCCCTTAACTTCGACAAGGGACCATTAAAAATGTAAGGCTGTTTTGTTTCTTTTCCAGCAACTGCTTTCTAATGAAATAGCTTGCTTGCATTCAGGAGCTGGAAGATGCAAGCATTCCTACTAATGGGAAACTAGACTACAAACAAGCTCTAACAATTTTTCTCTTTTTTCAGAAAAACTGGGGTAGAGCCAGCGAAAGGCCTGCTTAACTCTCAGAATGACCTAATATAATCTGCTCAGACAGGTCTGGATTTTATTTTGAACTGTCATAAAAAACTTGTGTGGAAGTACTTTATTTTCCACTAGTTTTTAGTTATAATAACTTCTTCTAAATGAGACTTAAGACTATTGTAAGATAGTCTAATTCTAGTATAATTGTATTCTTTTAATAAACATGAAAAAATAATAAACCAATATACCAAGAGCAAAAAAAGAGAGTCAAGATAGTAATCATCAATGTAATAAAGTCTATACCAAGTGCTTTGCCAAATACTTCTAGTAATGTTGCATGTAATAAGACAGCATGACTCACAGACAAAAGGCATTAATTAATACACAACAAAGACAAATGTTATCAAATCACTCATTTCATTTTATCTTCCACAGAGCAAACAAATGGACTTTCAGGAAGAATATACATCAGAGAAGAATACAATATCCATATCCCATTATTCTTGGTTGAAAGTGTCTAGTTAAAGATGATAGTCTTCAGCTGCTGTACTCAGTTGATACTCAGTGGATGCGTATAATGCTAAATATATCAAGAGTGTGAGAAGGAAGAATTCATCAAATGAGGAGGAAGAAATCACATGGGCATCTTAGAATGGACTCCAAACAGATGTGTCTGTTATGACCCAGGTGGTCATGGCTAGGCAGGTCTCCAGAAAGTTCTCTATTTCTCTTGGGAATGCTTAAACAAATGGCCCTCCACTGACCAATAAGGCTCCATCCTCAGTCCCCCAAACAACAGCCCTAGATTACCCAGCAAGTCCACAAGGCAAAAATCCAGGCATAAGAGAAAGGCAGTTTCGAAGGCAAAATCTTCAGGGCCAGGACAAGACAAACAGTGGGCCATAAAACAAGATGTTGTCCAATACAAAAGCAGTTCTAAAGGCATCGTCTTCAAGGCTATGGCAAGACAAGAACAGTCCTCAAACCAAGGCAAAAACAGTCTTCAAAGCAAGGCAATAGGTCTGAATCAAAACTGGGGGAGTGTAACCCAAAAACAAACATTTGTTCCTGGCAAAAGTCCCTCTTCACAGGCATCTCTTTAAATTCTACTCTCCAGGTGAACCTTGTGAGGAGGGGTGGGGCACCCTCTTCCCAACTAATCAGTTCACCCTGCGCTGACTCTGACTCCTCTCTATTCTCCATGTTTGGGGATCGAGCGGGGGAGGCATTTGCTCGTCTCCAGAGCTTCACCACTCCTCTGCTCTGCTGCCTGCCCTTTCCATCTCTTTTTCCCTTCCTTGGTCAGCCCGCACCCTTTCTTCCTCCCTGCCTACTCTTCTAAGGCCCAAGGAATCTGGCACTGTCTCATCCTCATCCCCAGGTCATTCCTCAAGGATCATTGGAACTGCGCCATCCTCCTCCATTGGCCCACTCTTCCTCCACCTCAGACCCTGGCTCTGACAGGGCTCTGACAGTGTCATAGAAAACAGCAAAATGGACTGCCTGATTTGTCTTCTTTCTCAATAGCAAGAAGGAAAGGGTCGTTGTAAATTTCATTTTCCAGATGCTGATTTTGATATGACAAATATTCTTTTAGGAATCCTACCTTATAGATTAGAGATATTTGAATTTTTGAAATAATAATAAGATTTTACTAAATATTTTACTAAACACATTTTGACTGCAGTTATCCCATCGAAGGGAAAAATATAGCAATCCAAACTTTCTTCCATTTTCAACCTACACTGAGAACCAGCATTGTATGAATGATTTAAAATATAGCATATAGTTTTGGGCACAGTGTTTGGGAACTGAAAAATATGCATTGTCTTCTCTATTTTTGCTGGAAAAGTTACTGAACTCCATTTGATGCTGAAACTGTTTTTTTCAGCTAGTGGAGTTTCCATTTGCTAGATTTCATCACATATTCTGACCAGTGGTGGGATTTAAATTTTTTTAGTACTGGTTCTGTGGGTGTGGTTTGGTTTGGTGGGCGTGGCAGAGGGAGGATACTGTAAAATCTTCAGTCAGAGATGGTATTTGCTGGTTCTCTGAACTACTCAAAATGTCCAATACCAGTTCTTCAGAACTGGTCAGAACCTGATGAATACCACCTCTGATTCTGACATTGAACCTACCCATGATATGCTGGAGCCATATATCAGTAAGGTCCATGAGCAGGGTTAGAGCTTACAGCAAAGCATGCTCATAAACCTGTAATCATATTTAGGTCAGAATTTTCATTTAGGCTCACTTATCACACATATTTGTGCAATTATTTGTGTAGATAAATCCTCAGGTGAAGTCAGACTGAAAATAGAAATAAAGCATCATTCTCCTTTTCTAAAATGTTCCTCACATCCAAATAATATCAACAATGCATTTAACAACATTTTGGAAACAGTAATTTCAAAAACTAAGTTTTTTTTTTTTTTACGGTTTTGAAGACGGTTTTACTCCCGTCTTCAAAATATTTAGAGGATAATATACAGTGGGGCAGGTAAGAACAAATAAAGCAATTCAAGCTTTCTTTTTCTAACTGAATATCCTCTCATAGCTGCATAGAGCATTCTTTTCTTGCAATTTACCTTACATTTTATACGTTATCTAAAGATAAATTATTCAGATTAAAGCAAGAGGTGAGTGCTACCTTTTGTTGGGTTGAGGGCTGTACAGAGCCTTGGTGTTTCCCTTGTAATCTGCCTTCTTCAACTGTAATCTGATTAGATTTTGTAGTTATCCTATCTGCCATTCCTGAACCACTTTCATTCTATATGCCTACTCCGAAGGTATTGGCTGAACTTGAAGATAATTAATTAGTCCATTATAATTGGCCTGTCTAGGCCCAAGAGATAACTATGAAAATCTTTAGTTTTCTTTTTTTCAGAAGGATGCAAAAGTGTGTTTGCTTCAGTGTCTTTAATTGTAATGGTCAAGTTTTTAAAGGTAATATACCTATTCTAAAACAGCTTGTATTTTAAAGGCCAAACAAAAATCCAAGTGATTGTTCATCATGTTATAAACACTTTTGCCCTTCCCATCCTGTTATTCCTGTTCTTTGATGTGCCATTTCTCCTGCACTTAAGCCTAGTGCACATTATCTTGTATCACTTGATTTATATGCATTTTATAATCAACACTAGCTCATTGTTACACTGTAAGTTTTACTTAATTACCACATGAGGCAATAACCTGCATGACCTGCTCAAAACATCTCTTGAGCAGTTATTTAGTTCAGTTCATAATTTTGGTTGCCAGCTATTAAATATAGAGCATTCAATATTGGAAAACACCCAATTCATACTTAGTGTAATATCCATTGATGTTCCCATACATGTCCAGCAAATCGTCATTTGTCAATCAGCTAAATGTATATATTTATAATCAGGTAGCTACAGTCAAAAAAATAAATATTTTGAAATCCTTTCTAGGGGTACTCCAAACTTTATGAAATAATGGCCAGAAATAGTTACCATTTGAAAAGAAATAAATATATCTATACTTGTTCATATAAGATGGGGAAGCTCTGTAAAGGGAAGTGTAGTTGTAGTCTACAATTTGAGATAAGCCATAATGTAGATCTATAAAATCAGTTCTGAGAAAAAAAAGGACTTAAGTAATTCATAGCTTAAACCCAAAGCTAAGTATAAAGAACACGCTGTCCTGTTGTATAACAGAAAGTACTGTGAGGTCTATAAACTATCTAATTATTGCTTTCAAACCATATAAGGAGGGGAGCAGCCATAAGAGGCCTGGCTAAAGAGATACTGAAGAAAAAAAATCTATGTTTAAAATAAAATTAGCTGGAAAATATAAAATACTCAAAGAATCCACAAATCCATTGGATAAAACATAAAGAATAGAAATGTGGTCACAGAATTTTACAATGCATAACTAATGAGTTTTCCTCAATGAGAACTAAGTGATCATCTATACATTATATGTTTCTAAGTAAGCATGACATCTGCCTACATTATTTTTTATTTTCAATTATTGTAATAAAGTTCCTGATGAAAACTAGGCAGTGTGTTTCCTTTTTTCTTATCTGTTCATCTGTTATAGCTGCTATATAATATTCTTCTTCAGAACAGTAATGTTTGAGTCACTTCAATAGATAACAAGGAGTTATACTATATGCTGTACATACAGAAGCATCTGGCCTTGAAGCAAAGGGTCTTATCAGTGCCTCCCTCCTTCCCCCATTGCCCTCTTTAAGATTTGACACCACACACACACACACACACACACACACACACACACACAAATATATGGGTCTAATACCACAATATATTTTGTTGTATATTTTTCCTTCTCTTCAAAGATGGAAGAGGACATGAAGGGTAGTGGATTTGGTTTTCTTGCAGCTAGATTTTATCTCTTCTTGAGATCAGTGATGATGAGTTGATGGATATTATACAGATGGAAAGTGTTGTTCTCTAGAATGCAGGGAATAGTGTAATAATTTCAAGATACAGAAAGAAAGAGTCTGATTAAATGTTAGGAAAAATAGTGGTTAGAGCAATTTGATGTTTGAATCAATTATTGGAAAAAAATGGTGCACATGTCTTCATTGTTTTTTTAATTGTTTCAATTGGATAGCTATTTAAAAAGGTATAGAGGGGCCCCTGAAACTAGGATTTCATAATCCTATTACTAGTTACAAGTTTTCTGATAAATTCCTTTCTCCCTTTCAACGACAGACAACTCTAAGCAGTCCACTTATTTGATAAAAACCTCAAACACACACATACATATATATTATGGACATTAATTACATTAACAAATACTCCAGCACCAGAGGAAATAGTATCACTCCCTTTCTATCCTCAAGGCTACTAGAACATGAAAGCTGAATGAGATCAGGAATTATTTAAATTACAGTTGCCCATTTTTCATCCAACACTCTAACTGCTATATTCCAGCTGACTTATAGTGTGCATATGACTTGGATCTGGATCTGCCTTTTAACAGGCCTCTAAACATCTATTCCATTTTCCAATTTTGAAAAAGTGGCCTGTTTTGTTTTCTTTAACTGGGAGCTGTTGTAAAAGCATTCAAAACAATTTCAAAAGCAGTTTTGCCTCTCTCAGCTAGGATTCAGAGAGCTTATTTTCCACTGCTAAAAACACCAATGAATAGAAAGATTTAAAATACAAATTGGAACAGTAGTTTCTTGCAGACACTAATGCATGGATTTCATCACATTGCTTATTTTAATGCAGTGTTTTTCAACCTTGGCAATCCTAGGATGTATGGACTCCAGCTCCCAGCATTCCCCAGCCAGGCTGAAGAATGCTGGGAGTTGAAGTATACACAATCCAGAATTACGAAGGTGGAGAAACACTGCTTTAATGGCACAATTCCTGATCTAGGAAATAAGGGTAAAATAATCTTATGGACATAAAAACTCTGTCATAAACAGAATAGTTTAAATTAGCTGTTTTAGCAACATAATCTTATATTGTACTTTAAAAAATGCTTGATTTGGAAGTTAGTTCTCTTGAAGTCAATGGATTGCAAAAAATATGATGAGGATTGGATGTAATGCATGCAGTTGTTTTAAAGCTTCACTTACCTCTTCTTGAATTTACATCCTAAAATCCCAGGAAAAATGTTTATATTATTAATATCTTAAGAAAATATAAAAATTAAATTTCATAAATTTCATCCAACAGCATTAAGTTATAGCAATGTAGTCATGTGTAATATGCAATAACAAAATTAATTAGGCAGATAGAAACATGTGAGAAAGCTTGAAGAAACATTTAAAACTTGCTTAGGTATGAAATATATGAGTTTCTATAACTAAACTTCTTTACTTATGAGATTTTATCATTCAGTAGCAAGTCATATGATGGAATCAGTATATGAGGTGCTGAAATGTGTGTTAAAATAAACTGCTCTGAATGTGAAAACAAATTAGCTGTTTTAATAAGTGCTGTTTCTCTCTATCTTCTTTTGTTTGTACATGTGTGGATTAACTTCTATTATTTAAAGCCAAAGGAAGAGTCTTGTTGAACAGCACCTTGATTTCTATTTATTTATTTCCGGGGTGGGATCCAACAGGGTTAACTATTGGTTCCGTGATTTATGAGGTTCGGTGATTTACGATGTGCTTCCCTGCACGCTGCCCGCATGCCTGTAAATCGTCATCAGCATGCTGTGTGCAGAGATGCAGCCTTTGAAACAGCCCTCTTTTCCTGCTTTTTTAACTGCAGCTGTGCCTCGTTCGGCAGCTGAAGTTGAAAAATCAGGAAATAAAGATCAGGTAAGAGCCCGGTGGGCGGATGGGCAAAAACATCAGCAGACATAGAACCGGTTCTATGTCTGCTGCTCTTCAGAGCTATCGGTTCTACAGAGGTGGACAGAACTGGTAGAAACCCACCCCTGTTTATTCTCCTAAGGTGCTTTCAATGGGTTAAAATCAACTTTTCTTCTGTGTGTGAAAATCAGGGTGGTGGTCATGGTCATAGAATAAGTAAATCAGCTACAGATAATTTTGGGGAATGTGTCAGTTCCACATATCATTTTGGATTCTTCTAAACTGTGAGCAATACTGTTGTATCTGAAGCCCTTGTAAGAAAACCCCACATCACTAAGTGTTGACATGTAAATACCCTAGTAATGAAAATATTTTCATTATTGATTCTCTGTCCTGCTTAATCTTATTTTCCCTTTCTTGAAAAATAATCTTCTGTTTGGGTTCAGTCAATGAAACTATAGACCAGGTGTCTCCAACCATGGCAACTTTAAGCCTGGCTGACGTCAACTCCCAGAATTCCCTGGCCAGTGCTTGCTGGGAAATTCTGGGAGTTGATGTCCGTCAGGCTTAAAGTTGCCAAGGTTGGAGACCTATGCTATAAACCATAACCATAGTTAGAAGAATCAACAGCTGATTTTCTTTTTTAGAGAATCAATAAATAACATAGCTTGGAAAGCAAAGAGTGTTTAATATATAATCATCACTAGAGAATCTCAATATAACATAGATTTAAAAGCAAATATTTAGAGACAAGCCTGTTTCAAAATTATACTAGGGCCATTTACAAGTATCCCCAAGAATACTTAAAATGTTGATGTATAAATAATATAAAGAATATGAAGCTTCAAAGCTTTCTCTTAATAGCTCAGTGATTAAAATCCATGCCATTATCCCAAATAATTCTGGAAGCAATAGTGAAACTTTGATAGCTGTGAAATGCAGAGCACTAATGTTAAGTTAGGCGATTCTTTCCAATAGGAAGCAAGACAACAAAAATGTTTTTCCCCCAGGTATTATTTGTTTCATTCTCTTGTGCTACCAACTCCTGACAAGAGATCTAGGATAAGATCCTTTTCACCAAATTCCTCTTGTTAATTATCTGTTTCTACACACAAACTAGCATGTCTGCAGATTTCATGTACATTCACTCATGCATGTACGTGGATATGCCCCATGGAGGCAGAAGTAGACATTTAGAATAGAATAACAGAGTTGGAAGGGACCTTGGAGCTCTTCTAGTCAACTCCCTGCTTAGGCAGGAAACCCTACACCACTTCAGACAAATGGTTATCCAATATCTTCTTAAAAACTTCCAGTGTTGGAACATTTACAACTTATTCAGCACTTACAATTTATTCATTCACTGTCAAATTTATATGGCTATCCATTTCACACAAAGTGACTCTGGGAAGAGTACAATAACACCAACAATTAATACATTCTACTTAACAATAATTAATAGTTTAACAATAATTAACAATAATTAATAGCACTTAACAATAATTAATAGCAATAGCAATAGCACTTAGATTTATATACTACTTCATAGAGCTTTATAGTCCTCTCTAAGCGGTTTACAGAGTCAGCATATTGCCCCCAACAATTTTGGGTCCTCATTTTACCCACCTCGGAAGGATGGAGGGCTGAGTCAACCGTGAGCCTGGTGGGATTTGAACTGCCAAATTGCAGGCAGCCAATAGTCAGCAGAAGTAGCCTGCAGTACTGCACTCTAACCACTCACACACTGAGGCTCAATAACAATATGAACAAAATTAATGCTAACAATGTCAACAACATTAATAAACGAAGTCTTAATGAAAGCAAGGCATAATATTTCTGGTTTCCACAAGCATTGAACAGCATTACTTCTTGATTGCTCATAATAACAATCACCATGTTTATCTCTGATTATATATAACTACTTTTGTAGATTTGAGAGCTCATGCCTTTGAATATAGGTTTATTGCATCGCATCTGTAATTCTTCCTCAGCCAAAAAGATGCATTAATTCACTGCAACTTTGCAGTCAAGCTGATGAAATCAGTTGATTGGTCATTTGGCCAGCATCTCTACTTTACTCAATATAGAACTTTTTTTCTTAAATGTTATTTAACCTGAATAATCAAACAAATATTCTGAAATGTTTGTTTGTATTATTTCCTTTGATTTAATTTGATTTACAAATGTTTACTTATAGTTAAATATTGGATACATAAGATATGTATAAATGGTTTGCACTTTTTTGCCAGTTTTTACTGTTTTATGGCAATCCTTTATTATAGTGCTGTGAAATGTAGTACATTATATTGTTTCAATATAATGGTATTTGTATTATATTAAAGATTATTAATAGTTAAATAATTAAAAGATTATTCCTTGTAAAATAAATTATATAAATATTAAATCAATATTAATTATGATTTAAAATGGCAATGACTACAGATTATTTCATTTTTTTCATACGCACATACACAAAAAAATGGATACAGGTTGAATCAAACTGTACAGTAAATGTTTTAGTCTTAAGCTAGTTAGTATTAAGATATATTCATATTGTTATTTAATACTGCTTGTAGATGTTGAAAAAAGAAAAACAAAACAGTTCTGATAATGATTAAAATGCAAAAAGAAAAAAGAAAGAGAAGAATGAAAAAAGAAAAGGTTATGTAATTTCTCTTTTTCTGTTTTGTTTACTTTGTTATTTTTTTAATGTTCCCTTCTTGTGTAATTTTTGTAAAGCTTGTTAAAATAAATGAATTAATATTTCATTTCAAATCATTTATTACATTTGATAATCATATATAGATACAATTTGGTAACAATATTAGAAACAAAGGAGGGATGGGCTAAATGTATTTTTTAAAAGGTTTGGGGTAAGCTATAAATATTGTAACTAATTAACTAATTACAATTTTCAGTACTGAGTTGGAGTGGATTGCATTCTCAGAAAAACTGTTGTATGTTGTTCCTAAAAAGCTACATATAAATTCCCAATATATCAAATCTGAATTATTCTGTACTGAAGTGACATTTCAAGTGAAATAATGTAATTGTTCTTCACTTAAAACAGTTTCATTCTGAAGAGAATGGATTTACTTCTGTAAGTGTGTTTCTAATTTATGTTTGAAAAGAAGTCAATTGTGCCATATATGCAGTAACTTAAAACCAAAATGAAAGGATTAATATTAGAACTTTGCAGAATGGTTTGAATTAAATTCAGGTAGTGGGCAAGAGAGCTGCATCTTTGGGGTCAAACGTAAGAATAAAGGAAAAAAAGTCTTATCTATACAGTATATAGGAAAACAACAATTAAAGTACTAATAATTTCTACAAAAGTCATAATTTATCTGGTAAAACTTAATTTTGATCATAAGAAAAATAAGGCACTGAATTATGATTTTAAAATGATGAAATTTCAACTTTTTCTTGAAAACCTATTATGTTATGTTATGTTGTTATGTTATGTTTAATATTATATTATATTATATTATATTATATTATATTATATTATATTATATTATATTATATTATATTATATTATATTATATTATATTATATTATATTATATTATATTATATTATATTATATTATATTATATTATATTATATTATATTATTATATTATATTTATTATATTATATATATATTATATTATATTATATTATATTATATTATATTATATTTATTATATTATATTATATTATATTATATTATATTATATTATATTATATTATATTATATTATATTATATTATATTATATTATATTATATTATATTATATTATATTATATTATTATATTATATTTATTATATTATATATATATTATATTATATTATATTATATTATATTATATTATATTATATTATATTTATTATATTATATTATATTATATTATATTACATTACATTACATTACATTACATTACATTACATTACATTACATTACATTACATTATATTATATTATATTATATTATATTATATTATATTTATTATATTATATTATATTGAGAAGCCCCTGTTCTTATAATGTCAATAAATCACATTGCCCTATCAATAGAATGGAATATATATTCCAGTTATTCTGCAAGAAAATATTGATGTTCATATCAGTGCAAATAATACTTTAACATTTTAATCCATATTCTCACAGTTATTTATGACAAGAAATGTAGATTGATCTGGCAGCTCTCATGATAGAGAGAGAACTTCAGTTTCTCATATAATGGTTAGAAAAACAATCCTGTAATTTCAGAACCTGGCACTATTTTTATTTACAGTTATATGCTTGCTAAATAATAGTAGAGTAAGACTGTTTAAATTTGCCCATTAAAATAAGACTGAGAAACTAGTCTAGAGGATATCAACTGTTTTGCTCTAGAAGCCATATTTTGCCTTGAGTTATTTGTAAAAATAACAAGGTGGGATACAAACAGACAAAGTTGAAGGCAGCTGTGAGCAAGGCAAGGGATATCATCAGATTAGACAGATTTGAGAAGGTGGGATTTGGAATTTCTGGTTTTGTATTTTGTATTATGTAAAATATATGGGTTTAGCCCCTCCAAAAGTTTAAGAGATTTATTTTAAGCCTTAAAAGAATATCTCCCTCCAAACTATATCTATTCCAATTTTGGATGATGTTGTTCTGAAGCAGAGTTGGAATTCAGCAGATTCTGACCAGTTCTAGAGAAGCGATAGCAGAAATTTGAGTAGTTCAGAGAACCAGAAAACACCACCTCAGACTGGAGATTTTACAGTATCCTTCCCCATGCCATGCCCATCAAGCCACACCCACAGAACCGGTAATAATTTTTTTTTGAATCCCGCCACTGTTCTGAAGCCATAAAATAGACCACAGGTTGTCTCCTCTTGCCCTAAGACTTCACATACCTTTTGGCATCATTCCAACAGCTTTGCAAGCAATCACTTCAGCTACCTATCAAGAGTAAGCATCCTTTTCTCTGGCAGCCTGCTGGTAGAAGAACTAGGGAGAAATGAGGTATATCTTTGTTTGCCACCTACCTAGTACTTAATCATCAGGTCTATGTAATATTAGTTCATACCTAAACAATAACAAAAAAGAATTTTCAACCATTTGATTTAAACATTTGTAAGCATTCAGACTTCTTATTTGCAGCTCGGGAATTCTATAGTTTGGATTCCAATAACACACTTAATTTGGTTAGAGTGTGAACTCATATTCTGAATTTGTGCATTGGATTGGACTGTAGGGTTACCAAACTTGCAACAAGAGACACACAATTCAGCTCTATGTATTGTATGGATGCCACAAGTGCCCTAGTTAAATATATTATATGAATCCAGCTAGTCTATCTTAATTGTAGCTTAGTTAATTTGATTTAAATGTCTCAACCTGTCATTTGAAACATAATTACAGTATAAATAGAATCAAAAGTGTCTTTAGATTCATTATGGAAAAAGTAGCAAAAAGTAAATAAAGAACTGTTATAATATTAAATGACTCCACAATAGTTCTCAAATTTCTGCCCCAGTTCATATCTTTTAAATACTCCCTTATGTTCTGATAAAGCCCTTATTCAACCAATGGACTACTGAGTGTGAAGTTTGTTCAAAATATTAGTATCCTATCAATAACAATATTATTTTGCCTAAACCCCATGATAACTGAAACTTAAGATCAATGAAATTATCTATGCATTTCGCAGAACAGAGCTACTTCATAGATTATTTTTCAGAAATATCATTTATCTTTTTAACAATTTGCAGTTCCACACAATTAATAAATTAAATTGTTGAATTAATTATGGTTTGGCTGCTGCTGCTAACTGGCTTCTTGGGTATAACCTTATACCATGTTATAGTTATTTGAAGCGTGGAAATAGGCACAAGGGAATAACAGCAGAAAAAAGCCTGCCAAAACTGCTATTATTTGGCTCTCTATCACCTACATGCATCCACTGGATAACTTTACTGTTATGTGGACAAATTTACCACATTACCCAAGAGTGACAATAGGTCAAGAGCTTTGGGAGTAACACAATGACAGCTAGACGCAAGACTCAAATGCTGACCGCAGCATTGATGGCATCTAAAATAAACTGTGACACAGTGTTTATAAAAGCATTTCAGGAATGATAGGAAATGATGTCATAAAAGATAGGAAGTTGAGCAAAGTGTATATCAAGACAGAAGAAGAACAAAGCTGTAGGATTCCTGTATCTGTAGGTATTTGAGAGGTTTATGTCTCTGAAATGTTTCAGAATTTTAGAAAACACTCACATTGAAGTAGAAACTTATCATGAACAGTGCAATAAACCACAGAGTTGAACATGGAAGTATAATACCGGAAAATCAGTGTGGCACAGAGGTATGCCTCTTGGGTACCTCTTTTGTTACTTGCCTAGCACTGTGTTCCCCACAATTTTATTTCAGTATATGTTTTTACTGCCACCTTCCTTATGGTTTTACTATCTATCTATCTATCTATCTATCTATCTATCTATCTATCTATCTATCTATCTATCTATCTATCTATCTATCATCTACCTATCTATCATCTATCTATCTATCTGCAGGATAATTAATTTCTTTAGGAAAATGGAGTGTTGTCTAATGATAATCTCAGCACCGGGTTTGGGATATTTGCAGGATATAGTTAAAAACATGGCAGCTATGACCTTTGTGGCACCATCTTAAGGTTTCTTTAAAAAAGAAAGGTCACTGTCCTATGCAACAACAATAACAGTATTGTCACAAGTAACAATAGTGACCACTAATCTGAGTGCCCAAATGTTAGAGATCTGATAGCCCTGGCTTATGTCTCTGAGGCACAGCAGACTACAATATTATGTTCCAAAAGTAGTGACGACATCTGGATAACCCTAATTAAAAGGTTATTTAGAGGGAACATTGTCAGGATGGGATTTCTACTGCTTCAGAGCAGCTTGCAGAACTCAGGGCTTTGCAGAAAGTAATAACCTGATGAAGCCTTTAAATGACAGGCCAGAGCAACACACCAAAATGAAATGAAAACTAAGTATGATTAATTAAATCAAACTGAAGAGTAAGCACGGTTACTCTCTCTCAATATTTAATATTTTTCCTTTCTGTCATACTAGCACATTATAGTTTGGCAGCTGCTTTTAGAAGGGCTTTAGGGACTTCATCCAAGATTGAGGAATGAGAGGAAATTGCAGATTTTATATCCCTAATTTTTTAGGAAGACAGGTAGAGAACTGATAGGATCACAAGAAACAGGGCTGAAAAGTATTATCTTGCAGCCACCTTGTGTGGCAAGGAAATAGAAAACTCCATAATGCTATGGGTACCTCTAGTAGATTAAAGCTGACCTGGGCATGAAACTTTTGCTTACTATTTAATTATTTAAATAAAAATAACCAATTATTTAAGAATTTATAGATGAGTGTTATTTTTAAAATATGTTAAATATTAAATTATCACAATTAATCATTTACTTATAGGTGATGCTATTTATTATTTATTTATACGTTATTTCCAGTTCTTTTTCTCCACTTTTCTGTTTCAGTTTTATTCCGGGTTATTGTAACTATTCAGTCAGTTATTTTGATTTTCCAGAGAGATTGGGTTAGGTTTAGGGTTAGGCTTTTAAAAAACGTTTTTTTCATGCTGATTATGAGAAATGATTAATATTAACCAAACTATTAAAAGTCAGGCTTAATTATTGATACAATCAGTCCATCATGTGTCCATTTTAATGCAGATTAACTGATTTTTTTAAGCATTTCCAGACAAAATCTGCCAAGCTGCACTGTTAAAAGTTCTTGACAGTATCTTGTAATCAGAGAAGCTAGACCTTGAATTCATTTTCTTATAGATCTTATGTAATACAGTTTTTAATTGTTTTGAAAAAATAATGGTGTGGTAGCTTGGTGGTGAAGACACTCGCCTTCCACTCAGAGTTCAATCCTAAATAGTGGCAGATGTTTCTCTCCTAAGGCGCAAAGAAAAAAAAATGCTGAGAACTCCACATGGCATCGGGAAGGGCATTCGGCTAGTAAATGCTCAGCTACATCCAGATGCCCTAAATCAGGGGTGTCCAACCTTGGCAACTTTAAGACTTGTGGACTTCAACTCCCAGAATTCCTCAGCCAGCAAAGCTCAGCCAGGAATTCTGGGAGTTGAAGTCCACAAGTCTTAAAGTTGCCAAGGTTGGACACCCCTGCCCTAAATCTTTCCCCAAATTAAGGGATTACATAAATTCATTTTTGGATAAATGCTTTAAGTGGAATAAATTTGGAGAAATGTTTTTTTTTAATTGTATAGAAACTAGTATGCAGGTATATTTTACCATGAATATCTAAGAATTAATGCCTGGGAGAACGTTTAATGATTCAAGGGAGTAATCTGTCTAAATGGGAAGCTATATTATGATGTTAAAGAGGCCAAGCTGTGATCTCCTATGAATACCAGCCTTCCTGGTGCATTGTTCAGAGAACTGGCTTTTTATTTTGTCTCTGGGTTACATCATGAGACAGCAAAAACTTTGCAGCTTTGAAACAGAGTGTGCACATTTTTATGCTATGTAGTGAGCTATAATTCCCTCTTTTTTTATTCCCCATAAAGCATGCTTAAAGTTTTCAAACTTATTATCTTTCCTCCAGAGTGCTTCTCTAGACTGCCAGACTCCCCTTTCAATTGCTTTTCTAATTGTGAAAGAGTTCAATGTTTTATTAGTATTTATATCTTATTATGTTTTAAAGCAGTGTTTTTTCAAACTTGGCAACTTTTAAGATGTATGGACTTCAACTCCCAGAATTGACTTCAGTCCCAGCAGTGGAAAACACTGTTTTAAAGGGGGGGGATGTTCCAAGAAAAGAGGGAGGTGCCCCTGAAGGTTGATAAAAATCACAATCATCCAGTCCATAGTATTGCTGGAGAAAGAAGAAGACGACAAAAGGATAACTCTTCAGTACAGGATACATATGGCAGCTTTTCCAAGGCTGCTACCCTAAGCAAGCAGTTTTTGGTTGACCCCACTAGCCAGATTCCCAACTTTGAATTCCAAAACAAAAAACAAAAAAAAAACTATTGAATCTAGAATATGAAATACAATATTCAGCTGCTATTCTGCCATCTAATTTGGGGAGAATGTTTATAGTTTTCAGCATCCCTAGACAACAAACTTGATTGACCATTTGTAAGTTAACTATGCAGATAAGTGGAGAGGAAGTATTTTCTGCAGAATAGAATTGCTTTTATTTAAATCCAAGTTTTCCCCTGTACCTGTTATTATTTTCCATTAAAAATGGTAATTTGCTTTCAAGTACTGAAGTACATATAGTTTACATTTCTTTTCTTATGGAAGTTGTACAATAAATTGCCTTGTTTGGAAGTTATGTGTGTAAATATAAATATCATCAATGTTGTGGACAATAGAGTTTATTTTTATTTATTTTTGGTTGTCAATTGCTTACAAGATAATAGGTATTACCTTGTAAGCAATTGACAAACCAAACCAAATAAAAATAAATAATGTAATTGGTGCAAAATCAAAAGTAGGGTTGATAGAACTGTGCACTTCTTTCTGTAGCCTGAGCTACAAATTCTATGGCAACAGTGTAAATACACCATATCCTTACTGTTTTTGCATAATATTTACATATTCTGAAAGTTTATTTGTTAATAATATTTTATTGCTACCTATCTCAACAAAAGTGACTCTGGGTAGTGCAAAATAATTTTATGAAAACCACAAATATAAAAATCATATGTATAAAGAATGTAAAAAATCTATTACTGTTTTATACTATAACATATAAAACAAATGTACAAACTCTTAGGATAAAAACGGTCACCTCAACAGCAAAGCATTTGAGCATATCTATGATTTTTCTGGGACATAACCAGGTCTTGAGGAACTTCCAGAATGTAACAAGGGATGGAACTAATTATAGGGGAAGTATGTTCCATATAGTAGGCACCACAACAGAGAAGGCAGATCTCCACCAATTTTAGATTTTTAGCTGATGGTAGCTGCAGTATCCTTCTCTGTATTGAAATAACCATGGAGAAGTCATCCCTCAGATAGGCCAATTCCCTGCCATGAAGGCCTTTAAATGTTAAAACCAGCATCTTGAATTGAACTTGGGGAAAAAGAATACAAACTGGTAACCAATATAGCTCACAAAGTAGAGTTGTAACAAGCTGTAGTGTTTGTTGCTGTATTTTTAGAAGTTGGATTATGTATACATCTGATATAATATCCTGCTGTAGCATATAATACTTGGATATTGCTTTAGTAACTGGATCACATAAAATTTGCAATGAAGAACAACTTTTTTTGAAACACCAATGAATCCAGTGTAAAATCTCACTGAATGTGGCAGGTTATGATTATATTTATTTTCTTTTTAAAGGAGCAATCTGAATCTGTCAAAGTTTTGGAGAGAGGTTACAGGTTGAAGACAAGGCAGGAAATAAAAGGTAATATAATTCTACCCAATTGACTTCATGTTGTAGTTTTCGGTGTTGATCTTGGTTGTGCAAATATTAAAAAAATGCAGTAGGTACTACTGTGATGTTGTTAGCATAAAAAGTGGCACAAAATTTTAACCTACATTCCAATTATCCCTATTTTTTAGCTCTTAGTGTATTAGTTTGTCAATTGCTTTGCTTTGGGACCCTGGCTTTCTGCAATTTTGAAAGATGATCATTTTAGAAACTCATAATTAGACTTATAAAGTAAGACAAAAATCTTAGTTAATTTCATCCCATCTACTGCCAGTACAGAAAATTAACTGCTACAGCAGTCTTCCCCAGCACAGGCATCCTTTAAATGGACATTCTTTAGAATTCCCCAATCAACATAATATTTTGGAGAATGTTATGAGCCAAACTCTATAACCTGGAAGCACACATTCTGCAATGCTGTAACAAATCTAGGACTGGAACAACTAGTAACCAACAACACTAGACTTAAAAACTGCCTCGATCTCATCTTCTGCAATAGTTTGAACTCAATTTACGGAATACAAATTAAAGAACCCTTTTCCAACAGTGACTACAACATGATTGACTTTTGTCTCAACATATGTCCACACAAAAATCATCACAACGACGTGATCCTCAATTATAACTTCAAAAAAGGCAACTATGATCTTATAGACAACGATCTCTCATCCCTTGATTGGCAATTTCTATTCACTGGATGCAATACCGTTGAAGACCATTACAACATATTTTTACTTAAAGTCAAAAGACGATTGACAAATCAAATAAAAAAAAAAATTGGCAAATCCTGATAAGTGATTCACTTTCAGTTTTGACTTGCAGACTTCTATTGAAGGAGAAATTGTTGTCCTCTAAGGTAGCCTAGATCACTGTGAGAAAATCTGTACCATCAATAAGTTCTTCCTAATGTTTAATCATCTCTTACTTTATCCCTAGACCTGTCTTTTGAAGCAAAGTGAACAACATGATGTTATGTCCCTCCATTATTAGATATTTGCAAATATCTAAAAGTATCATTTCTATCAATGTCACCTCAAGAAAACTCTAACTGTCACCTTATGTTTCTTATCTTGGATAACAAGGGCATCTGAAGAGAAGCCCTATAATATGATTTCCATATGTATATAAATAGACAGGAAGCAGAAATTATTTCAGCCTAAGATGTAAGCTTTGAAATTCAGCTGCCACATTTTTTTAAAAAGAGAGTTGGAGGAGTTGAAAAGTTCAAGGTTATTCTGTATGTCGTATTAAGAAATTCCTGTTAGGGATAACATTGGTTACCTAACTTAGTTTGGGTAAAATAATATATAAACTATGTTAGTGAGTTTAAGTGTTTGTATCACTTTAAACTGTAAACCAAGTATTTTGGGTGCGGTTGTAAAATCACCATAAGAGGGAGCAAGAGAGCTCACTGTCCCCTGGCTTATACTGCATTGCTGACAATGATGAATTGATGGTGATAACTGCGTGTTTGCTGAGAGAAGAAAAGGGGTTTGATTTTTCTTCATATCTCTGACTGCAAAAGAGATATATCACTGGACTGATATTGTAAGTTTAATGAACTCTTTTTCGACACTGGACTTTGCAAACTGATTAACCCCTGGATGGACTGAACTTAGTGTATGAAATATGGACCGTTTGACTATGCTATAACTCTTGCTGGAATAAAAACTATTTAACTTGCACAGTGTATCTGTCTTACTGAGTGTAAGCTACTACAACGTTTTTATCTCACATATCTGCCTGTCTGCTAGACTGCCGTTGCACGTTCTGCTAGGGTGTATATCCCTAACACTGGTTATGGGCCCAGGTGCACAGTCAGACTAACCAGGATATAACAGGCTTATTTAAAGTGAGAGTTTGTGTAGTTACACAATACTGTAAACAGACAGCTGTGTTTTATTAATTATAGTTTAATATCCAGATAAAGATGGCACAAGTCAATTTACAAAGTTTGTCTCTAATATCCAAACTGGATGGAACAAACTATGTTTCATGGTCTATGAAATGTAGCCTACTTCTATGAAGAGAAGGTTTGTGGAGTATAATACAAAACCCACCAGAGGTAGATGCATGGGATCCGGAGGATGAGGATGATGCCCAGAAAATACAAGAATATAAATTGAAGAATGAGCAAGCTCTCTGTATAATAGGACTGACACTCTCTGACCAACAGCTTGTACATATTTGTGGAGAAGAAACAGCTGCGAAATGTTGGGAGAATTTAAAGAAGATTTATGTTCGAGACAGTGTAGGAGCACATATAAATCTTACACGGAAACTGTTTAGAACACATCTTCAAAAGAATGGAGACATGCTGAATCATATAAACTCAATGAAGAGGATTTTTCAAGAACTGCATGAAAAAGAACTTATCTTCACTGAATTACACCAAGTTTATATCATTTTGTCTTCGTTAGATGAAAGCTACGATGACTACGTAACTTCACTTGAAGTTCTGCCAAAAGATAACCTTACATTAACTGACATTACTGGCAGATTAATTGAAGAAGCCAGGAGAAGGCTTGAAAGGGATCAACTCAGAAGGGAACAACCACAATGTGAAGAAGAGAAAATATCTTCGTCAGCGTATACAATTAGAAAATGTTTTAATTGTGGAGGAAAAGGACGTTTGGCTAGATTCTGCAAGAAAGCAAAAAGCCAAAAAGCCAGCCAGAATGCTAAAATGCATCAAAGGGATAAGAAATGCATAGAGTTAGCCATGTATAGCAACGAAACTGTGAATAGTAATTTATGGGGGGTAGATAGTGGAGCATCACATTGCATAACGAAAGATAAGAAAAGATTTGTTAAGATGTCCACGAGTTCACAGCAGATATCATTAGCTAATGGCTGGAAACTTAAGGCTAAAGGTGAAGGTATAGCATATTGTTCTTGCATAAAAGAAAATGTAAAAATGTTATATGTACCACAGCTTAAGTTTAATTTGCTTTCGGTTAGAGTTTTGGTTAAACTAGGTTATGTAATTACCTTTAGGGGAGACAATTGCATAATTGAAAAAGAAGGTAAAAAAGTGACTGCAACTTTAAGAGGTGAATTGTATGTGTTAAATGATAATTTAGAGGTAGCTAACACAGTTTATAATAATGTTAAACCTCATGATGAGTGCATACATTTGTTACACAGACGTTTAGGGCATATAAATTTTAAAATACTTAAACAAACCGTAGAACTATCTAAGGGTATAAAACTGAAACCTTGCAGTAAGTATTTGCACTGCAATTCTTGTAGTCAAGAGAAAAGCAAGGTGATACCAGCAAATAGAGTTAATGGATTTAAAACAAAGGAGCCTCTAGAGGTAGTATTTGCTGATATTATAGGTCCTAAAAAACCAAGTGTGGGAGGTGCTCGTTACATACTAAGTATAATGGACCATTATACCAGATATGGTTTCTGTTATCTAATGAAAAGCAAAACGGAAACATATCAAAATTTCTTTAATTGGCTTAAATTCGCAGAAAGAAAAACTAAAAGGAAATTAGTAACTCTTATCACTGATAATGGTACGGAATTTATAAACAATAAATTCCAAAATAAACTGAAGATGGCAGGTGTTGAACATAAAAAGTCTGCACCATATAGGCCACAACATAATGCCTTTATTGAGAGACGAGGCCAAACATTACAAGCAATGGCTCAAACTATGTTGTCAGATTCAGGATTACCTGAAACTTTGTGGGGAGAAGCAATAATGTGTGGTAATCATATATTGAATAATGTTGTTAATTCAACAACTGGTGAATTACCATTCACACGGTGGCATGGCAGAAAACCTGACCTAAGCTACATACACACATTTGGAGCACCAGCATGGGTGCATATACCTACACAACTGAGAAAGAAAGGGCAACATAGGGCTAAAAAGTTATTTTTTGTAGGTTATGAATCTAATCACAAATCATACAGATTCTGGGAAAAGGGTACATCTAGAGTTTACTGTAGCGCTAGTGCACAATTCCTGGAACATGTAGGATGGGAAAAACTGGAACAAGATTTAAGTAAGGAAGTAATTATAGAACCCTACAAAAGACAAAAAGAAAAAATCAGTAATAAGAAGAGTACAATTAAAGAGGAAGTAAAAGAAGAGCATATAGGACCAGAACAGGAAGAAATACCAGAACAGGAAGAAATAGATAATCAGGAACAGGTAGAACATGAAAGTCCACCTGTAAGCCCTGTTATACCTAGACGTTCTACATGTGTAACCAGACCACCTGTTAGGTATCAAGCAAGTGTAGTTTGCCAAGTTAGTAAAGTTCCAACTACTGTTGAAGAACGTAGGATGTATCCTGCAAAGGATCAGGAGAATTGGCAAAAGGCAATGGAAAAGGAGTTAAATTCATTAAAGGAAATGAAAGTTTATGAAAATGCCAAATTACCTCCAGGTGAAAAGTCCATTGGCTGCAAATGGATATTTAAGTTAAAAACTGGTAAAAATGGGACTGTTACCCATAAGGCTAGGTTAGTAGCTCAAGGATTTAATCAAACTGCATGTGATTATGATGAAGTATTTGCACCAAATTTAAAGGCAACAACCTTGAGAGCAGCTTTAGTGTGGGCAGCTAAGAAGAATTATATAATAAATCATTTAGATGTAGAAACTGCCTATTTGCATGCACCATTGCAGCACACTATATATTTAAGAAAACCAGTAGGTATTAAGGATGATAAAAATAATAATGACTGTTGGAAACTGAAAAAGAGTCTCTATGGATTGAAACAATCTGGTTATGAATGGAACCAATATATTGTAAAAGAGTTAAACAAAAGAGTTATAGGATTTAAAGCAGGTTTAGCTGATCCATGTTTATTCAAGAGAGAGACAAATGGAATAGTATCATTATTATTGTTGTTTACAGATGATATTGCTTTAATAACGAAGACTAATGATGAAGCTACTGAGATAATATCATTATTAAGTAAGAGGATAAAATTAAAGCATTTAGGAGAAATCAGACAGTATTTAGGATTGACAATAAACAAAACCAATAGTGGATTTAAGATATCACAAGAAGATAAAATATACCAATTGCTAAAAATGTATAAAATGGAACTTTGTAAACCGGCAAAAACTCCAATGAGTCAGGAATTTTGTCGTACTGATGCTCAAAGTTCAAAATTTGATAAGACTATTTATCAGTCATTAATAGGTAGTTTATCATATATAAGTAATTGGTCAAGGCCAGATATTGCTTATGGCGTTAATCAATTGGCGAGATTTAATGCTGAACCAAATGAACGTCACTGGCAAGCGCTAAAGCGTATATTAAGGTATCTTAAAAGGACAATGCACTATGCATTGTATTTAGAGCCAAAAGATGATTTGATTTTAAGTGCATATGCTGATGCAAGTTTTGCAACAGATATAAAAACTAGGAAATCAACTTCAGGCATGGCTATACTATTAGGTAAAACACTTGATTGGTTGGAGATCAATTAGACAGCAACATATAAGTATGTCCACAATGGAAGCAGAATTTTCATGTTTATCATTATTGTGTACTGATTTAATTCTGTATAAACAGTTGTTGTTAGATATGGGAGTAACTGTTAAAGATGCCATTGTAGTGTATGAGGACAATCAAGCAGCCATACGGTTGGCTACAAATATTGCTGTAAAGATTAGATCTAAGCACACTGACCTTAGATATTTGAATGTTAGACAATCTGTAAAAAATGGTCTGATAAGATTGGTCTACTGCATAACTGAAAATTTTTTTGCAGATGGATTTACAAAAGCCCAAGGTGCAGTAAAGCACAAGGAAAATTGTGAAAACTATGGGTTGAAATTGTAAATAGATATATATATATTATTATATTACCCAAAAGGGGAGAATGTTAGGGATAACATTGGTTACCTAACTTAGTTTGGGTAAAATAATATATAAACTATGTTAGTGAGTTTAAGTGTTTGTATCACTTTGAACTGTAAACCAAGTATTTTGGGTGCGGTTGTAAAATCACCATAAGAGGGAGCAAGAGAGCTCACTGTCCCCTGGCTTATACTGGATTGCTGACAATGATGAATTGATGGTGATAACTGCGTGTTTGCTGAGAGAAGAAAAGGGGTTTGATTTTTCTTCATATCTCTGACTGCAAAAGAGATATATCACTGGACTGATATTGTAAGTTTAATGAACTCTTTTTCGACACTGGACTTTGCAAACTGATTAACCCCTGAACGGACTGAACTTAGTGTATGAAATATGGACCGTTTGACTATGCTATAACTCTTGCTGGAATAAAAACTATTTAACTTGCACAGTGTATCTGCCTTACCGAGTGTAAGCTACTACAACGTTTTTATCTCACATATCTGCCTGTCTGCTAGACTGCCGTTGCACGTTCTGCTAGGGTGTATATCCCTAACAATTCCAGTTGCAGTTATTTAGTTCTCGTGATTTATGAAGTGTAGAAGTGGGAGGAGAGAAGGGAGGAGAGAAGGTGGATTCTGTGTAATGCATGAAAAATTTTCACTTTGGGAAATTGCTTTAGACATACCATGTCTGTTTCTAAATAAATCAATTGCAAAGAAAATGTATTGGAGTGATTGATATCATGGATACTTTCTGGATGCCTTACATAAGATATACACAGCTTTAAAGAGAAGTCCAGCACTTGGAATCACGTGAGCAAAATCCAATACATTTCTACTGAAAATACACTTTAAAACAAAGGAAAGGTTTTGTTATTCATTTCAGAGCCATTATATCGAACTTACTGAAAATGCCCTCTCTCCCTCCCTCTCTCCCTCCCCCTCCCTCCCTTCTCTCTCTCTCAAACATAATTTTTTAAACTATAACAGAAAAATGAGAATATAATAATTGATAATAACATAACTGATTGCATGCCTTGATTTCATATACAGCTTTTCAGTCATGGATTTTGTGTACATGTTTGTATCTTATGGTCTCAGGAAATAATTGTTTCTATGTATCAACACAGTTTGAAAATTTGAGAATAATTATCTGTGGAAACAAGATATCATGTAGGTGATGCTAATATACAGTTGACCCAGAATGTTCTCATGTTACATTTATAGGTTCTTGACTACTTGGTAGGAAAACAAACATATTAATATACATCTATTTTTTGTCCTTCTTCTCCCTTTTAATCATCATAATCATTATCAACAACAACAATCTGAAAGAATCTGCTGCAAGTATTTATTTATTCAATCATGTCCATATGAATAAGATTTTCAGAACTATACAATTCTATGTGTGTTTATGATAAAGAAGTTAAGGTCTTTATTCATACATTATAATTCCATGGATTCCAAGTCCAATTTCAAATGGACCATTTGAAAAAGTGTTATCCTTGACAAATAGCTGCTCTCTTGATTTGAGTGTCTATTGGAAGGAGAATTTGTGCATATGATGTTCTATATGAAAACTTGACATTTTGATTGTATTTATGGATACCAGATAGATACACTACTTGGCATATATCCCTTTTTCTCCATTTTCATGTTGTTTTATTTGACAATTACAACTAGTCAAATATAGTTATTGCATTAAATGACTTTAAATAAAAAGCAGTTGTCTTTTAAGAGTTAAAAAATATTCTTTAGTATAACTTCAGCTTCAAAAATCTTTTTGTTGTATATTTATTTAAAAAACTACATAAAATCTAAACTAGCTGCAATACACAAATGAAATAAATTAGTTCTATATAGAAATGGTTTCTAAGTCAGGTTTTAAGCAATGAACCTTGGCTATGTGGAATCATATTTTCCAATCTTTCCTTTATTACAGGGGTGTCCAAACTTGGAAATGTTATGGCTTGAGGAATTCAGTTCCCAGAATTTCTCAGCCAGCATGTCCACAAGTCTTAAAAATGCTATGTTTGGAGACCCCTGTTTTAATATAATAAAGAGTCAAGGATCTTATCTCTCAAAGACTAAGAGTTAACACATCCCATCCAGCCTACCCCTGATATCTGGTACAGTACGTCTTTTCAGGTACATGTATTTCTAGGCTATAACCCAAGCATGTAAATCCAAAGTTCTTGATAGAGAGATAAATTCCACATTTTGAAATACGACTTAGCACCACACTGACATTTTAAATCTTAATTTCTTCTCCAGTTACATGATTCCCCATAGAAATAATATTAACAGATAAAAAACTAGAAAATAACATAATGAAAGTATGGGTACAATATATCTTAAAATCTGTTGCATAAGAATCAACAAACAACTTTTCTTAAATTCCAATTTGGAAAACCTGCTTCCGCCAAGATTTTTTTTTTGCTGAATCATTTTTTAAAATTATCATAAGATAATAAGAACTATATTTAATGGTTCCTTAAATCATTATAATTTTCTCTTCCAAATTTCTTATATATTTATTTTAGTAAATATTAAATTGTTGACAAAACTGAATTATAGCTTTAGCTTATAACTCCCAAAGAGCATAACAATGCTTTAGCTGAATGAGCTGTAGGTTTTGATAAATTGTATTCTTTTGTAAGCTTTCAAACGTTGCACAGTAGCATTAATAATTTGTTGATTAAAATTAACTACCCCATTTTTATTCCATATGTTATAAAAGAATTGCTTCTACTTAATGTGCATTTAAGAGTGATCTTTTCCAATTACTTATATTTAGCATCTTAAATACAAACCTATCGAAAGCTATTCTAGGGAACACTGCACACATAGAAAATCTGGATTCAAAGAAATTGAAGAAAAGTATTTATAAACCTTGCTTTTAGATTCTGTTGCCTAAGACAGCAGGCAAGTTGATTGCAAAACATGTTAAATGAAGCAACTGAAAAGCTCCAGATACTGTATACTGATTCAAATTATGTATATGACTGGATTGAAAGTGGCTGAAAAAGAGGATTACATTCTTAAAGATTTATGGCTACATTTATCACTACATTCTAGAGTTTTAAAGGTATCTTTGATTTTTCACTGCAGCAATAATAAAACAATGGAAAGCATATGTAGAAGTTCTTTAAATATAAATGCAGATGAATTCGATAGCCTTCCAGTTCCATTGGTGAGCAGTGAACCAAATCATGGAAAAATAAGCAGCATTTCCACAAAAATTGGCAGTTATCAGTAACTCTACCTGTTACTTGTTATTCAGTAACCTGTTTCTTGTTACATTATTAATAAATGTCTATCTGAACTTGCAAAATTATTGTGGATAGCAATATTATTAACTTATCCAATTCTTATTTTGATGTCTTTGTTTTTATTGACTTGCTAGTTTTGTTGCCACCAAGCATATTATATCAGTTGTTTTCAATTGTCTTCTGCCTTCATTGTTTATCTTGTTATATACTCACTTTTGGGTCCTTTCTTACTGGTTTCTAAGTTCCAGGAGACATCTGACATACCACAATTAAAGCCAGTCTCCTGAATTATTTTTGGATTGATCCAGCAGGATTGTTCTTGTGTTTTTCTGCAGGTATATATGAGATTGGCAGAAGGGTGTATCCTCCAAGAGATAACTCTGGAAACAAGTTCCAAACAACTGATCCCAAAATGAAGGAGATGAATGATTGTTTATGTTAGTCCATCACAGAAATGAAAACATGAAACAAGAATTTAAACTCAACACCATATCTATCCTTAGTTCACCTTCAAGCCTCTTAAAATTTCTCCTATGGTACTATGAAAAAAAAATTAAATAAGCAATTTATATATGTTTTGCTACAAGCAATCCAAATGTAAAAAAATCCCAAGTTTTAAAGTATTTTTGCTATTCAAAATTTACATTACAATATTTGTAACATTCTGAAAAATGTTATTTTTGTGTTACCTCTCAGTCTCTACAGTTCAGAAAATTTTACAGAAAGCTCAGAAATCTAAATTAAGTATGATTTGTTTAAATGGTTTACTATAGAGAAGTCATCATAATTATATGTTATCTCATCCAAGTTAATATAAAACTAATAGTACATATTATGATATGTTGCATGGTTAAATATGCAGTAAGAAAAATATAAACGAATGTAGTACATAAAATACACAGTCAGCACAAAATAGATAATTGTTTTATTCATGTAGCTGAACAGAATCAGACCAACAAAATAGACTGAAGTAAAATTAGGGTATTATGTACAATATATACTCAAATGTTCCTTGACTATGAATCCAGATCTAGATCTGTGGTCACTGTGGTCTCGGAACCATAGTGACTAAAAGACCCCCCCACACCCAAATTTTTTAAAATAAATATTCCAGTTTCAGGGCAAAACCTTGGAAAAAATGACAAATGTGGTAGCATGTCACAGTGGGCAGATTTTGCTATTGTTCTGAGGAACATAATTGTTTCTGTATCCTTGCTGCTTCCTAACTGAAGAATGCTAAATGTTTATACTCTTGATCTTTCAAACAATTATGCTTTTACTATTTTGTGCCAAGGTCTGCATGAGCTTAATTTGCTGATATAATCCTGGTCATTTGAAAGCACTGTCATGTAATCAGCATGAATTGTCAGAGTACCTCCATAGTTTTGGCAGGCAGTCCTGAAAACTTTCCAAAATCTTTCCTCTTTTTTGTTTTTTATTCTGGTTATACTATGTGCACTAATTTGAATGTTCTACAGACTTGATTTATCTTTTGTTATTATTTATTTAGGAAAGCTGAATTGATTAGTTCTATGGATTACCTGAATTCCCAGTTGGTTCCTGAAAGGAACAAGAATGTATCTCTGATTGGTTCATGTTGTTTTCCATGAATTGTCTGCATTTTGTGGTTGGCAAAAGTAAGGCTGATTTGAAGTTGGCTTCAAAATTTATGTGAAATTGTGGGTTGTTATTATTGAGGAAGTGTTCATATTTTTTCTTTGTTATCACCTGAATGATAAAGGGGTGAGACCACTTATATAACTGCTTCCCCCCAAAATGGATACCCACAGAACTTTATCAAAAAGTGCTTAACCATTCAACCCATTACAGTACAACTGATACAAGCTATGAAAAGGGCAACATTGCAGTACATCAAAAGCATTGCAGAAGCAACCAACAGACTATTACAACCACACAGCATCAGACACAAACCAACTACTCTAAAACATATTAAGTAAAGATGTGGTAGTTGGCTATGGTGATTTGTCCCATTCCACCATTTGGAGCAAACTCTTTGGACTCAGTGATAATCAAACATTAGCTTTTCTTTGATGAAAAATATGGATACACAGCTAGCATCCTAATACTGAGATCTGACTTTTCTTTGCTGCCTGGCATAAAACACATTTATAAGTATCATTTGAGCAATGATATCTTTATCTTAAAAAGTATGTTCTATCTTAGGAAGATCACATGGTAAATGTATATTTCCTGTATGGCTGTGTACAAAGCTACTTTAGGTGTTAGCTTGAATGCACAAGATATCAAACTCAATTGGATAGCGACTCTATAAAAAGCAGTCCCTTTGGTTTCAACCTACTTCTTCTACTCTTTAGATTATTGCATTAAACTTTTAAGTTCTTCCCAGAGTTACTCACTCCATGTTAGCAGTAAATTTAATTTTCAAAATTATAAAGTAATTGAAACTCTGCCTTATACATAAGTTATATTAAAAGTTAACAGAAAAAAAACTCATCTCTAAAATGCCTACATTTGCAAAAGTAAGCTTTCCAGTATAATGTTTTTGAGTGTGCAAAACACCTTGAGTAAGGAATCTTTATTTTCCAAAATGTATTGGCTGTAATAGATAGATCATTTCTGAGAACTATTTCTTCCTCTTGTGTTAGGTACATTTAGTGCTTTTACTTATACTTTTCTTCTCATTTCAATATCATTATGGCAAAGGAAAAAAAACACTTCCAGAAGGGCAAAGGATTAATCGATCAATCAATTTTGGAATGCTTTGACTTAAGTGTGAGAACCGGTTGTAAGTCACTTTTTTTAACACCATAGTAACTTCAAATGGTTGCTAAACAAATAATTGAATGTTGAGAACTACTTGTATGGGGCTCTGATTTAGCCCAAAGCCAAGACTTTCCCTCAAATACTTTTGACCCAGCAGCATAAATGGGTTGGATTATGTTTCCTCGTTATAATTATAGAACCCTATATTTACAGGACTATAATAATAATTATAACAGTAGTAGTTGCTGTAGTAGCATTATCTTAATAGTAGCATAGGTTCTATCTATTGGGCTCAGTCCTGAGCAACATAAATTGTTTAATATTGGACATTATATCAGTTTTTAGGTGTGACACTTCAATAAAAAATGACAATATCTTAATACACATTAACCGTTCTACACCAATTATGAGATTTGTGTATATATTGCATTTACATCCTACCACAATATAAAGACTCATGCCACATGATATCTTTTTCTACTGTAGAACTTTATATCAAATTGAATTCCCTTCTTTTAATATTTGATGGCATCAGCGAAGTCATTAATTAAAAAAATGTAATTTTTTCATGATAATTTTGTTTATAATTAATGCATTTATTTACCATTGCCAACTAATGGTAGTGAAAGACAAGATCTGTTTATCTGATATGCATCTGTCAGGTTCCCCCTCATCTCTAGCATGGCACATCAGGGATATGACACTGAAGGAGCTGATATTTTGTTGGCATGTCTAATAATTTCATTAATGACATTTAGTTTCCAGATTTGCTTTGTAATCCCTGGATCTGTTTATTAGAGGAAAAGAGAAGTGCAAATCAAGATGACATTTTGGGGGAAAATGTAGCTTAGACCTAGCTGGAACATCTGAACCTTTTCCAATATTGAATATTTTATCTCTTCAGCAGCAGGCCCAGCCATTTAGGAAAATTAAAGGGCAAATGGTAGGGAGATTGAAGCAGATGAAGAAGTATGTTGTTTCTGGTTACACAGGCAATTAACATGGCTTTTTCAGTTTATCCCTGACTTATCTTACCCTTCATCTGCTTAAATTTAAATGGGTCAACTATTATTAAAATTATTTTTGAATCACTCAGCTCCAATTTCAGATTACTTATTTGTATCTACTCTATAACACCAATGAGTTTGGATAAGCAGGTGTTGTAAATTTCTGCCAGTAGAATTCACTCCAGGATTTAGCTTCCCATCAGCACTTCATCAAAAACACTCACATTTAACTGGACTTTAATTAATTTTCCCTATCATGGTGATTAGAAACAAAATTTCTATTCTATAAAGTTTATATATATATTGTATATTATTTTGAGGAAACATGTCCAACCTTCCAGGAAACTGGGAATGGCAAACATACCTGACCATGCTAAAATGTTATTTTATATACTTTTATATTATATACTTTTGCCAATAGTAAATATTGTGAGATGATGCATAATCGCTATCAAGGTTTTTTTCCCCTCACCCAGAATATTGTTTGTTAGAGCTAAATTACATAATATATAAAATTATAATTTCATTAGGAGTTGGATGGCACACAAATTTAATTAAACAATAATTAAAATTATGCCAACTAACAATGGCAACTTTAAAAAATTTACAGTTTGGCTGTACTGCTGAAAAATTAGGTTGTTCTCTTCCTACTTGCAATGGTGCTGATAATTTATTTTACAAAAGTAACATTTTTATAATTCATTTTTATATGGAATTGGAGACCCTGATTTCCAATAAAGTCATTATTCACACTAATTTGATTTCAAGACAGGGTTTAATATTTTTAGATGTCCATATTCTTTTAAATTATATACTTTTTATGCAGAAATTGGCTAGATAACAAAATAGATTCTCTATGTCATTCTTATTGCTATTAGACTTGTTTTCAACTTTGAAAAAAAATTATTTTGCATCAAATATTCAGTGGACAAAAACATAATACTTGCAGTATTAGAACTTGTTGCTTATAGACACAAATTGTGTATGGAAAATCCAAATGAAATGCAAACATCCTTTATTGAAAATTTTATTTAAAGTTCCATGTACATACATGTACATATAGGAGATGGTTGCCTTTTTCATTTATTTGTTTTCTTTAAGAAAAAAATAAAAAAGTTATAGCTAAGTTATGTATATTTTACACGTTACATGATTGATTTGTATTAACAATTATACTGTTGGATTGACTGGAAAACATTGTCTGAAGCTGTAGCTGTAAAAGAACAGTTTGGGTAATCAGTATGGTACCAGCAAATATTGATACATTAAATATAATTAGCAGAAGATTCAGTTTGATGAAGTGGTTTTAACTATTTAAACATTTAATGGTCTTTATCATTAAAACAGCATGACAATCAGCAATAAAATAATTTCATTGTTAATATTGTTGTTGGTCTTTGCTGTTACCATTTCAGTGATGTGTCATTGTGGAGGGGGGGAGGCGGTACAAACAATGGTAAAGGACAGATTAATGTTTATGTCAAAAAGTATAATTATCATAAAAACATGCAAAAAGCATGTTTACCAGATAGAAATATCATGATTTTTTTACAATAGACCTAGACATTTCGACTTGAAGAAGAGCCACTGAATAGGTACACAAAGGTTTGCATTCTTATTATATTTTGTCAAACTTCATGAAATGTATTTTCATCAATCCTGAAGGACTATATCAGAAATTCTCTTTTATGTTACACACAGTAAGAACCTTCAAATGCAGTGACATTGATATTGATATTGTGGTAGTTACTGCTGGGTGAAATTCTGAAGAGGCAGTTTGATTTGATGAAGCTTCAATCAAAGTGCCTCTTTGAAGCAGTGCCTTAGATTGAAGCCATGTTTTCCTAAGTGCTGTGCAGCTTCAATCCAGATGTTAAAATGTGGGGTTGCACATGTGGTGCCCTCTTTCCATTTGAGCAAAGCAGCTGGCCAGATTGATGCAGCAGTTCAGTGCTTTGATTCAAGACAGAGAGATAGAGCAACTCAACTTTCCAAGTTGAGTATTACTCTACTGGGATCACTGTGATGGACTGGTTTGAAGGTCTTCCTGAATTTGGAGATGTGCCATTCACAGAGCCCTAATGGTAGACTATACTTTGCTTTTCACAGAAATGAAAAACACTTTGTCATAATAAGCAGTGGACAGAATCCGAAGAGCTTCCAGGAATAAGGCTAACTGAAAATACAGTTCTTGAAAAATATAAACAAATAAAATAAAGTAAGATACATAAATTATTTATTATTCAGTTTTTTTTCTCTTTTCTAGCTGAGCCAATTCAAGTGCAGTGTCACCTTTTTTCCTCAGTTCATCTTTATGTTATCTTTCTTTGTTCCAAGATGAAATGGATATTCTAAATATCAAAACAATCCAGACTTACAATCGAATCACCCACAGCTAACAATGCTCCTTCCCACCTGAAGGTCACTGGTTCAGAGGTGTCAATAGGTCAATCCCGTCAGCTTTTAAAACCTAAATCTGAGAATTCACTGGGCTTATGGCTTTGGAGATCAGCATCTGCGAATAACTAAGGTTTCTTGTTGCAGGTGTAGGCTTTTATTGAAACAAACAGTTATGAGGATTGTAAGGTGTGTGTTTTTTTCTTTTCCCCCTGCCATTGCCTTTTGAAGTTGACTTGAATGCTTGTCTGCTATCTTCCTGCAATTTTGGATTTTGGATTACAGAATGACAGTTACATTTACATAATGAACTGATTTAGGAAAGTTGAAGAAATTAAAAAAAGCTTACAGTAACTAGAACTGAGACAAAGCAAATAAAGTTTGAAAACAACTTGTAGCAAATAAATTATGCTATTATTGTCTTTTGGTTTGAAATTCATTGGAATGACTTTAAAATGTTCCTTTTTGTCAAAGCAATGCATGCTATCTTTTGCTATCTTTCTATTATTTGGAATTTATCAAATTGTCTTGAACTGCTTATATATTATAAAATTCCCAGGTATTTTTCTTATTGCTTGTCTTTATATATCTATATCTATATCTATATCTATATCTATATCTATATCTATATCTATATCTATATCTATATATTCTTAAGTTTTTGCGGGTACTTACATGTATGGTATTCAGCTTTGTTCGGGTGTTTTCCCACGTCATTATAGTTGTGCTTTTAAAGTTGTAGCAACGTTTTGGCAGAATCTCATCTGCCATCATCAGGCTTCTGTATTGTGTTAGTCTGTGAGTCAGACTTTTACTGAGAAGCACAGAACCGAAGACACAAGCCTGAAGATGATGAATGAGACTTCATCGAAACGTTGCCTAGATACTTCCAATCTTACGCGGGAAAAAACCCGAATAACCAAAGATCCACATACAAATACCCGCGAGAACCTCAGAAAACAAACAAATATATATATATATATATATATATATATATATATATATATATATATATATATATATATATATATATATAATATTTTATTTAAAATATAATAATACCATATAAATATAATATAGGTAGCCCTTAATTTACAATAGTTCCTCCTGAAGTTGGTTCACTTCAAATTAAATGCAACAAGATTAAAAGATCATCTTTTGCATCATGCAGTGCAAAACCATGACATCAAGTTATTAATTTTGCAGGATAATTAGAAAGACAACTACAAAAATGCAGCCTTCTCTGTCACAGAGTACTGGATCTCATAAAGGCTTTCATTATTGAATCCAGTCTTCCTGAACGTGGCTGCCTGAAGGCATGTCAACTTGCAGGAATCTTAGCAACATATCTGACCAGGGAAACTGGCAGCTGGTAGTCCTCAATATACAACCATTTGTTTAGTGATTGTTCAAAGTTACATCATCACTGAAAAAACTGACTTATCACCATTTTTCACACTTTTGACCCTTGCAGCATCACCATGGCCATGTGATAAAAATTCAGATGCTTTGCAAGATGCTTCTTCCATGGTGTTCTGATTTGACATACAGTTCAGGAATTACAGATCTAAAATTCAGTTGGGTAAAGTTTATTTTAAGATGCATTGACTTAATATACCATTAGTACTAATAATTAATAATCCTGTGATAATGATCCTGATAAAAGAAGGCACTGTGGGTAAATGGTACTTTGCTCATGCCCAGTTATCTGTTTAACTTACACTTAGATAAGTGGCATTCTTCTTCAAAGAGCAGGTTTATAGTTCTTAGGATCCCTGGATCTAACCCTGTTCCTTGAGATGCAAATTACCTTGGCAGCATGGGAGCCCTTAACTTGGATTTGCTGATGTGCCTGCCACATGGATTAGGTATAACATGTATTCGTGATCTATGCTCTAGAAATATAATGACTAGATTACTGGAATGTGAGCCTATTCTTCAAAATTAAGAAGAAACCTCAACATTATTCAGATATCTGATTTTTAACAGATATTGATAAATCAGATACTATTTCCTAATCAGATTAATCAGCTATGTGCTATCAACTTTTTTGGTCAATGGGAAAATTTAAAATTTTGAGAATATGATATAAATATTCTAATAAAATGCTACAATGGGAGTAGTTAGAAATAAAACATTAGCTAATCTCAAAAGTTAACCAGAGTTGGCCCTGCAAGTGTTAATTTTCAGGACTATGAAGTCTATCCAAAATACAGAGGACAATGACTTTTTTCTTTTGACAAGAAATGTACATGGATAAAATCACTTGACACAATTCCATTAATCTGTTGAGAATCATCTTCACCATTATCTATTGTACAGATATATCTCCTGGGATTGTCTAGCTCAGGGATGTCAAAGTCAAGGTGTGGGGGCCAGATTTGGCCCATGGAGTACTTAGAACTGGCCCGCAGGTCTACCTTGGAAACAGCGAAGCACCAGCCTGCGATGTTTCTGCCAGTGAAAATGGGTTGCAGGAGGTTGTGGCATCTGAAACAGAGCTTGGGAGCCCATTTTTGCTGACAGAGTGC
This sequence comes from Notechis scutatus, assembly GCF_049901735.1. Taxonomy (NCBI): domain Eukaryota; kingdom Metazoa; phylum Chordata; class Lepidosauria; order Squamata; family Elapidae; genus Notechis; species Notechis scutatus. The sequence continues at coordinate 132,856,851 of NC_142012.1, forward strand.
TCAGGCCACCAGAGGCACCCACAACATGAGTGACATCAAGCTGGCCATGCCTACCCTAGCCCACTGAGGTCAAACACAACCCTGATGAGGCCCTCAATAAAATTGAGATTGACACCCCTGGTCTAGCTCCTTTCTTCACAGCTATTCTTCTAAGTTGGATTGCCATTCAAATAGCCCAAGAAAAGAGGACATGATAGGAAAAAAAATAGCACTGAGGAGTATTTTTTTAAAAAACAACTAAATGCACTCCAACTTAAAAACAAAGATAACAGTGAAGAATAATGCTAGCTGTAAACTATAGGCTTTCCTCCTCCATCCCTAAACACATAGTTTTATGCCACACTGTTATCACTTTATCTGGTTGTTTTCTAGACTTCTCTCCTGTCTGCACTCTTATGAACATATGTAGGACACATGGATTTCTGTGTGTCCTGGTAGTAATGGTTTTCCATTTTTACTGATAGCCACTAAAAGAAAGAAGGCAGCTTTAGAGGTACAAGGGAACAAAAAAAGGAGACAAAAGAGTCATTCCAGCCACCCTATTTTCCAACAAAACAATTGATTGCAGCTATCCTTCAGTTACTACTCTGATGTTCTGAAACATTGCTGGAAAATTAGATTATCTTGAAGCTAGTATCTCTGCTCTTTAGCTTAATATACATTTTAAAAAAGCAGTGCTAATGGAGATAATGTTGATCCGTGGGTGCCATGTTGTGGAATTAAGACTATCATTGTTCACTGCCTATTTATTCACTTCCAACATCAGTTTAAGATATTCATTCTTGAGCTGAATCCTAAATAATGTGAGATATAAATATGTGGAAACGTTTCACATAAGATACTTTTGTAAGATTTTATTTAGTTTGGTGGAGTAAAGCTATAAGGATCTTGCTTGTGATTGCATTTTATCTGTAGAATGCCTTGCTGATGGCAATTGATACTACCATTATTTTGATATCAAGCTATCTTAATTTCCCAGTCATTTTACCATATAATCTTTTGAGCAATATTCATTCTGCTTGTAATGCTTCTGATCTATAGTTTTAAATTCCTTTCAATTCCTTCTGTGTATACTTGTCTTACATTTCTTACATTTTGATCTATTGCTTGTTATTTATGACAAAGATATTAGATATCAAGAAATGTTATTAGACATAATTGCTATAATTATAAGAATAAACTGGAAAGCCTTCTGTTTGAGCAAATTGTTCAATTAAACTAAGTGCCAATTTTGGATGGAAATTTATTTATTTATTTTATTTTATTGATTTATTTTGATTTGTCAATCGCTTACAAGATAATAGGTATAAGTAAAAACATAGTTATGAATACATGGATACATATGAGAAAAATAAAAAAAATAAAAGAAACAATAGGACAGGGATGGTAGGCACGTTGATGTGCTTATGCACGCCCCCTACAGACCTCTTAGGAAAGGGGTGAGGTCAATAGTAGACAGTCTAAAGTTTTTGGGGTTTGGGGAAGAAACCACAAAGTCAGGTAGAGTATTCCAGACATTGACCACTCTGTTGCTGAAGTCGTATTTCCTGCAATCAAGTTTGGTGCGATTAACCTTGAGTTTGTATCTATTGTTTGCTCTTGTATTGTTATGGTTGAAGCTGAAGTATTCATTGACAGATAGGACATTGCAATGTATGATTTTATATACTACACTTAGATCGGACCAAAGGTAGCGTAGTTCTAGGTTTTCTAGGTTTACAATTTTGAGTCTGGTGGCATAAGGTATTTTGCAATGAGTAGAGGAGTGGAGAACTCTTCTTGTGAAATATTTCTGGACTTTCTCAACTGTGTTAATATCAGATACATAATGTGGGTTTCAGACTGATGAGCTGTATTGGAGTATTGGTTTAGCAAATGTTTTGTATGCTCTAGTTATTAGTGTAATATTACCAGAGAAAAAGCTATGTAAGATTAGGTTAACAACTCTTAATGCCTTTTTGGCTATGTAGTTACAGTGGGCTGTAGCGCTTAGATCATTAGAGATGAGTACTCCAAGGTCCTTGATAGAGTTTGGATCATCAACAAGGTCTTGACTATTCAGCTTGTATTTTATTTTCTGATTTTTTTTGCCAATATGTAAGACAGAGCATTTATTTGTTTAGATTTGAAGTTGCCATTTGTTTGATCATTCTGATACATAGTCAAGGTCTTTTTGAAGGGTAGCAGTATTGTCTGTGGTTTGAATAGCTTTACATCATCAGCGAAGAGAACATAGTTGCTCTTAATATGATCACAGAGGTCATTTATGTAGAGTATGAAAAGAGTTGGTCCTAGAACACTGCCTTGGGGGACACCACTGTTGACAGGTACAGAATTTGATAGCACGCTCCCAATTTTGACCATTTGTTGTCTGTTTGACAGGAATGCTTCTATCCATGATTGCCTATGATTGCCTAGCTGAAACTTTCCCATTCTGTCTACTTAATATATATAATTGCTGACACTGGGATGTGCAAAAATTTTGCCATAGAAAGAGTCTGTAAGTGTTACACATTCTTCTGATCATGTCCTGTCACTTCTTAAGTTGCCTGTGTTAGATCAGTTTCTAACCTATGAACCTCTTAAGGCTCAGGTCTGCACTTTCCAATAGTAAATGGTAGATATTTTTTATTTTAGTTGGTTATGGCTTGTCAGCCAGATGTTTAGGCTGGTCATGTAACCATGAGGATGCTGCAATGTTTGTAAGTGTGAAAAATGGTAATAAGTCACTTTTTTCAGTGATATTGTAACTTCAAATAGTCACTAAACAAATGGTTGTAAGTTGACAACTACCTATATATGGCTTTCAGCTGCCAGTTTCCCTGGTCAGGTGGTTTGGTTGAGATTTCTGCAAGCTGACATGCCTGGAGGGCTTCCAGGTTCAGGAAGACTGGAGTCAATAATGAAAGACTTTACGAGATCAAGTACTCCATGACAGAGAAGACTGCATTTTTGTATTTCCCTTTCTAATTATCGTCCAACATTAATAACTTGATGTCATGGTTTTGCACTGCATGAAGCAAAAGATTATCTTCCCTTGTGGTAAAGATGTAGAAGGATGGCCCACCTACCAAGAAAGCTGTTATGCATATCACTTCCCCGGGGTTTGTAACTTCAAAACAGGAAGCATATCCAGATTGAGGAGGAAGAAAAGTGACATGTGTGGTCATTTCATACACTTGCATGAACATATTAAGCATTTAATTTGAAGAGAACCAACTTCAGGGAGGTAGATGAACAATGGTTAGCAGGTTGCATAAAACAGCTCCAGGTCCTTCTTTGATGTTCATTGAAAGTGACAAATATCTGCTGATATAGTCTACTTTTCTTTAGAAATGTTTTTGTGATGCTTTCAAATGGCTTGAAAAATCATTGAGGATTGTAAGGCAGCTATAACTCAGTGGCGGAATACATGCCTTGTCAGCAAAATGGCCTAAATTCAACTATGAAATCTCCAGATAATCAATGAGATGTGGTATATGGCCTAAATATGTTCTTTATTTACATATTTTTATGTGTTTGTACAACTACTAATTATGTGTGCTTCTACCTGATATACTCTAGAGCAGGGGTGTCCAACCTTGGCAACTTTAAGACTTGTGGACTTCAACTCCCAAGGTTGGACACCCCTGCTCTAGACCAATAAAATTATTTTCCAATATGTACAAAGAATATTTACAAAAAGAATTATTTCATTTTTAATATATATAAGAAGTGGTTTTATGCTGAATGGAAGCTCTAATTCAAACTAATTGAGCACTATGCTACTGAACATATCAATTATTGTTAGTCAACCATTAGAAGAGACTAGGAAATTGTCCTAAGGTATCAGATGACAAATAATTCTACTATGAAGGTGTTTATTTACACCTTAGATCAGGGGTGTCAAACTCAATTTCATTGAGGGCCGCATCAGGGCTGTGGTTGACCTCAAGGGGCCGGGCAGGCATGGTCAACTAGATGAGTGTGGCCAACTGGGTCAGCAACGCCACTCCCCAAACTGCTGGCATGTTTCCTCTTTGCATTGGGTAGACCGGGTCAAAGCCAGGCTGGCCTGATCTTTCCTCTTCGCATTGATTGGCCTCAGCTGAAGTCAGGCTGACCCAATCTTTCTTCTTTGCATTGGGTAGACCAGGATAAAACCAGGCTGGCCTGATCTTTCCTCGTCGCATTGGGTAGACCCGGACGGCCCTGCAGGCTGGATCCGACCACATGCTGTGAGAAAAAGGGCAAACATGGTATTTGACTTATCCCAAGGAAAATATTTTTCTTAAAAATGCATAAAATTTGGAAGCTAGTATTTCAATAAAATCTTGTTGTTCTTATGATGCTTCCAGATAATTTCTAGTTATCAGTCCTATAAAAAACTTTGAAGAGCTAGCACCTATTGTGTGCCATATAACAATCACAGAACTTATAAAATAAAGTAGTGAGTTAAAAATAAAAGTTCACATTGTATTCCTTATGAATCTGCAACTTTAAAAATATATTGATATCCTGATCCTTTAACTACAATAATGCTATTTCATTTGTGTAAAAAAACCCATTCAATGCTCCATTTCAGGACTAGTGTCTGCATTGTTCTAAAAAAAAAAAGAATAAGAATAAGAAAAAAACAGTAACATTTTATAATTATTCAAAAATATCTTCCCCAGGAATAAGTAAAGGAAGTCCAAAATACTTACTGAAAAGGCTACAGGATTTTGGAATTTTAACATTGCTCCTTCTGAAAAATACAATTAAATCAAGTAGACTTGATTTAAAATTTATACTGGCTTAAATATATTGATATCTTAATTTCTAAAAGTTGTCACATTTGACCATTAGAGGAAACAAATCTACATACATTAAGACTAAATAAAATATCTAATAAATAAGTAAGCAAGCCTTTGAATTCTCTAGAACTTTTCACCCAATTAAATGTTGAAGGATGTCAAGAAAAACAGAAAAAACCCATGATCTTTAGTTATTGTGAAATATATTGCAGACATTAGAATTGACAATGAAGATATTGAAGCGTTCGACATTCTGCCTTTTAGGATCAACCACCAACAATAAGGGAACAAGAAGTAAAGAAATATGCTGCAGATCAATACTTGGTCAAGCAGCCATGAAGAACATAGAACATAGAATAATAGACTTGGAGAAGAAAGCCAGTTTGGTCCAATGGATAAGGCACCAGGCTAGAAGTCAGGAAACTTTGAGTTCTAGTCCTGCCTATGGCATGAAAGCTAGCTGGATGACTATGTGCCAATCATTCCCTCTCAATACAATCTACTTCACGGGGTTGTTGTAGGGAAAATCAGAAGAAGCAAGAATATTAGGCATGCTCACCAGCTAGAGTTATTTATACAAAGAATAAAAGCAGGATTAAAAAAAAATCTAAGAAAAGTTATTGTGCCATGATGTGTCTATATCTACAAAGATCAGAACTATGCAAGCAGTAATATTTCCTATGAAAGCGATATAGGAAGAGTATTGATGCTGGATTTTGGAGAAAACTCCTGAGCAAAAAAAGACCACCCCCCCAGTGTATCTCAAACAAATCAATCTAGATTCAATTCTGATAGACCTGAAAACCAGATTAGGACATATTGTCATGGAAAAAGTCTATCTAAATGGTTGCTAAGAGTCAACAACAACTCAATGGCACATAATAATCAATATTACAGGAAGAATAGTTCAGGTATAAATTATTTATGTTGCTAGATGCCAAATATGAAGGAACTTTGTAGTGCAGTTAAAAGCTGGATTGCAATTTGAACTAGCTTGCTTTATCCTGAGCTTTCTTTCTACATGGATCATCTTGTAATCCTGACTAAAAAGTGCTGCTGATAAATAAATACTCTTCTAAGTTTTATAGACAAATTAAAAATTAAGACAAGTTTTTGAAAAATCTCACATTCTTAAATATAGAATTGCTGATCTTCTACCAATGATATGTTTCTTCTTCAAGGTCAGTTTATCTCAGAATCTTCCCATGGAGACCTCTTATTACACATTGATTAGCAATGGGAGTCTGATCATTTTAGCTTGAGAAACTATACAGAGTTTCAATAGCCTGAGTAGATTAGTTCAGCCTTTAGTGATATGTCATCATACAGGCCATGGTGAAACTTGCATAGACTTTGTTTACCAACAATTTGTTTTCTGTTTGCACTTAATATAACTTTCCAAACCTCCCAACAGGAGCCATTACCAACTGCACAACCAGGTGTTGTTGAATTTTAACAGTAGAATGGCCTCGGAATTGGTGGAATTCCAAAGGCTACACACAGCTGCCAGTGCCTTTTGTCCCCACTTTTATCCTGTTTTCTGTCTGCTGCAGCCGGGTCCCATTTCGGAGCAAATGACAGACAGCTTCCAAACTTGACCACCTGGCTCTTAACAAGAGGCAGAATAGAAAGGCCTACCAGGATCCACTCCAGATGGAAAGGAAAATTCAGTAGCAAGGCTAAAGAAAGAACACTTGAAGCATACAAAGCTTCCCCACCCTTCACTAGAAGCTGAGCTTGACTAGTAGAGTTTCCACTCTTTCTCCCTTTCAGATCTGTCATTGTACTGTACATAAACAACCTACTAGTTAGTTAAAGAGAGCCGTGTCTTCTAAGAAATGAATAACTTAAAACAAGTTGCTCTTTTTTTCCTGATGGCACATTCAGAATAATTCTTTATTTGATAGTAGATAAGGAAAAAGGGTACAAAGAAGGCACTTCATTTATTGTATCCAAAAACAAATCTGCAGTTACTTAATTAGTGTGGGATCTGCAGAAACCAGAGACACTTGATTATCCTCTCTAATACCATCTTATTTGGACTGACTTGTTCTGTCCTAGAGACAGTTTATTACTCAGCTTCAATGCTCATTCTCCCCCAAAATACGCATGGAAAGAAGCCCTCTCAAGAAAACAGAAGGCCTTTTCTTGCTCTTAAAATTCCACTGCTCCCAGAATTGGTTTTTGTAACCGTTTAAACATCAGGTAAAGGATCTATGAAACATTAGTGACTAGTGACATTTGTTTCTTCAAACTGATTACTTCTAACACCATTTTATATTGGCCCTTCCTCTATGTTATTACACTGAATCACTTTCTAATAGCTGTTTACCCTTCATCTGACACATAGCTATTCTTACTCTCTGCTTCTTGAACCCTATCTCTCATATTTATTGTTGCACTGATGGATCAGTCTGGAAAATCCCCATTCATGAAGATGAAGATAAGAATGCCTCAGGCACAGCTCTATGATTAACCCAGATTGCTGGGTTATCATATCACCAACCTCTCCAGCAAGTATCTCCTCAGCAGATGTCCCCCCCCTCCCGCCCATTAGATTGATGTAATATAGGTTGACGAATAAGGACACTCTGAAATAAAATGAGACAGGCTCTGGAAACCTCTTACTGCTTCCCCTCCCATCATGTTCATTTGATATCTCTGAAAGAGTTTCAATGTCACTATTCGCTTCTACCTATTTCTGCAGAAAACAGAACAGCACAGAATATAGAATGATTTTAAACTTTTGCCTATATCTGGTTATTTCTTTCTGACCCCCCCAGCAAAATATATAATGTATGCAGTGGAGCTATTCTTCCAGTCTCATCCAGATGTGATGTGCAGATAGTGATTCATCCCTTTACACTGCTGTATTTTTCATCTTCAATTGACAACAATATTTAGAAACAAATCACTTTGACTTTAATGGAAGACACCCCTCAGACAAATTATCACAAGCATGTGGCTTTATGCCCAATTGATACATTGAGAGAAAATTTAGTAGATTAAAGCTAAATGTTTCGGTCCCCATGGGAATCAAGTAATTCTGAAGTTTTTGATGTCAAATTTGGCTTTATATGTATTTACAATGCCTTCTTTTTGGCAAAATGAGATATAGGCATATCATTTGGATGAAAAAGGTATTGTTTATGAAGAAAAGCATGATATGAAACAGCCTCAATTAATGAAAAACTCTCATAATGCTGAATCATTCAAAACACTTGCATAATCAAAATAATCATACTTATGTATCGCATGCATATTTTGCCCTTATATGGAACTCTCAGCACATCTTCTCCAGAAAGTAGACCTCATCCACACACATCTTTACACTAGCAGCAGCTCATTCACTTGATCCCACTATAATCTGGTAACAAATACATTGGTAATTTATATGATTATTAGTTACAAACCTTTTGTATGCTGAAAACCAGAACAATCATTTGAGATTACATCTTGAGACAAGACACTAAGGGTATTAAAAGAAAATATATTATACTTTAATAAGATGACTTCCTTTAATGAAAAACAGAGCAATTATAAATGCAATTGGAAAACCTATGATCATTTATCCACCCAGCCATCCTGGACTTAATGGAGTAAATCTGTGATGTTATTACATATGTAGCTTTGAATTTTAAAAATTATATTAAAGTATAACCTTACTTAAAGTTCTCAGATTTTGGTTTTAATATGTTTAGCTAATTTCCCAATTTTAAAACACAAGTTTCCATTTCAGAGTATTGCGCACCCATTGTTATGAAACATACTTTTCAAAAGCAGAGGTAACAGATCGGGTATTCTCATTTCTGTTGTCCTACATTGTAACAGTCTAGGATTAGAGCATGTATAAGAATAAAATTAATCCCATACCATGTAATTATGAGAAACACATACAAACCACTCTTTTTCATTTCCACATAATTATGTAAAATAGCTTTTCCCTTTCTTTACTTCCTGTAGCCTTATTTTAAATTATCTCATTCCTTTCTTAATTCAATTATATATCTTTTTCTAATTTTTAAAATCTTTCTAATCAATGTTTTTATACTTTTGTCTGTCCTGTTTATAATTTCATATTATCTTTTCTCATAAAACAAATTTTCCCCTGTAATTACTAGACTGGAGTGTAACACCTTTGTATCTTTTTCAAATCTTGTTTAAAAATTTAAGTTACACCTTTACAGTTATAACATTCATTTTCTAATCTCTATTTTATAACACATACCTATTTTCAATCAAATTCTGCTTGGTACATTCCCTTAAAAATACACACTAAATTCTTAAAAGGAAAAAGTATATATGTAAATATATACATGTGTATATCTGTATAACAATGGCACATGGAATAATTATTCTATTCAAGTACAGCTCTGCCATTAATATTAATAACAATCTTTTACATTTCTATTTCTTTTAACAAACATTACCTAGTAATATCAGTTGTCTTTCACTTTAATCATCTATATTTCATATTTTACTTATTACTGTCTTTAAATAAAAAACAAAACAATAGTTATTAACAGTAGTCAACAAAGTTATTATTCTTATTCAAGTTCATCTTGTCAACTGATAAAAATCTTCCATGTTTCTTTTCATTTTTTTAAACTTTCTTTTTAAATCATTGAGAGCCTTATTCTCTTTACAAACAAATATTCCACTACACATCAATAGAAAATTTTTCTATCACTTTAATCATCTAACAAATTTACTAACCCTTTTCTATTTCTAATATAGCAATGCTATCCCATGCACCCTTGCAGAATCCTTTCCTTAAGTTAAATTTTAACCATTGTCTCTGTGTCTTTTATACCCTTAGTTCTTGTATGCTTTTCCTGTACCTCTATATCTTGTTTCTGTCCTTTGTAGCTTCTTTTCCTTTTCCTTTTCCGTCTTTTCTTCTCCCTCCCCTTTTTATTCCCCTTTCTATCTATTTCTATCTGATTCTCCCTTCTGTGATCCCCCCTTCTGCTTCTTCCTGATATTATGATTACTTTTCAAATTACTCTTTATTTTGGTTGTTGCTTCAATGCTTAAGTTTTTAACTCCCTTTCTCCCCTTTCCCTTTTTTACCCCACTTAAAATTGCTTGGTCATTAAAGATGGCTTCTTCGTCGTCCCGCCCTTCTTGTTCTGCCAGTGTTTCTTGTTGTTTTTCATAGTTCAAGATCTCCATTTCTAAAAATTGAAATACGAAGCCAAAAGATCCTCTTCCGTCTTGTGCTTCTTCTTTTTGTTCTTTAAGTCTCATTTTTAAGGAGACTTTAAGGAGACATTTTTAAGGAGACTTTAAGGAGTGATGCCATTTAAAAAATTTTTAAACAACCCCCAATTGATTTTACTGTATTTTGTTTCATTAGGATCCTCCATCCAAAGTTCCAGGAATCATCCAATAATTCAAAACTGTTTCTTGCTTTTTTTCTCACTTTCTCTTTCCAGGGGCTTTGTTATCCTGTAACAAAGTTTCAGCTACAATGTATCTTTTGCAAGCCTTGTTAAAATTCCATTATCGAATGTTTTTTAAGTTCCAGGTGGTCTCCTCCATTTTCCAGATTCCACTCTCTTTTTTCCTTTTTCCCTCTGCTGCTTTCTTGCTTTTTTTAAAGAAAAATTTTAAATTATCCAAGAATCTTTATCCCTTTGACACTTTATTTTCAGCTAGAAATAGCCTATTAATGTCAAAGCGGGTTAGTATCAATTTCTTATTTGAATTTCTTCTTCTTAATGTTCCAAGTCAATTAAAACTGTCAATGTGAGAGGAAAAAAAGCCAATTCCTTTTCCTTTCCCTTTCTCGTTCGCTGCTTAAAATCTTTTTTAGGCATAGTATTAGTCTTTAAAATTCAGGTTCCAGGTACCTTAAATAGATGTTCTCCATTCAACCCAGTCAGTCAAACTTTCTCCTTTAAACTTCCTCCTGCACAATCTTGTCTGGTCGGGTTCTTCTTTGAGGTGGCCATTTCTGACCACTGCTGCAACCGCCTTTGGGAAAAGGAGTAATGGCCAGCCAAGGAGGAGAGGTTCGATTCTCCTCAACCCCGCTGATGGCTCTCCCTTCTTCACCACCTCTACAGAGTGGCGGCTTGGGGCGCTCCAGCGGCGAGCAAGGATCAAAACCGTGCACGATCACGATTTCGGTCCATCGCCGAAGAAGCCCAAACCGGAAGAGCCATAGCTGTATGTTTTAATTAGCATAGCAGTCTACTTTCTGTTTTGGATATGTTCAAAGAGAATTACTGAAACCTGGCTGGGCTGGGGATGTAGCCCTAGTAAAAATCTCCCTGGCTGTATTTCAACAGCAGACGTGACAACAAGGTTGTGGAGGAGTATTAGCTGGGATTGTTTAGGAGATTCTTGCACTGCCAAGGAGCACTACCTTGAAGTGGTTCTTTTTAAGTGAAATTGGGCTACAAGCAATACTACTGTTGGTTCACTAACAGTCTAAGTAAACCCCCCCCACACACAAAAAAAACCCACTCTGCAAAAGCTTCTGCAGCTTATTTGGGGTGGTGTTGGACTTATATCTCCTGAATTGGGTCTCATGTAGCTTGTGAGTTCATAGCCTCCTGGATATTCACAGGATTGTCATCAGTATCAGTGGCATCAACACATATGGACATGATCTTTACTATAGAATCGATGACACATGATCTGAATATGTAGGGCATTAACACCTGACCTTTGCAGTAGTAGTGTACTTCCTAGTTAAACTGTAGAACATGGAAGCCTGGACCTCTTCAAGGGCACCTGGCCCATTTACATAGTCCACTCCAGGTGTTTATGAATACACATGGTTTTCAAATACTTGAAGAGTTTCCCAATAATTTAGAAGGCCGTAACTCCTTGGACCTGCTCAAAATCTGGAATATGGAGTGGCGCTCGTGGAAATACTCCAGAGCCTATGTCCAGTCATTAATTCTGAATTCTGAACTTGGTATATGGAAGAGCAGCTGAAAAGATGCCTGGAAAACAGTGACAGAAAACCCAAAGGGGATGTGAACAAACAAGAGCTCAGTTTAGTGGCAATCTCAATTTTTTTCTGGTCTTACTTTATCTGCCAAAACAAATACAGGGATGTCTTAGAAGTTTTGAATCAGTTCCTGAAGGCTGTAAGAATTTGACTGGGACAAAACAGGCTTAAATTAAATCCTTTCAAGATGGCGTGGCAGTTTTGTCAGTAAATATGTGGATAATTCAGTAACTTCAATTCTGATAATTATTTTTGACAGGATCATATTCCCTCTGAAAGGGTTCGTTTGTGACTTACAGGTCCTCTGGAGTTGCAACTCCTGCTTTTGCTCAGTACATCTCTCTTGATCAGGATGCCTTGGTAACAGTTACTTGCCCTGTTACTTGTGCCTAGATGATCAGAAACATGTGTTCTGTGAGGCTGCCTTTGGAGGTGACTGAGAAGCTCTGAGTAGTACAAAATGAACTGGCAGAACTGCTGACAAAATTATTCTATCAATGTAGAATAACATTTAGAAACCCATTAACATTTTCTGGCCTTCCAGAGTAGGAAATACTTAAGTCTACTCTCTTAGTGAGGCTCATGGGGCATCAGACCCTGCCTTATGGAACATCTTATCTCCAAAAGTACAAGCAGCCACAGCCTTCATTGCAATGAGGAAGTAAGCCAAATTATTACCATTCTAGTAGGATTTTGACCTCTAGTTTTGTTTGGGTAAGCATCACAGTTATCTGTCTGATATTATTTAATTACTCTGATTTTTACTGTGTACTGCACCATCCAGAGTCCATATCAATTTGGGTGGTTTATAAATACATCTAAGAAAACAAAACACAATAAAACTGTTTAATCTAGACTATTCAGTGGGCTCTGAAGGGACTTTATGTCATGATGTATATTCACTCCAGATGTACATTTTCCACAGTCTTATAGAATTGCTCAGGCAATAGAATCTGAAGCCATTACACTGGTATATGATACAAGCAGCATTCCATGGAAGGTAGCATTCCATGGAAGGCAGTCTTTCTTCCATTTGTTCCACTTAAATCACTATAGGGAGCATTTGTCAAGCTAAAGAAAACAACACTTTTCTGCTTGGATGACATGTTAGAAAACTAAAGAAGACATGATGTCTTAATACTCTTTCTGTTCCCTGCTGTGTTCTCAAACCAAGCTTTACATAGCTCAGTTTTCACTATTGAGCTAGGAGAGATGTGGTATTAGATGTGCTCTCTGAGCTTGGTTCTTTCTTTGCAGGCATTTCATTACTACTGTAGGTAACATTATCAGTGCTATGAATGTGGGATGTAATCCTGTTTATGTACAGTACTTGCCCTACCATAGTTGATGAGTATGGTTTTCTTCTTGGTCATTCCTTGATTAGGGTATTATCTTCTGCTTGATTGTTTGATTCAAAAGAGACAGTTAAAAAGTTAAGAAGGAAACAAGATCAGTACACATCTTCTTCAGCAAACAATGCATGTTTGTCTGAATGAGCATCAGACAAACAATCAAGCAGAAAGTAATATCCTAATAAAGGAACTGTTAAGGAGAAAACCTTGGTGACACCTGAGGTTTCTTAGTGTTCCATCCTCTTTCACCTCTACCTTGATCTCCTTCCAAGGGATTAGGTGCTTCCACTTATTAGGTCTTAATTGCACTATAAACGGGACTATAGATGCACACCTGAGTTCTTTCAAGGTGTCAAATATGTGCAACAAATGAAATCATTGCATAAATGGAAAAGTATTAAAGTGGCAGCATATCTCCTTGTTTTTGCATATATCCTTTAATGGCTAAAATGAATATATGAGTAATTTTCATTTGGAAAAAAATGTGAAGTCATATTTGTATGAGTTTGTATGATCATAATTTAAACCTTCTCTTTAGTATCAACCTATGCATTTTTCAGAATGAAAAAAGTGAGAGAAAGAGATAAAGCAATGTATTTGAATATGTTGATAATTAGATAGATTTTCAATTTTATTTTTTTAAAAAAGAGAAATTTGTAGATAATGAAATTGTATTGCCAGATTTCTCTCTCTCTCTCTCTCTCTCTCTCTCTCTCTCTCTCTCTCTCTCTCTCTCTCTCTCTCTCTCTCTCTCCATAAAACATTGCTAAACTGTTGGTGAACTTTAGAAGAAACAGACCATGTGTTGACCTGTGTATAATATGAAACCTTGAAAATATTAGGAGGTTGCAGACTTTGGAACTGTGAACCTCAGCTGGAACTTCCTGCTGACTGGCTGCCCAGGTTTGAAGGTATCAGGTTGAGTTTTGTGCTTTGTCGTGAACAGCATCTCTGATCACAGTTGACAGTCTACTTTGAAAGTATGCAGCATTGATGAAAACTCAATATGCAACATGACATGATTGCAAGGAAAGTTATTTCAGTGGGAAGGCAATAAAAGAAAGCAGAGTTCCTGCTGCTCTCAACAAATCTATATTTCAATAACTATCCTTATCAATTAGTATGTAATAAATAAACATGGTATTTTCATCAGAAAGAATTTTGGAATTAAGTTTCATGACAGCTAGATGGGTCTTTTTTTCTTTCTTTCCAAAACAGGGTTAAAGATTATTACATTATTTATTCTGATCAAAGAAGGTAAGTACGTATGGAAGTGCACATATTTTCTACTGGATGGTGAGTTCTGCAATGGAAATAATAAGCCATAATCAAAAGAAAACCATGCAGAATGTCATAGACATATTTTTGAAGAGGCAAATTGGAATAGATACAGAATTAAAGAAGACTTTATAGTGGTGATATCTTATGATTCCTCATAAGGAAATATATCTAGATCATTTCTCTATCAATCCGAGTTGGCTGCCATCTTATATTTGCAAAGATTCTGTAGTAATATCATTTGAATATTTTGTCCAAGTATAAGTCAGAAATGAACTCATTTCACCTCTGAATGGTAATCTATGAAATACAGGAAATGAATTTTCTGGACAAATCATTAATTATATGTATATGTAATGTACAGGGGTGGGTTTCTACCGCTTCTGTCCACCTCTGTAGAATCGGTAGCTCTGAAAAGCAGCAGACACAGAACCGGTTCTATGTCTGCTGATGTTTTTGCCTACTCCGCCGACCTGGGCTCTTACCTGATCTTTATTTCCTGATTTTTCAACTTCAGCTGCCAAACGAGGCACAGCTGCAGTTAAAAAAGCAGGAAAAGAGGGCTATTTCAAAGGCTGCATCTCTGCACACAGCATGCTGATGATGATTTACAGGCGCGTGGCTCACAGCGTGCAGAGAAGCTCGTAAATCCCGAACTGGTAGTTAACCCTGTCGTATTCCACCCCTGGTATTGTATATGTATAGATACCCAAACTAACATGCATCCATGAAGAGAAATTATGATTCTATGTGCAACTATTCATTTTAATGAAAATGTTTAATGAATTAGCACAGGCTGGATGCATCATGTATTGGCAATGCCCAACCCCCATTTTAGCGAAGGGGAAAAAAGTCACAATATGTCACGTGATGACTGTTAGGGATAACATTGTTTCACCCTAACTGTTTTGGGTAAAGATAATAAAATGATGAATCATGGTTTGTCAGATAAAGTGTATGTGACTTTAAGCTAAAGGAATGTAATTAAGGGGGCAGCTGTAAAAGTACTATATAAGCAGCAAGGCACTCTCTGGCTCTTACTGGCTGGCTTATTGAAGACTGCATTCTTGCTGGATCAGGGAGGAGAAGAAGTGTTGGATTACTTTGAAGATATTTCTCAACCGAGAGAAGATAAGTTTTGGACAGATTTATTATATGTGTACTGACACTGGCTATTCAACACGGACTTTGCAAATAGAGTATCCCTGACAAGACTTGACTGAAATTTGATATATGACTACTTACCATTCACTCTGTGGCATGGTAGGAAACCTGATTTGAGTTATATTCACACATTTGGTGCACCAGCATGGGTGCATATCCCTACACAACTCAGGCACAAAGGACAACATAGAGCTAAAAGATTAATTTTTGTTGGATATCAAGCAAACCATAGATCTTATAGATTCTGGGAACCAGGTACATCTAAAGTATACTGCAGTGCTAGTGCACAATTCCTAGAACATATAGGATGGAATAGATTAGAGCAGGATTCAGATAATGATGTTATTATAGAACCCTACAAGAGGAAGAAAGAAAAGACTAGTTATAAGAAAAGTCCAATTAAAGAAGAAATCCATGAAGAGCAAATAGAACCAGATCAAGAGGAAATAATTGATCAAGAAGAGATAGATAGTCAAGAACAGGAAATAAAGGAAAGTCCACCTGTAAGTCCTGTTATACCTAGACGTACAATGCGTATAACCAAACCACCTGATAGATACCAGGCAAGTATTGTTTGCCAAGTAAATAAAGTTCCTACTAGCATAGATGAACTTAAGATGTATCCTGCTAAGGATCAGGAGAATTGGCAAAAGGCAATGGAAAAAGAGTTAAATTCATTAAAGGAAATGAAGGTTTATGAAGAAACCAAACTACCTCCAGGAGAAAAATCCATTGGATGCAAATGGATATTTAAAGTAAAAACTGGAAATAATGGGAAAGTAACTTATAAGGCTAGATTAGTAGCACAAGGATTTAACCAAAATATATCTGATTATGATGAGGTATTTGCACCAAATCTTAAGGCTACAACTTTAAGAGCAGCTCTAGTATGGGCAGCTAAGAATAATTATATTGTTAACCATTTAGACGTAGAAACTGCATATCTACATGCACCATTGCAGCATACAATATATTTGAAAAAACCGGTTGGTATAAAAGATAATAAAGTTAATAGCAATGATTGTTGGAAACTCAAGAAGAGTTTATATGGATTAAAACAATCTGGCTATGAATGGAACCAATATATTGTAAAAGAATTAAACAATATAGGGTTTAAATCTGGTTTAGCAGATCCATGTATATTTAAAAGAGAAAATAATGGAACGGTGTCATTATTGTTATTATTTATAGATGATATTGCTTTGATTACTAAGACCAATAATGAAGCTACTGAGATTATTTCATTATTAGCCAAAAGGATAAAATTAAAACATTTAGGTGAAATTAAAAAGTATCTAGGATTGACAATTAATAAAACCACAAAAGGATTTAAGATATCTCAAGAGGATAAAATTTGCCAATTAATTAAATTGTATAAAATGGAACTTTGTAAGCCTGCAAAGACTCCAATGAGTCAGGAAATTTGCAAAAATGATGCTCAAAGTCCCAAATTTGATAAAACCATATATCAATCTTTGATTGGTAGCTTATCATATATAAGCAATTGGTCTAGGCCAGATATAGCTTATAGTGTTAATCAGCTGGCACGATATAATAATGATCCACATCAATGTCATTGGCAAGCATTAAAGAGAATTTTAAGATATCTTAAAGGAACAATGCACCATGCATTATATCTAGAGCCAAGAGGTGATTTGAATCTTAGTGCCTATGCAGATGCAAGTTTTGCAACTGACATAAACACTAGAAAATCAATATCTGGGATGGCTATATTATTTGGTAAGACTTTAATAGGGTGGAAGTCAATCAGACAACAGCATATTAGCTTGTCAACGATGGAAGCAGAATTTTCATGTCTGTCATTACTATGCACTGACTTAATTCTGTACAAACAGTTATTATTAGACATGGGTATAACTGTTAAAGATTCTATTATTGTGTACGAGGACAACCAGGCAGCTATACAATTACTTACTAATATTGCTGTAAAGACTAGATCAAAGCACACTGATTTAAGATACTTAAATGTTAGAGAATCTGTGAAAAATGGTCTAATTAAACTTGAGTACTGCATGACGGAAGAAAATATTGCAGACCAGTTTACAAAAGCACAAGGTGTTGTAAAATTTAAAGAGTTGTGACAATTATGATTTGAAAGTGTAAATGGATATATTATTGTAATATTTATTATTATTACCCAAAAGGGGAGAATGTTAGGGATAACATTGTTTTACCCTAACTGTTTTGGGTAAAGATAATAAAATGATGAATCATGGTTTGTCAGATAAAGTGTATGTGACTTTAAGCTAAAGGAATGTAATTAAGGGTGCAGCTGTAAAAGTACTATATAAGCAGCAAGGCACTCTCTGGCTCTTACTGGCTGGCTTATTGAAGACTGCATTCTTGCTGGATCGGGGAGGAGAAGAAGTGTTGGATTACTTTGAAGATATTTCTCAACGGAGAGAAGATAAGTTTTGGACAGATTTATTATATGTGTACTGACACTGGCTATTCAACACGGACTTTGCAAATAGAGTATCCCTGACAAGACTTGACTGAAATTTGATATATGACTACTGGACTGTTTACATGACTATGCTATAATTCTTAAATGGAATAAATTATAATTTTGATAGCACAAGCGTATCTGTATTTTTACTGCGTGTTAACGAGAAGGCTTATCTCACACATTTACCTGTCTTCCTATCTGACTTCGCTGCACATTCTGTTTAGTTTGTTTTCCTTAACACCTGTTGGGGAATCCAGGCTTAACAATGACAATGTGACACCGCAAGTTTGTATTAGCACAATGATCCATATCCTAAAACTGATAAGAGTCTTGTAAATTTCAGACAGCAGCTGCATGTTGGCCAAGTATTCTATTCAAATAATTAAAGTCAGAAAGCTGAACTTGTTAATTTGCAATTATCACTTTGAGGGAAGTGATGTGCTGTAGAGAAAAGTAATTTGGAAAAAGATAGCTTGTTTTTAAGCAATCTCACAACCCTACAAGGGGGCAAAATGGTACAGGATAACATGTACTAGCCAACTATAATGGCAAACATGTGACTAAGAGAGATGCTGTGAAAATCATAATGGTGGGTATTGGTTACAAAGTTACTTTTTTCATCACTGCTGTCCCAAAGGTGCTTTTCAAAAGGCAGCTGGACTTCTTTTTTTTTCTTGAAGATGTTTCACTTCTCATCAAATAAGCATCTTCAGTTCAGCTGAAGAAACTTCTTGGATGAGAAGTGAAAAGTCTTCAAGAAAGAAGCTGGACAAATAAATCCTTTTGAAAAGCACCTTTGGGACAACCATGACCTGGATGACTGAGAATCTCCATAAATATTACTGTTGTGATTGTGAATTGGCTCTGTAAAGACAGTTACTAAATGAGGAACACCTATATTTATTTATTTGATTTTTATAGCCACCCATGTCACTTTCCCATGACTTCAGGTACCTTACAATAAAATAAATAAAATATATAATACCACTAAAATAAAATGAATTAAAATGCATAGCAGCCATGCATCATTCAATCAACATGAGTTGATCTCTGTCCTGAATCCCATGTCCTTGTTTTCAAGACCACATGGAAGGTTTTTTTTTTCAAGGAGGAGTGGGTGAGATAATGTTCCAATTGCAGAAAAAGCCAACAGGCGTGGAGCTATCTGCTGGAACTCTCCCCTACCTTTTACCAACATTAACTGGAACTGATCTTGGATGAAGAAGAAAATCCAGCATGGCCCTATGCTGCTCATCCCCAATTCCCCGATCCAGGCAAGAAGAAAATTATGATTAATAGTACTGAAAATTGCTGAAATGTCTTAAAAAGGACCAAGGATGGATTCACTATCATTATCTGCTTCTGCCAAGGTAATCATTAGTCAATGTCATCTTGGTGCTATACACAGGTGTGAATCTTGGCTGAAGGAAGTTCAGACAATCTGCTTCTTCAAGAACAAGCAACAATGCAACCAACTTCACTAAAAAGAGAAAATTGGAAATTGGATGAAATTGGATGAAATTTGTCCACAATGGGCATTTAACAATGGAATATTGAGGATGAAGATGGACCACCACTTCCTTAAGATATGGCAGAACCCCTCACCACAAAGAAAAATTAATCACCACCAAAACCACGTGTTCCATCCCAGAAGGTCTTGATCAACCAGAAGGGATGTGTATCTAATATAGAAGTGACTACATTAACAGCCTGAAGACGGTTTATTATAATTTTGTTTTCTAGAAGAACTGTATCAAATGCAGTAGGGTAGTGTATGTGGAAGCATAAACCTTTTCTCTTTGCCTGCATAAATAATCTGTGACTTGTATACAGATGCATACTAGACGCAGATGACATCTTTTGAGAAGTGTAGCATGAATTGATTAGGATAGCCTAAAAAAACCTAATGTCTTTTTAAAGGAAGAGACAAGAAACAACAACTCTGAGGACCCTTTTTTCCATAGTGTAATTAAAGGGGGGAGTCGTAAACAGAACAAACAGTGGACTTATGACTTGTTTAGTCTTATGACAGAATCAGACTTCCAAATACTTGAAAACTGAACAAGAAGATAGGTCTACATTTGTTCAGAAGGTAAAATGTGACTGATAAAAATCCTTCCTATCTTGGTAGTAATTAGTTGGGATTGGCTATTTTGGAATAACTGCTTCTGTAGAGCTGTAGAACACATGTATGAATGTTGGATTTTAAAATAATGCTCCTAATTCCTGTTTCACTTGTACAAAAAATATCTATAATGTTTTTGATAATGAATCATTTAAAAGTTTATGCATAGTATCCTAAGGAATTATTGTCATTCTTTCCTGATGAGCAATATCCTATCTTGAAAACACAATAAAAAATGAAAACGCTTCCTAGTATAGGCATTAGATTTCATGGAGTTATGGGACAGAAGGTATTCCATCTAGGGATGAGGTTGAATTCCTAATATTTCCAACTTGACTTGAAAATATTATTTTGTGTCCCAAATACTAAAGTGGAGAAGGAGTGTGAGAGAGATGCTGAGGACTGAAGGATCATCTTTCATTGTTTTGTGTACTCATTCATCCTGTAATCCACAAAGTTTGACTGGCTGAACAAATTATTTCTTATTTCCCTACTCTTTTGTGTAAGAAATAATTTACACTTAAATGAGGTAAAGCAGAGGCCCTATTGCCAATGTATCTTCACTACTTAGAGCAGGGGTGTTCAACCTTGGCAATTTTAAGACTTGTGGACTTCAACTCCCAGAGTTCCTCAGCCAGCAAAGCTGGCTGAGGAACTCTGGGAGTTGAAGTCCACAAGTCTTAAAGTTGCCAAGGTTGAACACCCCTGACTTAGAGTATGATAGATTTCAGGCACCATCAATATGCCACTGCTGGTCCATTGTTGTTTGACAGCTGATAGGATTGTCTGTAGAACCTGTACTTGTAATATAAATGTGCCACAGCGGATGACTATTAGTGTGTGTAGCGTGTCCTTCATCTATTTGCTGGGCAATGAAAGTGATGATTCAATCCAGTCTTAATTACTAATGAAAACTGAAATTTGTACATACAAAAAATTATTAAATACTGTAATGTCGAGTATCTATTTTTGACAACTTCCTATTTGCAATAATTTCTGTTTTAGATATGCTTTTGAAAATAGTGCAAAATATTCAGTTCAAAATAGCACGGCACAAAAACTAACTATGACCTGCTTTGTCTACTATATAATGCCAGTGCCTTTGTTCTACTGCCAATCTCTTTATGACCCAATGTATAAAGCTCAAAAAGGTTGGGATTAAATTACTTGCCTTCCATATTTACCTGCCCAGACTGAAATATCTTTTTCAGAGTCTATTCCCATAGTGCCTTTTTCAAATGAAGTTCAACAGAGGGCAAACACAAAAATAGTCTTTTGGTCAAAGTATCTAAAATATGAAATGACTTTTGCAAATTGTCTAATCATTGTGGTTCTTTTGATGTCAGGTGAAGAAGAATTTTCATGGTAAAATCATTTTAGGAATGTTTCAAAACACAAGTATTTTCTTCCATGGGTATTATTTTATGATGATGGTTTCATTTTTCAGACTACTTTGCACTAATTTGCAGATACAGTTTATCTGTTTCTTAGGTCATTTCAGGGTTTTACATGGTGTAATCTAGTTTTGCAATATATGTATGTATGTATGTATGTATGTATGTATGTATGTATGTATGTATGTATATACTGTATATATATATATAGAGAGAGATAGATAGATAGATAGATAGATAGATATGTTTTCTGAGGTTCTCGCGGGTATTTGTATGTGGATCTTTGGTTATTCAGGTTTTCTCCCGCGTAAGATTGGAAGTATCTAGGCAACATTTCGATGAAGTCTCATTCATCATCTTCAGGCTTGTGTCTTCGGCTCTGTGCTTCTCAGAGTGATGTGAGCTTGCAGCTGCTTCTTCCTTTTAAACAGCAGGATCACAGCTCACCAGCTCAAATCCCCCAGCAACTAAGAATAACCTGAGCACAACCAAGCCCCCACCCGAACAGAACACACCTCCAACCAATCAGAACACAGCCAACCCCCAACCAATCAGAACACAGCCAAACCCCCAACCAATGAGAACACACCCCCACCCAATCAGAACACAGCCAAGCCCCCACCCAATCAAGTCACACCCCCACTAGCAGTTAAAAGGAAGAAGCAGCTGCAAGCTCACATCACTCTGAGAAGCACAGAGCCGAAGACACAAGCCTGAAAATGATGAATGAGACTTCATCGAAACGTTGCCTAGATACTTCCAATCTTACGTGGGAGAAAACCCGAATAACCAAAGATCCATATATATATATATATATATATATATATATATATATATATATATATATATATATATATATACATACATACATACACACACACACATACACACTTTCACATAAATGCATAATATAGGTGGTCCTCAACTTATAACAGTTCATTTTGTGACCATTCAAAGTTACAATGGCACTGAAAAAAGTGACTTATGACCATTTGTCACATTTATGACTATTGCAGCATTCCTATAGTCACGTGACTTACATTCAGATACTTGACAATTTATTTATTTATTTTTATTTATTTGATTTGCCAATTGTTTACAAGATAATAAGTATAAATGTATACATAGTTGTGAATACATGAAATGGTTACATATAAGAAAAATAAAAGAATAAGAGAAACAATAGGACAGGGACGGTAGGCACGTTGGTGCGCTTATGCACGCCCCTACAGACCTCTTAGGAAAGGGTGAGGTCAATAGTAGACAGTCTAAGGTTAAAGTTTTTGGGGTTTGGGGAAGAAACTACAGAGTCGGGTAGAGTATTCCAGACATTGACCACTCTATTGCTGAAGTCGTATTTCCTGCAATCAAGTTTGGTGCGGTTTACTTTGAGTTTGTATCTATTGTGTGCTCTTGTGTTGTTATGGTTGAAGCTGAAGTATTCATTGACAGGTAGGACATTGCAATGTATGATTTTGTATACCATGCTTAAGTCAGAACGAAGACGGCGTAATTCAAGGTTTTCTAGTTCTAGAATTTCAAGTCTGGTGGCATAAGGTATTCTACAGCGAGTAGAGGAGTGGAGAACTCTTCTTGTGAAATATTTCTGGACTTTCTCAATTGTGCTAATATCAGATACGTAGTGTGGGTTCCAGACTGATGAACTGTATTCGAGTATTGGTCTAGCAAATGTTTTGTATGCTCTGGTTAGTAGTGTGATATTACCGGAGAAAAAGCTACGTAGGATTAGGTTAACAACTCTTAATGCCTTTTGGCTATGTAGTTGCAGTGGGCTCTAGCACTTAGATCATTAGAGGTGAGTATTCCAAGGTCCTTTACAGAGCTTGGGTCATCAACAAGATCTTGACTATTCAGCTTGTATTTTATTTTCTGATTTTTTTGCCAATATGTAAGACAGAGCATTTATTTGTTGAGATTTGAAGTTGCCATTTGTTTGACCATTCGGATACATAGTCAAGATCTTTTTGTAGGGTAGCAGTATTGTCTGTGGTATTGAACAGCTTTATATCATCAGCGAAGAGGCATAATTGCTCTTAATATGATCACAGAGGTCGTTTATGTAGAGTACGAAGAGAGTTGGTCCTAGAACACTGCCTTGGGGAACACCACTATTGACAGGTACTGGATTTGATAGGACGCTCCCGATTTTGACTCATATTTATTACAATTGACTCATATCAATTGTAAAAAAATTGACTCATATCAAATACAATTGACTCATATCCCGATTTTGACTCATATTTATTACAATTGCAGTGTCCTGGAGTCATATGATCCCCTTTTGCAAACTTCTGACAAGGAAAGTCAATAGGAAACCAAATCCATTTAATAACCGTGTTACTGATTTAAGAACTGCAGTGATTAATTTAACAAATGGGGCGAGAAAAGTTGTAAAATGGTGTAAAACTAATTTAACAAATTTCTCACTTGGCAACATAATTTTGGGCTCAATTGTAGTCATAAGTCATGAGGACTAACTGTATAAATATATTTCATTGATGCAGGAAACCTGGAAATAGAGCCCTAGACTAAAAAGAAAAAGACAGAAGGAATACAAAGAAATAGATTCACTGGATCAAAGATGGTGGCAAAAATGTCATATTTGGATGTCCAGATGCTAGAAATATATTTCATTCTTGAGATGGAGAAAATGGTTTGCCATTATCTCATAGACAGTGTTTCTCAACTTAAAGTTACCAAAATTGACAAACACTGCTCTATGGCAAATAATTTTTCTTAGAGTGAAGATGATGGACTTCAACTCCTAGAATTTCACCAACTGGCTGAGAAATTCTGGCAAAATTATTTATTTATATCCCATTATTATTATTATTATTATTATTATTATTATTATTATTATTATTATTATTATTATTATTATTATTATTATTATTATTATTATTATATAAATAATTCAAGTGATTAATATATCTGATACTCCTTTGTTGTCTTATTTTCCCCTGCGAGGTGGGTTGGGCTAAGAGACAGTGACTGGCCCAAAGTCAAGGTTGAGAAGCACCATCATAAAGAAATAATTCAAATGTGAAATTAGGGGAGAGAATCTAAAGTAGCATGTGACAGAATGAACATCTGTATTTCAAATTTCTGCATGCTTCCTTTAACTGTTTGATTCCTCCCTTTCCTTAATATAGCCTAACAAGGCAAAAAAATGTGACTTGCTTTTCTCTATGTTGGGGGAAAAAAGCTGTACCTATGAAATTTAGATGGTGCAGATTAGATCAGGATTTTGTTCAGTTTGTCTTTAATAAGAAAATATTTTACTCTCTTTAAAAAAAAAGTTCAAGATATTAAAAAGGCAGAAAGAATTGATTTATTGATTTATTCATAGATTCAACTTTTCTACAGTACTCCAAGTAGTGTAAATTCCTGCCTTCCTTCCACCCCCAAAAGACCTACAGTAAAATGTACTTGAAGTTCAGGCTGATTGTTGCAGTGACTTTAAACTTGCTTTAATTGCAGTAATTTAATTGTAATGCAGTAATTACAACTTTACCCGTTGTATATTATATGTATGAATTTCAGAACCTTAAAGATAATCTAATCCTTTCATCACAAGTGTTGTGGCTTGTTTTGGACATTTTAGCATCACTTCAAATATTTTTCTCTTCCTTTAAATCCAATATTGGATCCACACATTTAAACTTCAGCTAAGGCAATGCTAAAGAAAGACACTGAACCCCATGAGGCCATCATCCTTTGAAAATGTAACTGAATTAGGGGTTCCTTTTGAGGTAATTAGTGATGTTATCTTTCTGACCATTTTTTAAAAAAATGTTGCTGAGAGAGAGAAAGCAGGAGAGGGAAGCTTTTTAGTGTGCTTGGGAGGTCTGGCAGATTTACTTTTTTGGCATAGTGCATTGCCGTAGAGTCGAAAAATCATCTGATATTGGATTGCTTTAACCAGATGCAACCATTTTTCTTTTTGTGTGCCTGTAAGTCAGACAGCAGCCTGTGAAAAGAGAACATAACTGTTAGGAAAAAACTATAAGCATCGGACCTTCACAGATGATGGCCCACTTTCTACACACTTACATTTGTTCAAGTAACAAAGGGTGATGCTCACAGACTTGAATTTGTCCTTCTGTTGAAATGCTGTGATGATAAAGGATTGAGGAAAAGATATATAAAATCTCACAGGAAACCTAAATCAAAAATATTTACTAAAATAAATCCCCAATCTATTTTAAAACAAAAATATTCCTAAAAATGTTTTTGTTATTGAAATGGATATCCAAAGCAAAACAAAATAATGCAAGGTTGCTTTATTGTTGCTCTGTCTTCTACAAAGTCACAATGATTTGTGTTCCTTTTAAGAAAACAATAGTATAGAATATGAAACAAGTTTCAGAAAGCTGCTAGTTATCCTTTCAAACTATTAATCAAGCCTGATCAATATTTTCTACAGTATACTATAGTGGTTGTAAAGAATATTGTTTTGTAATAAGCCAGTGGTCCCCAACCTTTTTGTACCAGGGACCGGTTTCAAGCAGAAACATTTTTCAAGGACCGGGGGGGGGGAGAGAGAATCGAGTTTGGTAGTTTGCTTGCAGACGTTTCATTACCTGACTAGGTAACATCTGATGTTGTTACCTAGTCAGGTAATAAAGCGTCTGCCAGCAAACTCACCAAGTTCAGGGCGCCTCGGCCCTGCCTCCCTCAGCCCCATCCCTCAGGTGTCTCCCTCCCTCCCTCCCTCAGGTGTCTGCCTCGTTCCTCTCTCAGTCACTCTATCGCTCCTACAGCAGCCCAGGAAGAAACTGCTTCAAAGAAGCCGGGGTGGGGGGTGGCTTTTCCTGTCGCCGCAGCTTCCCCGGCGCCCGTTTCACCCCCACCCCCCCGCCCGCCCGCTCGCGGTTCAATCCACAGTGCTCCGTTCTACCTGCCTGCCTGCCTGCCTTCTTCGTTTCGGAGCAGCTTCGGCTGATAAAAAGAGGCGGAATAGTTATTATTCTCAGCCGAAGCTGCTCCCAAACAACCAGACAGGCAGGCAGGCAGGCGGAGCACTGTGGATTGAACTGCGAGCGCGGCGGGCGGGTGGGGTGGGGGTGAACGGGCGCTCGGGAAGCTGCGGCGACAGGAAAAGCCACCCCCGCTCTTTGAAGCAGTTTCTTCCTGGGCTGGTGGAGGAGCAGAAAGCGACTGAGAGAGCTGAGCCAGAGAGCAGGACAGGCTTCGGTTGCTTCCTCCCTCCCTTCTTTCATTTGTGTCCTTGATCCCCGATCCCAGCAGCATTCACCGAAGGCGAAGAAAGCGCCATTTTTTTTATTTATTTTTCTTTGCGGCCCGGTAAAGAAAGTGCTCCACGGCCCGGTACCGGTCCGCGGCCCGGTGGTTGGGGACCCCTGGTATAAGCCATAATGGTTTACAACTTTTCCCCACTGTAGATACAGTTTTTCTTCAGGGACTATAGCAAATAAATAATTATAAGTAATTAGTTTAATGTTTTATTTGTTTATTTGTTTATTTATTTATTTATTTATTTATTTGTTTGTTTGTTTATTTGTTTATTTATTTGTTTATTTATTTATTTAATCTACATTATCTGCAGAGCCTGAAGTGATATCAACATTGGTAATTTTAGGCATACAATACTTTGGGAGGTCTTTGGGTTGTTGGATTAACCATTCAAAACCATTATTCATATATAGCTTTGAGCTATTTATCATCCAGTCTGTGGGATATGGTGCTTGCAGCTTATCACCAACAAGGCACATTGAAGTATGTTTGACCAAGGGTAATTAAGAGGGAGCAGAAAAGCAGACTGCTAGGGACACCTCCAAATACAGCCAGTCATAGTTATGGAAGACTGTATTGATGTCAACATACATTGTGGTGAAACATAGTCTATCATGATTTTTGGTGTGCTTGGATCCTAACTTATCATGGGTTAGAACAAAAGACCTTATTTGATGAATAAATTCCAAATAGATTATACGAATCAAAATGATGCTATAGAGCACTGCACACCAGAACAACTAGACACAAGAACAGTTCTTCCCTGAATGCCATCACTCTGCTAAAAAAATAATTCCCTCAACACTGTCCAACTATTTACAAAGATTAATACTATTACTATTAATCTTCTCATCACTCCTTATCACCCATCCCCTCCCACTTGTGACTGTATGACTGTAACTTTGTTACTTGTATCCTTATGATTTTTATTGACTGTTTCCTAGTATGATTTGATTGCTTTTTGTACCCTATGACTATTATTAAGTGTTGTACGTTATGATTTTTGACTCTTGACAAATGTATACTGAGAGCATTTGCACCAAGACAAATGCCTTGTGTATCCAATCACACTTGGCCAATAAAAGAATTCTAATTCTAATTCTAATTGGTTCTCGGGCAGTAGTTTTGGATCAGTGAGTTTTTCCTAAAATGGATTAGGCTTAAATCAAGACTCTTAAGTATATCGATATGATAAGCATATAAAAATGAAACACACTTAAAAAGTATAATGTGATAGAAAATTGCACCAAATTGGCTGTTTAGCAAGCATCTCCTTTATACATTTTTTGTGTGTTTTTGCTAGGCCCCCAGAGCCTTTAGGGATCATATTGCAAACTGCAGAGAATGCACCCAAATGAGCCTAGACATTCCAACATGCTTCAGAGGTTCCCAGGAACAAACTGATCCATAACCATGGTCAGCATAGTGCTGGTATTTAGAGAAATTAAATAAGGTCTCTGAAAGATTAATGGGATGTGTAAAGAAACATCCTCAAGAAAACCCTTTCAGAAAACCACTTCTACCATATCTTGATATGCTGCACTCAAATACCATTTTCACAGCTTTGATGTCTTCCTGTGACTTCTTCAATTACTGTTGCTTCCATTTTTCCTTTTTGCTGAAAAGTACATTCAGTAATACTGAAAATTTTCCCCCTGTTGTGAATATGTCCTGTTATAGATAGCAGGAAAATACAGCAGCAGAAGGTTATGTGGCAAACAAGGATGAAACATAAAAAGATAAGTTACATTAGGAAATATATATACATAATTGTTCAACCTGATATTAAGGAAAAATAAATATAATAAGCAGTGTCTCACAATGTATCATACTCCACAAATGCAATATATATTAATATAAAAAGAGATGCCACTTCTAAACATTAACTTACAAGATTAGCAAATAGCAGTTCACAATGCTATAAGGTCCTTAGTATCATAGTTTAGCAATGGTACTGACACATGCATCGACTTCTCTTTGTTTGGTTATTTTAAATTATCTTTTAATATTAATCAGAACCGTAATAATTGCATGGTTATGAAAGTTAAATGGACTAGCTAAAGAAAGGTGTCACCTAAAAGAAAACAAAAACTAGTGATGATTTTTAATTGTGATAAATTATAGGATGATGATTTAATACTTTAATCCTCTTATTTGGTAGAAACAAAACCCAATACTATAACAGCATTTGCTAATATTGCTGTTTACTATTGAAGTCCATGCCATGTGTTCATTTGTTAAGGAGTTTTCAGAATTTATAAAAGAGTGATCATTCTTCTTAAATGATATTTTGTTATGGCCTATTGTTTAATCCAGTCCTCCTGAGTCCTAGAATTTTTTCTCGAAGAATCTCTCCTTTCTTCCAAGCAAAAACTGTTTAAGTTAACTTTCTCCAAACAGGTGCCCTCCAGATGTGTTGCACTGTAGTTTCTTTCATTCCTTTGAGACGAGTGGAAATTATAGTCCAACACATCTACAAAATTGGAACAGGAGTTTGATAGTATATATTTACTGAACTTTATCTGGAAAGAAAACCCTATCTGGAAAGAGAAGCACAAATGTTTGTGTGTGTGTGTGTGTGTTTGCAATGCTACACACCCACACCCACAGTATATATGCAATGCTCTAAAGTCCAGAAATTGTACCATGACTTTTATACTGTATAGGCAATCTAAATTCATGAAATACTTCCCTTTGCAGCCAGAAAGGGAAAAGACTTATTTTTGCTTGATATTTGCAAACTTGATTCACAAACTTTTATACTAACGTGGCACTGTTTTGCACTTCTCTAAATGTTGCCACTGTCCTTAACAGAATAAATTTTAGTACATCTTAATTTTTAATCCTTTCTATAGCCTCCTACTATAGACGGAACTGGGCCTTTGTGGATTTGGCACTGTGGCTAGATGTTAAAATTAAACTGAGAATATTCCTATGCAATATCATGGATATCACAGAAGCCAAATACTATGAAGGCACTTTCCATATAGGAAACCTGGACTTTCTTTATGTAAATTATGTCAAACAGAATGCCAGAGAAAGCAGGCATCTGTCAGGTACAGATAGAGAATTATGGCTCCATAACAATGACAGCTCCAAAGTGAAATGTTCTTATTTCCCTTGCAGATTGACCATATAACCACAAACTGATCATTCATTTAAACTTCATTTTTGGGGGGTTGTTCACTGAAGAGTTTACATCCAAATGTCAAGATAAATTTAAAGTAATGAGGTATGCTGAATCAGCACTGAAGACTTGTTTTGATTCTGCCATCAATATAGTTCCCAAAGTAGCATGAACATTTAGTTTGGTGATGGATTTGACGGATTTGTACATTCATGCAAAGAGGCTCTTCCTTTCCCCCCTCTTTCTCTCATTCTGTAAGTTTTTGTAATACAACAGATTCTGCTACAAAAAGTTGCACAGGAAAAACTCTTTTATCAATTGTCTGTTCTATAACTGAACAGATATATCAGATTCAATCTTGATAACTTTTTTGTTAGAGAGCTTTTAGTCTTTTACCATTACATCTCAGGAAGATGGCAGATGGAGCATGGCAGATGTTTAGCTGGATGTTCAGTAAGAATTTTGGATAGCCAGTTGCTCCTGTTTTTAAGACAGAAAAGTTAGAAATTTTAGTGACTGTTAAACATGTTTTAATAAAATAGGGGAATTTTCTTTTGCAAGATTTTAATAGTGTAAACCTACTACATCAGAAAATTGCAATAGTTTTTTTAATACAATAGTCTGTTTTAAACATGCTGTTATCAATCCTTAGGAAACTCTTGTTATTAAGTATTAAATATCACACAGAGACACACACAGACACAGATACACACACACAAATACAACCCCTGCAGACTCATATTTTGCTGCAGTTTTCAGCTTTCAGTTTTTCCAGTGTTGAAGATGAAACATATAGTTAGATGGGTTTGCAGGTCTTACTGTTTTGTAATTGATACCTTTTAAATGTTGCTTATACAAAACAATGCATGTTTTCCTATGCATGCTTTCCTGGGAATAAACATATTTAAACAAATGTTATGTTTGAGTTAGCATTTTTAAACAAAATCTTATGTTTACATAGAATTCTTTAGAGGCTTTTTAACTCTTAGCAGCAACCTAGAAATATTTGGAACAATAAATGAATGAAATGCCCTGTAATGTCCTAAAGATTATACATCTATATGTGACATAAGTGTTCAAGGAAAGTTAGTTCAATATAATAAAGTTTATTTTAAAAAAACAGTAAAACAAGCTTTGGTTTTGTGCAGAAAGTAAACATAATATAAATTCCAATACCTCTCCAAATTTCCAGGTTCTTTTTTTAAAGAAAAAGTAGGCCTTTCCCTCCCTCCTGTTTTCAAAATTCTAGATAGTTTATATGTCTGTCTTGAAACATTCAGTGTTTAACTCTCCCCAACACAATTATTATATGTATATCAATAATGCAATCATAATTTTCAAGAAGGCAAATAGTTTGTTCATATTCAAAATTCAAAGAAAAGGACAGATCTGAATCTTCTATAGAAGGATTGATTTATATTCATTATTTGAATAATCTCTTAGATTGGGCCTTGTTTCTGAATGAATTTGCATTAAATTAGGCTGTAGATTTGTAGGAATATCACGATTAAATTATGTACATTTGGAAATTGGTGTCTTTCAATTTTCTTTTCAGATAAAATCTCATATGCTTAATTTCTGATTTATAAGCATCCTTTAACAGCACATAAATCCTGATTTCTGACAATTTCTACTTATTATAACTATCTGTTTGCTTACTTATAACTAGCAATGTTTAATTGACATGCCCTGTGTTTCTGATAAAGTAAGCAAAGAAGGGAGCTGCTGGCTTTAGAAAACATTTCCTCACAGGTATTAATCACATGAAATCTCCATAAAAGAACAGGAAATGCAGCAATATTTTTATTAGTAGAGTTTACGTGAAAACATCACATACAATATTTGTGTAATGCCCATGAAACCTTAAACTTGGCTTCAGGAACAAAGACCTTTCAACTGATACTTGACTTCAGTCATGCAGCCTTGTCACTCCAAGCAGCTGGTAGGTAAACTCCAAAGCAAAAATAGAATACTGTTGCTTAAATAATTCACAACTTCTTCAGAGAGACCAAACAGAGAAGTGCAGCATTTTCAGAACTGTTTGAAGAACCAATTGAATGAAGATTTCTTTCTTTGGTGATCCATTTCAGCTTTACTTTGGTATATGTTCTTGGACAGACACCTCTAGCTGGTCACTTTTTATTGTATACCAGTAATATTAATACTTGTCTTTCAAACTGTCCAGTTCCTTTTTTCCTTTGCTTCAGTATTGATGGAATTCTAGGATTGTTGGGCCTTGAAAAGAACAATCTTTCCACTTTGGAAGCAAGGGAACCAAATATTCTTGCTTCTGCAATGAGAAGATTTTGGCTCTTGTCCCTTGGTGGGGAAGGCAATGGGTGCAATGATAATAGCTGCAATATTAGAAGGAGCTAGGTCAATGGTGAGGAAAAGGGTGAAGTCATAGGGTTAATATCCTTATCCTGCCCTGAAATCTAGATTGTATCAAAATCAAGTGAAGGGGAGACTTTATATTTTTACTACGGTATGTATATCTATGTATGCATAGATAGGGGTGCAAGTAAAGCCTTGTCCCCATTGTTTATCCACCTTTAACTAAAAACAGGTAAACATTCTAAAAGTAGAAGCCTGAGAATCTCTGCTGCTGTTACCATTTAGGGAGGTATTAAGTCCTATCTGAACCTTTTATATTGCAAATAAATAAAGGTGCTTTACAGATTAAACACTTCTGATGTTTTCTGCCTACTTGCTGCTTAATGAATATGGTGAAAAAACATTGAGAACATGGTGATCTTCCTGTGGTTTGTTCTTAGAATATGAGATAACATATTTTTGGGCTGCAGTCCTGTATTGTGTAGTGTGGGGTCATCCCGGTCAAGACAAATCAGCTCAAGGTAAAAGTCTTGAAAAATTGTACTCTATCAGTTGTTTAGGTCAGAG
Source organism: Notechis scutatus (assembly GCF_049901735.1). NCBI lineage: Eukaryota > Metazoa > Chordata > Lepidosauria > Squamata > Elapidae > Notechis > Notechis scutatus. The sequence continues at coordinate 132,889,681 of NC_142012.1, forward strand.
ATACAGACTTACTGGATCCTTTGGTTGAGACCTGGGACAAGGCATTCCTTGAACACTGATAGCAGTAGCTGCAGATTTGCAGAATAGGAGAAACACAAATGTTTTTGTATCCATTTCTTGAATTCTAAAGAGGTTCTTGATTATACTAAGATGGATTTTCAGAGCTCTTTAAAGCCACAGCTCTTTAATAATCAGGTCTTCAGCAGTAGTAAATAGGAATGATTATACTTTAAAAAATGGCTTATATAAGAATGTGATGCTTTTCATGCTATATTAACATAGTCCATCTCTTATTCCAGATCACTATGATGCCTCCTTTATTTGTTTATTGTTTTACAGAACGTACTATTAACCCACATGTCATTAAAAATAGCACAAAAACAGTTCATACTGCTTATCCTATGGTATCTAATAAACAAAATAGAGTATAGGAATGCAAAAGCTGCAAGCATGTTAAAACCAACAATTAACAAATCAACTAATCAACATTCAAGCAGTGGTAAAAAGATAAAGCAGCTGGTTAGGACCAGACAAAGAGGAAAACTTTTAGCTAGCTGACATAAAGATGCTGTGGAGTAAGCAGATCTGCCTAACCTTTCACAGGAATTATGTTAGAAGTCACCTAGCATCTTAATAGTTGTACATTTCCTAGTGTCCTATGAGTTATTTCACATAGCAGCACTTCTTCATTTATTATAGTAGAATTTGTAAAATGTGTAGAATTCTCCATTCAACACTTCATTTCCTGGAATTTCATAACACAGCACCAGTATGGAGTTTTGTTTGTACTGTATTGTCTTGGATGTTAAGTTCTATGCATCTGATAGTAATTTCATACCTAAATCCAATGACACAAGAACTTTTTTTCAAGGGGAAGGCTTTTGGTTCTCGATCTTATTTCTGGATCCTATCTTCTCTCCAGAACCATCTGGCCCCATGATTTGAGAACTATATAATTTTATATTGCTTACACAGCTCAACTTAGACATCTTTGAGAGCTAGGTTTGAATGTAAAAAAGGAACTGATCCCATGAATTTAAAAATTTGTTTCATCATTATAATTGACTCCTGCATCTGAAGCGATAAGGACAGATGTTATCCATCAACTACTCTTAAGAAGTTAATGATATCTTCATTTTATACGTATCTTCTGAAAACATTGCACACTCTATTCGTGTTGGTGCTGCAGCTTATGAGGAATCAAATTCCAGCTTGTTGACATGACCAATTTCAGCTGTTCACAAGGCAGAGACTTTAGATCGAATGTAGACTACCCATTAAATTAAGTTGCTGTCTCGTGTAACAGTCCATTAGTCAGTGATACTCTTGCTTCAATTAAATACAATAATACCTTCCAAAATTTAGCAAAGGATCAGAAATGTAAACATTTTTAAAAGGTACTTTAAAAAGGAACTGCAGTGGTGCAGTGGTTAGAATGCAGTATTGCAGGCTACTTCTGCCGGCTGCCAGAAGCCTGCAGTTTGGCAGTTTAAACCTCACCAAGCTCAAGGTTGACTCAGCTTTCCATCCTTCCCAGGTGGGTAAAATGAGGACCCAGATTGTTGGGGGCAATATGTTGACTCTGTAAATCTCTTAGAAAGGGCTGTAAAGCACTGTGAAGTGGTATATAAGTCTAAGTGCTATTGCTATTGCTACTTAGTATTGAGCTAACCTTTAGGGACTAGACCTATATATTCAGGGATTTGGTGCAACAGAACATGTCAGGATATTTCTCCGCATACAAGAACATACATATTCATATGAACATTTCATGAGCTTCATACAGCCATTGCCAACAAAAACTGGTCTAAAATATATAGACAAATCTTCTAGCACTGCCCAAATCAACAAATCCAAAACTTAATAATAAATTACTGCCTTTTCTGCAGTAGTTCCCTCTGTGTGGAATATCCTTTACTCAATATTGGAACGGTCCCATCTCAATTGGCCTTTTGTAAGACTTTAAAAACTTGGCTGGGTCCCCAAACCTGGGGTGCTGAATGTATTAAGCAATGGTGGGATTCAAAAACTTTTACCACCGGTTCAGTGGGCGTGGCTTGGTGGGCACACTTGGCACGCGTGCACACACTTTGTGTGCATGCACACGCCAAACACGGACTTTGTGCAGGTGCAGAGGCATTTGCACAGGTGCAGAGGTGTTCTAACTCACTTCCTGCAAGCCTGCACTCTCCCGGTCACTTCAGTAGCTGCTGTGTGGCTCTCTTCTGTGCCACGCAAAGCAGCTGCACTTCAAAAGCAGAAGATAAAGGTGACTATGGGAGCTGGGTGGGCAGGTGGACCCAACAGCAGAGCAGAAAAGAGGACTGGTTCGGTCTCCACTGCTAATTGCTGCTACCAGTTTGGAAGAACCGGGCCGAACCGGGAGCATACCACCACTGGTATCAAGGAGCCCATTTCTCAGCCTACTGTTAACTTGGCTACTGTGCATAATTAGTTTCAGATATTTTTATTATTTTGAAAATTCTTGTTGTTTTAATTGTTTTTATAGCTTTGGAATTGTAAGTGACCCAGAGTCATTGATTGAGATGGGTGGCTATAGAAATTGAATAAATAAATATGTTAGAAATAATCTAACTGTGTTTATTCTCCTGCCCTTAGGCAGATGGCTACTTGAGTAGCAGTTGGCAGCATTTTCTGTCAGGCGCAAAGCATCAGGACCATAGGTCGAGTTGTAGCTCAGCAAGATTTATTGCTGACCCCTATACACAAGAATCTGGTTAATTCATAGTCAAGCACTAAACTTGTGCTAGATAAGGACCCACAGAATCCAAGGCAGGTTGAATTTGTGACAATCCAAAGACTTTAACTGATGATGCTTTTAACTTCAGCCTCCACCTCTTCCTGGTCTTCTCTTACATTCTCTCCATTATATCAATATTGAGACAAGCTTGTCTGTCTTATAACTTGCATCTCCTAGGTTCATTTTTTATTTCTGCATATAATAGGAAATGTTTTCCCAATACCTGGGATAAAATAATATCCTACAATTAGATCATTTGACTATACCTGTGAATTGTAAAGGATGAGTATAGGCAAAACAACATCTTGGAACAGCTTTTAAAGTAGATCTGCACATAACAGAGCAGCTTGACATGGTAACAAGTATGTGCCTTTGCCTCAGAAAAAAATCATGCCTTGGATTTCTTTAATCGAGATAAGCTATATTTATGGTTCTTTATTCCATTAATAAAATCGATTCAGCATGCTGAAAGAAGGACAGATAGGTAGAAAGAACTCTCTACAGTAATCAATTGCACTGAATAAGGGCAAGACAAGAGAGAGAGAGAGAGGGAGAGGGAGAGGGGGAGGGAGGGAGAGGGAGGGGCAGAAGATGTGTTTCATTTGATTCTGCAGTTATTTGTTCAGCATGCAGTGCAAATTTTTCTGCTAGAGACATGGGATATGGTAAACCTTTGGCTGGATCAATGTCCAACTTCTTTTAAGTTATGGAGTGAGTTACTCTCTCATAAAGTTCAGACCTGCCAGACTCAATAACTTTACAAAAAAATGTTCAGATGAAAATTGCTTCAAGCAATCCTAGTGGAAAGCCAGCACCTCACCCCTAGTTTAAAGTTATGATCCTTATCATAATTAATTCAATAAAGAAGTAATGTACTTCAACCTAGGCATAGAAAATAATTTTCTATCTTGAGCGGTATAAACTTTCAGCTAGGGATATTTCAGCTCTGGATCTGATCTTTTGCTGCAAATAATAAATTACAGATCCAAAGCTAGAAAATTCTGGCTGAAGTTAAGCTTGAAGAGAAATAGTGGTCACATTGTTGTAATAAATAATATAAAATAATTTTATAAATATTGCAGAATATTTGTTTCCACTGATATTTTCCCCTGCTATCATATTTTTACCTCTGGAAAATTGCTAAGCATGGCAACCTATACTGTAATTTTAAAAATGTCTTTGCCACTAAAAAATTGAATAATGAAGCATCAAATGAGATTGATTTTCAGAGAAGTAATACACTTTAAAAGCACTAAAATTGTAAAAGTAAGTCTGAAGAATAACCCTTTTTGATAATCTGTTTTATATTACTTATTCACTGATAGTTTATTATTTTTGAACTTTTCACTGACAACACAATCATAAAATAATTCTGCTCTTTTTTTTCACTAGGAATCAGAATTTGCTAATGATTACTCAGTCATATGAAAAGTAAATAATCATCTGAGTCACATTAAAGTGATGATTACTTTATACGGTTGAATGTTATTTATAACTATACATGCTTAAACAGTTTTGAAAATATATTTGATTTATTTAGTGCACTAGGATATTTAATTTCAATGTTAAATATATTTTTATACTTCTTACTACTAGAATTATACTGGCTTTCTAAGATTTGTTTTAATTGCTTCATTTAAATTTATAACAATGTTCTTATTTTCAAAATATACCAATCATCACTTTTAAAAACATGCAAAATTATTGCAATTTCAATTCTCTGTATAGCTAATGTTTTCTGTAGGATTTAAATATCTGTGAAACTCTAATGCCCTCAAGGGTTGGCCCTCTTATTTTATGGATGCAACAATTGAGGGTTTTTTGTATACCTTTGTGAGCATTCATTGAAATAAATGTAATGTCCTAGATATACCAAAGTTTTGCAGAGAAAATTCTCTAACTAGAACTCTAACTAGTTCTAGATCTACCAAAGTTTTGAATCAATTAACCTATGAAGTACAATCCAGAAAAGGCTAGTCATGATTATGATTACAACTAAACTATTTGCACTGCATATTTGGTTAAGCACATAATGAGCAATTAACTTGTTTTTCAAAGGCTGATTGCAGCCAAAGGTTATTTTTTGTTTCTGTGCCTTTTGTTAAAGAACAGAAAGATTAAATTATCCCAAAACAGTAGTCCAGATTAAATTTGTGACTTGCTTCTAGTATTAAATATATACAGTCTATTTAAACATACTGACATGCTTCCTATATATGCTCTACATTAAAAATAACATCTAATCGGCCATTGTTTGGGAGAGTAATATTTACTTTTGAATTGAATTTCTAGAGTTGTTACCCCCAACACATCTGGAAAGCACTAGCTGGGGAATAATTTTATAGACTATATTAACCAGAAAACAACACCTAAAATATTAGCTTTTAAAGAGCTAAACTGTCACCCGTGGATACTTCTTGTGTGATCAAAGAACTGTGAATGGTGTAACCCATCTCTTCATGTTTAATAGAAGAAACATGATAAAAAACAGTAAGATTTTATAATAAACATGTTTTAAAGAAACGTGTGGGTATCAGTAAAGATATCACAAAATAAAAAAAATATGCAAAGAGGATTGTTTGGAAACCACAAAGTGTGTTTGTGCCACAATTCTGAATATATTTGCATGGAATTTTTTGTACTTTTTTGTGGGATTTTATTGCCAAGCTGTGATATTTAGAAAAAAAGAGCCAAACATGATAACTTTTAGATTAAAGACATCAGAATAAAATTCCTAAAAATGTGAGAATATTGTTTTGAGAACATTATTCCAGCTTTTTCTGCAAGCTTTTTCACCAGAAGCCATTATGTAGTGATTAAGCGATTGTGGCCAGTTGAGATTAGCTAGTTGCAAGACAGAGCAAAATTAAGTTCTAAAGAAGACACATCCATATATTGGACACTGGTTACATTTCAGCCAAATATTTGACTAACACTTACAATTCCCCTCCTTCTTTCCCTTGAATCCCCCTTGGATTGATTAAATTGGCTCAAGATGACACCAATAATTGGCTCAAGATGCTACTTGAACAGACTCAATGATCCATATCTTCGCATTCCCTAAAATCAGTCTTTTTCAGTTCTGTGTTAGATTTAGGAAGGTTTACATTGGCTCTGTCACAAACATTTTAATAAAGTCCCAGCGAAACCTCAAACTGGTGACATCATTGAATGGTGTTAAAAAAAAGTTTCATTTTCCTGGTAAGCCATAGGCATTTTTGATCGTACCGGCAGTTTTCTTTCTCTGTGTTACTTTGTCATTCCATATTTCTTATAATTAAGAAAGCAGTGTGTCAAATGGGAGAAAAATAATGTTAACTAATCATTTAAAAATATCTAAATATTTCTAAATATTTTAATATTTACAAGTAGTAAATTGATGTAAAACTTCTAAATATTTAAATATGTATTTTGCCTTAAGGATAAGGGATTTTAATTACTTCTGGGCCTTTAAAAATAAATGGATGAATAATGGTATGCTATATATTAAACGCAACTGAAATTTCCCTTCTATAAAAAGTGCTAGCATAGTAAAGGAACCCTATCTCATCTAGAAGATGAATATTAACTTGCCACAAACTGGACCACACAAACTATAATCTTAAATTTGTTCCTTGCAGGGATCAGTGTTTAATATTTTTTTTCCTTCTGGAAGGAGAAAGTCAAAATGTCTTTCACTGAATATACCGTGTAATTAATTACTCTGCACAGTACACATATTTCTTTGAGGAACTTCTAATAATTATGTATTCTGGATTTACTGTAATGAACATCAGCATCTTTCCCCCTAAATTTATATAGGAACAGCTCTTTTTCAAGACAGCAACAAGAATCATTTCAATGTGCAACACATCTGAAATTCTGTTCAAGCTTGCAGAACTGCACTACTCTCAACCCTTTTTCTGCCCCTAAAAGTAGATACTTTTTAAATTAGAAAGAAAATATTTACAAAATAAATAAATAAATAAAGGGAGAATATATTCTATTCTTGATTAATTATATTTTTGATTTTGATCAATTATAACTTAATTGACACAGCTTAAAGATTAGGTTGAAAGGTCATCATTTTGGTCTGAAAAACAATAGATAATATTTTTACTTTGATGTATAATTTCTGTCCTAGTCTCCTCAATGAAATATTTCTTTTTCGATGATCATAAGGGATTTGAATTCTTTCTTTTGCCATAGATTGTTTACCTTTTAACATGCCAATAGTATGGGTAACAACATCCTCTCAGCATAACTGCTAATGTTCTCTGATGCTGTATGCATTTTGTCTATTTCAGCCATGCTAATTCTAATTGCTCTCACAATAGGTTGGATAAAGTTGTCTTACTACTTTTTTATTTATGTATTTAACATTTTGTTAAATAATATGTTTAATCAACCAAAGAAAAGAATTGTTAAGCAGATCTATCAAATGGACCTGTATCACTTATTAATACATACTTCCTGCCTGTCAAAGTACCTCAGTAAATGAACTGAAACACATAGCAGTCATTGTGTCAAATGTTATTTTAATGTCATACTGGATTTTTGAAAGTAGTTATACAGACCTTTTTCTCCATAAAATGAATAATTTGATATCTGCTTACTTTGTGCAACAAGAAAGTTAATTATTCATGCCTTTTAGAAGACATTATAAAAATATGAAATTCTAAATGATATTTATTTTCACTTATAAGAATGTTACTCTTTAAGATGAGTAATTATGGTTTTATTCATTTAAAATAGCCATTTTCTACCTCTTCAGAAAAAACTATCAAGGTAATGCAGAAAAATCAAGCACTAACACAACAGTCATAATAATAAAAAATATTAAAAACAACATTGGCATTCTTAAAAATAGTTCAAATGACTAAAATAAGACTTCTCCATATCTTATTATCTGGAAACATACATACAAGTATAGATAGCTTACAGAATTAAAATCAATATTTAATTAACCTAGAAACAACTTGGCACTGAATACAGAACTTTCAATAAGAACTTTACATAATTATATAGTAATGTGGGCAAAATATCATACTGAATAATTTTGTACCAGCTGAAGTTTCTACTCTTTAAAGGTAATTCTACAGAAGAGCTAATTAGAGAAGTCAACTTATGAAGTAACCAACACATAGTGAGTTATTAAATAGGATTGACTCATACATACTGCATTTGATATACTAAATATAATTGTGCAATGCAGAGTAATATAGGATCAACAGAATTTTAAAAAGTGTAAGTTTGATTTTTCAGATGACGCATAGCCTTTTGAGATTGAATTCCAATCTCTGAGCCAGCCTTTCTATTAACCAACAACACAATCATCTTGTCTGAATTTAATTTCAGCTTTTCAGTCTTATCCATACCATTATTAAACTTAGGAAATTTTCAAAGATATTGAGCATTCCGATGGAATTGGGTTACACAGAACAATATAACTAGGTGTAAGCCAGCGTATTGTCATTCTCTGTGGGACTCCCTCTCATCTGAACCCCAATATATGAATAGTTCCCACGGTTTAGTCTTTGCGACTTAAATGCTATAATGCTCCTAGATTAGGGTAAAGAATAATAATTATAATTTTAAGCACAATTTTATATTATATGTTATACTATAGTATGTATTATTTATTATTGAATTGGCAATGGCTATTGTTTTTGTGTATTACTTAGAGTGGTCTTGACTGAAGCAGTTTATAAATTCCTAAATAACTAAACTATTTGCTGTCATTTCATGCTTATATTGGAAAACACATATATAAGAAAACACATAAGTTACTGGTCACCTTCAGAATGCTATGTGGCGAAAGGGCAAAATGTCCTATAGTAGAACTTACAGCAGTATACATAGAATAGGAACCAGAATTCAAAAAATGGAGTTCCGCTGATAGTGCTTCAGGACTTGACTCCTCCTTCTTTATCCAGCCGCAAGTTTTAAGCAGTGTACATAAACATTTTAATGTAAAAACATCAAATGTTAGACAACATCAAGCATTTGATAATCAATACAACTGAGAAAAGCAATACCTTAAAATTATTAAAAGAATGCATGTCAATTTCAAATATATATATATATATTTCTCAGAAGACATTTCAAAATTGAGGTACCATAATAAATAAAGAGCATTTTTTGGTATACTTACAATATTATTTTCCTACAGTTGGAAAATAAAAACAATGTCCTCTGGCAATCAAAATGTCTGGGTTCTTGTTCAAATATTTGTGCTTCAGAGCCTTGGGACTCTAATTTAGATCCTGGTATTTTAAATTGGACCAGGTAACAAATAAATTAAAATCTGTTAAAAACAGATTGAATGAGATTACATCAGATCTAATGGGAACCAAATTAATGGATCCACCACCTCTGCTAATATTTATTAGGATATGTTCTAAACATGATAGGATTGTAGAATTTCCATTGTTTCAGAATTCCAATTTTCTGTTCAGTGAATACAGTACTGGTTAATAATATATATAGTCCACCCCATAGCTGTTGAAAACTTGTGGGACAGATACTCTGCATTTTTCCAACAGCATATCTGACATCACCTTAGGCAGAAAAGCTGATAGGGGTAGCAAGAAAGCCACTATATCAGCAGAAACCCTGATCCATCTATCTGGCCTAACTCCAGATGCAAGCATTTAAGTATAACACATGAATGGACATGTCTACAGGGGGAGGAAACTGAATTACTTAGAAATGACAACAATACCCTCTGATGATGTTATCAGTTAGAAGATGCACAGCTCATTGCCAACAGCCTTTACAGTGCTTTACTTCATTAGCATTGAAGTTGATTATCCCAGGTCAGCTACAAATTGCCTACTTGCATATGCTGGTCTAATAAGATAGCATGATATGAAAGATCATTTCTTCTTCTTGGCCCTATACATCCTTTCCATTTGGATGCTTTATCAATACCTTGATCATTTTGAAGATCTGCAGAATCAAATAGCTTTCAATCTCTTTTCCATGAGAAAAAGACACATGTGGGGTAGCTGATAATTGTATATTTTTCTTCAAACATTCTTTTTATTTGAATATTTTATTTTACTGAGTAATTTTATATTTTATTCTTATTTTCTCTGATTGTGGTGGTCTATTCTTTCTTTTTTGTCAACATCTTTTTGAATTTATTAGGAGCTCAGACACTTCTGTTCATAGCACAGCTACCTGTTAAGTAGCCTCATAAAAGCACTGTGCATGTTGCAGTGACATCAAATGATTTTTCAAACATGATTTGTAATCAAGTACAACTTTCAACAACATATCTGATATTATGGGGTTAAAAGGAAGCTGGTGTTAGGGGGCTGGACTTTAAAAACATATGAAAGCATGTCCTCATTTGGCAGAGATTTTTTCAACTGTTAATCTTAGTGAAGTTAAAATTGATTTTCATTAGCCAAGAAGTTGCTTTAAATATACACTTCTCACCAAAACAAATTGTCCCAAGGCTTTGTGAGTCTTACAGTTAATTTCAGCTTTCCTTCAAATTAAATACAAATAAAACATCCTAACTATATAAACAGAGACATATTTGTTCTTAACACATTAGTTAAAGTATGATACCATTCCTTAACTGGTAAAGAAAATAAACAGTACTCTCAAACTAGAAGCTGTTCTTTTAACTACAATTATAATAGGAGTTCTATCAGGCTATATGGATGGTAAGAAAGTGAATAATTTCTGTCTCAGTCAAATCTCAGTCAACAATATTTTAGACAAATTTAAACAAGTCTCTTCCTCTTATCTTTTTTACTTCCCTCTATTTTGCATCAAAGAACTTAAAAAAACAAACCAGCCCCTTCTTCAGAGAAAGGGAAAATGCTTACTTGTGAAAAGCCCATTTTTATCCCGATAAAATGTTAGATTAAAAAAAAACTGTATATGTTTTAAATCATGATAACTACAAATATATTTCCGAACAAAAATAATTAAAAGAGGTGATTTTTCAGGTTTCAATATGCAACAACTTTTTAAATTTTTCAGTGTGCTGACTTGATGCTGTACAAATGTTCCCTTCCTTCAAAGAGACAAAAAGCATGTCCTGCCAGATCTGATTGTATGCCGAGAGTGGATCTGATCCCCTTGTCACTAAGGTTACTAATCAAATTTTCATCTAATATCAATATGCTCATGCAGGATTTCCTGATCAAACACTAAAATATGCCCCTCTGCACTCCCATTAGCTAACATGTTTTATATGTACTGGGGTCATCAAAAGTGTAATTCCCTGAAAGAAATCTAATCCTGCCTTCTTGTCAACTAGCAGATAGGTAATAATAACTTTCTATCCTATACTTTTTACAAACATCAATAGCATGCCAGAAATTAATATCTTATTTTAATCTCACAACACATGTTTAAAATAAAAGTAACCTTATGTATACTCACAGTATTTAAACCAGGCAGGTGAGAAAGAAGGGATTTTTAATCAAACATTTAATTTGTGTTTTTCTTTATGTTCCTAAAGCAATCATAATAATGGACTTGATTTTAGGGTCATTTTGAAAGCTACAGCACTAACCTGATGAGGTTTCTATGGTCATTCATTTTCAAGTTGAAAGCACCGAGACTCCTAACAGAACCAGAGACTATTTAGAAACAAATGCAAAGATTAATGAGAATCTGAATGACACACAATAAGCAAATCAACTCATATACAATAACTTATCAGGAGAACCAATATTCATTTTGAAAAAACTATGGTAAACTGATTAAATCTTTGCTCTATGGTTCATCATTTCAGGTCAACTTGATGTGCAGTAATTAAGTACTACTATTACTATTACAGTTATTAAGTATTACTATTAAATGTTAATGGTAATACTTTTTAGCATATTAAGTACACAATTTTGCTTAGTTTTTCAATGTACCATGTTCACCTGGAAATTTTTTTTTACCTAAGTCTATGTGCTTTTATTTGTGTCTGCAATATTTCTGTTAAAACAATAAATGAGCTTAATAAAATTAGAGCTACAATAAACACTTAAACAAATACTGAAATCATCATTATCTTAAATCCACTAGATGAATTAATCATGTTGGAAATGTCCCATCAAATAATAATAGGCTTACATGGAAGAGTCCTCAGTCATACTTTTAAGAGTTCTGCATTTTAATGAGGATGGTGGTCACAATTAAGGGAGGACCTACCAGGAAATTTAATCTGATTTCTCAGGTATAGACTGAATATTCACATTTCAGAAAACCTGCCTTTGCCAGGCAGCAATGGATTGTATATATCTATATTGGGACATATTTAAAATGTTGTCATTTAGATTAACATTTGCTGCACAAATTGCCGGATCATGTATCTTTCAATGACTTCATGCCATTTTTTAGCCAAAGAAAAAGAAATTTACTTGATAAAGGATATTTGATTTTTATCTATAGAAAGAGCATTTTGACCATTGTGTTTTGTCTTTAGGATTGTGTAAAATGGAGGTGTCCAACCTTGCCAACTTTAAGACTTGACTTCAACTCCCAGAAGTCCCCTGCCAGCATTGGGAATCCTGTCCATAAGTTGAAGGAAGTTGAAATCCACAAGTTTTAAAATTGCCCACGTTGGACCACCCCAGTGTAAATCATAAGTTAAAATCCATAAGTCCTTAACAATGTTTTACATTAACTGGTAGAATGTAAGTATTGGTATGAATATAACGTTATTTGAAATTCAAAACAATAGAAAGATTATACATGAAATCTTTTATTCTTAAAAGGCTTCTCAGAATATTTTTAAAAATCACATCCAATCAAAACTAAAAATGAATTCATAAATGGATGATATAATTCATATCAAATATTATATTTATTTTAAAATGACCTTGATTTGAAATAGTATTCAAGTTTGTTACTGTAACTACCACATTAGTATGTGCATGCTACACAATAAAAGCATTTAGAATCCTCTTTGGGTGGTATTGTGATCTATGCAGCACACTTAAATAAACCCCAACCAATCAGAATTTCACTGTTCTATATGTGTGGAGAAAGAGAGAGAATGAGGAGAGAGAAAAGAAATAATATTTATATGTTAATTTGTAAAACACTACCCATAGTACTTCATAAATACTTTTGTAAACTGATTTTGTTTATTTAAAAAACATTTCTTTTTTAAGCCATTTGGGAAAGTGGAACATTTAAAATGCATTTTATAAGGAGAATATGGATTTTGTGATATTTTGTATGAAAAATAACGTGTGTATTTGTTGAATTCAAATTTTATTAGTTGTTCAAGCAAGATTTTTGCTTTTGAAGAAAGCTGCTCTTCGATAACCAGTACTGCACATCATGGAGAGTGATCAGCACTCTAATATTGCTCCAAAAGTATTATTTCCCAAATTGTAATTTGAGCTTATAGTTGAGATTTCAAATTATAGTAAAATTGAATCTGCATACACAGTTGATATTGCATCATACCTTCAAATCTTCTTTAAATTAACCAAGTCAAGAAACTCTTCTAACAGAATGTGATTCTGATAAAGAAAAAGAAGTTTGAACAGTATCAGTTTACTCTGACATTCAAAAGATTCTTTGGTAGTACTTCAAATAGCAACATATTTTTGAAAAAAAAAAATAGAACAATCTATGTATTTATTTAATTAATCCCTTTGTTTTTTCACTGCAGTCAGGCTTCTATCTGTATTGAATCAGATATACAAATAAATATTCATAATTTATCAAATATATAAAATATGATAAAATGTAGAGACCACTCAAGATTTTTTGGGTGGTAAAGGCAAAGAGACTAAAATCTGTATTTCTAAAGCATAATTGTATAATACTTTACTTTGAAGAAACTCTCATTTATTTAGTCTTATATATTGTACGTAGGAATGCAGCCTAGAAAGCTAGTGACTTTGAGAAGAGATATCGTATTTCCTTTCCATCACTACATAAGCTCACCTAATTTCAAATACTCAAGCCCATAGGAAAAGCCTTCTACAACAAAGCATATTTCTCATGTACAGTATCTTGGTCTTACTTTATATGTTTAAGAATTCTATACCTGCATAGGATAACAAAAACATAAGTCTACAGGGGAAATCTCTAAGAAGACCAAAATGGGAAAAAGTTATATGGATGGTTATGACATCTAATTCTGACTACAAGTGATATCAGCATGATATGGTGTCTTAATGCATGCATGCATGCATGCAAGATTTGCAGAAGAACCAAATGTTTAAATTGTTAGACTAAATAAGGGAGGGGAGCTGGGCAAACCTGGAAAAATATATGGCAGTTTTAAAAAGTGATAAAGGGTGAGACCTAAAAACCATAGCTGTATTCATCAACCTTACTGCAGCATATGATGCCGTGTGGAAGAAGGGTCTGCTTTACAAATTGAGTCACATTCAGCCTCTCTGGCACTCGCACAACAGATGTCTAACAACTTGGATGATGATCCTACACAAAAGGTGCCAAGTTTTGACCTTCCTCATCAGCATTGGTCAATTCTGAATAGGATCCATACCCAACATGGTGTCTGCAAGGACTAGTTGATTAAGTGGAGTCTTGTCTCTGTGGTGTTCCTCGACAAAATATCCATCACATTGTATCTGAATGTCCATCAAGAGCTTACTCTGGCCCAATGTCTGATTTACCCAATGTCCATGTATTTGCCATATGCTAAATAAATAAATAAATTCTACTTATGTGTTCCCTGGGTATTCCAAAGCAAGTCATGTGACCATTGAGATATGTGCAGCTGGCAGAACTCTGGAAACATGTAGTAAGACTTTGAGGGTCCATTATACCTTTGACTGTTAAGCCACCGGTTGTTAACCGAGAACTATATTTGTAGTTCAACACATACCAGTATAGTATGGTAATGAAGATATAAATCTTTCTGTAAGGTTATTGGTTGCATTGGGGATGGATATAGACCTGAAAAAGAATATAAAGGGTTATATATTTATATGACCGCCCTTCGTATCTGCCAGATGTGAAGAATCAGGATCATGTATAAGTTATAGTTCAGAAGATTTATTGCTCAAGCCTATATACGAGAATCTGATCAACTAGCAGTCAGCACTAAATTGGCTCTAGATAACAGTTAATGGACTTCATGGTGGCTGGACTTGGAGTGCTTGTGAACATGTAATGATTCTAAGCTGACCCCTCTTTTGACTCTACTCCCAGGCTCTGCCGGCTCTTCTATAATATCTGCCATAACTCTGGGTAGTTCATATCAACATGTTGATAAAAACATAAAAGAAAGAATACAAAGAAGTATCCAAAAAGCAACTCCCAGTGTCCTAAGATAACATTCCCCAATACATGAACAATCACAATCACTGGGCTCCAATCTTATTCTATCCCAATATCTGGGCGGAAAGTCAGCTTTTGTTGGGGAAAGACTAGCTGGGGAGGAGTCAAAGGGGGAATTAGTCTGGAATCCCTGTGTGGCCACAAGGAGACAAAGTCTGACCCCTTTGAATGCTGTTGAACCTTATCTAGTCTTACCCAAATGCAAACTGTCAGTTTGAGGAGATTCCTGTGTGTAGGCTTGAGGATTCTGGAACAACTGCTAATTGTATAGATTTAGAGCCCACCATCAGAAGCCAGCAGGGCTGTTATAATCCCTCCCAAATCAATCCACCCTTGGCATAGAATATCAATGGATAGCCAGTCATTGCTATACCTCCATACTACCAATAGTAGTTTTTTTTAACTAAAAGGCTGCATTTCATTCCTTGCAAGGGTTTATTACTGCCAAAGAAATAGCTCAATCCTTTTTGGACCATCTCCAAAAAGACCAGAGGTATGGTGTTAAGATTTCATTATTCTTCTAAATTTGTACTTACAGTAAATTTGTACATGCTCCAATTACCGTATATAATTTCTCATATTTCTTTTACAGTTCAATGTCCGTTTTTTAAGTCCCAACAATTCTGGTTTCCTCATGATACTTTAATAAGTTCACAATGTATAATAGAAGTTTCTTTTCCTCTTTATATCCATATTTCATGTAAAAATATTAAAAAAAATGAAACAATGTTTTCCATTCCAAAGAACATTCCAGATCTTGAAAAGATATACATGTACTTAATCAGAGAATTTCAGTTATTCATATGTTTACTCCGATTATATTCCCAAGGGCATTCCCATTTGGGGTATTGTGAACTAAAAGCAAAGCATCTGAACTGGAAAAGGAGGAGATGATTTCTGGTTGCATTTCTCAAACAATCTTTAAGGAAGAGTAATTATTTGCTTCCTTAATTCATGCTACAAAACAGCATGTGTCAACTTCTTACATAATGAAGTCCAGGGATCCCTGTGTAGTGTCTCATTTTACCATCAGGAGGGTCTTTTCAACCTTTCATTTGACTCTGTTTCTGAGGATGGATGTCAACTGTTTTCAGAAATATTTGGCTCAGTCAACACACACTTATTGCTTTTACATAGCAAGAGAAGAGAAAGAGTAGCAGAGAAATGTCAAAGATTTGAAAACAAAGGGAGAGGAAAGCAAAGCGAGATTAGAGACACTGGAGATTTCGTAAAGAAAAGATAATGAAAAGTATCATCTGACCACACCTATCTCCCACAGCAAATTTGACCATTTACTTTTGTCCCAAAGTGAAAAATGAAAGAAGATTCATTAAATTGAAGATGAAAACAGACAGGAAAGCCATTTGAGCAATTCACATTTTAATTCTAATTTATAAGTCAAGTCGTGTAAATTTAAATGCTGGGGTTATCACATTTCCAAGTCACAGTATCTGAATTTGCTTTTCCCTTGTTTTTTTTAAATGTTGATTTATAAGTTAGTACACTCTAAATTGATATCCTAGTGAAAACAATGTGCAAAAATGCATTGCACAGAAAAGTTTGCAAAGGATGGAAATTTGTCAATATTGCATATATTAAAAGAGATGGGTTCCCAATTGTATATGATTTTTGTGTGAATTTTAAAAATTACATTTGTTGCAGCATGTATATAACTGAATATAAAATTTAAATATAACATCCAAGTTTTAACTTGGACACAAGAAATTGTTAGAACATTGAAAAAATAGGAAATTTCGATCGGCCCCTCAAAATCTAATGGTATTAAATTTATTCTCAGATATCTTTGGTTTTAGTTTTATTTTGTTTGCAAGCTGAGTGTCAGGCATGAATGATCAGATCCACACAGGAAAGTCCAATTAAACTGATTTATTGCTAAGCAGTTGATGTACAGGAGACAAATCTCAACTAATGGTTAATACCTTAAAGTTAGATAATGGAATTCAAGAGGGACTGGACTTAGTCTGTTTGTGGCTACATAGGTATTCTAGCAGAGGTAGTATTCAGCAGATTCTGACCAATTCTGGAGAACCGGTAGCGGAAATTTTGAGTAATTTAAACACAGCCAACTAGGAAGTTACCCAGTCATCTCCCCTTCTACTGCAGATATGCTCCAGTAATTATATTTTTATAATTATTTCAATTTTAATTAATAACCCTGTGACAACACAGACAAGAGTTTAAAAGATGATAATAGTGGGTTAGGCATACCCCTGTGATAAAATAAAATGAAATGGATTCCCATAAGGAAGGGAGTGCATTCAGAGGAATAAAAAATTCCAATGTTATGTGTGATAGAAAGAGGATAAAGATAGCCCTTCCCTAATAGTTCATGAAGTATATGATAGATATAGATAGTAGAGTCTAAGTCTGGCAAGATTTTGTCCATAGGTGTGAAACAATAACAGAAGTCAGCTTGGAAGAATCTCATTCTGTTATTTTTGGTTTTGGGCCTGACAATCCCCTAACTCTATTTGTGACTTATAACAATTGTGATTGTTCCTGGGAAGATTATTTTAAATTTAAAAAAATGGAAATTAGAGAAAGAAACTTTCTGAATACTAAGAAATCTAAGAAGATAGCTCAGTAATCCCAGGTCATGTGTTTGAAGTGTGTGAAGTAGACAAGGGAGGACGTAATTGGGTATTTATATCATGTTGCTTCGCCACTTTTATTCCACATGTTTGGCTGCACTATGATGATGGAAAAATAATTGAAGATAAAGTTTGGTGTTTCTGGTTTAGTGATTGTAAGGAAAAAAACCCCACAGAATATTTAAAAAAACAACAAGTAATATCTAGACACAAAGTAGGAGGACTAAGTGACTCCTGATACTATCCAAGATGGAATGCAAGGCTAAAACAAGAATGGGAATGATTAAGAACTAAATCATAATTAACACATTTCTACTTTCTGATCTGATAAAAAGTTCTCTACTTGATGAAAGGAAATAAGTTTTTAAAAATCCTATGCTTATGGATAGTATTAAAATTAAATCCACTTAGGAAATGTAAACACCAAAAACTCTTAAGCATATGTGGTACCGATTAGCTAACATAATCAAACTTGATGGAAAGAGCTTGTTTTAGCAGTAGTTTTGTTCCATTTGAAGCTTTGTTCAGTGAAATGAGAAGGAAGTAGAACAGGATCCTAGGGTGCTACTTGTTTCTGGTACAGTGAATTACTTTTAATTAATAGTCATTTCTGTTTAAGGTCTTAAATATGGAAAATTATTTCTTGTAAGTGGGAACTTTGATTACTTATTTGTAAAAGGATGTATCTCTAGAATGGGATGAAATACAGTAGGATTGTTGCCTACAAACAGACAAGCTGTTCAAACAACTCTTTGAATACTTTTAGGTTAATATGACACCAATGCTAAATAAGGAATTGGTGTTTCAACATTTTATCTTCAAAGTTTTGCTAATACAGATAAATATTTCACTAACATGGACATGATACAACAGTTAAATATCAGATAAATGTCAAAAGCAAAGAATAACTGCCATGCAAGCACTGGAGAATATGAAGGGTCCTACTGTTTTCACAGAGTGTTCAGATAATTATTACCGAACAACTATTTTTCTTCCAAAGAAGTGGACTTCTTTACTTTTTACTTTAGCAAAACTAAAGCAGAAGAAAACAAAATTCTTCAAAGTGCTCAGCTACAAAATAGCTTTATATGTCCTTACTAGCTCCTCCTCATCAGCTGGGGTGTGATTCTGGGATCTGGTTCAAAAAGATTGTTTCTGAATATATAAACATGAAAGTGACAATTTCCCCCATGCCAGCAGTACAACACAATACATATCCTCTGAAAGGTCGACATGGTACGTAATTGAGAGAAAAAAATATTAGAGAGAACTCTTAGTATATTGTTTTGAAATGTGAGAATAGCAATTGTAAAAATGTTATATTTTTGTTGTATGTTTATAAAATGAATGCTTATAAAATAAAAGCCTGTGGCAACTGAGATTACATGGCCAGATTGCTGTGGCTTTCAATCGTACTTTCAAACATTTGTCCTATATGAGGCTGCTGCTGAAAGATTACTTGGGTGCATTTTCTACATAGTTTTCCCCCTCTTTTAATTTTCTCAACTTTATATTGATTATCTCATCTCAATTCAAATCATTATATTTATACTTTTGTCTGTCCTGTTTCAATTTCATATTATCTTTTCTCATTAAACAAATTTTCCCCTGTAGTTACTAATTGAAGTATGACAGCTTTATATCTTTTAATTTTATCCATTCAACTCTTATTTAAGCTTCAATGTATACCTTTAAGATTATAACATTCAATATAATACATAACTTCCAATCGAATTCTGCTTGGTACATTCTTAAAATACACACTATATTCTTAAAAAAAAAGATTATATATATATGTGTAAATAAAGCACTCATTCCATTCCAATTCAATTCTATCATTAATATTCATTAAAATCTTAACATCTTTAACATTTCTTTTCAATTAAATATCATACTTCCTTGGGAACACTTATAAACTTTCCATAATTAATTCTCCCCCCCCCCCATATTTCTCTTCACTTATATTTTATAAATCATTAATAATTAAATGTTCCCATTGTTTCCTAATTTAATTCTCTCATTCACTTTATTTCATTTATTTATTAACAAATCTTCCACTAGATTACAATAAATATTTTATCCATTATTTTAATCATATTTTTAAAAATTATTTCTATTTGTAATATAACAATACTATCTTATGTACCTTTGCCAAATCGCTTTTACAATTAAGTTTTCACCCATTATCTCTAAACAGGCTTATACTTCCAATTCTTATACATTTTCCCTGTTTCTCTATATCTTGTTCTGTCCTTTATAATTTCTTTTCCTTTCCTTCTTCCCCCTCTTCTTCTCCCTCCCCTTTTTACCCGCTTGTCTCTCTACTTCTAATTCTCTCTTCTGTATTCCCCTCTTCTGTTGCTTTCTAATATTATTTTTCAAACTATTCTTCTTTTTTTGGTTGTTTTTTCAAATCTTAAACTTTTCACTCTCTTTCCCCTCTTTCCTTTTTCCCCCCTACATAAAATTACTTGATCATTAAAGATGGCTCCTTCCTTGTCCCAGTCTTCTTGTTCTGCAAGTGTTTCTTGTTGTTTCTCATAGTTCCAGATCTCCATTTCTAAGAGTTGAAATACGAAGCCAAAAGAACCTCTCCCTTCTTGTGCATCTTCTTTGTACTTTTTAAGTTCCATTTTCAGTTCTTCTAAAAGTGGTGCCATTTAAAACACTTTTAAACAACCACCCGATTGATTTTAGTCATTTAAATGCAATAACCAAAAATCCAAAGATCACCAAGTAATCCAAATAATCCAAAGCTATTTCTTCTTGCTTCTTTTTTCCACTTTCTCTTTCTGGGGTTCTATTATTTTGTTGCCAAATTTCAGTTAAAATGTATCTTTTAGGAATCTTGTTGAGGTTTCACTGTAAA
This sequence comes from Notechis scutatus, assembly GCF_049901735.1. Lineage (NCBI taxonomy): Eukaryota > Metazoa > Chordata > Lepidosauria > Squamata > Elapidae > Notechis > Notechis scutatus. The sequence continues at coordinate 132,910,187 of NC_142012.1, forward strand.
TTCCTTTTAATTCCAGGCAGTCTCCTCCATTTTTCCAGATTCTGCCCTTTTATTCTTTTTCTCTCCTTTCCTGCTTTTAAAAGCTTTTAAGTATCCAGAAATCTTTATTATCCCTTTGACATTTTATTTTCAGATTAAATGTCTATTCATGTCAAAGTGGATTTTTTTTAAATTTCTTGCTTAAGTCTCCTAGCTGTCAGTATAGGGAAGGGAAGAAAAAAAAACCAAATCCTTTCCCTTTCCTCTCTCCTTCGCTGCTTCAAAATCTTCTTTGGGAACAATGTTATTTTTTTTATAGTTCAAATTCAAGGGTACCTTACATTGTTGCTTTTGTAGTTTAACCCGGTCAACCAAAACTTTCTCTTCTTATCTTCCTCCTGCACATTCTTTTCCGGTTGAGTTCTTCTTTGAGGTCGCCATTTCTGACCACTGCTGCAACCGCCTTTGGGAAAGGGAGTAATGGCCAACTGAGGAGGAGAGATGCGGCTCTCCTCAACCCTGCTGGCAGTCTCCCCCCTCTTCACCACCTCTATGGAGTGGCTTCGCCCCGAAACCAGCTGGCTTGGGGTGCTCTGGCGGTGAGCACGGATCAAAACCGCATATGATCGTGGTTTCGGTCTCTCAGTGAAGGGACTCAAACCAGAAGTCCGGTAGGATATGGAATAGAACACAATAATGAGCATGAAATTGAGTTTGTGTCTATATGAAGAAGTGATAACCCGGGACCATGCTATTTTCAAAAAAAGATGTTTTATTTGTATTATGGTTTTTTTGTGAAAACCTAAATAAAATTTTCAAAAAAAAAAAAGATTACTTGGGTGCATATGCATGTGTAACATTATTTATTAAAAGCCATTTTAGGTACCATGTGATGTTCTAAGTTACTAGACTACTTACATATACTGAAATACTGGATGTTTTTACATTTAGGGAGTAAATCGCAGTACATGTTCATTTACCATATCTAAACCCAAACATTTGTCTGACAAGCTGTCACTGTATTTTTAACGTAATATATATTGTGCAGCATGCTAGAGATGCTCTTTAGCCAACTTACTCCAACACTGAGGGAATTTTTCATGAATAAAGGCAAATATGCATGTCCCAGTATAATATTGTAGGATCCGATCTGGGTTGGTTATCGGGACCAGAGGTTTAGTGTGGTAATATATTTTATTAATCATTTTATCATTTTCTGTAAGGCCTTTGAATACTAGCAGTAAGTCTAGGGAGATGTGGGCATTCTTGGTGGGGGTAGGAGTATCTTTGCTCAGAGTGCCTCATCCTGTTTTGATTCTGCCAGTTTAGAAGGAACAGGAAAATGGGTGAAAGTTCAAGGTACACAGTTGTGCTTTCTCATGGGACTTTCCAAACTTTCCCATGAGACTTTCCGTGGCTGTATGATCTCATCCTAGCAAGGTAACATCTGGGACTTTCCAAGATTGTGTGTTCTCATGCTGGTGAAGTAATCTCCTGTTGAGGTCATTGTTTTCTGAATATGCATACTGTATATTTTGCTTGTGTTTTTCTCAATAAATACTGCTACCTGAGTTCTCTCAGGGTTGGCATTTTCTCAGAGACAGTTCCCTGTGTCTCATTTCAAATGTCAATCCACCATAAATGGTGACCCCGACGTGATAGCTGGAAGGCTATACGTTTCCCGCATCCTATACTCATCGTCGCGGACGTCGACTGGGCCCTCATCTTCTTCGCTGGACGAAGATAGATTCTTTTCGTGAGTATGGGGGAGATCTCTCAAAGGCTCAGAAAGAGCACATCAGGGAATTGAGAGGGATCATTGGGAATAGTTTTGGGTTTGGAATTGGCAGTAGGGGTTGTGCTGTAGGAAAGAAAGAAATTGAGGACTTACTACAGTATGTTTGGAAAATATTAAGTCATATCCGGAGGGAGGTAGTATTAAAGTAGAGTCCTGGAAAAGATAGGAAATTTTTGCACGAGGAACCTCGTGCCCCTTCTTCAATTTTGTTAACCTGGAGGGTGATTATGGATGCGTTAGCTACTTATGAACAACCGCTCCTAGCACCCCCTGAAGAAGGTTTGCCGCTTTACCATGCGGTACGTTTGTTGCCGCCGACGGCACCTCCAGATAAATCTGGGGGACTGTCCGGCGCTAGAAATACTTTGTCAGAGGATAAGAGTTTACCTTTAAGGGTTCAGGTGGATGCAGTTACTGCAGCTATTCAAGAAGCAAAAATAGAGGGGAACTATCAGGAGATGATTTGGTGGAGTTTGGAGTAGAAGTTCAACTTAATCCAGTGGAAATTGTCATGGATGCTGCATTAAATCCGCAGCGGGAGTGGAAGCCTTTACAGCTCAGAATTTTGAGGGAAGTTAAGCAAGCAGCAAAAGAATATGGTGTTAGAACGCCATATACTCAGGCATTGTTAGAAGCAGTTGGTTATGGAAATAAAATGATTCCAGCTGACTGGAAAGCTCTGTTGAATATGATTTTAACTCCAGCTCAATATTTGGTGTTAGATCAGAAATGGAGACAGCTGGCAGTCCAGAGGGGAACAGCAAATGTTACCCCAGATCAGCTTTACGGAGCTGGTAATTTTACAACAGTGGAACAACAGAGAGATGGTATGCCTGAGGAAGGGTTCATTCTTCTCCCACAAATAATTTTTCAAGCCATAGGGTCTCTCCCTGATGGCGAAGGTGGTGAGAAGACCTTTACTAACATCAAACAAGGGAACAATGAACCCTATGAAAATTTCATTAGCAGACTGAAATTGGCTATTGAAAGACAAATTGATAATCAATTCGCCCAGAAAGAGTTGCTTTTTAAGTTAGCAGTAGAACAAGCTAACACAGATTGCAAAAAGATTTTAAATCCACTTATAGCAAGTGGAGAGCGAGAAATCGCGGATTTGATTAATGCATGTAGGAAGGTAGGGAGTCAGTCTTTTAACATGGAGACTTTAGCTCTGGCTTTACAAACAGGACATGCTCAAAAGGGAATTGTTTCAATTGTGGGAAGCCTGGACATTTTAAAGCGCAATGTCGGGCTCCTGGAGGGGGTCAAAGTCAGCAAAATAAGAGATCAATGGGACAGGGTGTTCGTCCTAAATCAGTGTGCCCAAAATGTAAGAAAGGATACCATTGGGCATATCAGATGCTCCTACAGTTTTTACTGATGGAGGGAAAGTTTTTGGTGCTTGTGTTTGGAAAGATAAATCTGGAATTTGGCATACAAAAGTGACATCAGAGCAGAAGTCTGCCCAGCAGGCAGAACTTGCTGCTGTAGTTTTGGCTTTTCAAAATTTTCACAATCAGGATTTTAATTTAATAGTGGATTCATTGTATGTGTATAATTTGTTACCCTTTGTAGCAGGTTCTTATTTGTCTCCTGGAATATCACCTGATATTTTAAGATTGCTTTTGCTGTTACAAGGATGTTTGGAGCAGCGTGTGAATGTGTGTTTTGTTGCTCATATTCGTAGTCATAGTAATTTGCCTGGAATTTTATCACAAGGTAATGCCAAAGCTGACAGTGCTGTAACTTCAGTTCTCACTGTCCAGCCATGGGACAGTCATAGTTATTTTCATCAAAACGCTAAAGCATTGGCACAGCAATTCAAACTTACTACTGCAGAAGCTGCTGCCATAATTCAACAATGTCCAACTTGTTCAAAGCAGGGCACGAATATCCCTATGGGAGTTAACCCCAGAGGGTTGAAACCCTCAATGATTTGGCAAATGGATGTTACTCAATATCCATCATTTGCACCCTGGAAGTATATACATGTAACTGTGGATACTTACTCAGGATTTTTAATGGCTACCCCTCAAAGAGGTGAGATGGTTAAACATGTCATCAATCATTGCATTAAAACTTTTTCAGTTGCTGGTACACCTAAAACTTTGAAAACTGATAATGGTGCGGCTTATCGGAGCACCGGTTTTGATCAGTTTTGCAAACAATGGTCCGTGGAACATAAATTTGGGATTCCATACAATTCTACTGGGCAAGCTATTGTAGAACGTCATAATTCCACGCTCAAGACCATGTTGACTAAATTAAATAAAAAGGAGGGAAGCTCCTGGGGCTTCCGCGATTCAAGATCAATTAAATCTAGCTTTATATACTTTAAATTTTTAAATTTGTCTGGTAACCCCCTGCGAGCGCGGCCAGCAGGCATTTTTCTTCTCCTTCTACAGATGCGGTGAGACCTCGGGTGTTGGTGCGGTTCCTTCCGGATCCAGCATGGGTTCCTGCTGAGCTGATAACGTGGGGACGTGGTTATGCAGCAGTTGAACATCTTGGTCAAATTCGTTGGGTTCCTGGTCGGTGTGTTCGACCTGATCATTCGCAGGCACCTGTGAAGGAAGTTTCGGAGGAGCAGGATGGCGCATCTGTGGTTCCTGATCCTGTTGATTCTGCCTAATCTGTCCTGGGCTGCTCGGGTGCGGAGAGAGCAGCGACAGCATGTTCAGCGTGTCGGAGATTTGGGCGATGATTTGTGGACAGATAATAATTACATTAAAGATTTGCGCACAACTGCCAAAAACTTGAACATCACCAATTGTTGGTTGTGTATGCACCTTCCTGGGAGAGTGGGAGAAGGACTAACATTGCATGGAGTGCCTTTTGAGGAAAAAGATTTAATAAAGAATGCAACCTGGAGAAAACAGTTGTCTTGTGCTACAACAGAGCAATTCCAGATCCTAACCATGGGAGGTAATCTATGGACACAAATTTCTCGAGGTCTCATCCCGCCTTTGGGAATTGCTATGAACTATAGGGATATTCATATTTTAAATAATTTTACTGTTGCTATGTTTAATGATACTATAAAGAATATTAAGATGATTAATGTAGAAATGTCTGAAATTCGTACAGTTACTTTGCAAAATCGATATGCTTTAGATATTATGTTAGCTGCCCAAGGAGGAGTTTGTGCTTTAATTCATTCGCATTGCTGTATTTTTATACATAATTATGAGCCAAACATTACAAAGACTGTTCAGGACATGGAAGATCGTATTGCTCAGCATCAATCTGGAGCCGATGGGTTTAATGCATCATTCTGGGACAGTCTGTGGTCCTGGCTTCCTGATGGATCATGGTTTCGCTCCTTATTGCAAGGGGTTGTTATTATTATTGCTATATGTATCTTATTATGTTGTTTTATTCAATGTATTCCTAATCTATTACAAATGTGTACCTCAGTCTTCCGGCGTGTGGGATCAGGTCATGAGGAACTGTGTACTATGCCACTAAAACACCCCTATCTTTGAATAAATAAAAAGGAGGGAATGTGGTAATATATTTTATTAATCATTTTATCATTTTCTGTAAGGCCTTTGAATACTAGCAGTAAGTCTAGGGAGATGTGGGCATTCTTGGTGGGGGTAGGAGTATCTTTGCTCAGAGTGCCTCATCCTGTTTTGATTCTGCCAGTTTAGAAGGAACAGGAAAATGGGTGAAAGTTCAAGGTACACAGTTGTGCTTTCTCATGGGACTTTCCAAACTTTCCCATGAGACTTTCCGTGGCTGTATGATCTCATCCTAGCAAGGTAACATCTGGGACTTTCCAAGATTGTGTGTTCTCATGCTGGTGAAGTAATCTCCTGTTGAGGTCATTGTTTTCTGAATATGCATACTGTATATTTTGCTTGTGTTTTTTCTCAATAAATACTGCTACCTGAGTTCTCTCAGGGTTGGCATTTTCTCAGAGACAGTTCCCTGTGTCTCATTTCAAATGTCAATCCACCATAGTTTAGTCTTCTGAACTTTTGGACTCATGCTAGAGCCCATCCTCAGGGAACTTCTCCCTCAACAGAATGTGTGCTTTGGGCTATTCTATGCATAGTATATTATAGTGCAAGACCAACTATATGGCACACTCTGCCATACATTAACAACATTTCAGAAACAATAGAAAGTAGAAAGTGGGCATTGTACACCACCCAGAGGTTACCACACAAGGACAAATCATGCATCACAAAGATCACTTAGCGATGGGAGTTACTTCTAATATAACCTACCAGATCCCCTGCATGGATTGCTCCTGTGACTATGTAAGACAGACAGGGAAGCAGCTCACCACCAGATTTCAAGAACACAAGTGAGCAGTCAGACAAGGAGACCTGAACTCTTCACATTGCAATGAACAAGGACATACACTCAGTATTGCAGCTACTAAAATTGTTGGCCCCATCCAGGGAAATGATTGAAACCTGAGAAAAAACCCTTTGTCATTCAACAAGGTACTTAGGAGTTAAGGACTTAGCAGCATAAGGAAACAACAGCCAACAACTTCATAACTGGTTAACACCCCAATCAACAACTAAAAAGTTATTCACAACCAGATGCCGCATAAATACTATGCACAGAATAGCCCAAAGCACACATCCTATTGTGAGAGATGGATTTCAGCATGAATCCCATCTCTCATACCAGGTTGTCTGCTTTGGGCTATTCAAAGCATATACATCCTGATCCCTGAGGATGGGATTCAGCGCAAGTCGAAAAGCTCGGAAGACTAAACTTCTAGTCTTGGTGACTGACCCAAATTGGATCCTGAACCTATTTTTCTTTGCAAAATGTTAGAGGGGGTGCATGGCCATGTTTCTTTTTAGATTTAGTTCTATATGTATGATAAAAGAGAAGGTGTCATTGTGCAAAATTCTCAAGGACAATATCTTCCAAAAAGTTTACTTTTATGGCTAGCCTAGCAGTGCTGATTCTCATAGAAAGTTCCAATAAATTTTAGAAATAAAAGGAACAATTTTTGACAGGTACTGTGTTTCAATACCTGACGATGCTCTAAACTGACACTGCAAGCTGTGATTTCAATCTTTTTTAATTGTCATCATCATCATTAGATAGAAACTTTCATGGGCAGAGTCTGTTTTACATTATTGCCTGAATGTGATTTTCTTTCTCATGCACTTGATGACCATTGGACATTGGACATTGGAATAAATCTTGCTTAGTGGAGCTATCCAAAGATATACATGGAATCATAATATTAGAAACAAGTTTGGCTTCCATGTACAGGACCAATTATAACCAAGCATATCTTCTACAACCAAATAGAAGCTATTATGGCATTACCTTATCGCCACTAAAAGTCAATTAGATGAAACAAGGATTGCCAAAAGAAGGTTTCCCAACTAGATTATACCTTTCAAAATAGGATAAAAGCTTGTGGTTCTGTTTGCATTAATCTGGAGCAGAGGTCTCCAAACTTGGCCACTTTAAGATGTGTAGACTTCAACTCCCAGAATTCCTCAGCCAGCCATGCTGCCTGGGGAATTCTGGGAGTTGATGTCCACAAGTCTTAAACTGGCCAAGTTTGGAAAACCTTATCTGGAGGAAAGGCAGAAAAAGATGGAAAAGATTCCCTAAATTGAATTAATTTGCTCATCAATTATCCCACCAGTTTTATACTTGCTCATATTTTGCTATTCAGAAAAACACCGTGGGCATTATTTCTCAACTTAGTGCTAAGCAGGGCATCAACTTCACTTTTGATGCCAGCTATAGATCTGTAGAGCTATTGCTACATGGGGAAATGGTAATAACAAATCCGTTTAAAAAAAAAATCAGGCTTTTTGCTTCAAAACAGGTCGCTCAGCAGAACAAATGCCATAAATGCCACTTGGTTTGAAAAGCAAGACTGCAATTTAACTAATTATGAACACAAGGTCTAACCAGTTATCTATAATTTGATTTGTATAAAATGGATTAACATAATGACTGTGATTATTGTTAGATAATATTCTCCTCCCATTTTGCTGTCCAACCTACCACTTTTAAATTCTGCTTTTTTTTTTTCAAAAGCAGTCTGCTATAGAACACAGAAATGTCCTGTTAAAAAAACAGTAACAAAGTCCTTTGGGGATTCAGATAACAGTATGTTGTATGTATATTTAATTCTCCTTCCATAGAAAACTGTCATCAATTTCTCTGTGGGAAAGATCCCTGAAGGGAGAGGGAAGCAATCAGGCCAAGATTATTCCAGAAACCTGTTCAACTGAATGCTTTCCTCCCTTTTCCCAAGGTGATGATCACAATACTCCTATTGGAATTACATAAATGGGCAGAACATTCCAAAGGAGAAACAGCCCCAAATAACTAGCTTCCCTATAAGCAGCTAGCGTGCCTGTAATGTCACTCACCAATTTTGACTTTCCTGGACGCTTTCCTTTTCAGAAAAGTGTAGGCTAACCACACTGCTGATGGGAAAGGGAAAAGGACTTTGGTCAAAAGCCATAATAGATTGGATGGACCAGTCTAGTAGTGGCATTAAGATTAAGATCTAACCCATACAGGTTCATACAGCTACATTATACATTATACATTATACATTTACACACACACACACACACACACACACACACACAGAGAGAGAGAGAGAGAGAGAGAGAGAGAGAGATCAATTGAAAAATGTTATTGATATGTTTATGGATTGAAACTGCTGATATCAAAAATGAGAACATACAATCGCAGAACACAAGGTATGTAATAATCATCCCAAAAATTGTCTTTTTAAAATCCATATGAATTGTACTTCTCAGCTAAGCTGCCCATTAATTTCTCCCCCCTTTTTTTTGTTGCACTGCAAAGTATTGTTTCATACAGAGACCAGTGGTGGGATTCAAATATTTTTACCACCCGTTTGGTGGGTGTGGCTTGGTGGGCATGCTTTGCGCATGTGCACATACTTTGCGTGCCAAACGAGCACTTTGCACAGGCACAGAGGTGTTTGCACAGGCGCAGAGGTGTTTCAAATTCAGAGGATAAAGGTGAGCATGGGAGCCCAGGTGGGCGGGTGGGCCCAACAGCAGAGTGGCGGAGAGAACCGGTTTGGTCTCCGCTGCTCATCGCTGCTACCTGCTCTGCAGAACCAGGCCGAAATGGTAGAATACCACCACTGATAGAGACTGCATAGTTTGCTGCATTCACCAGGTTTTTTTTTTAAATATAGAAAAAAATGCTGGTTTAGGTTGCAACATGCAGGACTCTGATTTATAACATGGCAGAACACACTGGGAAACTACCAGTACTGTTTCCTGCATGACTCAAGGTGCTCTGTTAGACTGTACTCTGGCTTTATAGCAGTAAACTACTTTCAGGTATGCACTCCAAAGTATGAATGAGGCTAAGTCATACAACAATGCTATAAATCACTGTATATAAATTCCAGTGTCTAAATTAAACTATAATGTATTTGATTAGATTTTGGCTTAATTTAGTAAATTAACATTGCCATTTATTAGTTGTTGAATGAACCCTTTGTATATAATTTGTGTAACTGAATCAATGGTGAGTTAGTTCTGCTGTCCCTAAACCAATCCAAAATGGCAGAGTTTTAAATCTCAATCCAATAAATAAAGACATTGTTGTATGTACATATTACTTTAAAAAGCCACATTTCTTACAAAATTAGTTCCCAATCTTTGGCAGCACAACTTCCAAGCTCATATAGGCTGCAAGTCTGACCCTTGATTGCCTGACTAGGCTATGAATCTAACTGCATTTACTAATATCTGACCAGAGGAATGGTAGTGATATAATGAAGCTTTACCAGTCCATTTGTGGTAGAAGTGATTATGGTGCTTCCCAGAGACAGCAGCAGAAATTATGCATCTATAAAATCAACTTCTGGCTGATTTAATATATTGCAGAATCTCTAAGATCTGATTGGAAGATCTGCATTGTGAGCCCATCAAATAACCATAAGTGGGGAATGCAATATATGATGTCACACATGATGATATATCAGGTTCTTTGTAAATGTAATTTCATGTATGTCTGTGTAACCTAAAGTTTTACATTCTGCTAATAAATTATTCTATGAAGTCATCCTGTTATACCCAATGTGAATTATTCTACTTTTTATCTAGATAGACTATTTCCAAGATGATTTGATCTGGAAAATATTATTCAAATATTTATAGAATATAAAAAAATCTTTTGACTGCTTTATAGTGGCATTCATATTTTCTGCAACAGCATCCTTAAAGAAGGCAGGAAGGACCATTCTTTCCCTGTCTGTGTAATGATTCATCGCAACCTCCTGTAAGTCTAATGACTGTGGAATTTGTAGAACTTAATAGCAGCATGTTCTTTTAAAATAGATTCAATTATTTATTGTTGTTGATGAAAGTTGCATTTCAGTACATCCAAATGTGGATCTCAGATCTTCATGAGAATCCTTTCTCTAAACTGGAAGGTTTATTAATCAAGCAAGAGAAAATAAGGGAGAAAGAAATCTTAAATTTTCTTTAATATTTAGAAACCTGAAACTACCTTGTGGGAACCTAAGAGAACTGGAAATTGTTTTAACACTTTGTTTCATGAGAAAGGAATTCAACATAAAGATCAGTCAGTAATGTCCACATATTCAATTTTCTTTCTTTTTTTAATTCCTTAAAGAGCCACAACTGGCTTTCATTATATTTAGCTGCCAATTTAATCAGTTTAAACTGTTTCATATTTTTTTTCCTCTGATGAAAATAATAAGTCGGATTCAAAATTGAGCCACTTTAACCTGCAGCTCCTGTCAGCACCTTTCTTTATATTACATTGTATTATTATATTATATTGTATTGTATTATTATATTGTATTATATTATATTGTATTTACTATACTGCACTATACTATGCCATACTATATTATACTATACTATTATTAACAGTGCATTAAGCTAAAGAGCAATTATCTTATGAATGTGAATGTTAACATATGTCTTACAGAAAACTAATGCAGAAAACCATGAATCTGATGTACTAATATCCTTACAGATAGTGTTTTTTATCAGTGTAAACTGGTGTTCTACTGATTTCTTTTTAACAATAAAAATTATACTTACCAAATTTCATTTAACATGCATACATGAATATCAGGAGAGGAAATTATTCCATCAGGAAGATATGATGTACTACAAGTGAATAAAAATTAATTTCTTATCATCACCCATGCCCCTCCTCAGGCTATGAAATGTATGACTTTGGACCAGGGGTCTTCAAATTTGACAGCTTTAAGACTTGTGGACTTCAACTCCCAGAATTCCTCCTCCAGTCCTCCATGTTAGCTTAGGAATTCTGGGAGTCGAAGTCCACAAGTCTTAAGCTTGCCAAGTTTGAAGACCCTGGCTTTGGACCATCAGTTTAATTACAGAGTGTCTCTAACAGATTTATTGATGTAATAAATGCACCAGAAGAATTTGCCTTTTTACAGAGATTTCACATGAAGAGGAAATAATAGGATTCCTGTATCATAATATTCAACATAATTGTTGACTGTTCAGTATCTTGGAGCCCCTTATATGACACAATTCTCTATGACAAATTATTATCTCCCTCCCCACATAAGAAAAGTGCAGGTGGCTAAGTCAAAGGCTCATTAGCCTAACACTGTGATATACAGTCATCAAACGTATGTTTACAATCATGGACTTGTGAGAACAGCAATAGCTTTCTTTGTTTTAAGGCATGTTGCTTGTGATTCAGAAGGTAATGAACAGTTAACAAAACTATTTATCTGGTCCTTTTGCCATGCTATTCTTATGAGTGGGAGAAGCTGGAAAGAATTTTTCACTGATTCTCTAAGGAAATCAGTGGTTCCTAGTTGGCAGGAACAAGCAGAATTTTTAATCAAGGACAAAAGATACTTGAGGTTCTTATCAGCTGCCATTTGTCAGCTTGGACAATCTACCCCACATAAGGTTTGTCATCACACAAGAAGCAGAGTAAGTGCTTATCCCAATGAGGATAAGACCATTTAAGTCATTGAAGAGTCATGAAGTATATATTCTAATCCCTAGTCCTTAGTGTCATAAAAAGATATTTAGTGAGAATGTCCATATGCCACAAATTTATTTATATTTTATTTATTTTTTAAACTTACATGTTGTCCCTCTCCTCAGAGGCAACTCTAAACTGCTTGCAGACAGTCAATAAAATATACTATAAAACATTAAAACAATAAACATGGATAATAAATTTAAAATTAATTAAAATAAAACTTGACAAGATGGAGTGGAGGGAGCAAAGTACACAAAGGAAGAAGGTGGGGTGTTAGCTATTCCAGTAAACACCTCCAAAATGCAACACCCCCTTCAGGGCCAGTAGTTGGGCACAGCCATGTCTTCAAGGACTTTAGAAGGCCAAAAGAACGGGCATGAGTCCCAGAGAAAACGTGATGTTCCAGAGTATATGAGCCATGGCAGAAAAGGCTCTTCTTTTGGACCCTGCCAGCTGAAATTTCTTGGCTGACCAGGTGCATAGTATGCCCCTTCTGTTGGCACAGGTGGGGAAGGCTAATCCCATTGAGGTGAGCCAGATTCTCAGGACCAATGCCATGAAAGGCTTTAAAAGTGATAACCATACCTTGTATTGGATCCAGAAGCAAACTGGCAACATGGCATAACATGGGTCGACCTAGAGGCTCTAAGATCAGCCCACAAAGCTGCATTCTGCACCAGCTGAAACTTCCAGATGCTCTTCAAGGGTTGCCCATGTAGAGCACATTGCAGTAGTCCAAGAGTGAAATGATCAAGGCATGAGTGACTGAGCACAGAGACTCCTAATCCAAGAAAAGGTGCAACTGGTGTTTATCCCATCATGCATTGACAAAAGGGGTTGAGAATAAACATACTTCCTAAAGTACTTTGCATTCTGACCATTTTTGGTAGCCCAGTGATAGAGAACATACTTCTATATTCCAGGTTTATCCATCTATGTCAGGTTAGCCATGGTCAACAGTGCTGAAATAGATTGTCTGATACAATATAAGATCTCTTCCAATTCAAATAAAAGATAACCAAACAGAAACCACCTTTAAAGAAAAGAAAAGAGTGTCATAGGTTCAGAGGTCTAAACTTCAATTGAGTTTTAGTGAATTGCCCCTCCTCAACATTTTGTGGCACTTTAAAGTCCAACACATTATTTCAGAAAACTTTTCACAATGTCACTTTCGTTGTTTTAATCAAGAAATCTGTCATTGAGAATTAATTCTTTAAAAGCTCTATCCTGCTTATAAAAACAAAGAATCAAATTTAGGAAGAACTATAAAATAGAGGGAGGGACTCCTAGTTTTTTTGCCATACATTAATTGGCAAAATTTGCAGCTTCTCTTAAAAAAACTAATAAGGATGTTGGGAACTGATTTCTAGGTAATGCCTTCTGTTCACAGCTAATTGCAGTGCAGATAATAGCTGAGAAACATCATCACTATTTAAACTATGGATGTTTATAAAGTTCAATTCCTCTTCAATAACGTAGGAGAATTACATTATGGCAAGTGCTACATATATTTAGCTATATGTGATTTGATCCTTGTGTCAAGTAGTTAGACACCACTATTTTTTCTAGATCTATTATTGCTTTTATATTAATTAGTTTACTAATTAATTAATTTACAATATTAATTTACAATAATATCCTGTTCATTCAATGAAGATCTCTCATAATCCAGAGTATAATTAATCTGTGTGGGGCAGTTATATGTTAGGATAATCAACTACATGACAAATAATGATTGGACACAGGCATTCCATCCCGTGAACTCAGATGGTATATATATGATCTGTGTTGCTCAGTAAAAATCTATTTTCACTATGGAGGAACACCACTTCTGAGATCACAAGCATAATTTTCAACAATATATTCCTTGAACTGTTATTAATTTTTATTTATATATCTAATTTGAGATTCAGAACACCCAACTTAATCAGTGTCACGGTGACTGACAGGGTGTAGTTCTTTTCTTATATTAATTTTAGACTTTCTTCAAATGACAGCACATGAATATGACCCAGTGAGTGATGCAAAGTAGAAATATTTAACTGCCAAATTTCTTGGAAAAAATGAGAAAGTCAAACCTCTGGAATGTCAATGAAATCAGAATGCCTGAGGGGAAAACTATGTCCCTTGTGCTTCATATTATCAGTTCTTAATCCAAGTCTATTTAGACTCGCATGAAAATGGAGAACAGGTCTTTCTTTGAACCTGACCTGCCCCAGCTGCAATTCACTTATCTGCATTTCATTTCTCTTTACCGCTTCTCCTACTCTGATCTCCAAAGCTAGGTTTTTAATTGCTTGAAGATACCAAGTTGTTTTGATGTGGTCAAACCACAGAGGCGACGTTTATCACAAGCTAGTTACACAGCGAGCCAGGTCAGTTCTCACGAGGAGGAGCTGTTATTTCCATCAGTGACATTTTGTACTGAAAACAAGGCTACTGATTTGGCGAACACAAACAAGGCTGCTTTTTTCTTTGGAGATAACTCCTAGACTCTCAGTTCCATCAGTAAAAATGGGGGAAAAGGAGTCAGTGGCCCAAGGATACTCCTGCGTTTGGGTTATGACTGATTGGAACAAAACAAAGAAAATGCTTGATTTTAATATCTAGTCTTCTCACGGACAAAAAAAAGAGAATGCCGTAGTATTTTCATTTTTAAAAAAATCAGTGTGACCCATAGTTCTGCTGAGGCTAATGTGAAATGTAAACATGGCTCAACAAAGCTACTCCCACCTAAAGCACAAATGATACAAATGTTTAGACTGGATCTCAAAGAGTAAGCATTGGGAGGAATTCAAATAAAGTACAGCTCTTTCAACTGCATGAGGTACAACTGTTAGGACAGACCAAAAATCACACACTTTTCAAGTTTCCTTGAACCCTTCCCTCAGCTAAGTGAGATGGTGGTCATTTCAGAACATGATAATATTTTTAGTAAATACATGATATAGGTGGATAGAAGTCTGGGAAACAATAGCAAATAATTTGAAGATGAGTACATATGTTAACTCTAATATGGTGATTTTAAAGAACATCACAGAAATCACTTGCAAAATAGTCCCACTGATTCCAATCAACGGACAGCTTTATGATGTGATTTGTGTTCAATCAATTAGGTGATACCATTTGATGATGGCTAGGAAGTATACATTTTCTTTTACAACATATGATAGGTTCAAATAGACTGTTTGGGGGCATAATGAAACAAAATTAATATATTTCTCCTCCCCATACCATTAGAGACCAATAGAGCATAGAGGACATCAGATTGAATCTTCCAACATGGGATGTACTAGTAACACCAACACCCATCAGAAAACCTGGTTGAGGAAAGTTGATATACTTTATGTTATATGTACATTCACAACTCTACAAGAAGAACACATATGCAACACCAATATTGAAATTATATCAAATATGACTATCACAAAAGGAAATGCCTATTGCTATAATATAGGCTAATAGGCTGCCTATAAGAATAGAGAAAGGCTAATATATTATCAGATCATATTTATCAATAAGATTTTGTTTCAGTTTTCTTTTTATTTCAGCAGATCCCAGCCCAAGTATTAAAATTTGGGGAAAATTTGGCATATGCTGATGTTTTCTCAGGAATAGAAATGAATGTTTCCTTTGTTCATTGTTAATACATATTCAATTTGCAGCCACTACCATGAGTAAGGTAATAATTGGCAAAATTCTGTGATTCTTTAGTCAGTTTCTATAGAATGCTAATCATGGTTTCATTCCATTAATAGTAAGAATAGTAAGAGTGATTCCTGACAATACTCTTACCAAGCATTAAATACAAAAAATATACACATATTGCTATTATCAATACAATACAACACAATACCTTTAAAAATAAAATTTATGTATAAAATATAGGTTCAGTATTAAGATCTGAAATGATTTTTTTCAAATAATGGGACTTCTCTATTCAACACCTTAATGATATAGCTACAGCATGGAGTCAACTCATAAAATGTTACAAGAATTCTAGGATGAAACTCTTATTTTATTTGTTAATATTTTCTGGATTCCTACATCTAATTGTTTAGATTTCCTAGAAATAAACTATGAGTTCATAATCACTTGCAGAAACCAGCTGGGTGACCTTGGATCAGTCCCTTTCTTTCAACCTTAGGAAGGAGGCAATGGCTGAGCACTACTAAAAATCTTGCCAAGATAACAGCAGTTGCTGAACTTGGAACACAGAACAAGCAAAACCTATACTATATTACTCATTTGCAAACATTATCCTGTCTATCACTGGTCAGGAAACTTTAAAGTATAACTGTAAAGCATTTAAAAATGTACTGTCTCAGAAAATTGTAGATTGGTTCTTGAGTATTCTGAAACAGTATCCGAGTTTAAATGATTTGCTTATATACATGCTTAATATTCCTTGACAATTTTCAGTTGTAATAAATTGCTATTATTCCATAAGCAATGTATTTGTAGAAAACACAGAACAAATTTCTTTTTACAATTCTCATTACATTTAGTTAAGGTAAGCCAAAATGACTAGGGCATGACCATTTGGTCATTAAACTATCCCCAAAACTACTGGGTATTAAATGCAGCTGCCAGTTAAAGCTAAATAACACATGATGAGCTGTAAATGAACTAATTCTTTTGACAGCTGAAATTTAATTGATCTTTGTCAAAAGAAATATTCCTTAACTCAGTGCTCTTTAGAGTTGAATTATTATTATTATTATGGTTGATCTCTCACATTCAGTCAGACTGGATTTGTCATTTTTATCCACCTATTGAGTCATTATTATTATGCTTTTAAATTTATTATAGTTGCCCAAATCTATTGACTCTGGGCAGCTTACAAATACAAAGCAATTTAAGCAGTTAAGAGGTACAGTATCATAGGCAACATGGAGTAAAATAATCATAACAGTAATGAATCAAATCAGAAGCCCCACAAACACATCAATCTCAAGGCCTGAGACCAAAGCTAGGTAATGCTTTTGGGAATTCCAGGAGAGAGGCCAATGTCCACATCTCTGGTGGGATTCTTTTCAGCACAACAGAGAAAATAACATTTAGTAAAAGGAGCATGATCACTCTATCAGAACATGGCATGCACATAAACAATTGGATATATATGCTCCCTAAATTATCCAGACCCTATGCCAGGGGTGTCAAACTCGCACCCCCCAGGGCAGATGTGTCACACACTGGCCATGCTCACCCCCATTATAGTGAAGGGGGGAAAGTCATGATAAGTCATGGGATGACAATGTGATAACACGAGTTTGACAGCCCTTCCATAAGGTTTTATAGGTCGTGACTAGCACCTTGAATTAAACCTAGAATGTCATCATCATTTAAAGCATGAAACTGTGATTCAGGATGATAGGAACCATCCTTCAGCTTTCATGAAAGATAGTCTATTGGGACAATCTATTACTAATATTAAAATACTAGCAGATAATAATTTTCAAAGCATTTTAAGATACAGTCTTTTTCATACTAGTGTAGGAATAAAATCCAAAGATTTCAATAAACCTTACTTTCTACTTATATAGCTTAGACCAGGGCTGTCAAACTCACAGCTTGTGGGCCAGATGTGTCACATGCTGTCCATGCCCACACTTGGTTTAGTGAAGGGGGAACAACTCATGATACGTTATGTGACACCACTGTGACAATATGAGTTTGACATCCCTGACTTAGACCATAATACTATATCCACATCAGGGATAAGAAATCTCTGTGAATTGAATAGATTTGCTTCAGAGTAGTCATGTATAGAAAATATTGGAATCCTGACTTTTACTCTTCTATTTGAATGTATGGATCTCCATTTCAGCAACACTATATTTGCTGCTAGATTAAAAAGAAAGAGAGGAAAAAACCCTCAGCTATTCTTAAGTAGTCTAAGAAAGGAAACAGTGTATATCATAACCAGCTGAATCTACAGAGAGAATTAATATTAGCAGGAAATAATTAGACACATTGGACTTCAGCCAAGGCATCAGGGTTAACACCTTTGTGCTTGTAAAAAGTACCATGGGATCCTTAATAATCATAAGTAGTTAGAACTTTAGCTTTTCCTCATTGAAAACACAGTTTGTCAATGAATTACGTCCTCAGTTTTAAAGATATATTGGTTATATTTAAAAGCATGGACAGTAATTCGTTTGAAGGGTGATATTTGCAAAGAATACAAGGCATGGACTGGAAAAGCCAAGAGTTTGGGAATTCTAAATAAAATTTTAGTTGGATTAATACACTTCAATAAATGATTTTGAGTTAGTACAATGTGCGTAGCCAGCCTTTGGGCTTATAAACTTGGTTTGTGGTTTGAACCCTTTATGAATACAACAAATCATAGTTAAAACTGATTCATCAAAGATGGTCCATTCCCAATGTAGCTTAACATTGGGAATGGACCATCTTTGATGAATCAGGGCACAGAACTCAGCTGTCTAACTTTCCAAAGGGCCATAGAAAGTAATCCAGGGATGAGGCTGAAATTTCTTGAACTCTTTTCTACCCGTACATTTTAGAGTGGGAATGGGGAATGGCTGGTCTCTGGGATGCAAACTATATTACTTTTAATTTGGGAAAAAAGAAGCTGTCAATTCACTGTCAAATACTAATCAGTTTTGCTTCTGACCATTTGTGGTATATTCTCATGGAGTAGGACTAGATGTGTGATCATTGATTGTGGTTTTAAATAACTCACTACTAAACCACTACACAATTTAATATGGTCTATGAAGTAAACAATTATAACAGCACACACATACACTTCAACACCACAGCCTTCTCAGGGTCCTAAGTTTTGTAGTTATGCTACCTGACTTATTAGACCTTTAACAAATCTTTCAGATTCCTTATTAATTTATCATTCATTAAACAAGCAATGATTGTTGTGTAGCTTGATCAGTTAACATATTTAGAGTATCTCGTACATTGGAACTTTCAAGGAATTATTCTGTAGAATAATAAAGGGGAGGAAACGCCAGACATAAGCATGTTAGCTTCGAGTTATCTTTTAAAATGCATTCCCAGTATGCTTGGTGCTCCAATTGGCTTCATTTATGCCTCTGCAGAGATAGCTGTTAATTGTTTCACTGATTAGGGTTTGCACCTGCATCTGTGGAATAGAAGCTATTTAAAATGAAGTGAGTTAACAAACTGCTAGAGTGAAGAGCAAAATTTTGACAAATAACTCTCATGCTTGAAATAATGATTTTTCTATTAATATAAAAAAGTAAACATATTTGAAGAATCACATATTCTTTACCTTATTCTGTTTTAGTATGTTGAAGCAAGAGTGAAAGAAGGGTACAGTTTTAATTGGGCTTTTTCAGAAGTTAATTTAAAAGAAACCAATGTGCTGATTTTAAAGTACAGATTACTTGGGTCAACTAATATTTTACATTTCATTTTTCACCTAGTATTTTGGACCTCCTTTAAGCAATATAGAGGAATTTTTATTTTTGAAGTACTAAACTATTAGTTTCCTCAATTGCATTTTTAAATCAAAGTGCAATTTTACAACTATAGTTATTGTATAATAATAATGGCTGAATTCATACTACACATAGTTTCATGGCTGGCTTAACCATGGCTTATTGAAAAACCATTTAGTGTCTGGTTTCACAGATAAGATCCACTATATAACATTGATTCACTGTAAAAATTGGTTTCCAACCCACATTGACTAACTTTGAAGAAGATACTAAAGTATTCTGATTTGCTTGAAGTTTGGCTTAACATGCTATATGAATTCAGCCAATATGAACTATACAATAATTTTTCTGTCTTCTGTGAGGTTAAAATACACATCATGAATTTGTGACTCATCATATTGTATAGCCCCAGACATGTGGTTACTTGAAACTTCAGTATGTTCTGCTAACTGTGGCAATTGGGTTAATTTAGTAAATTAGCAGGAAAACACAACTAGTATAGTCTGTAACAATGGCTTAGTGCCAGGTATGAACACCATTAACAAGAAAATTGTTATGAAAATGTTGTGAATAACTAATATGACAATCAGAGTTGATGTAGCAGATTGTTATTGGCAATAGTAGGTTTGTGACAAGGAAAACTACTGTATAATTATGATCATGAGATGCTATAAAGGAGGTATAATATGTTTGTATTATCTTCAAAGTATTTGTGAACATGAAAAATAAACTAAGATCAATAAACTATTTTATATTGGGAAAAACTAATTTTACTTACATTAATGGAAATTGTTTTGAGTTCAGTAAGAGTACATTGGTAAAAGTAATTTCCCCTGAAATAAGAACTTCCCCTGATTTAAGTGGTCTTGATTCTGTGTATCCATTTAATTCAACTGTGTCAGGCTAAAATGTGATATATTTGGCAAACATTATTGTTTATTTCAAGTTGCATCATTTTGATGTTCCTTGGTACAAATTGTTGCTGGGATTATTTCTAGTCGCCAAAATGAGCCTAGACTGTTACATTTGGAGTCTGATACTTCGGTTGTGATATATATCTGGTTTGCTCAATGAATCTAATTTTCAAAGTTTGTTAAACATATTGGAGTGTAAAATCACATGAGTGGGGTTTGTACAATGTATTAAATTAAAATGTGACTGGATAGTGTCTATTTCACTATATAGTATAAGCACAGTTTGTTTGGCAAGATACTTTGCATAATTGAAAAACAGTGGTTTAAATAAATACTTTATTTAAATAATTTCCTTTTGCCTGCAATTTAAAATATTTAAAATTTTACATTAGAGATCTGATTCTTCATAAAGCTCTTTTTTTTAAAAAAAAGTGTACCAGGACTGGTGCACTAAGACTGGTGCACAAACAGCAAATAACAAACAGCCATTGCTCACCAGATTTAGAGGCCATGACTATTCAGTGTAGACCATTTTATCTGTCACGAGAGCTAACAGTAGTTACCATCACTGCTGTATATTTACCTCCAGATGCTAATGTTAGCATGGCGCTCAGTCACCTTCAAGACATAATTACCATGCAACAGAGAGTTCATCCTGAGGGCATTCACATCATTGCTGGGATTTCAACAGAGCATGCCTAAAAACTCTGCTCCTCAAACTTTACCAACATGTTAAGTGCCCAACCAGGGGAAAAACACACTTGATCTTGTTGTACTCAAATATTAAGCATGCTTATAGAGCAAAACCTCTTCCCCACTTAGGACAATCAGACCATTTCACCCTGCTTTTACTACCACCTTACACTCCCCTTAGGAAGAGAACAAAACCTAGCAGTCAAACTATTAGATGCTTGCCTGAAAATGCCCTCTCCCAGCTTCAGGATTGTTTTGCCCGCACAGACTGGAGCATCTTCAAACAACAGGACTTCAAGTTATACACAGAGACTGTGCTTTTCTACATGAAGACCTGTGTAGAAAATGTCACTGTGGACAAATGCATATGGACCTTCCCAAACAGGAAACCCTGGATGACCAGCGAAGTCCAGACTCTGATCAGGGCCCGTGACCTGGCTTTTAGAGCAGGTGACACCTCACAGTACAGCACTGCCAGAGCTGAGCTGAGAAGGGGCATCAAACATGCTAAGGAGATGTATAGGAGGAAGGTCAAGGGCCACTTTACTGACAGTGACCCACAGCAGATGTGGAGGGGGATACAAGCCCTGACCAACTATAAAGGCCAGGGCCCGACAAACAGCGAGAGCAGTAGCACTCTGGCAGAGGAGCTAAACAGCTTTTTTGCACACTTTGAGACCACCAAGAACCTGGACATACTGCCTCACGAGTAACATGACACTGCACCTCTCTCTTCAGGTGCATGAGGTAAGAAAACCACTGAGAGCAGTAAATCCCAGGAAAGCTGCAGGGCCTGATGGCATTCCTGGTGCAGTAGTTAAAGCAGTTGGCAGAAATACTTACAGAGCTGTTCAATCTATCTTTAACACATGCCATCATCCCACAATGCCTGAAGGCTGCAACCGTCATCCCCGTTCCCAAAAAAACAAATATAAACACTCTCAATGACTATAGGCCCATAGCGTTAACAAGCTCCATTATGAAGGTTTTTGAGTGACTAGTTTCACAGCACATCAGAGACTGCCTTCTGCCCTCCTTTGATCAATATCAGTTTGCTTATAGAGCATGGAAGCTATATTATATCCAAATACAAGGGACATTAAAAAAAATGATTAGATATAAAGAATTGGTAGATGAACAGGGGGAATTAAAAACACTGGATAAACTAAAAAAACAAGGGATAACATTAGACTGGTGTGTATATTTGCAAATTCAAACTAAATTTAAGAAAGATGTAAAGGAACTAGGGATAAAGATTTACAAAAATTCAACCAAATATTGACAGGCAAGGATATAAAATTTATAACATGAACATATAATTACCTACTGGAGGTGGAATTAGAGGAGGAAATTGTTAAAGGACCAATGATTGCCTGGGCGAGAAATGTGGGTCATAATATAAATTTGGATGAGTGGGAAAAGACTTGGACCGAGAACTGTAAGCTGACTTTGTCGACAGCATTCAAAGAAAATCAATATAAAATGTTTTGTAGATGGCACTTTGCGCCGGCATGACTGGTGAAAATGTATCCAACCTTGAAATTGGAATGCTGCAAATGCAAACAAAAGAAAGGAACATTTTTCCATATGTGGTGGCAGTGTATAGAGGTCAAAAAATACTTGAAGAAAATACAGAGATGGCTTTTTGAGATTACAAAATATAAATTGAAATTGGAACCTGAAACTTTTTTATTAGGTATGATTAAAGGGAATTTAAGTAAAGATAAAAGATACCTTATTGTACACATCTTAACTGCAGCAAGAATCACATTAGCACAAAATTGGAAGAGTGATAAAATACCACCAGAAGATTCAAAAAATAATGGACTGCTGAACTAGATAAATTCACTATGGAACTGAAAGGCAAAGAGGATCGAGAATACTATGTGACATGGGATAGGTGATACGAATGGGTGAAGAATAAGGATAAAAATAATGTATAGTCACAAAACAGGAAACATGTATATACAATGACACAATAACTGTTAATGGAAATGAGATTTTTGTATTTTTTGTTTTTTAAAGAATAAAAATTTAATAAAAAAATATTTAAAAAAATAAAAAAAGACCAAAGTGGCTCAAAATTGCTCTTAATTTGGGCTTTGTTTCTGAAATTGTTTCACCATAGTCTCTGTGCCCTGAATGAAGTTGTGAAATGAGTTAATGCTGTCAGAACCTGACCATGTAATTATTGGTAAAAACTAAAGAGTTGGGGAAAGGGTTTTTTCTTCTTAAAATCTTGATTCAATATTGAGTCTGGAACAAGATTTATGAAATCATGTATTGTGACAGAGGTGAATTGCCTATATGACCTAGTTCCTTTTCAACTGCATGAAGTCTTTAACTCTGAATATATATTTTTAATCATTCACTTGAGTTGCAACTCCTGGAGTCTGTAGCTGCAAGCATCTGCTTTCTACTTTTTCTACTGTAATGTTAACTTATGATTTAGAGAGGTTTAATCTTATATCCATAGGATAACCTGGAGTAAGGAAACCAACCAGGGCTCCATATTCTCTGCATTAAAGGATCTTGGTATCTAGCAAAATCTATCTGACCTGAGATCAGGCATACTGTATGACAAATAAATGTGAACATCCAGTTGAATGTTTAGACAACTGAAACAGGCCCCTTAGCTCTCTGTTAAAGGACCAAATAGGAAGTTTGCCCAGGATTTTGGGACTAAGAAAATGCTATAGATCACTGAAGAACATCTGCAAGTCAATGTAACAGTATTCCCAATCTAGTACTCTCCAGATGTGTTGGACAATAACATTTCTATTTTTACATACTATCTTATGGTTGACATGATAAAATTTCAGCCCAATAGCTAGCGCTCATCAAATCAGGGAATTCTGATACAGATTGTTATCTGGTTCTGAAGTGTCCTTGATGCTCTCTGAGCTTGCTAGTTTTCTTAAAGCTGTTTCATTATCCTAACTAGGTAACAGTTGATGTTACCTAGTTACCAACTGTTACCTAACAGTTGATCTGCAAGAAATCAAGAAAGCTCAGAGAGCACTAAGGATCCCTCATTTCAATCCTGAGCTACAAATATTTGCTTTATTGCTATCTTGTTCTGTCCAGATATATTGATTATACCTCCTCCATCCTTTCCCACTGGCCATGCTAACTGAGACTGATAAAAGTTTAGCTCCACAATAACTGGACACTATTGAACTAAATATACCAGTAGCTGGTCTCAGTGATGTAGTGATGTATTCTTATGGCTGTATGCAGCATGAGCAATAATAATGTCTTACTGTTGTCTGACCCCTCATATTATTATACCCATCCATCACTATTTATGGTGTTTGTGAGGGAGAGTCGGGGCAGAAACTAGGGCAAATGATTGCATCACAAAAGCATCACAAATACAAGTTCTGCTTGTACATGCATGATGTCATTGTAGTATGTATAAAAGGGATGTCCTTCAAATAGGTTGTTCTTTGGTGCTCATAATTCCCAACTGTGAAAGACATTGACACAGGAAAGACAACTAATGATATTGTTAGAACTATCACCAAGTGACAGCCATCTTTCTCCATTGTATATGAAACCAATAAATTAAGAAAACTAAACTATACGTTACCTTGTAAAATAAAGTGCCTTATTCATTGCCACTTGGTTCTTTTAAAAATGCTTTTTCCTTGGTGCCATTTCTTCTGCATTCACATAAATATGATATAACAAATAACTAAAACCTACATACATATAACTATCTTCAGAGGAGGCCTTCAATTTGGGATTGTGGGATTTTAAATGAAGGGAACAATTTTGCAAAGGAGACCAATAACTGGGGGAAATCTACTATAGAGGCCTTTGAAAGTACAATGAAGTTATGGGAATGTAGCTGTGTTCTTCAAATGCTAGAGTTATCTAAATCAGTTCCTAAGCATTAATGATTTGCTTTCTGTAGTCTGGATTTTAGCAGATTCATACTAAAATAAGATGAACAAAAGAAAAACCAGAAACTTGATGTAGATCCTTGATTCCCTTGCCTGTAACATTTTATAGATGTTTATCAAATTGGAGGACTTTAACTCTTTTATGGATTTCTTCAGGGTTCATTTTATTATCCAATTCACTTTACAATTTTTTTTGTTCTCTATATCCTGAATCCAGAGTCCAGAGTCTTTTCTGTGTGCAGAACTTTGCATTTCCTGTATGGGCACTGACCCATAACTGTGAACAGATGTGGCTCTTCGGACTAGACAAAGATTAGAGATGATCTCCTGCCAGAAACACTGCTGTTATTTCAGTGCTGAAAAGAGAATTTAGAGCACCTTGACCCATCCAAGGAACACCTTACCCTTTGCTTTGCTGTGTTGCCAGCTTTTTCTTCTTTTCACATAATGTCACTGATGAAGCTTTAATGTGTGGGAGGAGAAGCTATTGCTGTTTATCAAACCCTTTGAAATGTCCAAACTTTTTTTGCCAGAACTGGGAAGCACACATTTTATTTAACTTAAATCATGAACTCAAAGCAAAATAATGGCTTTTCCCATTCTACACATTATGAAGACATTATGAACATGGCAGCAGTGCCATGTGTGGCTACAGTATAATTGCTAGTGCTGCCACTGATCCTGGTAGCTTGCAAACATTATGACTAATAGGACTTCATTTGCATAAAACTCAAAATTCCATTACAAGATAGTATGGGACCAAGAAACAAAACCCAGAATCATGATTATAGTTTATAGGGGTGCTATGAAGATGAAAGCTGGTCCAGTTCTTAATGACTACCACTGAACTGTATGAGTCAAAATTTAAAGGTTTCCCTGTCAGTTGTGTCCAACTCTAGGTCCTCATCTGTTTCTTGACCAAGGAATCAAGACAATTTCCATTGTCCTGTGGCCAATGAGGCCATACACCAAAGGTGCATGGAATGCTGTTACCTTCCCACTGTATTGGTACCTATTAATCTACTTGCATTTGCATGCATTTGAACTGCTGGGTGGTAGGAGCTCACTCTACTGCATGGAGCTTGGGTATCAAACCTGGGCTGTCAGCTTTCGAGCTGTATGAGTATTCTGTAAGTAACTGTATGAGTATTCTATAAGAAATCAATAAGAAAATGTTCTTTTCTCTTTTCTTTCTTCTTCCCACATTCACTCAATATATGAAAGTACAATATTATGGCTTTTCCCTTAAATTCTATGCTCTTTCATTTACAAGAGATAAAAGGTGTGTACCCATACTTGTATATTGTATAGAACATACAAAGCTAACACATTCATCCCTGGGGTCAATATCCGTTATAAAAGCACTAAGGTTGGAATAAGGTCATTAGATGCAAGGAGACAAAATCTTGCTCCAACATTACAATATCCATGCTATGTGCAAAATGAATACATGATATGAAAGGAAAACAGAATTAAAATAACATATGGGAAATGAAGAGCCAACACATGCCCCAGGAGCCAGTAACAAAGTTGACCATCGAGCACATTTTTTTATCCATGAGATCCCTGAGTTTGTCTTCCTTATTATTTAATATACAATGGTTAGCAAATAAAGTATGATTAAATAAATCAGCTGGGTTTGTTCTTTAGTTAATTTTAGGATATTTAAATAAAACAATGCTCAAAGAGTGCTGATAATAAAAAGATAATGCAGAAAATGCACAAAGCATTTTCAACAATTGTTAAAGTTCACGTTAAAAAAGTAAAAAAAAAAGTTACTTTGCTTTAAAATTGCCCATTAAATTCTTAATTATCTGCCCATCTTTTTGAAGTTGCCAAGGCTCTCTTCCCGTTGAACAGCAAATAGTGTCAAGAAAATTAAAAAAGATCAGCACACCTTTTGTTAAAGTATGTTTATTTAATTATTATAGCCAAACAAACCTTGACACAATTCAGTGGAAAACTTTTAACAAAGCAAGTGATTATCTACTGACACATAATTTTTTACATAGCCCAGAGTAATTTACACCATTTCTCCCTTTTCTTCATTTATTGGAAAATCAAAGCACAATTGTACATTTCTTTACACTTAAAGGATAGAGTTCAGTTCTTAATATTTTTAGAAAGAAATTGAATAAAAGAAGTGCTCACTGAATTTATATCTCTATGCCTGAAATAGTTTAGAAAATAATGTTTTTGAAAGTTAAAAGAAAAATGTGCCAATTTAAAAAGGAGCAAGAGATTATTTGGAGAGAAAAAGGATGTACCAGGTGTTCCCAGCTGTTAACAAGGACTTTTCTAGTTATGTCAAAGTTTAGTTATATTAGAAATAAATGCTTCCTGAGATACCATTCTGTTTATTACCCTCCATATGAATACTAGAATGATTTCAGATTTTTCCAAAGATTTGGAGCAACATCTAAATAGATATTCTTATCATTGACTTTTATGTATCCATCATATTTGTATTCCCTTTTCTTCCATAGAGTGGCTTATGTGTTTATCTATATTAGATTCTGGAGTTCAACCAATGTGCTAAATCTGATTGTGAATTGTTTAATTTAGGCTTGCAAAATATGTGAGGACTTGAGCATTCATTTTAAATGTGCCGTAATTAACAATGTATGTGTGTGTGTTTACATATTTGTCATCATCATCATCATCATCATCATCATTGTCTATCCATGCAGGATGAAGGCCTCTTCCACATGTTTCCATCCTATGTGGTCCTGAGCTTTCTTCTGCCAATTGGATCCACAATACTTGCTGATGTTATCAATCCATCTTGTTTTAGGTCTTTTTTGTGGATGCTTTTTATCAAGTGGGATCCCTTCTATGACTGGCTTGTCCACCTGTCATCAGTTCTTCTTGTTATGTGACCCGCCCATTTCCATTTCAATTCTTTTACTGTCTTGATGATATTGTATACTTTTGTTTGTTCTCTAATCCATGTGCAGGTCTTTCTGTCTTGTAATACCGAGCCTGTATCTTTCCATGGCTATTTGAAGTTAGTGCCCATGTTTCACCAGCATATATTAAGAGCAGGTAGCACACACTGATGTAATTTTGTTCTTTTCAGACATATGAGAAGGTTGTTCTTGGAAAATAATGCTTAGCTTGCTGAATGCCTGCCAACCACATTTAACACGCCATTCAATTTTCTTTATTGTATGATCTTCCATTGAGATCTGTTGGCCAAGGTAATGGTCTACTATGTCTAGTTCTTCTTCAGATATATATTGTTTCTTTGTTTCAGTGAACTGGCTCTTTTTCAGATTTAATACGTGTGTGTGTGTGTGTGTGTGTGTGTGTGTGTGTGTCAGACAGAGAGAGAGAGAGAGAGAGAGAGAAGGGGGGAGGGAGGGAGGGAGGGAGGGAAGGAACGAGGTTATGTTTAATTGGGTATTTTGGGTAATTTGACAAACTAAAATTGACCTGAAGCTTACTTCACTTCCTTAATTGTCAGCAAGAGATTTAAGAAACAAATGGATCATTTAAAAAATATCTGTGTGTTTTTATGTTATTACTGTTTGTTCATGCTATATTATGATATCATGAGTCTATTAGGAAAATAAAGTATCATTGCTCCAAATAATACCATTGACTAAAATGAAAGATGAAATAACAACCAATGTGTAAGGTTAGTTCTTAACAACTCACCAATGGACAAAACAGAATTGAAAAGATGTAGATGGATATGAAGAGATTTTGATTATTGAGAACATCTACTTTTATATGGAAAAACATTATGCATGTACATCTATATGTTCATAGGAACTCTCCACTCAGCAGTGAATAATGGACAGCATCCATCTTGCAAGGCTTCAGACGTTGTTACTTTTCAAAGGGTTTAAATGTTTCTTGAGTAAAAGGCTCTAAAAGAGAAAATTAAATAATAAGTAGCCTGCAACAACAACAACAGCTAAAATCAAATTCTTCTATTTAGGGTTCTTGCCAGACAGACATTTCCTTTTCCACATCTTACATTCCATTCTCCTTACGCCCACTCATTCTCTCTCCAGTCATTAATCTGTAGTCAGTGAGCATCTTCAGTTCTCATTTACTGTTGCTACTCCCCTAGTATTTTTAGGTTTCTCTGAGATGGTCGTTAGATCTTTTTTATGCATGAGTACCAGCTGGATTATTAAAAAGAACAACACACACATTTTTAGCCTATATATCTGAGGTAAAGGAATTATTATGCTATGTAATTTGAGTAGAATAACTCAAATTTCATAGGGAAAGGGAAAGAAATCTTGCAAAAATAGTGTTCTAACTTCTAAAATTATATAAAAATACAGTGTAAGCCTAATTTACATGCTTATCTAATTTAATTTATATAGACATGATCAATTTTTAAAGGAAATTTAAAAAATTAAAACAATTTTTAAACCGAATATAAATAACTGGAGTGTTACAAAATTTACATCAAACTCAGAGTCAAATATATTTTTGAAATTCTTGGATTAATTAGAAATATTTAAAATTAACCATGGAATTGACAAAAAAGAATATTTTTGGCGGCATCTGTGTGTGCAGGTGTGGCTAACAATCCAGTTATCTGAAAGAAGCTGCAAGATATTACAAGCACAGGGAGTTACCAGCCTTGGGATGCTGATAAGTATTAATAATCTGTGTCAGAGAAAAGCTTTTCTCCCACTGGAGCAGTGTTTCTCAACTTTCACAACTTTAAGATGTGTGAATTTCAACTGTCAGAATTCTCAGCCAGCTGAAGAATTCTGGGAGTTCAAGTCCACACATTTTAAAACTGTAAGAGTTTGAGAAATACTGCACTATAGTATAGAATCGTGTTCAAAGAGTTCTCATTAGCACCTGCATAAGTTCTATACAAAAGAAGCAAACCCATAATGTGCCTAATGAAAAAGAATACAGACATTATCAGCTTGTCCTGAGATGGTACAAACTGCATAAAGTTTGTTTCCAGGTTTCATCCAGAAATAGTTGAAGACCCACAGAAACATAACCATCCAAGTAATACATAAGGATGTTCCAGAGAGTCAGTGTTCCTCAAATTGGGAACTTTGAGATATGTGAACTTTAACTCCCAGAATTCTTCAGCCAGCCATTCTGATTGGGGAATTCTGGGAGTTCATGCTTCTTAAGATTTCCAAGGTTGAGAAATAGGAGCTCTCATTTTAGGTAACTTATGCTCAGCAGCCAGAGTTGTTCATGGCTTCTATGAAAGACAGAAAAGAAGTATAGTATTGCTAATCACTGGTGAATATTATTTTTTGCTATTTCAAATACTGTAGTTCTTAACCGATACTTGGATATGCACATAAATAAGGCTACTCAAAGGAATGTCCAAACATTCATATTTGATATGGAAAAATAAAACAAAGGAAAACAATGCTATTAAGAAAACAAATTAATTGAAGGTATCCAGGATCAAATGGGGCATTCACAGTATTCATTTCACATTAGCCACGACATTTTTCAGGAATAGGAGAAGGAAGAAAGCAATCTATATATATGCTAGCTGTAATGTCACCATCACCATGACTGCTAGCTTAAATTCCAGATAGTTGCTCATTTGGAGGAAGATCTGATATCTAGGCTCTAAGCCAATTATAGGTCCAGATTCAAAGCTAATAAAGAATATATTGACCAGTGCAATATTTCCATAAAGTAGCAACCACATTGTCATGTAAAGTCAGGGAAACATTACAATGCATCTAATGACAGAAAAGGACAAGAATCTACTTGGGTACTGCTGTTTGCCATTGTATTTCCTGATTGTCTGTTTTATTCAAATGCATGTATATAAGAGGTCTGCTGCTCTCAGTTACCACAGTGTGTCCCATAAAGCAGCAACTAATCTTTATTTGATTCCAAGATGATTGCTTAAGATTCAAAAATCCTGGATAGTCACAGACAGGGCAATGCACTTTGTAAAACTCAAATGCAATGCACAAAAAGGTACGCTAAGCTTTGTTGCATAAGAAATGCCAGAAAATCCTTCTGAGTCTTACCAGTTCAGCTTAGGTTGGAATTTGTACAAGTAACTTTATCTAAAGGAAAAACATATGAGAGCAAATTGAGCAGCACAGAATGAAAATGATTAAAGCTGAAGCTAGAGGCAAACTTACCTTTAAAGGATCAGCCATAGATCCTTATATATTTGAAGGATTGGCTCTCAAGATATCTTAGATATCTTATACTAAAATAAATCAAAGTATTGGTTAATTTATCCAGATCCGTCCCCACCCCCTCCAACATTCCTGTGGCATGATCCCAAAACTATTGCAGCAACACACACATTTTGTATTAGCTGTGACTATTGGTTCAAAGAAGTCTGCCACATGAAGAAGGAAGAAATAATGAAGGGGAGGCATCAATATTTTATACCAGAAATTGTTGCAGATAACCCCTCTAAATGTCTCTGCTGCATGAAACCAAAGGACCACTGTTGAATTTAGCACAGCCAGTTATGAAATGATTCATACCAAATTTCTCCACAGTATGTCAACTAAATTAAGCAAATATAGATGGAACTACATTATTGGCAGGAAAAGCAGCAGTTATCCATGGATTCAATATGCGTGGTTAATGTAAAATAGCTGAATTTACTGGATATATTATGATGATACAAATTTGGTATGGCTAGCAATGTCCATGTATGTGGTAGGTTAAGAGCTGTGGAAAAGAATTATATTTCAAGTTGTATCATTTGCTATCACTAGAAAAATGCAGGTTTCATATTTACAAGTATAGATGAGCCATGCCTATTTCCGACAATTGTTTGTTCCTAATTTGTCACATGAATGCATTTTTAACATAGTGAGTTAATGTGATTACCATATAACAACAGTACAAATACTGAATTTGGGACATGCTGAATTCTGAATTCCTTACCCAATCTTCCAATCTACTTAACAAAACACAGTATACACAATTTTCAAGTAACCATGAAGGCAGGTTTCAACTTTAATCACTGTTAGTAAAACATTAGTTGAATTAGCTGCACGGAAAGGAGCAACACATCATGATCCTCAATCCTACCAGCCAACCATATCATTAAATTAAGATAATCTAAATAACAACAGCCTATTTCAGCAACTGCAGCCAGCTGAAATAGGATTTACTGAATTAGCTTATTAAAATAAAAACAAATGTTAAACAAACTTATTAATTAAAATATTATTTAGCACATCTTTAACCAACTATAGTTTGGATAACAATTTTAAAACAAAAATATTTAAACAAAACTCATGAAATAATTCTTTTTATTATATGAACTACCTCCATGTTTCTATATATCTGGATCTTTGATGAGCTATAATAAGCACCTTGGATGAAAAACTATATTTCAAATGAATCATTTTCTTATCCCACAATAGGGAAGGGCAACTTACAATTGGCTTATGATATACTCAAATCAGTGGGGTGAATGTTTGTTTGTTTCCTGTATGTAATTTGAAGGGAGAAAGACTCAAACCTCCAAAACAAATGATGTGAGGATAGCATTGGAGCTGGGCAGAATGTCTGTTGCTGGACCATATTATAGCCTTCAAGTTATCAACCTCTGAGCTAGACAGATATCTGGTATCATGTTTTCCAGCTCACTTTTGAGAGTGTTCCTATTACTCCTTACTTTTTACCATTCTCTGTCACAGACCTCAGATGTTCCATACATGTTACTACATTTGCCCTGAGATGTAAAGTAGATAACAACATGTTCTAATGCATTCACACAAAGTCATATAGATCCTTCATCAGAATATTGAACAGTTTGGTGCTTTGGAGAAATCCACCAGCCTCTTTCATGCTGTTGGATTTGCCACAACAGAAAAGTAGAAGCAGATCAGAGATGGTATTCAGCAGGTTCTGACCAGTTCTGGAGAACCAGTAGCAGAAATTTTGAGTAGTTCAGAGAATTGGCAAATACCACCTCTGACTGGAGATTTTCCAGTATCCTTACCCTGCCACGCCCACCAAGCCACGCTCACAGAACTGGTAGTAAAAAAATTTGAAACCCACCACTGAAGCAATGCAAGATCCATCACAGAGCAACTATGTGTGAATAATTGTTTTGCAAGCTACTGACAGGATTACTGAATCGAAATACATGACTTACAAATAGCTAAACGTCAGCTTTCATTTTAAAGAGGAACCCTCAGAATATTGATGGGCAAGATTGCCCCAAAAGGTGCAGCTTTTTCAACAACAAATATTGCAGAAGGAGGGATAAAAACAAGTCCTCTGTCTTAGGCTGAATAAGCAAATATTGTTTCAACAAATACTACATATGGAGACCAAGAGAAACTTGAGGTGTTGGGGAAGAGAAGAGTTAACTTACTTGAAGCATGGGTTTCAAATCCTCTAAATGATCTAGAAATATTCTTGGTTTCTAAGAACTCTTGGAGAACTTGAAACCAATATTTTTGCAATGACTCTCCATATTATCTCAGATTAATTCTGAGTTATCAGCTGAAAGTTCAGTTATGAGCAAGCCATATATTTTTTAAAAATGAAACTAATGTAAATCAAGAAGTATTTGTTAATAAACTACAAAAATGCAGCTATTGGGATGCCAATTGAAATGGCTGTTGACCAGTAAATCATCTGGACTTAGTTTGTTGTATTACCTGGCACAGCAATGTTTGGCAAATAGTTTATCCATGGTTAACCCCAACTGTTCATTCTATCGATTCCATTGCTATGCATGCAGATTTGTATAGAGAAATATTTATTACACAAATTGAATTTTGTGTGCAGCCTTAGAGAACAATGTTGCAATGTGGGAACCTCTTGTCCTGCACCAGCTATTACCTCCCAGGATTAGACTGTCAGTCTTCAGTGGGCTGTTTTAACTTTTCAATTTATGGTTTATTTTTCTAAAAACCTGAAGTTTAACAAAGTGGCTTGAGCCTGGATGGTTTTATTTTGATTATATCAGCATTAGCGCTCAACATCTGAGTACTAGAAAAAGATGGAATAGTATTTTTTTTCAAACATTTTTCAAAGACTGCTTAGATTATAACTACGATCACTGACTTGTGTATTACCATCCAGTTAATGAGCTACTAAGACTATAGAGTAAAAGTATTCCTTTAAAAGTAAAGGATTCCTGCAATGTTTAAATTCATAGTTCTGCTTTCCTGGTAAGATTGAGAAATAATCTAGTACATATTTTATAAATCAGCTGACAATACAGACTGGGCCACAGCCATACAACTGAGTGAGTCATCATAATAAAACAATTTCTTTCTTTGTTGGATTTGAACCAATCATCTTACATCATCTTAAAACTGTTAACTTAGCATTAACTCAGATTGGCTAGATGAAGTTGTTCAATATCTCAGATCATAAAAGATCAATTTCTTGATAATGGAAAACAATAATAAGTGTAATGGCACTCTCATCTGAATTTAATCAGAGTTATAATGTGCATAATAGAAATAAACAAACATAATTCCTTTTAAATTTAAATTCTGATCAATTTCCAAACAAGATCACTTCCATATTAAGCAAATATCTCTTTAGGTTCTACTGAATATCTCGAATAACAAAATATTTTATGGATAGTAAACATTTGACATTCATTCATATAATTCTAGACAATGGTAATTAAATATTAAATAAAAAAATAAAATGCAAAAGAGCAGCTGAATTGCAAGAATGGAAAAGCTGTAACTTTCTTTCTCTGAGGTATGGAATCCTAAAAAATTGCATTTCATAACACTGAAGGCTAAATAGTATCTTTCTTGTTTGCAGTAAACAGGTGTCATAGGGTGCTACTGATCTTCATAATAATTCTCTATTTTGAATTTAGAACTCTCATGGGAAAACAGGAACAGCGTTTGAAAAACCCAGGTACTTTATTATAGATACTAGTGAAGACTAAGGACAGCTTCTACATAGATTTCTATATGTAGATAATGTATGGTTTAATTCTGAGCTTCTTTTCCACTTTTTGTGATGGACTGCTTGCAACCTGTTTCTCACATTCTCACAAGCTTCAGCACCTGGTCTGAGTTTACAGATCAGTTTATCTGGACCTAAGCTACTTGTTTTTGGTCTTGCCAGGTTCAAGCCTGCCACAGGTTCAGATTTTATTTTACTTTAGCTCCTGACACTGTAAAAAAAAAAAAGTTGAAGAATTCAGATCTCCAGTAAAGTCACCTTATCATTAGTAAATCTCCTGCTACCGTCAGAGGTCATTAAAAATATGTCACCATCAACCAAAATTTATTTCCCTGTTTCAAGGGAAGATCTTTACTAACTTCCAGAAGGTTGTCTATAATGAAATGAGATAGGCTTCCATTAGAAACTATGTGCTAAATCTTGTCATTATAAATCAATACTTTCTTCCGATAACATTATTGGGACCTAAAGTTTCTTATTGTTGACTGGATTAATAGAAACTAATTGGGTGCTGATGTTGTACTCAATAATTGTGATGTGACTAAATATCCAATTAGGAGGTTGGGTGTGTACTGAGTTGATGAAATGCTATATAATCACACCTATTAAGCAGCTATTTAGAATATGAAAACTGAAGATGATGTTGACCTTAAAATGTATACTGTCACAAAATTAAGCAATTTTTAATGCAATAAATCTTGCCATATACTAGGCAATATCTTGAAAGATGACTCAATATTCAAGGATATATATATATATATATATATATATATATCTATAATATATATATATTTATATTATATATATATATATATATATTCCATGGTTGGCTTTGTTCGGGTATTTTCCCACGTCATTGTAGTTGTTCTTTTAAAGTTGTAGCAACGTTTCAGCAGAATCTCAAAGCCTGATGATGGCAGATGAGATTCTGCTGAAACGTTGCTACAACTTTAAAAGAACAACTACAATGACGTGGGAAAATACCCGAACAAAGCCGAATGCCACATACATACATACATACATACATACATACACACACATATATAATATATATATATATATATATATATATATATATATATATATATATATATATATATATATATATATTGCCACAACTTGACAACTATAAAAAGATTCTCTGCATTAATCTCTACCAGATCTCTGGAAGTATTTTCAAACTTAGATGAAACACTCTCTAATCAAAATTGACTTTGAGGGAAATGAAATGCATAAAAAAATGACAAGCTAGCAGAAAGCTAACTACTCATGTGCCCCAGAGGCTACTTCAAAAGTTCACAGCCAAACCAAGACCTGGGAGTTAACCCTAAATGTCTCTCCTGAAGAAATGTGACCCATGGTATGACATTTAAATGACATGGTCAAACTACTGGGAACCTAATGAAGACTTTCATACTGCAGATCGAATCCTTACAATGCTTTTCTATTCTCATGGCACTTAACAACAATTTCATAACTTTCATTTTTATTGGTCATCAGTCTGATGCTGGAATTAAAAGGTAAATTGTCTCATTCCAAATCTTTTTAGGATGCCTTAACCTAACTTTACAAAATTAATTTAATAAAATAGAAAAATAACAGCTAATAAAACTTGTTTAAAAAAAAAATGAAGACAAAACCATACAAAGTTGTTAGATGATATGCAGGTGCTCTGTGTATATTCTTTGATATGATAAGAGGCAGATAGACATACTGCAAAGCTGGAAAGCTATGGTAGTATGTCCTGGAATACTGATGAAGGTCCAGACTTGAACACTCATCAACATCAATTCTACTTCACATTTTTGTTTACTTTTGTACAGATATCAGAGCACAAAATAGAAGAGTACAAAATGGATAATCAAAAGTGAAGGGCACATGTGTATAAAATTTGATGTGTTTCAGCTATATCTGTCACTGTGTGTGGTAGGGTGAGGGGCAATCTGATTCCAGATTTGCATTTTGCAATTTGATATGTATACCCCAGCACAAAATACACAATCCCACCCATCCAGTGCAAAGGGCACACATGTATAAAATTGAATGCATGTTCCTTTAAAAATTTCAGAACTTGGGGGCCAATCATTTATAGAGCACCACTTCATATTTAAATATGGAACTAGAGTTTTTACCAAAATGCCCCTTTACTCTTAAAGGGAAACATTGTGTATATTACACAGATATTCACTATAATATGCACAATATTTATTCTGGAAATATTTATAGCACAAGACCTGTTCTGTATAATGGAATGCACTTTTCCTTGAAACAGAACCTGGATGTTTGTTTTCAGAGATCCCAAATTAAGAACAGTCTAGGCTATAACCATGCCATCATTTTTATAATAAAATACACAATGATAATGAACTAATTTAAAATATTACTTTAAAAAGTGTGCATAGACCATTATCTCTGTATTTATTTCAGGATTTAATTAAGATTCTCTATAAAACTAATCACTATTCATTGTCCCTGTATTCATCAGGTCATGGATTGGCTGTGGCCTTTAATATATTGTATTATAATTGGCAGATCTGGAAGACATCAATTAAGAGGCTGTCTTAAGTTTGTTTGCTTGTGTCAGTTGATAAACAAGTCTAATGTTTGTCAACCTCAGTATTATAGGGAGACAATGAGCTAGAAATCAATTTCTGTAGCAGAAAAAAAGCAATAAATGTATTTTTTTTAAACTTGGAAAAAAAAAATCTAAAGGAGTGCCTGACTGAAAAGAAAAATATTTC
This sequence comes from Notechis scutatus, assembly GCF_049901735.1. NCBI lineage: Eukaryota > Metazoa > Chordata > Lepidosauria > Squamata > Elapidae > Notechis > Notechis scutatus. The sequence continues at coordinate 132,947,555 of NC_142012.1, forward strand.
TCTGTTTGTTTAATTCATTGCACTTTGACTTCCTGATTATATTTATTCATTATCTTGCCAGAATGATTCATTTGTCATTAAAGACTCATTATAGAATAGCCGTTGAAGTCTTTATTGGTTTGATTTAACACATTCTAGTTGCATTTTCCATTCCAAGAATATTTTTAAAAATGCTCACTGCTAAGAGCTTCAGCCATGACCACACGCATTTTGGCTGCATTTCTTATACCATCTGAGTTTCTTTCTTTTTTTTTGAGACAGAGCAAATTAAAAAACATGTTCAACATATTTACAAAAAAAGTTGGACATAAGCATGTTTAGTTCAATTAAAATCCAAAATCCAAAATAGAAATGGTATCAATGCAAGGCTATGTTCACCTACAAAGAGTAATAAGCTTAATCAGTAATCTTGGATTCACATCTGAATTAACATGAACAGGACTGTGCTATATATCTCAGAATGGCCAAATGTCTGTATGTTTGTTACCATCTTTTTCTCTCTGTACTGAGTTTGGTACGGCTTTATTTAAAATATGACTGTCTTAACATTCATTATATGGAACTTCAGAAGGATTTGCCATATAAATATTAATTTATTTAAGGAAAAATCATTTAAATGAAAACTAATATTCAACTATTATAAAAATGGTAGTAGTGTCATATTTCACATTCCCTTACTGTGGTAGAATAATGAGTTATACTGTACAGATAAATGGGCTTGTGTAAAATGAACATTAACGTTATGCTAAAATGTTTAAATCCGAAGCTTCTTGGATGAGAAGCGAAACATCTTCAAAGAAAAAAAACAGAAAGTCCAGTTGCCTCTTGAAAAAGCACCTTTGGGACAATCATTACCTAGATGGCTGAGAATCTCCATAGACATTTCAATCTGCTGATAATATCAGATAATATATATTAGAAAGACCAACTCTTTAATTTGGGGTATCATCACTGAAAAAGTCCTTTTCTTTGTCATTATTAGTATGACACTATCTTCTTTAGTTAGAAAAGGCAAATTGATTAGTTTTCAAAGATGAAAAAAGTGATGACATTTTCATGAAAGATGAAGTTTTTGCATTTACTTTTGTTGTGAAGTGTTCAAGGGTTGTGAGTAAACAAATCCTGCAACTCATTGTATAATTATTTCCATAGCCATCTACAATCTCTTGCCATTCAGATAAATTCCCTTCAATAAAATCTGAAAGAAAGATTATCAATAGAGACAACAAGATGACCTTAAAGTGTTGGTTTTATATATATAATAGATATAGCAACACTGTTGGTTGCTGTGTATGAAATAAGCTTGAACACACTACCAAAATAAATTTAAAAGAATTAGAAATACCAATCAACATTGGTCTGTGGTATCCGGTAACTACTGTTTAACAACACCTAGAGGGTAACAGGCTGAACAACATCTGAAAACAATCCAAAGATTTAATTTGGGAGCCGTGGGGAGATCTAAATAAGAAAGAATAAATCTAGATAATGGTGTTCCCTGGACTTCTACTGTAGTTCATTGTAGGAGGAAAGATAGAATAAGACTATGTTCACTATAAGAAGTGAAGACCAGTGTCAAGAAATACTACTGAACTTTAATGAAGATGGGATAACATTAGGCATGGGCCTAGTTATAACCAAGAACATGTAATCAGCTGTGTAATCTGTAAATGGACATAATTTGAACTCTAGTCTCAACACAGGATTTTACTGAGAAATCAGGAGCTGTTTTTCATTCATTTTCCAATATTTCCAAGATATTAAATTAGAAAAAAAACTTTGAATAAACCAATATAGCTCTTCTGACATTTTTATATTTTAAAAATTTGGTAGTAAAATTTGGGAAACTTGTTCTTAAATTTGTTTTAAATTATTTAACAAACTGGGGGTTGTTGTATGCATTCAGTTTAAATCTCAATACCCAACAAAAAGTATAATGTAATTTTAGGATTGTAACAACTGATTTTTGCCATATGTAAAACTGTATCTATTTCTTCCTTCTTCCTGAGCAGATTCTTCATCTCTCTATTACTTACTGTATTGGTAAAGCAAGATTAAAAATAAAGTACTGTTTTATTTTTGGACTTCTTCTCTTTTCATTTTCCAGGGCTTTAGTCCACTATGATCAAAGCATTACCATGAATAAACTTTAAGGCACTGCAACATTCAATTTCTTAAAAAGATTTAAAACTTTAATAAAGAATTACTGGTTAAGATATTAGATGATAATTCTGTTAGGAAGCCTACTGGTTTCTTTGGGTCAATCAATATCCAGCTCGTGAGTTAGATAGCTCTGTCTATGTAACAGGGATGATTGTGTGGAGCAAAAAGGAGTACATTGCAATACTTTCCTGGAGGACAGGCAGGATGTAAATTTTACCAATAAAATAAATAATTTATACACATGTAATATACTAGCAAATCCAGAAATGTCACTCAAAGGGATTGATGTTAGTCAAAGGGATTGATGTGTGACAAATGTGTCTGTTGTATTCACATTTGAATATCAATGGAAGTGAAAATTTGTAGTTCAGGGTTAAGTTGTGGGGTCCTCAATGCACTGATGATATTACCTAGTTTGGTAAAGAAACATCTGCAACAAAACTATCAAGGTCAGATAGCACTAAGGAAACCCCATATGTGTGTGTGTGTGTGTGTGTGTGTGTGTGTGTGTCTGTGTCTCTGTGTCTCTGTGTCCACATGTGCACATGTGTATGCCCTTAAAAATGACTTAATCCACAACTATTCAATCTAGTTACCAAATTAATACATATTGTATAATCCATTATTATAGGCTGTGTATCAACAGGCTATATTAACACATGGACCTCAGGAAATCAATTAATTCTGATCATGTTAGGCAAATGTGCCTGCTTGTTTTTTATCTGATGCAACACTAACGTTGCATTTCTTAGTCATATGAAGGCAGGGGTGGGATTCAAATTTTTAACAACTGGTTCTGTGGCCGTGGCTTAGTTGGTGGGCGTGGCTTGGTGGACATGTGACTGGGTGGACATGGCTTGATGGTCATGTTACTGGCTGGGCATGGCCAACTCAACATCAGTCATATTGTGGCACGCATCTCCTCGCCTGGCCTCTCGTGACTGTGGGGATGCTGCAACAATCATAAGTGTGAAAAACGGTCATAAGTCACTTTTTTCAATGGTCACTCCACACAAGCAAAGTACCAGCAAAGGAGGGGAAAAAACCCCCAGAGAAGTTCCAGAGACAGGAAGTCTAGTCCTGCCAAGAATGTAATAAGGGTTAATGGAGAGGCAGTTTCTATAAGCAACACCAGAATGTTCCTTACAGGATTAGGCCAGTAATTTATTCTAACAACTGGTTCTCCGAACTGCTTAGAATGTTAACAACCGGTTCTAGCGAATAGGTACGAACTGGTAGAATCCCACCCCTGTATGAAGGCCCTGTAGTTTTGTGATTGTTCATTGGTGAAAAAATTGAATAAGTTTATTTCACTCACCAGAGAAATCAAAAATCAAATATAAGGGTAAGTTACTCTCTAAAAATATATTAAATGGTTATGTTTCTGTTTGAGGGACTGGCAGAAGCATAGTCTGTGAAAGTCTGCCAAATCCAAGTTCAGTTAGATAAAGAACTGTAAAAGGAAAATCAAAATGTTGTCCATCATTATTTAATTCCTGAAGAGCAAACTGAGATATGTCACCTAATTTCCCTTTCTGATGAGATGTACTGCATTTCTGAAAGACTGTATTAGTGATGCATTCTGAATATGTGTCAGTATACTAATCTGATGGGATGCAGCAATAGTACATCATCTTGCAACATAATCTCTGTATTAAAAATACTAGATTGCCCATAAATAATGTGAGCATGCTTGGGTAAACTGGAATTGAGCATGCTTGGGTAAACTGGAATTGCCCCCAAAATGCAAAAACAGAGCAATATTTCCTTATAATGAACAGGAAGTCTGGATATATAAATATTTAATTATAACAGGTGTAAAACTGTTGAATGACCAAACCATGATGATGAAATTAGGGCTCATCTAGTCATGACCAGAAAAAGAAAATAAAAGGTTACATTATTGATGAAAATAAAATATAGGGAAAGGATCTGAATGAAGTTAATTGATCCTGTGGAGTGAAGTTGATAATACATGAAAGAAAAGAAGGTATAACCTTAATTGTGAATGAAATAGTTGAAATGTATATATTCTAAGTAGCTATGGGCATGTAGAAAATAGGAATCTGTGCAACAATGACATTTCACTTCAATGAATGGTAATAATGAGATAACCAGAGATGAATTTAGGGAATAATTGTATAACATTCTGAATGAATGAAATTCTGTTGATGTGTTGAGTGTCCCTGTGAGCATCTCTGCAAGTGGGGACAACACTGAAGTGGAATCACTGGCCAAAAGCCAGTTTCCAGGTGATGAAAATCCATCTGAAAATAAGGAGAGATACCTGGGATTGCTAACTTTTACTTGGGAAGATCTGCTTTTTGCAAGGAGACCACAGGAACTGAGTTTAAATTATTTACAGTTTAATTATTTTACAATCACAGAAAAATACCCTGAATGACAGTGAAGATCAAAGATTTTCACTTAGTACCTTCTTTTTGAAATTAGAAAGAGGAAAAACCCACTACCTTAAAGGATTTTAATTTAAAAGACAAAAGCTTAACAAGATTGTGATCCAAGAAAGTTTTAAACAGATGAAGGTGACAGTGATTTAAAAAAAAATAGAAGAAATATTTCCTTTGAAAATAGCAAATATAGCAAATTAGACTTCCAGACTAGACCTTCATGGGAAAGCTGATTGATTAGTAGACAATTGGTGGATCAGTATTGATCAGTAGACAATTGGTGGATTTATAAAAGAAAAAGATAAGAATAGTACTAGCTAAACTCTGAGTCTGTAACTATGCAGAGCTGAGACTAACATGTTAAAGACAAAAAAACAAAACAAAAACAAAATAGAAAAAAGCCTGCCTTTTATTTTCACCATTAAAATAAACACATTTTTCCAACATGGCAACCACAAGAAAAGCTGCTAAATTAGAAGACACAGGGTTTCACTAGAACAACCTAAAGATAAAGGCATTTCTCCAGATTTATTGCAGGAAAATGTCTGAAAAATGTGGCAAAAGATGACTACAATGCTTAAAAATGAAATGGAAGAAGGCTCCATAGGGCAACTTGCTGCAAAGTAGGACACAAAGTGGAAGATTTGGAACATGATAGAAGTTATAAATAGAACAAAGGTTTGGACAATTAGCATTACTGGAACTGAGAGATTCAACTGAAGCCAGAACTTTTCCCCTTTGGACGAAGGAATAGCAGTTAGAAAGAAGCCAAGGAAAATTATTTCAATATACAATTACTGTGGTAACATTATTATATGTACAGAGATGGAAAGATTCAACACTACCTACTATGGAAGAATAGTTGGTGAAACTGACAAATCTTGCCGAGAGAGAGAGATAAACTAGTTGCTTTGATTATACTGTAGAAAAGACACTATCTACATTTATTGGTGTCTCTTATAGACTTTTTGTGCACATTTTGTGATTTATAATGATTATTTTTGATGATTAGACGGGATAGATTATAGAAAAAAGATTATGATGATTTAATCTTTGAGAAAAAAAGTTTTAAAAAGATAAAGATATTTATTATCATTGTAAAGAATATTGGAAGTCACTTTTTTGTATCTTTTTTCTTCTGTTTTTCCTAAACATTTTTTTCTGGATCTTTTTGTGTTCTCTTTGTTTTTTTTCTTTTTTCTTCCTTATATTAGTTTGGATTAGTTTTTAACTTCTTTTTAACATTTTCAATAAAATCACATTTAAAAAAAAGAAACAGGGAATGGGTCACTTGGATAAAGAATGAATGTCAAAGTTGACTAGTGAGTCTATGCTTAGAAAAATACATGTTTCAAATATGTAATTCAAACATTCCCATTTGTTTGTATACATGAAAAAGGAATTAGTATAAAACTAAGAGTTGCCTGGTGTCTTTTTTATGATGATTGAGAATTAGTGAAGGATACAAGGGTGATGAGAGGTTCTGAATAGGATAACCATTTGGGCAGTGTCAAGAATAGACATGAAACAAAAGGAAAAAAGAATTAAAGCAGAACAATTGCAGGGTAAAAAAAATTATCTTGTTTGAAAAAGTATTAAAAGATAAATTAATTTTCAAACAAAAGTAATTGTAAGTGTGTGTAAAGAAAAAGAGTATGGAAGCTACTCAAAAGAGAGTAAGAATTATGTAGAGTATCCCACAATCGTACGAACTGATGCCAATGGGAACTGTGAATGTGATGCTTGGTGGAATCAAATGAAACAGGAATATACAGTGTGTGTGTGTGTGTGTGTGTGTGTGTGTGTGTGTGTGAATGACTGCTGAAAAAAAATGAAAATGAAAGATATATAATATCTTTAAAGTAAAGACAGTGGCAAATTATATAGTTAAAGAGAACAAAAGAGAAAAAGGGGAAACCAGAACAATTTGGATGTATAACATACACAGTATTGCATATTTGGATGTATATACAACACTTAGCAGCAATTAGGCAAATTAGCCAACTACAGGCACATCGAGATAATTTACATTTACACATGATTCAAAAGAGACAATAAAAAAGCTAAACAAAAAGGTCAGAACAGGGCAAGCTACTGTATATAAACAGAAAGCAAGCTCCATTCACTGGTAGCACTGGAGATGTTATCTAATTGGGTAAAGAAACATCTATAAACAAACAACTAGGCTCAGAGAACACCAGGGACTCCACAATATAACACTGTTTTGGAAGTGGGTGAAGAAGATTGAACAGGGAGTCACAAGTGGAATGACTTATTAGAATTAAGAAATTATCTGGGACACAATTGAACTGAGGTAGTTTAAAGCACTGTATCAGATTGATAGTGATTTGTTAAAAAAATAACTGTTTAAGAAACACAATAAATATATATGTCCAAGAAAAATGATGAAAAAGAAGGACATAGTAATGTGGAAACGTTGAAAAATGGTCAGGCTGCAGATACCATATACTGTAACATTTTTACCCTTCAGCAAGATCATATAAAGTATAAGAATTCATAAAAGACTTTTTGTATAATTGTTATAGAGAAAGCATATGATTAAATTAAATATGGAATGTTTTGCACATTTATGGAATTGAAGATCGGTAACTGAATGTAGTATTCCCTTTCCCTTCCTTATTATTTTTACTTCCTTTTTGCTAAATGCTGCTTATCCTAAAACAGAATAATATGGTGCATGCACAGTCATTAGTTTTAAATGTGTTCCTACATCTGTACATTAACACTAGTGGGCCATTACCAGATCTTGGAAATGGCGGGTGAGTGCACGTGCTCCCCACTTGCCCAGGCAGCAGGCAAGCACATGTATGTGCACTCCATTTCTGTGAGAGGCGGGCACGCGTGCATGCTGCTCAGGCAAATGGAGCTGCCCGTGCATACATACGCTTGCTGGCCGCTCATGTGGAACCATCGCCTCCCCCCCCCAGTCCACAAAGCTAGAAAAGTTGAGGAACTGTGCATTAGCATTTGCATTTTAATGGCAATCTCTGTACCCTTTGCTGTCTTTTTTGCAATACAGAAGTGATCAGTGTCTAATTCTAACACACTAAGCTGAAATCAACCTATGATTTGTAAGCCACTTATAAGCCCCAGCAGCTTTTTTTTTTTAGTGTCATGTTTTAGCTGATTTTTTTCCCATCTCAAAATAACTGGAGAAATAGGCATGTTAAAGTTGTATGAAATAAAAGACATTTCCACCCTTATATCATTCATCCTGATATATCTGATGATATCATTGTATCACTTGGTATGACTCTTATGTATAATACCCATGTATAATGTTCAGTACTCAAGCTACTCTGTTCTAAACTGTGGACTACTCTCCTTGTTATCTTCGGCCACAGGAAATCAACATTATGTCAAAAATCCAAATCTACATTCCTTCCAGCATTAAAATTTTGAACAGTAACACAATGTGCTTTTAAACTAAAGAATTCATTTCCAGTATTTTTTTAATAAAAATTTGCCTATATTGTAATACATTCCTTGGGCTAATAGGAGTAGAAACATCATCCAAATTTCTAAAAATTCTTTTGCTCTGATACTAGTAATCTGCATTCAATATTCTATCCACTTTTACTTCCACTTTTACAAAATCTTTATTCAGTTTCAAAAACAAACATTAAAACATAAACTAACATAAAGAAGAAAAAAGGGAAGGGAAAAAAAATAAAAAGTGACTTTTGTTATATGTTTTGACACTTTTTATGCCCACTTTTAAGGTTTTGGTATGATTTTCTTCAAAACCCCCAAATTTGTGTCAATGAATCATCAGAAGTATATGCAAGCAGAAACCATTTCATTCCTTCATGTTTTTTAAGGAATGTTCTGATGATATCAGGGATTTAAAATTCCTTTCCTGTCTTTTTTAACCCTGAATATCTAGCAGTTACCTGGGCTTTCCTTTGACAAAAAGGAGGCTCTGATCCAATAAATAAAATTTTGTATTTAGAAAACTACAAGTAAGGAATATCAACAAAGAATAAGAACGATTTTTAGAAGAAAAGAATATACGGTAATCGTTTAACATTGCTTACTTTTGCAAATACAATGCTCTCTAAAATATTTTAAACTAAATTTGTATTTCTGAAAGTTTTGTGATGCATGGAATAATACTACTTTGTTCATCCAGAGCTCCAGGTGAACACATGAAGGAAGACAGTGCCGCCTAGTGGTCTTCTTTGAAAATATATCTCTATTATTAAAAAGTTACAGGCTAGTTTTCTTTTTAAACAAGGTAAAAGTTTCCTTTGATTTATGCTTTCTTGTAAAATTGAGTATTGTTGTGTGAGAAGTTGCTTCATAAAAATGCTATTATGAGGTTAATTCTAGTATAGATAATTTTGGCACATGGTAAAATCCCTTTCTGCCCTCACTTACACATTTATCATCATGTTGTGTGGTGTTCTAATTGTGCATCCTGTCTCCCACTTACTTCCATATCTGCAACTGAATATCTACTGTGTTTACTTTAAACTCAGCAACTAAGTTTCAAAATCTAAATTAAACAATATAAATAATTATTATTGTAAAATATGATGAAATCTGTGCCAAAGGAAAACCTATTGCATCATTATTAGTTTCAAAAATAGATAAATTATGTATCTATTGAATTTAGTTCTTTGTATCAAGAATATTTATTTTTGTTTTCTCAAAATACTTGTTCGAATCTAATATAACTATAACTCCTCAAAAATAGTTAGATTCCAAGTTTTGGGACATAATTGAATATAAATCTTTATTAATATATAAGGGTTTTCACATAAATGTTATCCATATGAAAACATTACTCCTAAGTTTGTCACTGACTCACTAGGTCAAATCATATTTTTTCTGGCAGCATCTCTGACTCAAAGAACAGCATTTCCCCAAATATTGAGATGATCTTTAGCCTTTCATAAGACTCCAAAACCTGGCTATAGTTCAGGCAAGCTGTTGTTAATGTGGTTTTATGATTTGAATGTATTATTTAGCTTACAGATACAGATACAGATAATCAGAGTTGGAAGGCACCTTGTGGGTCATCTAGTCCAACCCACCACCCAAGCGGGAGACCCTATACCATTTCTGACAAATGGCAGTCCAATCTCTTCTTGAAAGTCTCAAGTGATGACGCTCCCACAACTTCCGAAGGCAAGCTGTTCCATTGGTTGATTGTAGTCACAATTGGAGAACTTGGGAGTCATGAGCTATGGACTAGTTTTTAATTTTTATATCTGACAGAATCAATAGCATAAAGATAGGCATCCATAAAGTTATTTAAATAGATACATACATTTTAGTATTAGCATTAGATCCTCCCATGCTGTTTAGCATATTGAGTAGCAACGGATCTCCAGACTTTTTTTAAAAAAAAAACAAGTTTTATTAATTTTCAAAACACACAAGTCATCATTATCCATTACATATTTAAACCTTTTTCCATTATAAATTTAACAGTCAGATGAACTATAATTCTGTTTTAAACCATTTCCATATAAACATACAAAAACCTCTTATCCATTTTCTCTTTATTTCTCTTTACTCTTATTCCATTTTATTATTATTATTTCATCTATTTCTTTCTGACTTAGTTACCATTATTCTCATTCTATATTTCTGCAAGGTTTCATTAATTCTCCCCCCCAAAAAAAAAAAAAACATATATACACAACACACAAAACATAAAAAATCTTTTGGAAAGTAACTTGGACCCAGGTATCTCTTTCTTCATGGACTTCCACTGTATTCATGCTCATATTACATATCATTACTTATTTTATTTACCATTCTAAGTCTTCTATATTAACTTCTCCCCATATTTCACTCTTTTTAATTCTATCTTAATTAATCATCTTAATTTGAGTCATTATATTTGTATCTTTTGTCCATTCTTTATTGTACCTTTGTCTCATTCCTTATTAAAAAAAAAAAGAAATTTCTCCTGAAATCACTAATCAGAGTATGATGCCTTTCTATCTCCCACTAAATTAATCAAGTTAATCTTTAAAATAACACCCAATACCCAATCCGATTTTGCTTGGTACATTCTAACTGAATAATACATCCAGAATAATTAAATACATAGTTAAATAATAAATCTAAATATTAAAAACAAATACTATAATAAAAATTTTATAATAACATCAATACCATAATCTTGTTAAACTCTTTAATTAAAGCTCAATATTCTAAATCTCCCCTCATATTATTAAATTTTAAAACCAATCATTATTAACATTTCAACATTTTAATCTCTTATCAACTCTTAAGCCATTTAAGTTTTCTATTTCTAATACAATACTACAATATCATCTTATGTACCTTGCAAAATCTCTTTGCAGAAATTATACTTATCCTTTATCCCTAAAAAGATTCCTTTTTTCCCATTTAATTTCAAAACTTTATAGCTTTTCTCCACCTTTTCCCTTTCTTTCTTCTCCCAACAAACCTTTCTACCCCCTTCTTCTAGCCTCTGCCTTACTGGCTTCCCTTCTCTGTCGTATTCCTCTTCCCTTTTGTTTACCATCATTATATTGATTTTGCACCTTATTTTTCCCTTTCTTAAATGTTTTTTTAAATCTTAAGTCCTTTATTTCTCTTCCTTTCCCTCTTCCTTCCCTCTTGGTCGAGTTCTGAGGTTTATTAAAGATGGCTTCCTCTCCTTCTTCTTCTTCTGCTGTCTTCATCTGTTGCAATGTTTGTTGATAGTTAATAAGCGCCATTTCCAAAAAAGGCAGGCTTCTTTCAATCCAGCTTTACCATTTTTTTGCTTGCTCATAGTCCCTTCTCAGTTCCTCAATAGAAGGAGCCATTATAAATCTTTTCTTTTCTTTTCTCTTACAACAACCAAAATATTCCAAAGGAAAAATAAAACAATCCCAAAGTTATCAATCAGTCCAAACCAAGACAGAGTTCCCACTCTCTCCTCCTAGGGTAGTATCAATCAGAAAAAAGAAAGTCCAAATCTATTTCTTAAAATCTTATTGCAATATATTTTAGTCTTTCAATCCTTAAGGCATCTCCTCCAACAAAGTCTTAGCATACAAATATTTTTTTAGCCCTCTCTTTTCCAACTCATCGCTTAGAGCCAGTTTTCACCTAAAAAAATAGGTTTCTTAATATTCCTTTTTAGTCCGTAGAAAAGAGGGTAAGCTATCCTTTCAGCACCATCAAACTGCCGCTTTTTTCCTCTTCTCGAAGGTATCATTCAGAAAGTCATACTTTTCAGGAATTTTGTTAAATATGTCTTAGAGTCCTAGGAACGAAGAAAAACTTTCTCCTTTCAAGCACTTTCTCCACTTCCTCCTGCGCATTCTTACCCGGCTGCCAGCTTCTTTGTGGCGGCCATTACGGACTGCCGCTGCACGTCCTGGGAAAAGGGGTTCTGCCGGCCGGGAGGGGTCTGCAACACCCCCAAACCCCTCTCCGGATCCCCCTACCTTCAGCTGCCCCCTGCAGGGCAGCCTAGCTCCGTATCCATCCGGATCGGAGCCCCAAAAACAGCTAGCGCGGCAGGGATCGCGCAGCTTCGCAAATCCCTGCCACTCGCGAAGCCAACAAACCGGAAGTTTTCGGATCTCCAGACTTTTTGATTTTGGGTGAGTACTTCAGTGGCTTCCCATGTGATGTTTAGAGTCTTTAAGTCTTCCATGAACATTCTCTGCCATGCATTTCGAGGTTGTCCTCTTGGTTTTTTGATATCAGTGGGTGTCATTTTGGGAATTCAATTGTTCCATATGGAGATTATGATGTCAACTTGGAGCACGTCTTCATTAGTAATATGGTCAAAATAGTGAATCTCTAGGATACATGCATACATACACAATTATAGTGGAAGCTAAAATATTGTTCATGAGGAGAAATAGCTAGCTGGCTAGATGAATAATTAATAAATAAATACATATAAATAAATAAATTCAGGGGACAGAAGATCGAGAACCTCTCATCTTTGTATCATTGGTACAAATACTGAAACCTTTGACACTTCCTCCAAATGATAACAGCTGCCTCATAGAATCCTCACAGGTTTTCTCTTATCAAATTTACTTGATGCCCACCAGAGATAAATCTCTTGGGCTTCACTGATTATTTCTAAAAATGTCTGAAAAACACGAAATCTGGCTTTGTGACTTAAGTGCATGATCTTTTGGCAGTGCTCTGAACTAGATATATTTTCATCTATGATATCAATGTATAGAGAATTAACTTTATCTCACGTGCCAGCAAAGCTAATCCTCCCAGCAGCTGTTACCACTCAAATTCAAAATGAATATGATTTTAATTTACCTCGATCTAACCTAATAAATTCTATTGTTTTCCTAAGCACTTCTGTGAATTAAAGGGTTGACATATAAGCACACATACAGGACTGGAGTGGCTTTTAGGCATGTAGCCAAATATCTTCCCAATTCACTAATAGGGGATATAACACTCCCTCTAGAAAAGCCTTTGACCAAATGATAAAAAACAAACTGTTCCCTATTTCTCTTATAAACTTTTTAAAATCTCCCAGACTTGTCAAAAAGGCCTCCGCAGGGCCCATGAATGTGATCCCGTAGCAAAAATAATGTGCAATTTGCCTCCTATCATCTCTGATTACTAATTTATAACACTACTCCAAATCCTTCAAAAGAAGGTGTAACAGATGCACGTATAAAGCATCTCAAAATCACCAGAGCACTTACAACATTCTTCAGAGTTACAAGGTGACTTTTTAAGTTACAAATGGCTCTTTCCACACACATACTTAATACTTCTCTGGGTTGCACCTATCTGAAAAACAGCACAGGTACTTCACTCAGGGACTGCTCAAAGTTATAATGGCACTCAAAAAAAGTGATTTATGACTGTTGCAGCATCCGCATGGTCCTGTGATTTACATTTGGATGCTTGACAACTGACTCATATTTATGACGGTTGCAGTGTCCTGAGCTTAAGTGATCCCCTTTTGTGACCTTCTAACAAGTAATGGGGAAACCGGATTCACTTAACAACCATGTTACTACTTTAACAACTGCAGGGATTCACTTAACAAATGTGGCAAGAAAATCTGTAAAATGGCAAAGCTCACTTAACAAACTTTTCACTTAGCAACAGAAATTTTGGGCTCAACTTTGGTCGTAAGTGGAGGACTTCTTACATACATACTATATATATAGTATTGATTATATAATGTACATATATATAGTATATAATTTATATAAATGTATAATATACATATAAAACTGTTACAGAAAACTGTTTATATAACAGAAAACTGTTATAACAAATAATATAAAACTACTTCTATAGTGATTTACATTACAAACAATTTATTTAATGGTTGTTAAATCCTTTCTTAATGGCTTATTAACAAGTCCATGAAAGGATTTTAATGTGATCCAATATGTTTTTGTGAATTCAAAGAAGAATGAAGTCTTGAATTTCCCTTTACTGATTAATGATACATTGTATCTGAAATTCATAATTGTTCTTTTTTTGTTTCCTTAAATTATTTCCACTTCTGACTTCTACATAGTGATTGCAACATCTAAAATGTGTATAGCTTTACATAGGTAAGTTGTCCAATTTACTTGAAAATCAGCAGGATTATCAGGTATTGTGCATTTCTAAGTCAAAAGTTCCCTAAACATATAGTAATCAGAAAGCAGAAATTAATACATACGTAAAAATAACTTGTAAAAATATTACTGTATTTTTTATGAAATGCAAATTATTTTGTTATATCTCTGTATCTTTAATAACTGAATGAATCATAGAAACAAAGCATCATTGGTCACATTGTTCTGGAGAGTGATGGAGGAACATATAAGCAAAATTATAAATAATTCAGAATCGTAACAGGCATCCTCATATTCTCAGAATTGAGAGTCACAGGCACTTTTATTTATTTAATTTATTACTGCAGAGAAACCATTCTTTCATGGCCCAAATCAGAAACTACTAATCCTGCTCTGATACAGTCTTGTGGCAATCTATGCAGGGTAAGACAGAAGCTTAAAGTTTCTAGAACATTAATTTCCAATTTTTTCATAGTAAAAAATATTTGTGCATACATCCATAATATATGCATGTTTACTTCTAATTTAAATATATGTGCTACTCAATTAACATATCATGTACCACATAAAATATATCCCAACATAGAAACTAAAACATGATGAAATAAAGGTAAAATAAACAATATTGTGATATTTTCTTCCAGCATCCCAATGGATTGTCAGGGTGCAAACACACAACTTTGGAGACCACTGCTCTAGTGAAAAGATAATTGCTTGCTTAATTCCTAAAAATAATATAAACTATTGAAAAGTTATTCAAATGTAAATTAAATTGGTTCACTGGTGGGATTCAAAATTTTTTACTACCAGTTCTGAGGGTGTGGCTTGGTGGTGTGGTATGGCTTGGTGGGTGTGGCTTGGTGGGCGTGGCAGAGGAAGGATACTGCAAAATCTCCATTCCCACCCCACTCCGGGGGTTATCACCAGTTCTCCGAACTACTAAAAATTTATTATTTATTTATTTATTTATTTATTTATTTATTTATTTATTTATTTATTTGATTTGCCAATTGTTTACAAGATAATAAGTATAAATGTATACATAGTTGTGAATACATGAAATGGGTACATATAAGAAAAATAAAATAATAAGAGAAACAATAGGACAGGGACGGTAGGCACGTTGGTGCGCTTATGCACGCCCCCTACAGACCTCTTAGGAAAGGGGTGAGGTCAATAGTAGACAGTCTAAGGTTAAAGTTTTTGGGGTTTGGGGAAGAAACTACAGAGTCGGGTAGAGTATTCCAGACATTGACCACTCTATTGCTGAAGTCGTATTTCCTGCAATCAAGTTTGGTGCGGTTTACTTTGAGTTTGTATCTATTGTGTGCTCTTGTGTTGTTTTGGTTGAAGCTGAAGTATTCATTGACAGGTAGGACATTGCAATGTATGATTTTTATATACCATGCTTAAGTCAGACCGAAGACGGCATAATTCAAGGTTTTCAAGTTCTAGAATTTCAAGTCTGGTGGCATAAGGTATTCTACAACGAGTAGAGGAGTGGAGAACTCTTCTTGTGAAATATTTCTGGACTTTCTCAATTGTGCTAATATCAGATACGTAGTGTGGGTTCCAGACTGATGAACTGTATTCGAGTATTGGTCTAGCAAATGTTTTGTATGCTCTGGTTAGTAGTGTGATATTACCAGAGAAAAAGCTACGTAGGATTAGGTTAACAACTCTTAATGCCTTTTTGGCTATGTAGTTGCAGTGGGCTCTAGCACTTAGATCATTAGAGGTGAGTATTCCAAGGTCCTTTACAGAGCTTGAGTCATCAACAAGATCTTGACTATTCAGCTTGTATTTTATTTTCTGATTTTTTTTGCCAATATGTAAGACAGAGCATTTATTTGTTGAGATTTGAAGTTGCCATTTGTTTGACCACTCTGATACATAGTCAAGATCTTTTTGTAGGGTAGCAGTATTGTCTGTGGTATTGAACAGCTTTACATCATCAGCGAAGAGAACGCAATTGCTCTTAATATGATCACAGAGGTCGTTTATGTAGAGTATGAAGAGAGTTGGTCCTAGAACACTGCCTTGGGGAACACCACTATTGACAGGTACTGGATTTGATAGTACGCTCCCGATTTTGACCATTTGTTGTCTGTTTGACAGGAATGCTTCTATCCAGTTATTCAGTTGTCCAGAGATACCATAGGATTTTACTTTTAGGAGTAGTTTGTCGTGTACCACTGAATCAAAGGCTTTACAGAAGTCTATGTAGATTGCGTCTATTGCTTTGCCCTGGTCGAGTTGTGTCGTCCATATGTTTTTGCAGTGTAAGAGTTGCAGATTACAGGATAGTTTTTTTTCTGAAACCAAATTGTTTATTGGAGAGTAGGTTATTTGTCTCTAAGTGAAGGATGATGGATTGGTTAATAATTGATTCCATGACTTTACAGGTGACGCAGCATAAGGAGATTGGCCTGTAATTTTCAACTAGGCTTGGGTCTCCCTTTTTGAAGATGGGGATGACTGTGGCTTGTGACCATAGGTTAGGCAAGGAGCTGGTTCTGAAAGATTTTTCAAAGATTATGCTTAGAGGTTTGGCTATGGCAGTGGATAGCTTTCTTAAGAAGTAGGCACATATTCCATCCGGTCCAATAGATAGAGATGGTTTTAGGTTGCGTAGTGCTTTTTCAACATTGTCTTCTGTGAAATCGATATGTATTAGATCATTGTTGTTATCTGTGGTACGGCTAGGAAATACTGGGCATGATCCATTGCTGTTTACAAATACTGAGCCGAAGAATGTGTTAAAGATGTTGGCTTTAATGGTGTGCGTCGTTGCAGTCTTTACCATCAGGTCCTATCAAGGGAGGGATGGACCTTGAGTCTTTTAGTTTGTTGTTTACAAAATTGTAAAAAGCACGAGTGGAATTGGTGCTTAGAAGGTTTTCCTCTTGTTTAATGTGATAATTGGTGCATTCGGTCTTTATCTGGTGGCATAAATTTTTGTATCGGCGTTTTTGAAATTGGCAACGTGACCAGATTTGTTTTTCCGCCAGAGTGATCTCTTTTTGGATTGAAGTTTCCTTATTGATATGGGTAATCTGCTTTTTTGTTTTGTTTTGGGAGTTGTTGTTGGTACATATAGTTTGATGACTCTTTTGACTTCAAGTAAAAATACGTTGTAATGGTCTTCAACAGTATTGCATCCAGTGAATAGAGATTGCCAATCAAGGGATGAGAGATCGTTGTGTATAAGATCATAGTTGCCTTTTTTGAAGTTACAATTGGGAATTACATCATTGTGGTGATTTTTGTGTGGACGTATGTTGAGACAAAAGTCAATCATATTGTGGTCGCTACTGGAAAAGGGTTCTTTAGTTTGTATTCCGTAAATTAAATTCAAACTATTGCAGAAGATGAGATCGAGGCAGTTGTTTAGTCTAGTGTTGTTGGTTACTAGTTGTTCCAGTCCCAGATTTGTAGTAGCATTGTAGAAGGTTGTGTGTATGATTTCAGTTGTACAATCATTTAGGGTCCAGTCAATATGAGGTAGATTGAAATCACCAAGAAAGATAAAAGGGTATGGGCAGGATGCAGCCCATGTTAGTAAGTTCTCCAGAACTGGTCAGAACCTGCTGAATACCACCTCTGAATTGGTTCCTTTATTAGTTCCTTCCTCCAACATAGGAAAGCTGTCTTAGTCTATAGTAGTGCAAAAATCAAGTGTGTGTTAGCATCTTCTCCAGATAATAAAATTTAATTGAAAGGCATAAGCTTGAAAACTCATGCCTTTTAATAAAATGCATTAGTTGGAAAAGATGCTACCAAATTCCTGATCTTTGTCGTAAAAACAAGAGAATTGCCACAGCATTATTACATAATATTTTCTAGCAATATCATCCATGAGCCTGTGTGGGTGGGAATTCTTATGGCCTTGTTCAAGCAGTTTATAACAACCTCCTTTGAGAACATAACAGAATCCTAACAAGATTTTTATGCATTATGCAAATTTCATTGTAAAAGTGTATGCTTTTAAACTAATGCAGCTTTTCAGGAATAAGATTTAAATTGCTAATTTAAATTAGATTACAGAACATACATACACAGACTAAATCACATTTCATGGCAATTGTTGATTTAGCCTAAGGTAAATGCACCCTGTTTATAAACCATGTTTATAATACATCCATTAATCATATTTAAATATTGGCACAGCAAATCTGCAGGCACATAATTATTTGACTTACACAAGCTTCCTAATATGGCTCACTGCAATGTAACTAAAATTTTCTCTTTGAAGTTGTAATCTGATCTAGAGGCAGAATTCCTAATTCCTTCACCTACTTCCAGTTTTCTGATCTGTGTCCCTTGTTTTGCAATGTCACTACCGCCACTAAGATAATATATTATGGGGACAAGGAGCAATATTTTGCTGTCTTGAATTTCGAAAGCCTAGTACAAATCAATTAGACAGGCCAAATCGATTATCTTCCGTTTGATTTCTTAAAAATTCTCGTAACATTCTAATGGGGTTTTGGGGTTTTTTTTGGTTGCTTAGGGAGTTGGAAGAACGCAGTATGGTTTACAAACCAGTTTGTTCAGGAAACCACGATTGGGTAAGCGTTGCAAAAATACAGTTCTGAATGTTGCCCCCTACTTAAATCCTCCGTCTATTATTTTTTTTTGGTCCAGCAAAGCAATTTTACATTCATTTCGAACTAATTGGCGCGACTCCCCATAAAAACGTCGCTCAGATCGCGGAGGATGGTCGCAGAACCGGTTAAGAAAGGTCTGACAGTCCGACCATTTCAGACTACATTTCCCAGGACACACTGCGTCTTCTCCGGAACGGGTAGTTGGAGCCATTCCGGGTCAATCTAGCATGGCTTCGTTTGCAATAAGCGGTTGCTTTAGAAGCGGGAGGGCGGCTTTGTTGCTTCCAAGGTGTCTGCTAAGATGGAGGGGCTTTTGCGAAGGCCCGGGTGCAGGTGAGTGTTGGCGGGGGCATCAGGTAGAGTGGCCGTTTCTTAGAGTTACGGACAGCGGAGTAGAGGAGAGTACTCCGAGGGGAGGAGCAACCTTATTGAAAGGATACGAACAAACTATGGTTGTGGGATAGACGCTCGTCCTTTCCTCTCCGCTCGAATTCATGGATTTCATGCTTTGCCTGATTCAGGCTGCGAGATCCAAAAGACCATTAAGTAGCAGCAAGGAGATACCGTAAACTTTGCTGTCATTGCTCACCAGATTTTTCCAGATTTTTGCAACCCCATCTAAGTTGCTTAGTTCAGGCATCCACAACTCCTATCGGCTTCCTGGAAATCATCTGGACCGGTCCTATGTGAGCAAAGCAAAAGAAAACAAGTCATCAGGATTTTGGCAGCTCAATATGGGTCCTCCTAGGTTACAGGAATTGAAGCACATGATCCTTGGAAGGCATCAGACTGGAGAAAGTGTTCATTTGCCAAGCTGAAATGATTTCTTTCAAAACCAATATGCCTTAAAGCCTTATTCATCTCAATGGGATCAAGTGTCAGTTCATTGGGTTTATCCTTTTTGATCTCATTGCTAAGTTGGCAGTTCAATTGATATCTGTGGGAAATATTTTTTGTGATTTTTACTGGAACATCTGACTTTATGATAGTAGGATGTAAAAGTGTAAAAACTAACAGCGAAGACAGGAAGCTGCTTCCTCAGGCTATGTTTATCCATCATAATAATAAATACTATGTTGATTGATTATTTTGTATGTGAGTGGCTCTCATGGGTCTCAGACCAAAAGGGAAGGCTTAACTGAAATCTCAATGAAAAAAAATGCAGTTTTGCTCAGCTGGACTTACTAATGTATTTATAAGTGTAGTGCAAAAGGACAATAGACCTAAATTCTGTCATCTCATGTTATGGTCATCTAGTCATCAGTATTAACTCTGAGCAATTTGCTCCTACAGTCCATGAGCCTGAAGTCAGATCAGATTTTAGTTCCCAAAGACGTGTTTCTTTTGCTTTACATGTAATTCTCGATTTACAACTACAATTGGGGCCTGAATTTCTGATACTAAGCAAGGCAGTTGTTAAGCAAATTGCACCTGATTTTATAACCTTTTTTTCCACAGCACTTAATCATTTGGGCATTAAGTGAATCAGACTTTCTCCGTTAACTTTACTTGTTGGAACTGGCTGGGAAGGTTGCAAATGATGACCAAATGATTCTTGGATGCTGCCAAATGCTTGAAAATTTTTATCGTTTGATCATGGTGATGCTGTGATAAGTTGTAAGCACAAAGACCTATTGTAAGCCAATATTTTTTGATACTATTGTAACTTTGAACAGTTACTAAATGGTTGTAAATTGAGGACTAAAATAAAGTAGAATAGTATTCTGTGACTACTAACAAATTATGGGTAACAGCCACATGTGTGATATAGTGATTTACTTTATATTTTACTGTTTATAAATCTATTTTGATTCATGTCTCCTTGGATAGATTAAGGGAACAATTACTTTGTTAATAGTATCCTGGACTCGAACACTTCTTCAATCAAGATTAAAAATCTGTGTGAAATCCCTTTCATACTATTTATTTGCTGTACAGAATTAACTTAAGAGCCTTGAAATATGAAATCTCCATTCTCGTGCCCTTCAGCTGTGAGGGAGCTGCAACTTCCAAGCCAGCACCTGTTTGGGATTGACTTATATCCTTGGAAAGCACCCTAAGAACCACAGATTATATAGTGTCATCTCCAGGTGGATGGAAAACTCTATCGCAATAGTTCTGCTATTGTCACTTTGATGGGGAAGATAAGAGAGAGGGTATGCCAGGGTATACTTTATATCTCCCAAGATAACACTAGAATGGGACAGAATGGGAAATAATGCATAATAGTGAGGTGGAAAATATAAATTAAGCAATACAAAGTGTCTGCATCTTCTCCTGCCTTTCCAGAATGAACCTTGCAAGCCATGCATTTCTGTTTGTCCCCCGTGGCTTCTTGCCTTTTATTCACAGTATGATTCCTCGACCCATAAACAACCTATCACTGTAGTACAATTACGATACATGTATTTATTTGTGCTTAACCCCAGTTGCATATAAGATTTTAACTAACAGTTGATTAACTTAATTTTTTTAAAAAAAGTCATGATATAATTTAATGTTTTGCTGTTGTGTTCTAGCATTTATGTATTTTGTGTGAACAACTTGTTTTACAGAAGAAACCAAAACTGATGTTCCAAAGCCTTGTTTCATGGATGAAAAAGTTCAGAACTTGCTTTCCAAGATGACAGGGATGGACTTGCAGAAGATTTTCAAGGCAAGAAAACAAGAGCTTAATCCTCCTGTATACAAGGTCATGACAGAATCCCAGCTGGAAGAGGTACTTCAACTGTTCTATGACCATAAATAGAAGATATGTTGATTTGTTTCTATGTGATTACTTACATGATTTTTTCCCCCTTAGGCTTCAGAACAGGCTGTTAAGATGGCTAAAAAGTATCTCAAAATGCCTCCTGTACTGAATGTACGGGAACCAATTGATGATGTATTAGCTGAAGACAGGATAATTGATGGATCTGAGCCTTATAAATATGTTTTTACTGATTTAACGTATGACATCCCACACAATGTAAGTCTTTTAGATACCCATGGCAATAACACTGAAATGATGTATACCTTAATTCTATTTTCTGTTTCATTGATAGGCAGTGTTATACACAGAGCAGTAGCTTAATAGCTTATTTTTAAGACTAAATTTCAGTGAATGAGGCTTTTGATATCACTCATAGATTTATGGGAAATCAAAGTTTTTTCCAAGCATGCCACTTCATGACATGTTCCCATTGAATGTAAGATTGACGGGTTGAGCCATACTTTTTAGATGAGTTCTTTCTTTCTTTCGTTCTTTCTTTCGTTTTCTCAGACCTGAATTGCCTGTTATTTTTTCTTTGCAACATTCTGGAAGAAATCAAATGAACATTTAGAATCCCTTTCTGCAGTAAATAATCTATGTCTCTTGTACAGTTAGCTTTAAAATGGACTAAAGTGGTCCTCGAGTTATGACCACAATGGAACCCATTTCTGTTGCTAAGTGAGACCTTTAATGAATTTTGTCCCACTTTTGTCACCTTTCTTGTCATAGTTAAGTGAATCACTGAAGTTGTTAATAACATGGTTGTTAAGTGAATCAGGCTTCCCTATTGACTTTGCTTGTCAGAAAGATCACGTGACCCCGGGACACTGCTACTGTCATAAATTTGAGTCAGTTGCCAAGCATTTGAATTTTGATCACATGACCATAGGGACACTGCAATGGTCATCAGTGTGAAAAATGGTCATACGTAACTGAACAGACACTAAATGAATTGTTGTAAATCGGGGACTATCTGTAATAATGTTGGCAGAACAGTTTGGAAATGGCTACTGAATTCTACATAAGATCTCTTTGTAACTTATTTATCATTAGTTTTCTAAAAACAAAAATAAGTTGTCATAGAAGAATTGAGCCAGCAAGTTAAATTTCTAAATTTTCCCATAGAAATAACATTAGGATGAGTGAGTCCTTTGACTGGACATATCATGGATATGATTTCATTGTATATAAATACAATATATGTTACTCATTCAAATAGCTGCGAGGAATTTCTCAAAAGCCAGTTGATATTTTAAATATATATTAATTCCCGTCTAAAGTGAAAAGAATTCATGGCACTTTGATAAAATTGTACCTTACCTATGTTTTCTTTTTCAATTTCAGGAGCGATTCATTGTGGTTCGAGAAACAAATGGAGTATTACGCAAGGCCACTTGGGAAGAACGGGATAGGATGATACAGATCTACTTCCCAAAAGAAGGCCGTAAAATTGTGCCTTCATTCAGTGATAAAAATAGTGCAATGGTAAATATAAGAACATTAATTTTCCTTTCATAGTCTTTAGACTGACTTAGTTGGCTTATCAAATGCTTGTTATTTGGGGAAAATTGTCTAGCATTATCTTTTAAATTATTAGGCACCTAACTCCACCTTGTTAAACCATAATTTAGCATGTGAGTATGAATACGGGGAAATGTTCCCTCTCAGTCTTGTGTTCTAGTATAACTGGACTAAAAATAAGTTGAAGTCTATTTAAGGGTTTGATTAGTAAGTTGATATTAAAACTACAGGTATGTAGCGTTAATACCGGAATACTAATGATTCTTTGGTGGAATTAGGAAAGTTTACCTTCATTTGAACACTTGATTTACTTACCCGAATAGCTTTTATTCCTGTAATCTTACTGCAGAACTGGGCTAAGCATTTTAACAGCTTTATGGAAAATTTAAACCAAGGTTTTTGACATGAAATGCTACCTTTCATTTTTGTACAATGTGTCTTGTTTTAGACTATGTTTCTTCAGGACCGACATGAAGAACTCCTTGATCGCTGCCTTCTGCAGTTTGAGCCAGATTCAGCTGACTATATCAGAGTGAGTTATCAGTATTGCTCAGTGGAGAGGTGGAACTTAGGAATTGCTCATCAAAGTACTGTAGAGTAGAAGAAATTTTATGAACTCTTTAGCACTGTAGTGGATCTGAACTTCATTTAAACATTATTAATTCTGGCTACACTATTTTTATGTATTTTATTTATATCCTGTGAGAGTCCAACAACTCCTGATAACTTTAGACCGTGTAGAAACATTTGGTTTATAGGGAAGGTATATACATTAAGATTGTACTAAGAGGTGTGGTGGCAAAACACTGAGGAATCCTGGTAGTAAGAGTTATGATCATTAACATTAGAAAACATGAGTGGCCTGCAATTCATTTGCTGTACCTGTGGTTATTACTGACCTCCTGAAGTATGCTTTGCAAATCAGAAAGACAGGAGTTCAATATTTTCAGTAAGTACATAATACAATGTAAATTTTGATGACACTTGTTCAATCAGCTCATTCATGGCCTAAGATGAGAGCGCAGATCGCCTTGCAGTACATTTCTGGAAACAAATGCATTATGATTTGTAAATATGCTTAAATATCTGAACAGATTCATCATGAGACATACGAGGATATTGATAAAAATGGAAAATATGATCTGCTGCGTTCAACAAAATATTTTGGTGGGATGGTCTGGTATCTTGTAAGTAGAAAGAAAACAGAAGGATTGCTGCTGGACATGATTCAAAGAAATTTGTAAGTACTTTTGTAAGCCAATGTTTCTGTATGAAAGGAATTCACTGAACTATTTCATTTGGCATTATTGTATTAAAAATGACCCATGTTATTCATGTTATCTATTCAAATTGAAAGCTAAGCTGATTAGTATTTTTTGGAAGTTTCCCAAGAAATTCCACTGCTCTGGGCTAGACTGTGAAGTTTTTTTTCTTTTGGTTGACATTGGCAGTCTCTTCTATACAGCTGCTGAAAAACTGATTTCTGTGTAATCCCTAGGAGTTGAATTTCAGTTGAGAGCATATTATGTTTGTAGAAAAAATGTACTTCATAATTTTAATTAGAATTTTATTGCTCTTTAATTTTTTCTTGCTACTGTTACAACTATTTCATAAATAATTACCTGGTTTATTATGTTGTATCTTAGTTCTTAAGAACTGGATTTAAAATGTAACTTTAGTTACAGACAAGCTCGTTTTTTAACTAAAGTGTGCTATATAGTAGTGGCTTATTTAAAATTCATCAATATTCCTTTCACTGTATGCTAGTAACATTAAGCCACTTCCCACATTCTTATCAAAATGTTCAAATTAAATATATGAAACTATCTGGGAGTTGTTACAAATTAATTTCTGAATTTCAGGTTTGAAGATGCTATAAGTTTAATTAGCCTTTATCATATGCTCCATCCTGACTGTGAATCAGCAAGAGAGGCACAAGAACAAGATATCAAAGGGATAGATTTAATTAAGGTAGTATATACTTTTTATGAATGTAAAAAAGTTGAAAAAGCATACATCAGCATCCGCTGGGAGTCACAACATTGCATCTTCCTAGTGGCTTTGGAAATAAATGCAGTTTATTCATATTCAGAATTTGTTTTTCAATTTTGTGTAATTCTTTTCAGCCCTAATAGCTGTCAAATCCTTATTAGAAGTTTAGTCACATAAACTCACCATTTGCGTTTGAGTGCAGGATGTTATTTTCAAAATCATATTGGATACTTGATGATTGTTTTAATTTTTTTACAGGCATTTGCAAAGGCAGAAACATCAAGAGCCAGCTACATTGAACTTATCCTACAGGCTTATCAAGCACTTTCGCATAAGTCTGCAGCTTCACAAAATGACTAGATCAATAAAATCATTTAATGTCAAATATATGGGAAAGGAGTACATATGTACCCCATACAAAATGTACATAAATATCTAAAAGAACATTTTTATACCATGTATGATAAAAATTATTCCACAATTTCCTCAGCATGCCTACTTTTTCTTTCTTTTAAATCAATCTTATTCCTTTATACACCAGAGACTGAGGGAATCTGAAAGACATTTATTAGAGAATTGTTTGATCATGTGATATGAGCTTGCTACTGTATCTAAGGAGGCCTACATCACAAATGGGGAAATCTGTACTGTAAAAGACTGACCCTATTTATTTTTCATCTTAAATATAAAAAGAGCCACTTTTCAACAAGAAGACTACACTCAAGCATAACTAGGTGTAAGAATGTGCTTCAGCTTAAAAGTTCAGTCAGACATTTCTTCATCCAGAAAAATATCGGTGGTATCAATATCCTCCAATTCCAAGTTATCCAGATCTACATCTAGGTCCAATAAAACCTAAAACAAGACATAAGTAGTTAGGGCAGAAAAAAAATCTGTTATCTTTGCAAAAAAAAAAAAAAAGTAGACCATCATTTTGCAAGTTGTAATGGTCACCTGAGTAATGCAAATTGGTGTGGAGCCTTCTTGGCTGCAGGATGTTTTCTATCTTGTGTCACAGGGCAGAAAACATCTTGCAACCAAGGCTCCACACTTATTTGCACTACTCAGGTGACCCTGAGGACACAGATAAACCTCCAAGTGGCCTCAACTACTCTCTAAAAGAATACAAATGACCAGCTCTCTGCAAGGAATATGAATCCTTCCATTCCCCACCATCTAGACAGCTGAAGAAGCTTCTTAGATGAAAAGCAAAACATCTTCAAAGAAAAAAGTGCAGTTGCCTCCTGAAAAAGCACCTTTGGGACTTAAAAGTGTTAACTTGTTAGGATAAGTATACAATCCTTATTCAAGAGTCACAATTCTATAGTTACATATAAGTAGGTGGAAGGGATTGGTATTGCTATTACCACAGAATCCGTATCGGAATTAACAGTGCAGTAGTACATATAGTAATAAAGAGCTTGTAAAAGAAACTCCAGTCTATCATGCTTGGGATACAAAAAATAATTCCTAATAAATTAAGATAATCCATTTTAGTAAAAACAATATTTTGAACTACAATTATTGAAGTTTTTAATCATGTTGGCTCAATGCTGAAACTCATTAAGCTGTTGATATGATTAGCCATATTCACAATTTATTTCTTAGAAACAAATTGGAAAACAAATGTTTTAGAAAAAAACACTAATTAAAAACAATATATACTTTATTAGTGAGTTTCATACCTAAAGCTGATTAAAACCATTAATGAGGAAGATAGTACTTAAAATGTAAGAGGAAGATATTATGCTAGAAGTCAATAATTGTAGCTACATGCTAGGACCTACATTTGAACACAATGAAGTTAGCCTGTATTTAAAAATAATATCTTAATTTCCACTGCTCTTTGAAGGCAGTTAATTAGTATTTTAGAAAATAACGCAAAAAACTGATATAAGTGTCCTAAGGCAAAAAATTGATGTATTAGTGTAAATCGAGGGACAACTTACATGAAAGAAAGTTTACTTGCTTACAGTCAATGTATACTATGACTTGGCTCTACATAGCTTACAAAACAAATTTAATTTTGACACTATCATATAGAAACTTGAAACAAGGAAATTGCAGATATGTAGTAGATTAGAACTTCCAAAGTGCTAATTCTTTTTTTTTTTTGAGTAAATTTACCTTTTCATCTTTGATCTCATCTGAAACCTCTCTAGCAACTGGAGGCATTATTAGAGGACTAGGAGATGGGACTGATTCATCTTCTGGTTCCTTATAAAGAGAAGAAAGCACCCACTTATAATAAATAAATAATGTATACCAATCAATTTATTTTACTGACACATTTTTTTCCATTACTTATGGCTATCTACCAGAGACATTCTGTTCTCCTAACATAAACTGAACTTACAGTGAAACCTCAATTCTTTAGACCATCCATTCAGTGGACTTTAGAAGTACCAGATAAAAATTTACTGTCACCTTGTTATTTCTAAAGTAATCTGAACAATTTGTGTTACTACTTTTTAAAGATTTATCCCACCCTTATTACAGGTGGCACGTAGAGCCATTTGTGCGGGCACATGAGCCCCAGCCAAACTTACCTGCACTACGCATGTGCATGCCTCCCAGCTGATTTTTGGCCTGTTTGAGGCTGATTTCACTTCCCTGGAGGCTCGAAGGAAGCCTCTGTAGCCTCGGGGGGCCAAAAAACTGGCCTTCCAGAAACACCGGCAGTGCCGAAATGGACCTGTTTTCAGCCTTTCGAGGCTCCAGAGGCTTCCCTCGAGCTTCTGGGAGGGCGAAAACAGCCTCCCCCAAGCTCCAGAGGTCCTCCAGAGGCTGAAAACGGGCACTTCTGGTATTTCTGGAAGGCCCATTTTTCGGTCTCCCGAGGCTTCCTTCGAGCCTCGGGAGGGCAAAAACAGCTTCAAACAGGCCGAAAATCAGCTGGGAGGCATGCATATGCGCAGTGTAAATAAGGGGGTGGGGGTGTTATGTGCGCATGGGCGGGGGGCAGGGCGCATTGCATTGTGGGTGCTGGCATGCATGTGCGTGCGCTATTGCACGTGCGCACGCTTTCGGCACACCAGAACAAAAAGGTTCGCCACCAGTGCACTATACCAAACTGGCTCATTGTTATGTTATCCATCCACTTTGCATCAATTGTACTCATCATCTAGATCAGGGATGTCAAACTTGAGGCCTGCAGGCGGGATGCATCACATGCTGGCCCCGCCCGGTTTAGCGAAGTAGAAAAAAGTCCCAATATGTCCTTTGACGATGTGAATTTGACACCCCTGATCTAGATGCTTTTCAATCCATATGGGATAAACACAGCAGTGATTGCTCTTATAGATCATCACTGTTGTGACCTGTATGGGGAAGTTTTGTGCCTGGACCATCTGTGATAATCAAAAACACTCGTCATAGCAGTTCTGTTCTTTTCTAAGTAGATGGGTCTAGCTGAGGCAAGATAAGAAATTGTTCTAGTGAGAAATTTCAGGACTTTTTTTCTCTTCCTCCAACTTTTGTTGGCTCTTTTGAATCTGTTAAAATAAACTATGGAAAAGGACATTAGCTAGTACGTTTATAGTGCAATATCAAGTATTTTATTTATTTTTAAATATACAAAACTTTCAAGCTGTAGCCAGAAAATATTGTTTTTCATACATTGTCTTCATGGCGTGAAATACATTTTGTACTAAGTTTAGTTGCCTTTAATCTCATTTTTATGGCCTCCAAAGTTTATTAAAATCTGATTTTTTTCCACAGAGCATTCCAATGATCATTTTTTTCTACACTAGAACTTTTAAAATCTTCACATTAAGTAGTTAATGTTGGACTATGAATTTATCATTTTGAGTTGATACGAATAGCCAAAATATTTCAAACTAGAACAATTCTAAGGAAAATAAATGAAGAATGCACACTTGCCTATCAAATACTATCTTCTGCATTCTACAATGCTGTATAAATAAATAGAATCATCTGTATAAATCCATAAAAATGGATTTTCAAAAACTCTGAAATGCTATAAAGTATTTATTTGTACTAGGGACTGGCATTATTTTCTGCAGTGCGATGCAATTTTGGGGTCCATACCAAAAAGGGTGAGACCATTTATCATGTACTTTTTCCATATTTTTTTTCTCTTAACAATTTTTTTCCTACTAGAAAACTAGAATGATCACTTATCAGAGGTCTGAATTACATAATTGGAAAAGGATTTATAAATCATGCAATGCTTACAAAAATATTTATCATAAAAGCCTTTTTCTGGGGGGATATTTGTCCAGCCCTTCTTTCCTTGGTGCTCTCTAAAAAGTGTGATTTCCTCAAATGTATTAATACTAACCTCTGATACTTTGTTTTGCACTGTGAAATCTTTGGTTTCTTCCATGATATTTCTTTCTTCATTTGGCTAAAAACAAAAATAAATAATGAATCAGCAGTACTTCACTGACTCTCGACTGCTAAATTCCAAAACTGTTGGTAACTTGCATCAACTTACAGTAACTAGAGGGTATTCACTGGCTGGCCGTGATATGGTTTGGGAATTTTTTATGTATTCTTCAGCAACAAATGCTTCCTTCAATCCAGGAAACAAATTTTCATACTCTGTGGGATCAGCTAGAGATTCAGCAGCTTTCTGGTTGATTTTAGAAAGATTTTCTCTCCATAGTTTTACAACCCTGAAACACATTACCATTGTAAGAAGCTTAATTTTGAAGAAAATATTTATACTATGTACCATAGATTTCATAGTTCAGTTACCTTGAAACTTGACTTGGCAAATATGTTCGTGCTAAGAAAGCTGCTTCTGGTAATCGTCCAGTTTTAATCAAAAGTTCAAGACAATTGTCAAGCCTACAATGAAACAAGTTCTCTTTTAAAAAATGGGTTTAAATTAGTAATATAACAAAGTGTGAAAAGAAAAGTGTGCCTACAATATTTCTATAGCGCTATAAAAATCTTCAAAACAAACCTATTTACCATTGGTTCAATATGTGTTCCTGACATTGGATCTATGTAACAATAATATTACATGCCTGTACTTGTTTCCAATTCAATTCCTGACACAATTTAAAATGCAGGTTTAATATATTAAGTACTTTAGGCTTTGGCACCTTGATGCTTGTAGCACTGCCACCTATCATCTGTATAAGCCTGTTCTATTAGAGCAAGGAGAGAGAAACTCCAGGTCTGTCACTTCTAAGGAATGAGAAGAGCTGAGCATTGATGACAACAGTGTTTTTTAATATGTGGGCCTAGGAACTCTAGGAGTCCCCCATGATTCTCAGTGGTCCACTAAAACAATCTGCCAGCTTATGTAGAAAAAAATAACAGAATATTAAATTGCCATTAAGTGACTCAGGACCGCATCAATTTAATTTTTAACATAAATATCAAATATAACCCAGACAACATAGGAATGTTTATTTTTTGAGGATACTTAGGAAATGCTACTGAATATGACAGAACGTTTGATACTTACTCTCCTTGCAGAAAGTAGCTCATAAATGCTACATTGTTTTTGCCATCTTTTTCTGCTCCTTCAGCTAGCTTGTTCACCATACTAGTATTTCCTGAAGCTGTGGCTAAAAGCAATAAGCCACCGTAGTCTTGTGCATGATGCAGACATTCTTGGGCAAGGCCAAATTGGCACTTATTGATGGCAAGTTCAGCTAGCTGCTTCCACTTCTGCTCAGACTATAGAAACAAAATATTTTCTCTTTTGAGTATCAAACATGTTAAATGGTTTTGAAGATCATTTGGTTCTGCTAGGGCTATTTTTTTATTTCTTTTTTACACTTTCTCTTGTGTATATTATTTAAAGAAAAAGATTAAATTTAAGAAAAAATATTATGAACTGTTTATCATATCAAAGCTATGAATATGCCTTTTCTAAAGAGCAGTGTTTGGATGTGTTTAATGTGTTTGATTTATAGAAAATTATTCCTAGACAATTCAACGTTCGGATGATCACTAAACCATAAACTCTTGGTAAGTAAGAACTTAGGAAGATTTTGAGCTATCTAAAAGCATGACCATTTCCCATCTGAGAAGAATCAACTGAATCATTCATAATTTTTCAAGGTGAGTATGTGTCCTTTTTAAACAATTCAGAAAAATGTGTCTTACTATTACTTCAGTATAGTGTAAGTCATTTAGACCATGATTTATCAATAATTTGGATAGGAATGATTTTTAAATTCAGTTCAACCATCACAAAAATAACTGGAATTCATTCTATTCCCAGGCACTCACAATTCTATTTCTTTTTCACAAATCAGATCTGGTGCTGATTTATATAAACATTTATTCTGTTACTAGGCTTATATGCAATTATAATTATGATTGACTCTGAACAGTTCAGTAGTAAGAATAAAAACAAAATTCAAAATGTACAGTAAATTATTGAAACTTTGAGGAAGTCTCTTCTCTTCTGAGAAAGACATATGAAACAAATATAATGACCTCTACTCTCGAGACCCATTCTTCATTGCTTTCCAAAAAGCAAATGGAGTTGGGGCAATCTAATATTGTTGAGGATTCTGTTCCAGAGGATGGGGGTATTTATACTATGATATTTTTAAGATGATACCAACATACCTCTGCTTCCAACGCAAGTTGATATGCAATCTTAAGCTCACCAAGCTGAAGAGCAAGCTCAAAACGGTGTTCTGGATCTGTTGATACGGCAAGTGCTTGCTGTTTGAAACCCTAAATACATTTTTAAAACAGCAACTTGTTACTAACACAATTTTCTTAACATCCTATAGAAAAGTGTGGTGTTTCCTGATTAGCTATAGTTTCAAATATTTAAGAATTAATGTTAATTGATA
This sequence comes from Notechis scutatus, assembly GCF_049901735.1. Classification (NCBI taxonomy): domain Eukaryota; kingdom Metazoa; phylum Chordata; class Lepidosauria; order Squamata; family Elapidae; genus Notechis; species Notechis scutatus. The sequence continues at coordinate 132,979,358 of NC_142012.1, forward strand.
ATTTTAATTTTGCTAAATATGCAGCTATGTAGTACTAACATAAGACTAAGCAATACAGGGTGCCTGTTATTCCCCGTCCCCATAATTCCTGGCACCTCAAGAATATCAAGATGGCATTAATAAACTCCAACTGTAAATTGCTGAAGTATAGCTCACTTTTCAAAAAGCAATACAGTAGTCTGATTACACCTATTTTACACCCAGGGATTACAAATAAGGGTTGACAATTCTGATAACCCTGCTTATTAATACATCATGGAGTCCTTGGTATTTTCTGCATTTGGCTGTTTGCTTGCAGACATCTCATTCTTGCTTGCTCTGACAATGTTGGTCAGAGTGTGGTTTTCTCCTTGTTAATTAATACATCTGATATTTTGTGAGTTCATAATTGGTCCTCTCTCACCCCGCAAAGAATATTGGGATATTTAATTTTAAACATAACCTCTGGTTATTCACAACATAAAATTCCACTACATATTAGATGTTTAGTTGTTATTGAAAGACTGGGGCAAAAGTTTTTACCTGCTTCTCAAGGAAGTGTGCAACTCTGGTCCTCTGTTCCTTTGGAATTGTAGGGAGAACTTTGTCTGCCATACTGAAGTCTCTCCTCATGACTGCAGTCTGATATTCTAGCACTGAGACTAGTAAGGAGTAACTCACTATATTTAATTCTTTATCACCAAGGTAAAGTCTGTTGTCTTTGGGTATATACCCTAATAAATACATTGTTCTTTAAGAAAATAAAAAGACAGAGAAAAGTATGTTTTAACACAGATGTAAAGTTGGGTTTGAGAAATAAGATTAAAGTAGATATTTATCTAACGTAAATAGGCAAATTGCATCAGCAAGCCTGTCCTAATTATGACTAGAACAATGAGGTATTATCAAACATAATAAACATACTGAGGCACTGACAATACTGGAAAAGTTTTTCCGAAGTAACCAATTAAAAGCAACTGTGCTGTAACCATTAATTTCCATAATTCTTCTTTTACCTTAAAAATACTGAGAAAAAAAGCTGAGAAATTGAGTAAAATATTGAGTCTTATGCATAACATTGAACAAACAATAAAGAGTTAGATTATGGAATCCTCCCACAATCAAGACCTTTACTGAAGCCCTATTAGAACTCCACCATATTACTACCAACATTCTGGAGTCCTCTCAACATTATTGCAATCTGAACAGTAACCTGAGGACTATATTTCTGTCAATTTCTGGCACAAGACCATATGCCTGTCCATCTATCCAGAAGAATGGCAGAATGATTTTACATCAATACCAATTATATCTTATGAGCTACAGAATGCTTACCGGTCCAAGTGTGCAATAGTGACAATTTCTCCTCCAACATAGTAGTTTAGTCTGTTCACAGAGCTTGTATAAATAAAACAGTCTCCCACCCAAAGTCCTGTTTTCACAATTTCTTGAATTTCACCAAGGACCTAGTGGAAGAATAAAGATTTTATACTTTGTAATATCCCAATAGATTCAGCAAAATGGTAACAGAACTTTAGCTATATTGGCAAATGATTGCATTATTTCATAAGCTCTGAAATGAAGACCTCTTAAAATATGAATTTGTCAAACTGAATAGTATTTTGCTAAAACAGTGACTTAATAAGCAAAAGACGAACATTCACTATCCATACATAGTTTGATATTTTATCATGAAGCAGAAATTCACAAGTATATTGATCTACACATTCACTTATTTTATCAGGAAAATGTATCTATACCAGGCGTGTCAAACTTGCGGTGTCATGTTGTTGTCATGTATCATGACGTATCATGATGTATCATGACTTTTTTGGTGGGTATAGCCAGCATGTGACGCATCTGGCCCGCAGCCCATGAGTTTGACACCTCTCATCTATACTAATACGACTGATTACAAGTTTATTTTTTATTTATTAACACGTTTGAGCAGGGATCAGATCCCACTGTACAAATACCTCAAAGGCATCTTCAATGCCATCTTCAGTGACTCCCTCATGTGTATCTTGTGCAGTTGCAACTTTTTCAGAAAGGTATTTCAGAATGAAGAATGATTCTTCTGTAGCAATGCAGACAAGTTCACCAGAGTCAGACCAAAAAATCTAAATCAAAACAACAGAAGCCATGGGTGGCGAAAAGTAAATATATTGAGCTGAATATTCTGCATTTGAAGAAAAATACTGTATTTATTATTAATAAATAATACGGTATTTATTGAATTTAAATATTTTCTTCAAAGAATTAAAATTTATACCAGCTTAGTTTTATAAAAAATTAAGATTTATTTACTTATACTCATTTCAAACAATTAACTGAGGATTTGGGATTAAAAACTCATTGGTATATAATAAAATTTAAAATCATGCTGTGCATTATAATTACATATAAACACCAAGATTCACATTCATTAGAATAAAACAAATTAATCTGGAGGGAAACTCATAACAATCTAGCCGCCATGGCTTCAGGTTTTCACCAATGTTCTAAAAATTAGGAGATTCTTAGATAATGAGATTCAGATGAAAAAACAACTCACATGTTTGGGTTGTATTTCAATTCTGCGTATCAGTTCTGTATTTTCCCAGTCATAATATGCCAAGCCATTGACAGATCGGACACCCAATAAGAAGCCACCATATATACCTGCATCAAAAAGATACAGAAATTAGTATTTTAGTAGAAAATGCTCCATCTGACTAAATATAATACTAAGCATTAAGTGCATAGCTTGCCTTCTGCTCCAAAATCAGGTTTAAAGGATTTCTTCTCTTTGAAGTTTTTAAATATCTTGACACTACTGTTGCTTTCCCTGATTGCATACCTGTACATAAAAGAATTCAATATAACTTTAACATGCCAATGCACATAATAAGCAAGCAACAATAGGTTTTTACATTTTAACTGATCTACTTCATATGTCACATAAGCTAATATGCAAAACTCTTACTATGATTACTGTACTTACTCAGAAGAATCATGTGCCCAGGCAAACTCCTGAGCGGAGCCAAAGCTTTTGTTTCTCAGTGCCATAGCAGTATAAATGATATATTCACCATCCCCACATACTACTACAAATCTGAAAAAAGTGAACATAACAAAAACATTAGTAAATCAGGTATATAAAAATGTTTTGTCTGTAAGACTCAAAATAGTATTAGAAAAATATATATAAAACAGTGGTCTTGTATGCACAAAGTCCTGGGTATACTCAAATAGCACTGTTAAAAAAATAAAGTTTTTTTTTATTCATAAAATTATTTATCAATGTCAACAAAACTGGCTTGGCAGTGATGGCGTAATTTAGATTAACAGAGTTCCATACAGTATTTTCCTAAAATGCCTTTAGCTCTACATATAATTTAAGACAAACCTTTCCCCCGAAACCTTCTGAAAAATGAACCTTACCGTCCATTCGGATTATGCTGAATAGTTTGAGGATATATTTCACAGCTGCCCATATCTTTCACTGCAAGCGGTAGCCTCTCCCCATCTTTTATTTCTGTATCTCCCATTGCTTTGAGATTAGCTTGCTGAATTTCTGAATGCTTGGCCCAAATAATCTTTCCATTTGCATCCATTGACATGGCTGGCTCTTCCCGACCAAGCTAGTAAGGAGAAAATTAAAATGAAAATAGAATAAAACATCCTATACTTTCTCCAACCACTTTGCTTACATCTATGACATTTACAAAAAGTAAGAAAAATCACCAATGCGAAATGCTTAACCAGTGTCTGTTTCTCACTTATGAAAAATAGCCAATTATTCATCTGGTGGATATCAATTATAGGTTTTCTAAGACAAACATACTTTGACAATGATGCTACCCTCATCATATCCAAGGGCCACATTGTTTGATCCTCTTAAGCTTGCAACACACCACACACGTTCCATGCCATAATTCAAAGTACTTTCCAGACGGTAAGTGCTCGAATGCCAGATGCGAACAGTTCCTGTATTTTTTTTAAAAAAAGACACCATAAATAAACCTATACCATGATTTATTATTAGGTTTTCTTTACCAATCAAATCAGGAATATTCCTATGAAATCTGGATTTGAATAACTCATAATCTTAAAGCAAAAAATGTATACAATATGGTTGTGATAGACGTATCTATTTTTATTGTTATAATATATGGGAGTGGAGTAAATAATATACTGCTCTAAACAAAATGTTGAATTAGTTTCATAGAAGAATATCTAGATTACCATCTTCAGAGCCAGTGATGATAATAGGAAGTTCAGGGTGAAAACTGACACAAGAAACGTTCTGTGCATGTCCCTCCAGAATTTGCACACATGTTTTATTCTAAGAGAAAATAATGAAAATAATTGATAAAAGATTCAATTGCATATCATAATTATTACCATAATCAAGATTCAATTTCACTGGTAAAATAATGGCAATAATGATAATTTACTAAATTTATATGCTGTCCAATTCTCTCTCTTTTTTTTTTTACATTAAAACTGAACATCACAAGTTCTTTATTAAGTAGGCAACTGGAGCCTGCAGATTAAGCTTTCCCAACACACATTTAAGCTTTCCCTTGCATTCCACAGGCTGCAAATCCTGTGAGAGAATTCAGAGAAAAAAATAACCGATAACTCACTGGCGGCAAAAGGAAGCCCACGATCTCTGCCTAGGACAAGGCAATGGGTCCAGGCAGTCTGTCCAAACCCCCCCTTCAAGAAATCATGGTGACTTCAACATCAACAAATGGAAAAAATAGTGTGGTTTTGCTTTGGTGTTGCTGACATGGACACTTGGGCCAAGTTCCAAAAGGGTTTGTCTTCACTTTGAGGGCTCCAGGTTGCATATCCCCATTTGCACTTTCCAAGCTTTCCATTTGTTCCTGGGGACACCTAGTCATGAAATTATGTCTTCCTCCCTCAAGGACCTGCGGACTTCAACTCCCAAAAGTCCTGAGCTGGCCAATTCTCAATGACTCTTAAATGATACAGTGAGTTTTTAGAAACATGTTTAGCATTCTCCAACAACAATCTTTAAATGAATAACAAAACATAACCATAAATCCAGTTTTCAGTTAAAACTCAACACGTACAGCTATTTTGTATTACCCCCAAATGGTTTAGAAATCAGTATCTCATACCTGATAATCCCAGATCTTAACCAGACGATCATCTGCTCCTGAAATTAGGTAAGGTTTATCACCTCCACTGTAATAATCAATACTATTTACACCTTTCTCGTGTCCTTCTAAAGTAAAGTTGGGTGAAGAAGAGCCAAGCTGCCACACCTTGCAAAAAAATGAAATTAGATTCTTTAAAAAACAGTAGGCATAGTAGATATGCCACAAGTTAATAAATACAGAGTGATTCTGAAACCTTCAGCTACATTAAATTTATAATATTCTGCTCAAATTCTGAAGTAAAATTAAATCAGAAAGCAAAAATAGATCATTCTAAGAAGAATTTAAAATCTTAATATATTAGAAGTTAGTTCAGTTTTCCAAATAAACAACGAAATTGAATACATTATGAACTTGCTGAAACAATTTCAAGCTTAATCAAAAGGCATAACATAAAAAACTTTTTTCTTAAGTCTGTCACTTTCTGCATCATGAGCTGATCTTAGCTATCATACTGAATCTCCACAGTCCATACCTTGAACCCTCAAACAATAGCTAATTAAAGCTAAAACTAATAGCTAAAGCTAATTAAAGCAAAAACTGCATTCCAATGAAATGTTTTAATAACCCCACATACTTAAAAGCAACCAAGTAGACTTGTATTATTGATAATCAACTTCTGTAAATTCACTACACCATAAGCAATCTATATTAGTTTAACTAGGTACCTGGAAGTTGTCAATGCTACCACAGAAGTAGCTAAACATTTACAAAGTGATGAAATTATTTCATTTTAAATCAATAATTTTGACTTTCCAAGTAATAGTAGCTACTATTTCCAAAATGAAATTAGTCATGCATATATCATACCTTGATTGTTCTATCCAGAGAGGTACTAGCAAACTGGTTATTGTCCTTAGGATTTATGACAATCTGCATTACATAATGAGTATGCCCTTCAAACACTTGAGAACAAGCCCATTTTTTATCCCAGTCCCATAGTTTAATAAGCATGTCATCTACGGGAGACAAAGAACATATATCATTGCAATTTCTTCTATCATAACTATTACCCACTTCACAAAAAATGCACATTTTACTACAATGAAAAATTTAACTTAGGAACTAAGCGGTATACATGTTTAACCACCTTGCAATAGTCAAATAGTCTTGAAATTTAGAAACAAATTTATAAAATCTACTTGACAAAAAAGATAAAAGCTAGACAACACATCAAGCATACAACTATAAATACTGGCATTCTGTAGTTTTCCATCAAAACTGATGGAAATAGTATTGAATTATTCAATTACAAAAAAGTGCTTCAACCTTCAGAAAAAGGTTTTGACCTCAGTGAATAAATAGAAAGTTGCCAAGAAAGTATTAATATACTTACCACTGCTAGTTAGAATGAAAGGCTGTGTAGGATGCACGGCAATGCAGCGAATATAATCTGAGTGTGCTTCAAACATATGTACTCTTTCTAAAGTATTATAGTTGAAAACTTTAATTTGCATATCATCCTGTGGGGAAAAAAATTCAAAGGAATAATTAAAAGCATCACCGATTGAACTGTTATGATGAATGACTGAGAAAATGAGTGCAGAATACAAGGAGGATGAAATGTTCTCAACGTATAAAAGAGTATACTGAAGTTGTATCGAGTGGAATTTGGGAGAAAATGGAAATTAAAGGAAATGAGAGGAGTGAAAGAAATGGAATACAGTTACTGCAGTTAGCAAAAGTAAATGATTTATGAAAAAATGATGAAATTGATAAGAGTGAATGAAATGTGTACATTAATAGAAGATGATGTGGAAGATAGTTGGAGAAAAAATATTAGGAAACCTGAGTGTTGTGTGTAGTAAAATCTGAATTGTAATATATAAAAAAGCATACTTATTAAAATACTGACAAAATAATTTTATTTGAATTTTTAGCTGCCCAACTCCAATGGGAAGATAACAAAATGAACAGTCCAGAATTATTTAAAAAAAATATAAAGGTAAAGATAAAAGTTTTCCTTGTCCAGTCTATCAGACTCTAGGGGCGGTGCTCATCTGTTTCTTAGCAGAGGGAGCCAGCATTGTCTGAAGACCCTTTCTGTGGTGTTGTGGCCAGCAAAGTCACATGAAATGCTGATAACTTCCTACCAAAATGCTATCTATTTATCTACTTGCATTTGCATGCTTTTGAACTGCTAGATAGGCAGGAGCTGTGGCAAGTAACGGAAGCTCACCCCATCGCATGACACTCAGGTCTTGAAGCAGGTTGTTAGCTTTTCAGCTGACAAGCTCAGTGTCTTTATCTGTTGACCCAGTGCACCCCCATGAAAATATCAAATCAGAGAGACAGACTAACCTAAAATACTCTAATAAACAGATCAATAAACAGAACAAAAATGAGCCCTAATAATAAAACATAAATTCCAGGCCAGGCACCAAAAGTCAACATATTGATTGCTAATATGATCAGGGAAATACAACAAAAATAAAGCATGCACGATAATTGATTACTAGATTGTTGTACGCCACCCAGAGTTACTTTTTTGTGAGATAGACAGCCATATAAATTTGATGAATGATTCAATAATGAAATGTTTAATGAAGCATTCAAATCAAACAGAGTGTAAGACAACAATATATGCTATCCCCTTGACTGTTTCATGAATAAAAACACGAGGAATGTTGTGATGACTTTAGAGATTAGGAATATGTACTTTTCCGTGCAAATGTCTGATGTTTGATTGTATGATTCTTTTTTATATTGTTTTCTGTTCATGAATTGATCTCCAATTGATCTTAATATCATGGAAAGCTCAATTAATACTATTATGTGACCAAGTTTTATAATGACATGCTTAAAAACCTAACCAAATTACTTGTTACACAATAATACAGTATGATTTTATTTGCCTTTTCTATTTTTCCCTTTTTCAGGATATTAACACACTAGAAATAATAAAAATATTACACTATATTTTATAAACAAAATACATGTAAAACAACTTCATTTTATCTTTATTAAACTGACAGCTTCACTAGCATATAGATTGTCAAAGCCGTTCTCACCCTGGTCAATAGTTAATTTGGGGAAAATCCAGAAGTGCAGGCAAACTAAAAATCCTAAATTTCCATATTAAGATGGGGAATAAATTTTAATTGTTAAACTGTGGATATTGTATAATTGTACATAAAAATTATCACAATTAAATGTAAACGTCAGGATCTCTAACTTCAGTAAACTATAGTATATCTCAGTAGACTTTCAGAAATACATATGACACAAAGAAACAACTTACAGCTCCTGTAACAACCCAGTTCTTTCTTGCCACAAATTTAGCTGCTCTGACAGGTAAGTCACATACTTCAAAAGTTTTCACTAGTGTCTGAAAATAAAATAGTTTTGATTATTTTCACGCAAATAGCGTTATTATTTGTCATGTAAATTATTGCCTTCTTAGGCTAGACTAGAGCTATAATTTTACAATAATTTTGTTCTAATGCTACATAAACCTGGTATTGAGGGGGGGGGAATACAAGGAAAAATACTAATACTATAAATGTAACCTTTAATGGGAGGACATGAGACTTAAGTAAAAAATGTATTGCATCAAATTAATTAAAAAAACATACATAAGGAGTATTATTTTTGCATAAATCTATCTCCATAAAACAATTATCTTTTCACAAGGTTTACCAACTATATTTAATATCAGGCTTACTTGTGTTTCATGGTTCCAAACACAAACACTGCCATTGTAAAGGCTAGCCAACATCCATGGTTCTGTGGGATGCAAGTCCACACTCTTCACTCGGTCAGATCGAGCTGTTAGTTTCCGCTTTATATCAAGTCGGAGAGGCTAAACAGAGGAAAATTTATTAGGCTATTTCAAACACAAACAGATCTATTAAAAATGAAAATAAAAGCTTGGTTATAGTTATGTAAGAATATACTATCGTTCTTTCTGCAATGTGTCAGTTTAGTTTCTCATATAGGTGATGTTTGAAGTTTTTCATGAATTTATGAACCCCAGACCATAAAACAAAGTAAGTAAACAAATATTGTCATTGACTTCACAAAAACATTCATTATTGTGTAAAAAGAGAACGACTATTATGTAAATTAATCAAAATAAGATTTATGGCAATACAAAATAATCCCAGTAGTGATATTAACAAACAGTTTGGACAGCTCTTAGAAATGGGCAGGAATGCAATTGTACAAATGGAACAAGAGACCTCTAACTTGTGAGAACTGTAAAACACTGAAAGCAAAAGCTTCAATATAATTTTTTTTTAATGAGATGCCTCTTTAATATAATCATAACTATTAAGAGCAAAAGTCATTGGCAAATCATGAAGATTTTATCTTTTTATGTTCCAGATTTCTAGTCCTTCACTCATGTCTGAAAATGAAATACAATAATCAAAAAAGGAACACTCTGAAAAGGTTGAACTAATCAGAGCTGATGGTACTGGATCAAGTCATGACACTATTTCAGTTAAAAACAACCTGGCAGTCTCATTCCTCTCAGTGATAAAACAACTGCACTCTGTTCAAAAATGTATTTAAGCATATGCATTTCTACCTCTAAACCTCCGGAACATACAGATTTAGTTTTGAACAAATAATGGAGAATCATTACAAGAATCATGCAACTTTACCAATAACTCAACGGTTAGGTCCTAACCCATGGGTTAGCTATGGGGCACTGGCACTTATTTTTTAGTCCTAATTTAATATTCTACATTAAGGCAATTATTATCCATACTGACAAAATCTGGATGGGCCATTGGATGGAACACCACAAAACAGAAAAGTCTCCTTGCTGCCAATAGTGATTGTCGGGTTAGGCTCAGTAATACAGTCTGAAAAGGGCATGAATGAAAGCAACCATTACAGCATTGTTCACTGTTCATATATCATATTATAACAGAGCATGTACTTCAAAGCCTCTCCTTTTCCCAGCAACATTTGGAGCAGATAATGAGCTAAGTCCCGGTAAAATAACTGACAAAAAATTGAACCAGGAGGTAATGCCTAGCAATTAAATCCTCTCAGATCATAGATGACAATTTTAACAAGGTTCCCACAACAAAGAGAACCGAAAAAATTCAAATCGTATGAACCCAAGCGGGCTCTTTTGATTCAACAGCATCTACTGCAAAGGCAAATTGGCAGAAATAAATGAAATCAAGGTCCAAATCAACCAAAAGAGTTCTCCTCGCCCTATCCATTTAAACAGCGTTGCCATTTTTCGACGGAAAACAGATTTTGCAAAGAAATCATCAAAGACGGGTTTGCTCTCGCAGTATATTCGGAATAAAAGTCACGGTTGGATTTCTGCTTATTGCACGGCTCAGGAACACGCCGAGCTTCTATCGACTAACCTACACAAACAGCTGCTTGGAAGAGCAACGCGGAGGCTCTTGCATGAATTGAGGTGGAAGCAAACAAACCGAGTCTCTTCCACACGTATTCCTGACTCGACCCTTGTTCGATCCAGCTACGTTCCTCTGACCTCCGGGGCCTACTATTCATATGGCAGCCTCCACTAAAACTCCTGTTTTTGAGACTCTCAACTGGCCCCGGCTTACCATAGCGCTGGCTCCGGCGTCGGCTGCTCAGGACACCCAACTTGCTGAGGTCCGCTCCCAGCTCAATTCACCGACGTGGAGTTTCCGGCTTCAATTGTTCTCGCGATAACCAAAAACTAAACGAGAATGTCGGGCAAATACTCTTCCGGCGTCCCTTCTGAGCTAGGATTTGGAGATTAAAGAAAGGTAGAGATAAGAAAAAGTGAAGAGGAGCTTACTCCACTCTTTTGTCATTCTCTATTAAGAGAGCATTTACAAGAAACTACTAAATGTACTATAATATAATACCATACATATTTACTGGCTAAAGCTCATATTGTGTCTATATAAAATAAACCCTGAACTGTCTTTTAAATAAATTACTGAACTGTCTTTTAAAGCCAGGCTGGAAAAATCTGCAGACTTTGTGCATGTTTTTCCTGATGATTAACAATTATTGGATTTTAAAAAATATGTTCAAAATGAAAGAGTTGCATTTTTCTATATGGATACTTATTTTTCTTTCTCAAACGGGCCTTAACTGGAATAATTAAATATAAGAAAATAAAATGAAATGATTGGTTATGTAAAATAAATATAAATGCAATAACCTAAGTTTAAAAATGGAAATGAAATGGCCACCCAGTCTAGAATTACTTGAAGATTGTGTATGTCATCCTATAGGATTTCTCTGGTAATATTACATTACTAACTAGAGCATACAAAACATTTGCTAGACCAATACTCAAATACAGCTCATCAGTCTGGAACCCACATTACGTATCTGATATTAACACAGTTGAGAAAGTCCAGAAATATTTCACAAGAAGAGTTCTCCACTCCTCTACTCTTTGTAGAATACCTTATGCCACCAGACTCGAAATTCTAGACCTAGAAAATTTAGAATTACGCCACCTTCGGTTGATCTAAGTATAGTATATAAAATCATACGTTGCAATGTCCTACCTGTCAATGAATACTTCAGCTTCAACCATAACAATACAAGAGCAAACAATGGATACAAACTCAAGGTTAATCGCACCAAACTTGATTGCAGGAAATAAGACTTCAGCAACAGAGTGGTCAATGTCTGGCATACTCTACCTGACTCTGTGGTTTCTTCCCCAAACCCCAAAAACTTTAACCTTAGACTTTCTACTATTGACCTCACCCCTTTCCTAAGAGGTCTGTAGGGGGCGTGCATAAGTGCACCAATGTGCCTACCGTCCCTGTCCTATTGTTTCTTTTATTTTTCTTATATGTATCCATGCATTCATAACTATGTTTTTACTTATACCTATTATCTTGTAAGCAATTGACAAACCAAATAAAATAATAAAAAAATAGGATTGTCTTTTGTTCAGGTTCCCATTGTCACTGCTTTATTGATATTATTCCTCTACTTCTGATGCATGATCAATAAATTTCATTTTTTTGCATTAGTGTTTTATCCCCAAGAAAATGGAGAATGAGTCCTTAGCATAGACAGGGTGCCAAACTGACAGCCTGCAGGCCAGATGCCAACCACGGCTCAGCAAAGGCAAAAAACCTTATGATAAGTCGCAATACGTCACGTGATCTGATACGTCATGATACATCATGTGACACGATCAAGTTTGACAGTTGTGGCCCTAGTTGATTCTAACTAATAAAGAGATCTCAAAGAATCAAGCATCTTGATTCTTACTGCCAACTTTTAACTCATCTTCTGCTATTGTGAAAAAAAGAGTGTATTTGATTCAGATGTATAAAACAATAGATCCACACCTTTAAGTCATCACTATTTTACTTTGGTCTACACTTACAACATCCTCTGCCCCACACAGAATAGTGCTCATCTCAGAAATATTTGATACATTGAAGGTGATGGTGGAGATTCAAAATACCTGTTTTCAAGAGCATATTTGCGTTTGTTCAGACTACATATTTTCCTTAGCTGTCTTCTGTGCCATACCTAATGGTTAAATCAAGGGTCTTCAAACTTGGCAAGTTTAAGACTTGTGGACTTCAACTCCCAGAATTCCTGAGCTAACATGACTGGAAGAGGAATTCTGGGAGTTCAAGTCCACAAGTCTTAAAGCTGTCAAGTTTGAAGACCCCTGGCTTAGAGCTAACTTCCTTACACATCAGTAGTTATATGGAAGAAACATAATCAGAAACCATGTTTTTTAAATTGAAAGTTCCTTCTGAAGCTTTCTTATTGTAATCTCTAAGAAAGTCACAATATTCTCTACTGTTATAATTAAGGAATGTTGGGTCTAACAAAATGAATTATACCTGAGGAAACACTGTTCATGTATTGATATTGATTTATTAAAAATAAAAATCTAATAAAACATTTAAAAAAGAATGCCTTTTGACACCTACACAATCTAGTCTTAATTTTTTTAAATACATTTGATTTTTTTCTCTGTTCTTTGTAATCTGTTAACTGCTTTATGTGATCATTGTTATTTTTTACTGTCTGGTCTACAACTGTACATTAAGTACATATGGTAGATTCATAGGAAAATAGAAAAGTCATCTGTTCACGATATTCAATTCTATAATGATTGAAGACTAGTAATTAAACTGTTGGATTACTACTGCGAAGAACCAAGAAATGGAAAACCATTGAGTGGCTTTAGGCTAGTTATTCTCTCAATCCAACTTACTTCACAAACTCAGTGAAATTAATAAAATGGAGAAATAAAATGAAGGGAGATCTCCCATAAGTTGCTTTTATCCCTTGGAGGAAACACTGAATATAATTTTAACAAATAATACCATGCAATATTTGGTTTTGGACTTTGAAAGTATAAATGTAGTGAGATGAAGAGGGTATTTCATGTCAGTGTCTAAAAAGTAGTTGTCAACTGATAATAGTTGATACAAAGTAACTAAGTTAAAACCTTATTGCATGTTTTCCATTTCATTATTTGGTTTGCTGGTGTGCAGTGCAGTTGGAAAGGGTAATGAAATAGGAATTTTTTGTAGTAGCAGTAATGAGCAAAAGGCAGAAGATTATTTTGTATCAGTTTAAGATGAAATAGTGGAATTTGTAATGAGAGGCTTTGCTTGAAGGAAAAACAAATGAGAGCTATGAACCAGTGGGAACTTAGTACATTCATTTTTGCTTTTTGAATGATCATAAATCATCTTCCAACACAACACTGTCATTGCATGCCAACGTTATTTGCACAGATTTTAATTATCTGAAATGGATGTCCTCCTTATTTTACAGAGCAATTTGGATAACAATCTTTATGTCATGATTTTCAACCAGATAGATGTTGGGTTGGCTGTCAATTATCCTTCAAGAGGCTTTTGTTGAAAATATATTAATCTACTTCATTAACTCTTTATTGAGCAGATGGTAATTTTAAAAATCTGGCCTGAATTTCAGTTTATGATTTTGGTGTGATCTATCTGTTCCATTACACATCTGCTAATGATTCCATTGACCAGCTGCTGAACTCATGAACGAAGCAGTCAAGACCAGTAAAGTTCAGAAATTATAAGTTTTTATATCTATATATGTATCCAGAAATTTAACTGTTCTAGCATGAAAGAATAACAAGGCCATAATCTCTACATGCTTGTTTACAAATAAGCCCATTGAATCCAACAGGACTTTTAAAATGCATGTTCTCGATGAAATAAAGTATTGCACAATTCATTATGATTATATATTTATAGATTATATATTTCAACATTCATTTTAATTATATCTGCCAATCAGGATTTGGGCTTTTAACCAGAAAAATGGTGAAACACAACTCAAGCAATTTAGTACCTTAATATAGACATTTTTAATGTGCCAAAGGACAAATGATGGTTTATCCTTGTTAAAACTGGACAATTAATGTTATGTTCATCATAAGATATGAACCCAATCAGAATATTGGCTATTCTTCATACAAATGTATATTCAAGCCATGTAAAAGTTATTACAAATAATAACATAACGGCTACTGTCTATGACAGTAATTCCAAAATAAATCACTTTATTTTTAACAGTTTTGCATAGTAACAAGTATGAACCCTTATAAAGATATTCAAATGAATTTCTTGAGGACAATAGTATATACAGAATAACAGAATTGGAAGGGACCTTGGAGGTCTTCTAGTCCAACTCCGCCTGCTCAAACAGGGGACCTGTCGTGTCCGTCGAGAAAGGAAGCTCGGAGTCAGTGACTTGGTTTCAGCTCTTTATTGGCTCCTGATACAGCTTAAGCTTGAGGGGAAAAAACTGCGGCTTTTTATTCTCGAGCCGCGGCGGTCGCGACCAATGACACCGCTGAATCTCCCGCGATTAGTTTCCACCAATCGCGGGGATTACTAGCGACCAATCATTGCGGCTCGCTCGACCAATCCGGTCGCCGCGCCTTAACCAATCGCGACGGGCTACAGTATGTAAATTGACTTGTACAGAACACCCCTCCCCTCTTGGTTCGGTCCTACGTAACGTAGTCCCGTAGGTAGGCGGGCTTCGTACTTGTCTACTTGACTTGCGCAGCTTAGTTGTTGTTTGGTTCCCGGCCGGTTCGGTCGGGACTTCTGTTTCTCTTGGCCCTGTCGATGGAACCCCCTGGAAGGTGTCGCTGGGCCTCTTGTTGCAGCTCCCTCCCGGTCTACCCGGGTTGGTCGAGCTGCGACTTTCGCCGCTCCTGCCTGGTCTTTCCGGGCTGGTTGAGCTGGCCTGGCTGTTCCTTCCTGGTGAGACTTCGGGCTGGCTGTTGACTGGTGAGTATTGCTGGTTATTTCCTATTTGATCCTCTGTGTCTTCCCTCCCCTCTTGGTTTGTGTTATCGGGGTCGTCTGTGTTTGGTTGCGTGTCGGTTGTGTTTTTGTTCTTGATCTTATTTGATCGATGTGGCGTTTCCATGTTTGTCCGTCGGTTGTCTGTAGGCGGTAGGAGTGGGGTCCTGTCAGTTGGGTTATAGTTGCGGTACCCATAGTGGGTCTCCGGTAAGGTTTTTTGCATAGACTGCGTCGCCTGGTGCAAAAACCCGGTGCTTGCTAGATGAGTCCGGGGTTTTTCCGGGTTGTATGTGGGGTGTAGTCTGTCGAGTGGTGACCTTAGTTTTCTCCCCAT
This sequence comes from Notechis scutatus, assembly GCF_049901735.1. Taxonomy (NCBI): domain Eukaryota; kingdom Metazoa; phylum Chordata; class Lepidosauria; order Squamata; family Elapidae; genus Notechis; species Notechis scutatus. The sequence goes on from NC_142012.1 coordinate 132,995,104, forward strand.
TAGTAATTCTGCCGGGCTTTTGTTAGTCGTTGTGTTAGGGGTGATATGTTGTATTAGGAGCATTTTATTTATTTTTTCTTGTATGTCCCGTGTTCGATCTTTTGGAGGGTTCTTTTTGTAAATTGAACCATCCGTTCTGCCTACCATTGGCCGCCGGATGCGCCGTCGCTGTCAGTGCGTGTCGTATGCCTCGTTCCGCTAGGAATCTTCGAATTCAGCGAGGTGAACTGGGGTCCGTTGTCTGACACGATGACATCCGGGAGACCGTGGGTTGCGAAGAGTTTGTTTAAGACCTTGGTTACCGCATCTGTTGTGGTGGTCTTCATGTTGCTTACCTCCAGCCAGTTGGAGTAAGCATCCACCGTGATGAGGAATGTGTTCCCTTTTGTGGGTCCGGCAAAGTCTATATGGAGTCTCGACCATGGTCCCCTGGGCGTTTCCCATTCTAAAATTGGTGCTGCGGGGGATTTGGTCTGGTTTCTTGCAGCGCGAGCACTTGGCTACCCAGGCCTCGATCTCCTTGTCCATACCTGGCCACCAAGCATAGCTTCTGGCTAAAGCTTTAGTCCTCACAATCCCGGGTGCCCTTCGTGTAATAATTGTAATACCTTCCCTTGCAGTTTTTCCGGTATGACCACCCTGTCCCCCCATAACAAACAACCTTTCTGTAGTGACAGTTCTGTTTGCCGGTTTCGGAATGTCCTGAATGCATCATCGCTGTCTTTCTCTGGCCATCCCTTTGCTACCCAATGTAATACCCGCGCCAGACGCTTGTCTTTATTAGTCTCTCGGGCAATGTCTGACGCGGTTATGGGTAGGTCTGGCAATGTCTCTATGCTGAGGGTGGTCGTCGTGGGAGCTGGATCGTCGTCTAGGTCGGGAAGCGGCGAGCGGCTCAACGCGTCTGCATGGGAGATCGTCTTACCCGGTCTGTGTGTGAGCCGGTAAGTCGTGGCGGCGAGGAACTCAGACCACCTTGTCATCCTGGGGGATAGGATGTTGGGGTGGCCTTGTTCCCGCCAGGATGCCTAGCAGCGGCTTGTGGTCCGTGATGAGGGTGAATCGGCGGCCGTAGAGGTACTCGTGGAACTTTTTACTGCTGCGACGATGGCCAGTGCCTCCTTATCTAATTGGCTGTAGTTTCTTTCGGGTTTGCTGAGTGTTCTTGAAAAGAAAGCGATGGGTGCTTCTTTCCGTCTGGGAGTGTATGGCTGAGGACAGCGCCGACGCCAAATGGTGGCGTCGCATGTGACGGCGATGGGTAGGGTCTCATTATACTGAATGAGAACGGCATCCGAGGTGAGCAGGTCTTTGGTATTCTTGAATGCGGTGTTCTCCCGTTTCCCCCAGGTCCATTTGGCCGTCCTGTCCAGGAGCCTATGCAAAGGCTCCGCCGTGATCGCCTTTTGGGGCAAGAACACATTGTAAAAATTTAGCAGTCCCAGAAATGCCTGCAGCTCTGTTTTGTTCTTGGGTGTGGGGGCTTCCTTTATGGCTTTGACCTTGCTTCCGGTTGGGTGGATGCCATGTCGGTCTAGGAGGTACCCCAGAAACTCGACTTGCTCTGTGTATAGCTGGCATTTCTCTTTCTTCACCTTTAGCCCGGCCCCTTTGAATTTTTCTAGTACCTCCCTTAGGCGACCCTCTAGTTCCTTCTGGTTGGCTGCTGACACCAATACATCGTCAAAATAGGGGACCACCCCTTGATTCCTCGCAGCAGTCTCTCCATGAGGCTCTGGAAAATTCCTGGGGCTACGCTGACTCCAAACTGGAGTCGGTTACAACAACGCTCCCGGTGGGTGACTATTGTTTGCGCCTCCGGTTTCTTCATCGACGGCAGTTGCTGATAGGCTTGCGCCTCGGCCCAGTGACTTCATGACCGGCAGCGTTGCTGATAGGCTTGCGCGGTCGACGAAGACCTTGCCCCCAGGTGTAATAGGTGTTGCACTACTGGGACGGGGTAGGCGCTTTGTTGCAGGGCGCAATTGAGGGTGGCCTTATAGTCCCCGCAGATCCTTACTGACCCATCTGGTTTGACTGGGGTGACTATAGGGGTCTCCCACCGGGCGTGGTCGATTGGCTGCAAAACCCCTGTTTGACGAGTTTGTCAATCTGCTCGTCTATTTTCTTCCGGAGTGCAAAAGGCACCCGTCTGGGTTTTAGGCGTATGGGGGCGACATTTGGGTCTAGGCTAAAAGAGATAGGGGCCCTTTGTACTTGCCTAGGGTGCCGTCGAATACTTCTTGGAAGTCCTCGCCAGCTGCTGCTCCCAGTCGGCCTCTGTGGTGTGGTTTACTCCCGTGACCTCGATCCCGAGTGGCGCGAACCATTGGAGTCCTAAAAGGCTGGGTCGGTTCCGGTCCACGATAGTCAGGGGAAGTTTCGCGGTGCGGTTTTTGAAGGTCACCACGAACTGTCCGGTCCCAATGACGGGGATGCGGTTCCCTGATAGTCCTTGATGATCAGTTTCTGGTTCTCCAGTCCTCTTTTCTGGATGTTTGGCACCAGGCGCTTGAGTTCTTTCCAGGCGACCATGGAGAGGTAGGATCCGGAGTCTACCTCCATCCGGCATGGTTCGCCCTCGATGCTCACCTCCACGTAGACCTTCCGGGCATCCGTGGTTTCGGCATGGCCGATGGTGACCGTCTGGTGGGTTTCTTCTCTCTGTCGGCCTTCCCGCTCCGTCGTCCTCGGTTGTCTCGGTTCCAGCGATAGTCGGCTTGGCGATCTCTGGTTCTCGGGGTGTGTCTCGTCCCGGTTGCTTGGTTCTCGCCGGCGGGGCTGTGTGTCTTTTTGAGTCGGCAGACTCGGGCGATGTGGCCCTTCTTGTTGCACTGCCGGCAGATCGCGTCGATAAAACGGCACTCGGATCGAAAGTGGTTTCCCCGCACCCGGCGCACTGGTTCCCGACTTACGACCCGTTGATCTCGCCGGTCCCGTCCTGTTTGTAGTCGGTGGACGTCTTCCTCCTCGTCCGTAGTATCGGAGGCGAGTCCAGGTCCCCGTGGTGTGTGGTGGTTTCTCGTCGGCTTGTCTCGGGGTTTCAGTGTGGTCCCGTTGTCTGCCCTCCAGTCTGGCTGCTGACTTCCGGGTGGCTTCGGCTGCGGAAGCTTCGGCCAGGGCGTCCCGAGGTCGATGTTGCCTTTCGCCATCAGTCGACTTTTTAGTGCCTGATCCCTGAGGCCTAGGACCACGCGGTCTCGGAGGACATCGTCCAGGTCCTGAACTCGCACATCCCCCTAGGTCTCGCAAGGCGGCTATAAAGTCGCTAATGCTCTCGTCCTGCCGCTGGTTTCGCCGATAGAACTCATCCCGCCGGATGAGGATGGGCACAGCGGGGCGTAGTGGTTCCGCAGGAGGAGTGGCTCGAGATCGGCCCAGTCCATCGCCTTCACGTCCTCTGGCTTCGCGAGGGCTTTGGCCATCTTAAACACTGCGGGCCCGCAGTGTGTGAGGAAGACGGCCCTTTTCTTCTGCCCGTTCGCATCCTTCAAATTGCTACTTTCGAGGAACATCAGGAATCTATCCGTGTACGATTCCCAGTCCTCGGTAGCGGGGTTGAAGGGTGCTGGTGGGTCATGCTGGCCATCTTGTCGGTCCTTTGTCTTCCTCGGGACACGTGCTCGGTGGTTATTCTCTGGATCCCACCTTCGTCGCCAGTGTCGTGTCCGTCGAGAAAGGAAGCTCGGAGTCAGTGACTTGGTTTCAGCTCTTTATTGGCTCCTGATACAGCTTAAGCTTGAGGGGAAAAAACTGCGGCTTTTTATTCTCGAGCCGCGGCGGATCGACCAATGACACCGCTGAATCTCCGCGATTAGTTTCCACCAATCGCGGGGATTGCAGCGGACCAATCATTGCGGCTCGCTCGACCAATCCGGTCGCGCGCGCCTTAACCAATCGCGGCGGGGCTACGAGTATGTAAATTGACTTGTACAGAACAGGACCCTATATCATTCCAGACAAATGGCTGTCCAATCTCTTCTTAAAAACCTCCAGTGATGGAACACCCACAACTTCTGAAGGAAAACTGTTCCACTGGTTAATTTGTTTTTGTCCAAATTACTGCCAAAATGTGAATTTCGTTGTATGTGTATACTGTGTATACACATACAATGACTATAAAGTGTTATTATTATTATTGGTGAATCTTTGGTAAGATTCTCAGCCTTTGGGGTTGGTTGGTAGCTCAAAAGCTCTAGTCTATTAATTATTATTATTATTATTATTATTATTATTATTATTATTATTATTATTATTATTATTATTATTATTAATTATTAATTATTATTATGCTGCATTAACGTTTGGTAATTAAGACAACTGAGCAAAAAATCCAAAAATTTATTTTAGGCATAATGTTCTTGAAAGTGTCTATTTCCCCCAGAAGGTTATAAATTCTACAATTAATCCTGATTTAGTTAGAGTGCCAGGTCTGCGCTGGCAAAATACAGATACAAATATTAAGAAAAGCTTTGCTGCCGCCTTTGATCATCCGGAGTTCTGTAGCCCGATATGCTATGAAATGAGCCTGAGATAAATAAAAGGTATTTTGCGCCGACGTTTCTTAGGACCCAGCAGAGACGTCGGCAAAGGGCCGATTCAGTCGCGTCTTAGGTGACCAGGGATCTTCCGACCGATGCAACTTCAGAATTGCGATCGCCATGAGTTTGGAAGCGCTTCGCTACCGCAGGGGATCCCTGCAGATTCTCAACCAGCTTCTGCTGCCTCATCAGACTCTCTATGAGGAAATAAGCAGCGTTCGCCAGGGCTGGGAGGCCATTCGGTCTATGAAGGTGCTGCCAGGGGGGTGGGACCAGATAGCAATTGCCGAGTTCAGCTAAAGAACGTTGCACGTGTATCTCTAAAAAGCACGGTAATTGGACTCACCGCCACGTAGTACAGAGGGGCGTTGGTGTTACAAAGTCTTTGTAGAATCTCTCCGATTTTGAGGATTGACTCACTTTTAACTGCAGAGTTAAAAGTGCTGCAAAGCTAAGAGTAAAAGTGAGGGAACATAAGGATTTCAGACAACAGATAAAAGAGTCGCGATTGTGTTCATATTAGAAAGATAAAGTAGTCTTTCAGTGTGTTGAATCAATCCTAATTGGCTCCTATGGTGAGCCAAAATTCGTATTTTCAGCCACAAGGGCAGTCTTCACAAAGCATGCTAATTCAAAGTGAACAATCCATGTTTGGGTTTTAATATGACATACAATGACTAAATCATTTGCACAGGTATGCTTACTATTATCTTACTCCATATTCAACCCACATCTGGGGCACCAAATTTAAGCTACAAAAACCCCAACAGCCAGTATGTAGTGCTAGCAAAAATAACGTTATGATCCCATCTAGGAGGACCCAGATTGTTGGGAGCAATATGCTGACTGTGTAAACCACTTAGAGAGTGGTGTAAAGCACTAGGAAGCAGTATACAAATCTAAGTGCTATTGCTATTGCTATCTATTGATTGTTCACCACACTAGGATTAAATAAGGCTTTGGGTTGAATTGTGGTTCATGTTTTATCCAAATTCAGCCATTGTATAAGATATTGTATACAGGTAATTCTTACCACAGTTGATACAGTATTTTTACTTTTTTATTATGTTGGGTGGATATAATTCTTGTGATGCAGTGGTGGGATTCAAAATTTTTTACTACCAGTTCTCTGGGCGTGACTTGGTGGTGAGGCAGGCGAAGGATACTGTAAAATCTCCATTCCTACCCCACTCCTGGGGGAAGGTTACTTCAAAATCTCATTCCCTCCCCACCCCACTAACCTGCTTTCCAGCTCCATTATCCTGTGCAGGGCAACAAAAGAAGACCCAGCTGATCAGCTGAGATTCGGGAGGCAGAGAATAGATAGGGGTGGGGCCAGTCAGAAGTAGTATTTGCTGGTTCTCCGAACTACTCAAAATTTCCGCTACCGATTCTCCAGAACTGGTCAGAACCTGCTGAATACCACCTCTGTTGTGATGGGACTTGAGCAATGTAAAAGTAGTTCAAATTTTTGGGAATTAAAAATCCTGATGCAGCCTTAAAATTGCATTTGCATTTTTTGCAACAAACAATGCTGCTGATTGTATTGTTGATTGATTACTATCCCAGTATCTCTTTTCACAGGTACCATTACTAAGGTATATATCTCTTATCCTATAAATCTGTGCAAGTTTATTATTAGAATGGTATCAATATAGTCTACTTTCCATTTCTTTTAACTCTCAGACCAGAAAGAGATACAGATGTTATGTTATATCCTTATTTACAAAGATTTATATGACTTCGGTACCACCTTTGGGGGAAAAGGGGATTTTTCTATTTTTACCCTATGTATATCCTGTGTAAGGGTTTCAATTACATTGGCCACCAGGAGGCAGTGGAAAACTAGTTAATTTAAGTGAGTAACTGCACGTGTATGTTAAATTCAATTTACAGGCAATTCTTGCTTACCAAGCATTTATTTAGCAATTGTTCAAATTGTTTACCAAGGTGTTGAAAAAGAAAGCTTATGTCCAGTTCTTGAAGTTTGGGCACCCTAAGTATGGTCATTTGATCATCATTTGGCAACTGGCCTGCACTTAGATAGTTGCAGCGTCCTATGGTCAAGTGATCACCATTTGTGACTTTCTCTGCTAGCCACCCACAACAAAAGTCAATGGGAAAGCTGGTAAAAAAGGATACAAGTGGTTCTGGTTACCACTCACCCCCTCCCCTGCCTTGCAGCAGCCAATCCCAGCTCCGCTGTGTGCCACATCTTACCTGCTTGCCGACCTCCTTGAGACTCCCTGGGTCTTGCTTAATGACTAATGATACTTGCTTAATGACAGCAGTGGGGATTGGCAGGATTGCCATTGTTAAGCAATGCTGTCACTTTTTGCAACTACATCACTTAGCATTGGAAATTCCAGTCCCAATTACTGTTAACTGAAGACTTCTTATTTCTATATTTTAGTGTAATATGTGAACTAAGTCATAGTAGATCGGTCTTTGAGAAGTCACTGGTATTTGGCCAGTGGAAAGATGTTGTGTTAAACATCACAAATATTTCCATCAAAAATAGTTTTTCAATAATCTAACTGGAGGCACTAGCTATTCTAGAAACAGAATAGGTGAGGACTTAAAAAGAGTTATAGATTCTTATTTAATATATACTTATATAAAGTATGGCTTTGTAGACTTAAATTAATAGGCATGATGTTGGGAATCATATTTTTGTTTAGTTTATCTCACTAAATATTTCCAGAAAGAATCTGCTTCATCTCAAGTCATACCGTTCCACTGCAAAATCATTGAAATATTGGGGTTCATATGGCTAGATTTAGCAGATTTATAAAACTAATTTTACATGCCAACTACTCTTCTGATTCTAGAAATCTTACAACACAAAATTTAATATTAATAAAATATTAATCAGTAAAATATATTTACAGATGACTATGTGCCATCAAGATTTTTTGACTTCTAGTGATAGATAGGTGTCCATCATGAACTATTCCAACTGCATTAATTGCCACTGTAATATGGTACTGTAAATACATTTACAAAACCAGCAAAATATATAAATGAACCCATTGTTGCAATACAAATTATTTATTTCTATCTATCTCACTTTTATTATTCTTGGAATGTTGGCATGCTCTCTTTCTACTACAAAGTCTTGGCCCTCCTGATCTCTTCCAGGATGAATACCTGGAAATCCTTTCCCTATTAGATTACTTGCATTAAGCGAATCAACCCTGGCGATCAATGGGGTGACAGATGTCGCAGCCAGATCACCCTCACATCCATTGATCACCAGGGTTAATTCAGCTCATCTGGCTGGCTAGGTGGGTGTCTCCTTCCTCCCTCACCGCTCCCTGTGCGTCCCTCCCAAAGCTGCGTACTCAGTGGAAGAGGGCAACCATCCCTGCATTAAGCAAATTCCTCATAAGAAAAAGATGGATGTTCAGTATATTGTACAATCTTTTTTAGCCTATTTTTTTCTGCAAACCTAATTAATCTGATTAATTTATGGGACATGCAAATTACAAAAATCAGGTTAAGAAACCATTCAATTAACTGTGTGAACAAAATTTATCATAATTTTATCCTAGAAGGCCAATGGGTAAACTTGCTCCTGGATATCTTTTCAATCCTCCAGCATGCTCTTTTTCATCCCTAGGCTTTCAGTTTACTTTAATATTTCCACCTATTGGTTCATGTTTGGTCTTCAAGTTTAATAGAAAAGCACTCTGTTTCACCTTCTGTGTTAGCAATCTGTCAAACTGTGATCTTATCTCTCCTGTTTCTCTTTTCAAGTGTTCTTAGTAGGACTTAATTTCCATCAGGTCATTTTTCTAAATGTTTGAAGTTGTCGTTTTAAAATTCGGATCAGATAATTCCAAATAATCTTTTCCATTATTTTAGAAACATTTCAGTATTTATAAACAGTTTTGACCCTGTGTACCATACACTTACCTTGTTTCCTATGAAGCTTCCTACCCTCTCTTATTATTTTGTTGTAGATTCCTTTAGTTAAAAAATATTGAAAAAATGACACAGCAGTATTTCTTAAATTTACATTCATGTCTCTAGATCTCATATAGATTCCATTGGCTCATTGGAAAATTTTTAATCAGTGGATATTGAAGGCAAGACCTTATAAGAAATATTCTTATCTATGTGGCGGGGGGGAGATAACATGTAAACTGAAAGCCTAGGGATGAAAAAGAGCATGCTGGAGGATTGAAAAGATATCCAGGAGCAAGTTTACCCATTGGCCTTCTAGTAAATGCAACTTTGTGGTGCTCATTTGATGAGCAAGTCAAGCCTGTCCTTGGACAGTCATTTTATGAGAACAGCCATTAGGTGTTAATTTTGGCTTGGTGTTACCCCAATGTACAGTCTTTTCTACCTGATTCTATTTGTGTTGAATATGAAGTTCCTCGCTTTCTATGTGTGTTTATTTTAAACTGAAAATAAATATCTCTTCTTAGGTGCGAGGCGCTCCAGCCATTGCCATTATAGGTTGTCTGAGTTTGGCAGTGGAATTGCATAATAAAAGAAATGAAGAACCGAGTTTGGGTAACCTGGAGACTTTTGTGTTGGACTCACTAAGCTACTTAATAAGTGCCAGACCTACTGCTGTCAACATGGCCCGGGCAGCTCAGGAGCTGGAACATTTTGTCCAGCAGGAGGCAAAACATGAAGGGACTACTCCAGATAGTTTACGAGAAAGGTGAGGGTTCAAGACCCTATCTTCTTTCTGCCCCCAAACTGTTAGCAAGAAACATGCAAGTTTGTATAACCTCTTATTGTAGTGTGATCAACTGGACAGAAGCGTTGCTGGACAAAGACCTGGAAGACAACAAAAGCATTGGGGAACATGGAGCTTGCCATCTTTTGCAACATGCAGGGCAGGACAAAGTGAGAGTCCTGACTCACTGCAACACTGGCTCATTGGCCACTGCTGGTTATGGCACTGCACTTGGTAAGTGGCATCTCTGCATTCCAGAAGCATTACCATTTCTGTCCTTTGTGACAAAAGGGTAAGAGGTTATGGTAGTACAGTTAGTCCTTGACTTACAACCATAGTTGGGATCAGAATTTCCATTGCTAAGCAAGATTGTTGGAAATTGCCACACCTTGGATGCTTCTCAATTGAAAGGATGAGCAATTTCCTACTATTAAGCAGTTGTCCAGGGGACTCCCAAATGTGTTAATAGCATGCATTCTTTGGGCACGCTCCTTTTATGTTTTATACAATTAAAGTGACATACAATTTTATCAGTTTAATGACATAAAGTATTCCTTATTTTAATTGTGATGTTTCTGACACAAGTAAACAAACAAACAAGAGGCTTAAGTGAGTTGGCCCAATTTTATGCCCTTTTTTGTCATGGTTGTTACGGAAATCACTACAGTTGTAAAAAGAGTTGTGTTGCTAAATGAATCTAGATTTTCCCATTGACTTTGCTGGCTGGAAAGGTTGTAAATAGTGATCATATTACCCTAGGATGCTGCAACCATTGTAAATGCATGCCAGTTCTCAAGCATCTGAATTTTGATCACGTGACCATGGGGACGCTATAGTGGTTGTAAGTGCAAGTACTGGTTGTAAGAGATGTCACCTCTTATAATGGCCTTCCTCGGTGTTTCAAGTTTGTTAAGATTTCAGCTCTCAACATCTGAAGGAAGACTCCAAATTGCTTGGTATGTTGACAGCTTGTAGCCTTTTATATGGTTTGTTATTCTGACTTGTTTGTAACATTGCTTCATAGGTATCATTCGCTCGTTACATGCCAGGGGTTGTCTGGAGCATGTTTACTGTACTGAAACAAGGCCATACAATCAGGGGGCCCGGCTGACTGCTTATGAATTAGTATATGAGCAGGTGCCTTCAACACTCATTGCTGATAGCATGGCCTCCTTGGCAATGAAAGAAAAAAAGATAACAGGTAGGTGTCTTGTTTTCTTCTTTTTCTGCATTACTCCTGTCATTTCTAGATTTCATGCTAGGATATGAGTGTACATGTGTGTCAATGGTTGGCCAAGAGTTCAAGAGCGCAGGTTATTAAGGAAAATGCTGCTCAGGTCATCTTAGCAATACTGATGTCTTGGTATTGGGCATTCTATTTAGTTGTATAATAAACAAACTTAATGACCACTAAAAGTTTAGTTCCAGCCTTCAGAATTCCTTGGTAGAATTGGCAATAGTAACCATGTACAGACATCCAAAGGAGAATCTTGTTGGAAGGAAGAACATGGCTACATGGAAGTCAGAGTTGAAAGCAATGTTTGTTATGTAAGGAGTCTCAGTTTGAATCTCTAATCTTCACTTAAAAGGATTTCAGATGAAAGGGCTTGAAATTCTGGGAGGACTGCTGCTACTATGCATATAAAAATATATGGCTTGGTTCTGTGAAAGGTATAGTTCTGTTTTCTATATGCTGATCCCTGATTATATTTTCTTACTGAATAGCCTAGTACACGTGACATGCCAAGCCATCATCTGACTTGTTAAGTTTTATCTTATGTATTGTGTGAACCCAACCATTAGGAATTTAATCAACAAGCCGACTAGGAGATGGCATAAAGAACAAGAAAAATAATGAATTGTTCCCTCTCTTCCACATTGAGGAAATTTTAAAAACTTTTGGGAACATGTACCTGATTCTGGAAAATGCGGAGCAGGAATACAATTGGCACTAGGGAAATTTTGTAAAAACAAACAAACCCAAAACAACCCACAGCAAGCTCTCCTTGTTCTCTTCTACTTTCCCCTTATTCTTTATTCTGAATAGTGTGGCAGTTACATTTAACATTAGGCTTTTAATTGCCATTGTCCTTCTTTTTGTAATCCAGCTGTCATTGTGGGAGCAGACAGGGTTGTTGCTAATGGAGACACTGCCAATAAAGTTGGTACTTATCAACTGGCAATTGCTGCAAGATACCATGGGATTCCCTTCTATGTGGCAGCACCCAGCACTTCCTGTGACCTGCAATTAAAACATGGAGGGCAGATCGTTATTGAGGAGCGGCCAAGCCAGGAACTGACAGACGTCAATGCTGTACGAATTGCAGCACCAGGTAGCAAAACGTTGGAAGGTTATATGTAAACAAAGGTTGTATGTAAAGAAAGGAGAGATGATAGAATACTAATATTTTCAGTATTATTTGTAATCAGTTATCTAACAGTAGCTGCCCCAGCTTACATGAATCTAGATGATGTATATATTTTGAGTAAGTCATCATTGATCAAGAAAATATATTCTGACTTGAATCTCCTTGGATGCATGACAGTCTAGTAAGCTATTATCTACTTTTTGAAGAATGACAATTGATTATGGAAATTTAGTCCCAAGTTTCTTGAAAGGACATCAAGTTGCCTACCATTTGTGTAATTTTTTTTAGTTGTAAAGCATTTAGACATCCTTTTTGCATCTTCTCTTTTTAGAGATGCTTGTTTCCTGTTTTTTTAAAACTAAGCCATAACATTTATCATTAATGAAATAAATACATCTGTTATATAACACTAATGGAACAGCACATATACTTTCTTTCTTCCTAGGCATTGGTGTTTGGAATCCAGCCTTTGATGTCACTCCTCATGAACTGATAACTGGTGGTATTGTCACTGAGTTTGGAGTCTTTCCTCCTGCTGAACTTCAGGAAGCTCTGACACGGGAAGTGCATAAAATATAAAAAACCCTAAGTTAAGCTGTTTCCAGATAGGATGTGAACCTAATCTTCAACAATCGTTACTAGGGCTTATTTCCCTAATCTGGCATCTTTATAGATGTTTGGGATGCAGAATTTTGTACAACTGAAAATTGTAATTCCAGTACCTCTGAATACCACTGGTCTGGGGAAATTGTATTAGAGATTTTAGAGTCTGATAAAAATGCTTGATATTTCTGCAATTTTATTATCAAATGTTCATTTGCAAATTCAGCAAATTAAATAATGTTTGCTTCTTGAGTTTTGTCTACTATGGCTTTGTGAGGATTGCTTGGTTTTGGAATTATTGAGTCATACTCTGACATAATTTTTCTTTGACTTCAAGCTATTTTTTTTAAAAAAATATGTATAGTATAATTCTTTATCTGAATTGTTTTTCATTTCCTGCTTAGGTTTCTTTATTGATGTTCTACTATGCGTTCACTGCCCTGGTGACACAGTGGTTAGAATGCAGTATTGCAGGCTAACTGTGCTCACAATCTGGAGTTCAGTCCTGACAGGGGCTCAAGGTTGACTCAGTCTTCCATCTTTCATAGGTCAGTAGAATGAGGACCCAGATGTTGGGGCCAATATGCTGACATTGTAAACCACTCAGAGTAGCGGTTGCCAACCGGTCAGCCGTGGTCCACTGGTGGGCCATGAGAACATTTTGGTGGGCCTCAGCATGCTGAGGCGGGGAGGTGGGGCAATTCTGCAGTCTCCTATGTCGTGGCTGCTGCCTCCCGCCTCAGTGCATCGAGGCCGAGCAACAGTGGGAAGAGCACGGACCTCCTGAGGCGCAGGAAGCAGCTCCCCACAGGTGAAGATGTTGCAAGGGAGAGGCTCAACCCCCTCTTCCTCCTTGCCAGAAGCACTCACACGCTCAGTGGGAAGGAGGCAGCTTATCAGGGGACAGAGGGGCAGTGAGTGCTTTGCGCATGAGCGCTTCTGTCGAGGAGGAAGAGAAGCTTCTGGGGGAGGTCGAGCCTCCCACTTGCAACATCTTCCCTTGAGAGCATCTCTGGCAGCCGCTCAACCTCCTCGATGTGCAGAGGCAAGAGGCAGGAGGTGATACCAGTTCAGAGGATCCTTTCCCCTCCCCCCACCCCTTCCCTGATGCTGTGCAAATGCAAGTGGCATTCGTTGTCCAATCTCCAAGTTAGAGGAGCGACATTCAAATGTGGCTGGCAGCAGCCCCCTGCGGCTTCCTTGCTGCCTTTGGAACCAATTTCGAAGGCTGGGAGAGGACTTTTCCAAGGCAAGAGGGGGCGGGGCTCACTGGTCTCCAAATCGGTTCCCAGCCGGCCTGGGACAGCATTCAAACAAGGGGAGTGGGGAGGCTTATAATCAAAACCATGATTATAAGCCTCCCCCTCCTTCACTCCCTTCATTTGAAGCCTCTGAAGCAGTGGTGAATTTCGAGTACCTCGCACCAGGTGGTAGGGACGGTTCAGTTCGCTGAGCTGAACAATCACCCCTGGTTGGCTCCACCCACGTTCGCCCAGTCACACCCTTGTCGGCAACGGGTGGTACCACCGGCGGAAGAGAGAGACAGAGACAGAGACAGAGACAGAGAACAAAGCAAAATCCCTGCAAAGTTGACACCCTGACGTGCCAAAGGTTGCAATCCAGGAGAGAAAAGCCTCATTGCCCTTTTCCCTGGCAGCCCTTTTCTAACCTGGTGATCTTCAGGATTGGAGTGGGGGGGCGTGAAGAGTGCATGTGAAGGACTGCAACTTTTGATGAACTTTCCTCCAAGAGTTTCTCCCTTCCGCAACTCTGCAGCATGAGTCGGCTGCTTCTGAAAGTGCCGGCCGAATCAATGAAGCTCGCACCACGAGGCCAGTTCCTTAGGAATCTCCCCCTCTCCTCTTCACTCTCCAGATGGCTATGGAGGCACTCAAAACAACCTGGAGCTTTTCCCGCCTTATTTTGCTCTTTCGGCTTATCTTCTGCAGCAAAGTCAAGGCGACCAACCATGTCAGATTCCCACCACCTTTCCGCCCCCCACGCTCCCAGGGACTGAGAGAGAGAGAGAGAGAGAGAGAGAGAGAGAAATGAGACAGACAGAATAACAAGGGCAAAGAAGTGATGTCGGCTTGGCCAGGCCCACCCACCCATATGACCACCAGGCCATTTTTATATTAAAATTTATATTTATATTATTTATATTTATATTTATGTATATATATATATATTTTCTTAAGTTTTCGCGGGTACTTACATGTATGGCATTCAGCTTTGTTCGGGTATTTTCCCACGTCATTGTAGTTGTTCTTTTAAAGTTGTAGCAACGTTTCAGCAGAATCTCATCTGCCATCATCAGGCTTCTGTATGTGGATCTTTGATTATTCGGGTTTTCTCCCGCGTAAGATTGGAAGTATCTAGGCAACGTTTCGATGAAGTCTCATTCATCATCTTCAGGCTTGTGTCTTCTGCTCTGTGCTTCTCAGAGTAATGTGAGCTTGCAGCTGCTTCTTCCTTTTAACTGCTAGTGGGGGTGTGACTTGATTGGGTGGGGGCTTGGCTGTGTTCTGATTGGGTGGGGGTGTGTTCTCATTGGTTGGGGGTTTGGCTGTGTTCTGATTGGTTGGGGGGTTGTCCGTGTTCTGATTGGCTGGAGGTGTGTTCTGTTCAGGTGGGGGCTTGGTTGTACTCAGGTTAGTCTTAGTTGCTGGGGGATTTGAGCTGGTGAGCTGTGATCCTGCTGTTTGGCTTCGAGTTCGTGGTTGTGCAGCATCTTCATGGTGGGTGTCAGTTCGCTTCATATGTGGCTCGGAGGGGTTTGAAGCGGGTAGTGATGCAGCTGCGGTGTGGCTTCTGGTTCATGGTCGTGTCTCATCTTCTGTGTGGGTGTGAGTCTGCTTTCTATGTGGAAGTGTGGTGGTAGCATCTTGTGTGGCCCTCGTGGGTGTGGGTCTGGTGAAGCCCCCACCCAATCAAGTCACACCCCCACTAGCAGTTAAAAGGAAGAAGCAGCTGCAAGCTCACATTACTCTGAGAAGCACAGAGCAGAAGACACAAGCCTGAAGATGATGAATGAGACTTCATCGAAACGTTGCCTAGATACTTCCAATCTTACGCGGGAGAAAACCCGAATAATCAAATCCACATACAAATACCCGTGAGAACCTCAGAAAACTATATATACGTTGCTACAACTTTAAAAGAACAACTACAATGACGTGGGAAAATACCCAACCAAGCCGAACACCATACATGTAAGTACCCTGAAAACTTAAGAAAACAAATATCAAACCTCTACGGGAGGAAATAAACAGCCAGATCAAAACCTACGAGAAACTGGAAATTAAAGAGCAGGAATACTATGTGACCTCCAATTCTACGCAGCTGCAGGACAACAATACTACACCAACCTGCTTCAAATTAACATTTCATCAAAGCACAGCAGCCACTAAACGTATCCTGAAAAGAACTGAAATGGCTTTACTAAGGAGCGAGCTCCACAATAAGAGATTCCGATTAGATCAGTTAAACAAAGATTTGCTAGCACTACACCTGGAACTGAGCAGCAAAATCCACCCTCTACTTTGGGACAAGATAAAACAACTTACAACTTGGAGAGCTGATTCTGAAGGCATTTACAAACAAGAAAAATTATTGAAAAAAACTAAAGAAATTAGAACATGACAAGAAAACCCCCAACAACTCACAACAACACCTGAAACAATTAGTGCACAACGTTTCCAACAGAGAACTCACCAAAACAGAAACAGATGTCCTAACCAAAGGATTCAATTATGCTATAGCACCCCAAAAAATCCCCACAGAATCCATCATATGTGCAGTAGAATCCAGCCTAACTAAATTAAATACAGATGAAGCTGATAAAATAAGACACCAAGTTACCAACATCTTATGCACAAGCAAACCACCAAAAAGCAACTTACAGAAAAATGAAATCAAAGCACTACAAACCCTGAAAAGAGATAGCAGCATAATCATCCTCCCAGCAGACAAAGGGAATGCCACTGTAGTAATGGACAGAAAAGACTACGAAACAAAATTGACAGACCTACTCCAAGACTCCACATACAAACCCATAAACACAGACCCAACCACATATCTGGAAAAATTAACCAAGAAGAAAATTATAACCAGCCACATAAGCAAAGAGATCCAACACGCGATCATACCCAGAGAAATCTTCCAGATGCCCCAAACTATACGGCCTCCCAAAAATACACAAAGAAGGCATACCTCTCAGACCCATAGTCAGCTCCAGAGGAGCACCACTACAAAACCTAGCTAAACACCTAGCAAAAAGAGCTACAGCCCCATGCTGAAACAGCAGCTTCTCAAAAAACTCATACCACTTCTTGAAATGATCAAAGATCTACACGTGGAGCAAGAAGATCTGCTTGTAAGTTTTGACGTGGTTTCACTATTCACTCAAGTCCCGATAAAAGAGACCCTTGAAATCATCAAAAATAAATACCAACCAGCTAAACACCTCATGGAACTAACAGAACACTGCTTAACCAACACATATTTCATATACAAAGGACAAAGATACAAACAAATAGAAGGAGCTCCCATGGGATCACCACTGTCACCTGTCATTGCAAACCTGTTCATGGAAGAATTCGAATCCAGAGCCCTGGCCAATGCCATCCTCAAACCCAAACTATGGTTAAGATACATCGATGACACATTCGTGATTTGGCCCCATGGACAAGAAAACCTAAACAATTTCTAACACACCTAAACAGCGCACACCCCAAAATCAAGTTCACCATGGAAACAGAAACAAACAAACAACTACCATTCCTAGATGTACTAATCTACAAAAAAACAGATGGCACACTAGGACACACCATATACCAGAAGAAAACCCACACCAACCGCTACCTCAACGCCCAATCCCACCACCACCCAGCACAGATAAACTCCGTGGCTAAAACACTAATTACCAGAACCAAACGCCTGGCAGACAAGACACACATTAAGACTGAACTATGCACCCTGACTAAAGTACTGACAGCCAATGGGCTTCCACAAAAGCAAAATCACCAGCTTGATCCACAAAAACACACTGAAACATAATAGAGACCCAGAAGATGAACAGACCTATGGAACAGCTGTCCTGCCCTACATAAGAGGTACTACAGACAAAATTAGTAAGGTACTACACAGACATCACATCAGGACTGCCTTCAAAACAGACAGAAAAATAGCAGCCATCCTTAGCAACCCCAAAGATAAAATTGACCTGGAAAACCAAGGCATATACGAAGTCCCCAGCATCATGCCCGGCCACATACATTGGACAGACCAATAGAAGAATAAGCACCCGCCTGGATGAACACAAAATGCAGTCAAAAGCTGGAACACACTTCCTCACTAGTCCAACACATGGAAGCCACAGGTCATAGCATCAACTTCAATGGCACCAAAACCCTGGCCACTATAGAAAACCCTAATCACAGAATCATCAGAGAAGCCATAGAGATTGAAAAAGACCAGAAAGCATGAATAGAAGAGATGATTCCACCAGGCTGTCAATCATTTGGAAGCCTGCACTCACAAACAAAAAAAATCTCCACACCACAAGCCAGGCAAACACCTGGGCACAAACAGATCCCCCTGATACCTGTCAAACACATCCCAACCAGGTGTATATATATATATATATATATATATATTCATATCCATATCCATATTCATATTCATATTCATATTCATATTCATGTATATATTAAAATTAATTTTACCATTAAATTTATATTTAATATAAAATGAAAATTTTATATTAAATATATATTTTTTATTTATATTAGTGGTCCTCGGGATTTAAAATTATGAGTTTGCTGGTCCCTGAGGTCTAAAAGGTTGGCAACCCCTGACTCAGAGAGTGCTGTCAAGCGCTGTAACAATATATAAGTCTAAATGCTATTGCTAATGCACCATTATCAAAACTATTCTTAAGGTCCTTTGATGTTGTATCTCACATGATTTTAATCTTACGGCAACAGAGTCTCTGCAGCATTGCCTTCCAATATAGGAGTTTTGTACCAGGAAATCTTTTGTAATACATTTTCTGTAAACCTAAGCTTGGTAGATATAAAAGTATGACCTATTACTGATCTCTGTATTGTAGAACAGGCAAAGAAATTCAAAGATGATAGCCTGAAATAATACGGTTCATGGCAGAGGTCACCATTGGCTTACTCCTGCTTTACTTTCAGTGGGTTAACTATTTAGGATCAATGCACATGACAAATATAAGATGTGAATGCATGACATGACATTTAAGTTCCTCCTTGACTACCTCAGATCTTGCAAGCTGATTCTTTATAACAACAGTTTTCCCCGTTTTCTATTAGACAAAATTCATTCCTCACAACAGGCCATTTATTTGTCATTACTTTTCATCAGAATAAGATGAAATTCTACAATGTGCTATTTTGAAATGAAAGTTGGGTGAAGAAGGAGAAAGATAAAACTTCAGTGCAGTGGAATGGGATAGTTTCTATAGTAACAAATAAAAATTAAAAACATATACGGGAATTATTTTGAATGAATATGGTTTAAATACAAAAAGTATGTGAGGAGAATGTAAAATGTTTACTGAGGTGGACTGAATAATTGCAAATTGAAATTCAACACACACACACACACACACACACACACACACACACATGAAAAATGAATGAGTTGAGGTGGAGGGGCAGAGCTTGCGTCGCAGTGGTACAGCATGTGATCTTTAAGCTCTAAGATTGCTGCTGATGGTCCCAACGGACCTAAACCGTCCCATAGAGACGGTGACAGAGGAGGGCCTGACACACTGTATGTATATAATTGAAAGAGGGCTTTATGTTTTTATGTTTTGTTCATATGTTTGTTGTAAAAAATAAAAACTTTGGGGGGAAAATGAATGAGTTGAAAAAAAGAGAAAGACTTAAAATGTAATTTGATAAAATTCATGAGATCCTCAAAGAAGAAAAAAAGTGAAAATTTAAAACTCCAAAGACAGTTTATGACACAATATATGGACATAGTGGAAGAAAGGATAGTTTGCAAGGATAGAAAAGTATGGAGAAGAAATTTTGAATGGTTTTGATGCTAACTAGATTTCCTTTCATAGAATAATAGAGCTGGAAGGGACCTTGGAGGTCACCTAGTCCAACCCCCTGCTCAAGCAGGAGAATCTATTCCGATTATTAGGCTCTACCTAGGATTGAACTCATAGCCTCCTAATTGTGAGGAGAGAACTCCACCTCTAGGCCACCAGAACTGCTTCTCTTTCCTTACTCTTTCCTACTCTTTCTGTTCCTTAAGTAACACTGCTAATCCCAAAAGGAAATTGTATAATGGATGCATATGAATATGAACACTGCTCATATTTCACTTACTGATGTATAAACAAAAGCATGAATAAATGTGTATCAGAAATTGCATTAATCCAGAAACATGATCAAAATAGAAATTTAATCTCTATTGTTTCATAGTCAACTCATCTTCTGTTAATAGAAGTACTGTGATTATGTATTGAAATGCTTTGAACCCTTCAAATATTCTGTTCCTTAACTGTTTTGAGACAGCAGAATTAATGCTGAAATGAAATCTCATATAGAAAGGAAGGATTTGTGGGGTTCTATAAAGGTATGGGCCATTTTAATTGGACAGAATGAAAACAATAATAGTTCATAAATCTGTTTTTTAAAGCATTTAAATTTCTTAGTGCTTCAGAATATATATAGAAGATTTTAAATTTGCAACCAATCATTTTCCAAAAGTATAGCTCAAAGGAATCTAAATTTAACTTACTGGGAAAAAAAAAAGAGGTTATGCTAGCTTTGATTGACTATAATTTTCAGCAGCTGCAGATCTAACCCTATTTTTTTTTTTAAAAAAAAGCTAAATCAATTAAATGAACTGAATTTGAAGTTATTACTACTGTAACACACCTGATCACTACCTTGGTAAATGTTCTGTATAGTTTGGTTGTGTTTGACTGACCCTAATTATTTTTTGTTTCACCAATTCACAGATGGGTTCTTGACGCACTATGTTCATGAAAAATCCTAATGTGAAAATTTGCTTAAGGTCAGGATAATTTAAATAGGCTGTCAAGAGAAGCTTTTAGAAAACCCAGTATGTGACTAATCTGCGAGAATTCTCATTAGGTATGCCTTAAATCAGGGGTCGCCAACTTTTTGGACCTCAGGGACCACCAAACTCATAATTTTAGATCTCAGGGACCACTAACCAGTTCTGTGTGCATGGCCTAATTTGTGGGTGTGGCTTGGTGATCATGTGAATATTATAAATATTTATATAAATATTGATTTTTTTATAAAAACAGAGCAACTTTTACTCAAAATCAGGCAAAGCAGGCAAGCAGATTGAATTGCTCACAGAATCATTCAGTGATCTATCTATCTGCCATCGGCTAGCTCAGTCTCTCAAATTTTGCTTGCCATGAGTCTGCACTGAATTTTCTTGCAAGCAAATCTTCAGTCCTAAGGGACGTTCGGCTGTGTTTAAAAGCAGAGCCGAAGATCTAAAGATTAACTAAAAAGCAAGAAATCCAACCATTTCCTGATTCCTAACTAATCTAAATCTCCCGGTACAGCAGAACAGATGATGGTCAGAAAAAGGAAAAATAAAAATTTAGCAGGCAAGTTTACCGGGTAAGGAGTGAGTGGGTGGGGAGGGTTCCTGCGGGCCATGTGGGCGGCGCAGCCTTGTGTTTCTGCACAGCCTGGATTAATTGCTTTGGGGGGATGTTCTGGGCGTGAGATTTCTCTGCAGTTTCTCTTTCATCAGTGTGGATGTTGGGTATATTAAAAATAATTTCTCTCTCTGGATGTTGTAATGCCTATTTAATGCTTTTGTTGGAAAGGTTAAAACCAATTATTGTTGTGATTTTTTTTCCTGCTGGCATTTCCGTTGTGTATCATGGGTCAAACAATTAGCAACCATAAAAATGTTCATTGTAGAAGGCTGCTCTTGTTATATCTATGTATCAAGAGCAAGTTAACAATTTTTTTTCACTAAAATGAATACCCTAAGATTAGATTATTGTTATGGCTTTGTAACATTTGCTACAATATGTACCATTTCTAATCCACATGGTAATAAATTATTATTTATTCCAACTATTGTTGATTATTTATTTTAACAACTACAGAAACTATGTGACTTGTAATGGCCAGAAGAGGCAGTAGGGTTAGATATTCAGATGTAGTAGAAATAATTAAAAATCTTTATAAAAGTATTTAATTTGTAATTTTTTATTTAATTTGTATCTTTCAGAAAATGTACTTTTGGTTACCTTCTTTTCTTGTGTAGTTTGGGGCCAGGGATTCTTCAAATGAAAAACATTTCTTGCATTTGTTTAATTAAAATGTTTTTAAAAATATCCTATTTATTTTGTACTTTTGTCTCTAGACCTAAAACTATGTTTTTGGCACTAGGTGGCATCTGAACTCTGTCCACTGTTTTAAAATGATTTCTGCATGAGAAAGAATTAAAGTTTTCTATTTTTTGTTTTTATTTGGATTTACTGTAAAGTCATTTTCACAATAAATTTGGTAAACCTGATGCATTTTATTTATTATTACTATTATTTATTTATTATTTATTTTCTCTGGCTATATTTTTTACAGCTTTCTTTCTTTTAGAGACAAGACAGTCAGTTTGATCAGAGTTTTATTTGTTGTGTCCTCCTTCGCTTATCTGTTAATTAAACTGCAGGTTGTTTGAAATCGTAAAACTTCAAACTTCTCTTTGAGAATTTCTTTCAAGCAATCTTTGGTTATTAATGTTAACTGTGATTCAGGTATCAAGAAAATGTTTGTGTGACTTTAGACAGATACTTTGCTGCTAGGTAGACTCTTTGCCCCAATTTATTTCTTAAAAAGTATAAAAATAAAGAGGAAGCTAGAAAATTACAGTCTTGGGCATATGCGTGATTCAAGATGCCAACTATAAAGCTTTACATGGCACAGACAGGATATTTGCAGGATCACCTACCGTGTTTCTCACAAAATAAGGCCAGGCTAGGCTGTCCACTGTCGCCTCTGTTGTTTGTGTTAACGGCTAGGCCGTCTTCAGGGGTGACTTAATTCCTCCCCCTTGCATCCTCGGGTGGGCGGGCGGTGACGGCTTGGATGTTGACCTTGGCATTGGTGGGGCACTTCATATCGGGAGACCTTCCGCCACCATTGCTTTCCCTTCTCCCATGCTGCCACGGCGTTTAGAGCAACGCCTTGGCATTTGCTGCAGCCACGTGCGGCCAGCCAGGGCTCCTCCCTGCAAATGGAGCCCAGCGGAGACACTCAGCTTCAGGCGCTCCTGTTGCCACCTTCCCTTCGCCTTTGAAGGCAAAGCCAATTCTTTTAAAAATGACGCCCTACTACCAGTATGACAAAGCCTCCCCTGCCCGAGAGGGCAGCCCAACCCCACGTGGGGAGGCGAATCTCCTGGGGCCGCAGCGCAGGATTGGCCCACCCCAGGAGAAGCGTCCAGCCGCCATCCCTGCCTGGCGCCAGGCAGAGTGTGAAGAGCTTTGCCTGGGGTGCCCAGCACAGCTGACAGATGGGCCCTCCTGCCTGGCAGTGGAGCTCTCACCAAGGCAGCGAGTGCCTCCCCTCCAGGCCCTCCGCTCCTCCTGCCAGGGCCTCCCCAGAGCCATGTGGGCTGGGCAGAGTTGGGAAAGCAAGCCGCGGGTGCGCACCCGCCTGCCAAGCAAAAGAGCTGGGCCGACCTGAGCTTGGCTTCCTTCCCAAGTCCCTCCAGCCCGAACCCGAATGGCCACCGGGAGAGGCTGCCTGAGGCAGTGATAGCACCCACCCATCCGTGGACAGGGAGGTGAGGCGCTGCTTGCCTGGCCGGCGGGGAGAGCCCAAAGTTGCCTGTCATTTCCACCCCTCGCCCAGCCTGTCCCCATCCCCATGCATCTCCAAATGTGCCGGCAGCTCCAAATGCTGCAGTGGCATGGGCATTGGGCAGAGGCGCTGACTCGGCGGGGCTCAGATCAGAGGAGGATGCAGCACAGGCTGTTGCCTTATCTCCCTGTCCACAGATGGGTGGGTGCTATCACTGCCTCGGGCGGCCTCTCCTGGTGGCCCCTTCTGGTTCGGGCTGGAGGGACTTGGGAAGGAAGTCAAGCTCGGGTTGGCCTGGCTCTTTCGCTTAGCAGGCGGGCGTGCACCCGCGGCTCGCTTTCCCAGCTCTGCCCAGCCCGCACGGCTCTGGCATGGCCCTGGCAGGATGAGCAGAGGGCCTGGCAGGTAGGCACTCGCTGACTTGGTGAGAGTTCCACCACCGGGCAGGAGGGCCCGCCTGTCAGCTGCGCTGGGTGCCCCAGACAAAGCTCTTCGCATTCTGCCCGGTGCCAGGCAGGGATGGTGGTTGGGCGCTTCTCCTGGGGTGGGCCGATCCTGCGCTGCGGCCCTGGGAGATTTGCCTCCCCACGTGGGGTTGTGCTGCCCTCGCGGGCAGGGAAAGCTTTGTCGTACCAGTAGTAGGGCGTCGTTTTTTAAAAAATTGGCTTTGCCTTTGAAGGCGAAGGGAAGGCAGCGACAGGAGCGCCTGAAGCCAAGTGTCTCCGCCGGGCTCTGGTTGCAGGGAGGAGCCCTGGCTGGCCGCACCTGGCTGTGCCAAACACCGCAGCGTTGATCTAAATGCCGCAGCAGCATGGGGAGAAGGGAAAGCAATGGTGGCGGAAGGTCTCCTGATATAAAGTGCCCCACCAACGCCAAAGCCAATGCAGGCAGCACCATATCCGGGTATGCAACAAAGGTACTTCCTAATGGCAAGCCCCACCCGCCATTCCCCCCCATTTCGCATGTTTAATATAGGCCTTAATCTGGGGGAGGGACTTAATTTGATTTTATGTCAATAAAACATGCTGGGACTTCCTATTGGGGGAGGCTGTATTGTTGGAGAAACACGATATTTCTCCTATTCTTTATGCTTGTCCTACCAGACTTAGTGCCAGCATGTTCTGATTTTTTTTCTTTAAACAGGACCATTGGTTGTACAAATCTGCTAAATAAATAAGTAAACAAAAATAAAGTAGAAGATTTGGGTGCATCCTTGTTCCTGATCTTGTTTCTGTTTCTGTTTAATTGTTTCTAAATGGTTTTAACTGTTAATTTTATTGTGTTCTGCAAAAAGTCACACTTGTGAGATAAATGGTTATATAAATTTTATAAAATCAAATAAAGAAATATTGTTGGACCCAGGAGTTGTGTTTTCTGGATGGCATCATTTGGATGGCACCTCTAGGACAGCATCTCTCTGGAAAATACAAAGTTGTTAGCCTTTTGAACAGTCAGGCTTTGTTTCCGAAGATATTTGGACCAAAAGGTGAGTAAGCTGTGCTGCTAATGCAGTTTTTGTGATTTGGACTTTATTGCTTTAATCATGGATAACTGGTTTATGTGGTGTAGTTCTTGTTTTTATCTTTGGACACTATCCACAATCACATGGGATGGGCAACTATATAAATAATTTAAATAAAATAATTAATTCTGTTTTTCCAAAACATTTCTAGCAGCATTTATTCAGAATAAGATAGTGAAGGATGACAATGGGCTGAATCAATAAAGAAAAATAGAAAGAAAGTTTAGAATGAAGAGGAATGCTCTCTGGCTCTCTAGAAAGTGCCATACAATTCCCACATTACAGATAGAAGATTGCATCTGTTGACAGAAGAATGTTCACATAGTCATCAGTTAAACTTGGCTTGAAAAAGAACTTCGCTACGTTGTTTGGCAGCCATTTTATCAGAGTATCCCTAACATGAAAATTCCACTCACCCAAATAGGTCAAAGGCTCCTAGTTTTAAGATTTTGTAATAATAAATGTAGTGGAAATTTATGTTCTCAATGCCCTTCGGGCAATGTAAAAGGAAATGGAATCTATAGGCTTGAGGCTTGTTCTCATAATGGTAAATTATAGCTGTTCATGGTAGATGAGCATAACCATTTTTTCATTAAACTCCCAAGAAGTTCAAAATTATGACAAAAGTTGGTGACTGTTGAACACCTTTGTCTTGAAGACATAGAAGAGGACAGAGAATCAATCTTGAAATATAGATTCTTACATGGTTTTTAAAATGGAACTATATGTCACTTTTAATGTAGTCCACAAAGAAAAATTCGTTTTAACCTTCATACCACATAGTTCAACAATTCTGAACACCTTGTAGAATCCTCATAGTCTTTTGATTTAGCTGATCTTTGCATTAACTAGTGGATAACAATCTGTAGAACCATATCAGCAAAAAAAAAATTTTAATTGGTGAACATTTAACACATCTTTAGAGCTTAACAATGTATAATAATAGTTCAGCTCTCTTGTTAATTTTTTTCTTAGATTGCTTGTCCTGATTTCTGAGCAGTGTAGGTGTATGCTAAATTATCTTGTCTCCAATTGTTCTAAATAGAACATGATTAAAATGGGACTGAATTTCAAATAATTAAAGAAAAAAAAGCCCTGAGTATAAAATGTACCTGCAATCAATACCTGGAGATTAACTATAGTCTGTACAGTTATCAGAAATGGATGAGAGCAAGAGTTCATTAAACTATCTTTCTTATGTTCTGAAAGACCATAATTTACAATTGTCTATCATTCATATTCACCAGTTAAGACAATAGAGTAACATAAATCTTTTTTTGTATGGTGTGCTGCTGCATTCTTTAAAAGGCGGTGGATATTGGCAGCCAGATGGGCAATGATAGGTATGAGAAAGATATTTGTGAAAACACAAGGTAGGCATCTGTGAGGTAAGAAAGGTGGAATAAAAAGCTGAATTGGGACAGAATCAATACTAAATTATTTGATCACACTAAGAAATGAATAGCAAGCAAACCAATTCTTAAAATAATGTGTATCTAAGTAACATTTCTTGGTAGCAGCGATTTGATTATGAATAGCAATGAAAACTAGATGAGAAGCCAAATGAAAGATCTAGTTAGCAAAAACGGCAGAGAAGCATGATAAAGCAATTTTGTAAGTCTAATTAAGGCTACTTGGAAAAACCACTAAGTTCAACAGGGGTTGTTGTAAGGTCAGTGGGTATATCAGTCATTTGACCCCACAGATTGCCTTTTTAATTATTATTTTTTATCTGCTAAGGGCCAAGTGGGATAGAATTTGCTATAGTGTTAAGAATAGAAAGAACTGAAATCTTCAACTGCTTCTTCCTTTTTTATATTTTTATGGACATGTTAAACTATTGGATACCTAACTCAGCAATTTTGTTTGTTGGAAATTACTATTTTCTTTTAGTGGTAGAATGTTTGGAAATTCTAGGTTTTGCATAGATTGAATGATTCTACATAGGTTGCATGATTTTGCATAGATTGCATAATTCTAAATTTGGAACAACCGATTTCTAGTGCTGCTGAATTTAGAATAAAAATGAGTGTCACAAAAACTGCAGAATCAGATAAGGTTCAATTCTGAGTTTGGTGAAAAAGATGTTCCATATTAAGAATAAAAATTAGACTTGAATGATTAAGGATGTATATGGTTTCTTACACCAAGGATGACATTTGGTTATAGAAAAGCATGCTAAGGCATAGTCCCCAAAACATATGTGCTCGATGAAAGAAGTGGGTGAGTCAAGACAAAAATTAAATTTGATTTTAATTTTAGTTAAAGTAAAATTCAGTACCTGGGAAGGTTTCATGTAGAGATATTTAATAAGTTTTTACATTAAATACTACATTTCAATGACAAATTCTGGGGCTACATCCAAGACTTGGGGATGGGGAGATTGCATGCATGACTCCATCAGATCAGGAATTAGTCAACCTTGTTTTGTCAGATCACATGACAGGTTTACTGTTTGGCGTGTCTGCTTTATGTACCCAAAATTATTCCTTTGGAAAAAACATTTGGTGGTTGCATAGCATGGCCAAGAGACACCTATTCTGAAATAAATGTTTCCTTTTATTACAAAAACCTTTTACTATGCTTAGTAATTTTAGATTTTCTAATAATTTATAAAAATGTACATGCTTCACTTGAGCAATTTGCTAATGCTTTCACATCCATTACTAGCAAACAGCAATATATGTTTTAGAAGTTTCAACCAGTTATTTTAGGAGGCAGGGATTCTCTCTTTCTTTTCATCATCTACATATTAAATTTAAGTTCCTGGTATATTTTCTAAACATTTGTGTATGTTGTCATTTTGCTTCTTCAAAAAAAAAAAAAAAAAAAAACAAACTATAAATCTTACAGCTATGAAATTATTTACCATTTATATTTTTTGTTTTAAAATGTCAATTAAAAAGCCTGTCATCCTTGGGAACTAAGAAACAAGTTGCATTTGGTTCAGACTTATTAGCATCATGATTATTCCTTATGAAATATCAACAACATATGAATTTGGCTAGAAAAGATTATAGTAATTGACAATCATAGATGCATCAATTCACAAAGATAGTCCAATGAGCAACTAGCATAACGGATTGACTTTTGTTGATCTAAACCAGGGGTCTTCAAACTTGATAGCCTTAAGACTTGTGGACTTCAACTCCCAGAATTCCTCTCCCAGTCATGTTAGCTCAGGAATTCTGGGAGTTGAAGTCCACAAGTCTTAAACTTGCCAAGTTTGAAGACCCTTGATCTAAAACATAACTGTAAGAATTTATTCATAAGTGGATGGAAAAACACCTGGAGAACCAGCATGGAATGTTGGTTAATATATGGAGCTGGGAGATACAAGTTCAAGTCTGCCCTCAGTTATGGGAACTCACTAGGTGGCTTTGGGTCAGTCACTCATACTTAGACCAACTTATAGGATAGTTGCACAAATGAAATGGAGATTTTCAAGTCATCTGCTTTGTACTGCTGGAGGATAAGCAACATGTAGGTTGATAAATAGCACACAAAACAAAATAAATGAATCTTGGGATTATAGATTAGTTTATCTAAATCCATTTATCCCAAAAGCCCTGAATAGACTATTTTAAGATCAACTAGGCTAAATTTATAAAGTATAAAAAATGGGAATGTTTTAAAAAAATCTGTATATACACTCCAAGGAATTTTTTGTTACTTCTGATGACTTCCCTCAAATGTCAGTCATATAGTGAGAAACTAACAATTATAACACTTCTAAGAGAGTTTAGCTTCTAGTCTTTAGTTAATGTTTGGGTAGGTATGGGTATATGGTTTCTATTTGGCATAAGTCCCACACTGTGCCAGGTTTTAAAGTGCCAATACAAGCACCCTAATCATGACTCAGTATGTTACTACAGCCAATGCAGGTCTTCCAAAACAAATGTAATATTCACTGTAAGTTGCCTCTTCAGCACGTTAGGATTGTGTTTTGTACTAGCAAAGCTTCTGAACCAATTTCAAAAAGAGCTTCCTATAAACTAGATTGTGATAATTTATTCTTGAAATTACCAATATCATGGCCAGGCTTATCCTGCCTAGAAATGGTTTGGCAGGTAAACCTGCAGAACTGAGAAAATATAAAACATTTAAAACTGAACCTGAGATCTTCACTAACTCTTTTCCAGGCAAATTAAATTTGTGGCCTTTTGTGTGTTCTTGTACAGTGGGTACAATATTGTAGCACAACACAGGTTTCTGTATTTTGCTGGTTATTCAGCCATTTTTACTCTCAAGTAATGATCTAGCTATGCAATCGTTCATTGTGCAGCATAAGATCTAATTACAGCAAGTAGTAAGTTGGGAAAAATAATTGACAACATCTTTGCAGCTTTCAAAATGCCTGTCTATCTAATTTTCCTTTAATCACATTTTCAGAAAATGATTCCACCTCATCTTCTAATCTTCACACCTGCGTAACAAGTGTAATCAAGAAGACCAAAATTAAAACATCCCTACTGCTATCCTTTCAATCACTCACAAATTAAAATTGAAAAGTAGTTCATCTAAAAGAAATGGGTAGGGGTGGAGGAATCTGGAAATAATAAGAAAAAACTGCATTAAAATCTTAAGCATATAGGCCCCAATTATTAATTTATTTGTATTAAGCTAAATGAACCTGCCAATTAGAACAGAAACAAATGTAATTAAATGGATTCTGCAATTAAATGGATTCTAGTCTTCATGTTTATTGGAACAAAATTTCCCAAAATTTTTAACCTAACTGTCCACATCCCCAATCATCTGCAGTAATTATATAATCCACAGGTTCAGAAATCTTGTCATGAAATTGTGTGGAAATGGCATCCCAAAGGTGATACTTGAATCACCTTTGGTGTTATCGCCTTGCACAAGCCAAGATTTGGATGAATCTAGTATCTTGTAGGAGAGAATTTTCATTGATTCTTACCTATGAAGTTTAACAGGAAAAGAGCCTAGGAATAGTTGTATCCTTGTGGTAAGTTTGGGAGACACTACAACTTGGTTGCTTTTCTCTCCTAATGATAGAATTAAGAATAATACACTATTCCCACATCTATGGAGATTCTCAATCATCCGGGTAATGGTTGTCCCAAAGGTGATTTTTCCAAAAGGCAATTGGATTTTCTTGTCTTTTTCCTTTGAAAATATTTTGTTTCTCATTCAAGAAGCGAAAAATAAATGAAGAAGTTTCTTGAATGAAAAGCAAAACATTTTCAAAGGAAAAATCCAATTGCCTTTTGACAAAAGCACCTTTAAGACAACCATGACCCGAATGATTGAGAATCTCCATAGATGCGGGAATAGCATATTCTTAATTCTAGCATTAGGAAATAAAAGTTATAGTGTCTCCCAACCTAGCACTAGGATGCAACTATTCCTAGGCTCTTATGAAACTTCATAGGTAAGAATCAATGAAAATTTTCTGCTACAAGATACTAGATTCATCCAGATCTTGGACAGTGCAAGACAACACCACCAATTGATTCAAATACCACAAAGTTTGAAAAACATATTCAAGCATATGGATTTCAGAGTTCTTATTCTAGAGCAGGGGTGTCACGCACTGACCACACCCACCCCAATTTAGTGAAGGGGGGGGGAATCACAATATGTCACGTGACGACAACGTGATGTTGCAAGTTTGACACCTATGTTCTAGAAAGAACCATGGTCAGGCATATTTATCATATGTTATGCTTCATCCTGTATTTTCAATAAAACCCATGCTTATCCAAGTATAATAATTTTGATTCCCTACAATATGTGAAATCATTTACCACAATGTAAGAAAAGACTAGAAGCAATAGATAAGTCTTTTCAATTTAGTTTTCCTTTTTTGTATAAACCATCCCCTTGATCATTAAAACAAGTTTTGCTGTACTGAATGAGTAGTACTGGTGCAAGTGGACTTTTCACTATGGAGTTTCCAATTTATCTCTGGCAGCTAATCCAAAGTAGTCAGAACTCATTAAGTCTGGTTCTAAGCAATATGAATATGTAACTAGGTAAACGTGAATGCCTGCTTATATCACTAGGACCAACCAATATAAAAGTGTTACTATTTGCTTTTTTTAAACTTTCAGTCCTCAGTAAGCAATGGATTGAGGCACTAAATCTGCAGTTTCTCTCAGGCTGTGTATTATTTAGCTCAGGAAAAGACCATTTCACAATATGCTGCTTAGAGTTGGATGTTAAGAGCAGCCGATAAGGCCTGTACCCCCTTCCAACTCTTATTATGCAGCCTCATAATGGAAATGGAAGCATTCTTGGAAGGGATGAGAAAAGAATGCCAGGAGATCATGCCAAGAGTATATATTCCACCAGGGCCACTTAAGGTGTGAAGATTATTTGATCTGCCTGACTAAAATAAGCAAATATCTACAAAATAAAGTGACAATACAGTGCCAAATGATGGGCCCCTCAGGTAAGACGGCACTCAATATGACTGAGAGAGCTGAATATGTTTAGTAAGACTAAGGATATTTTTGACACAGATAAATTATGGGCTTCCAGACACCTAGTTGTTGCTGGATTCATAAAAGAAAAGAAAATCCAAAGCTAAAAAAATAGAATTACAGTGGGAAGATAGAACGTAAGAACACTAAATATGGGAAAGCTCAGAAGAAGATGAATTGTCTACATCTTTGTCTAATTGACTATGTCTAATTGACTACGAATTAACATATTAGACATCAGCAAATTGAAATGGCCTGGAATTGATATTTTCATTCAGAAGACCATACTATTTTTACTGCTCAGGATATGAAAAGCAATGGTGTTACTTTCATAGTTAGGAAGAATAGTTAGGTCAATACAGTACACCACTAAATACCAATTTTATCAGCCATGGTGGTGCAGTAGTTAGAATGCAGACTAATTCTGCTGACTGTCAGCAGTTCGATCCTCACTGGCTCAAGATTGACTCAGCCTTCCATCCTTCTGAGGTCAATAAAATGAGGACCCAGATTGTTGGAAAAATATGCTGTAGAGCACTTAGAGATGTAAAGGGATGTAAAGCACTGTGCAGCCAGGGGTGGGATACAACAGGGTTAACTACCGGTTCGGGATTTACAAGCTTCCCTGCACACTGTGAGCCGCGCACCTGTAAATCATCATCAGCATGCTGTGTGCAGAGACGCAGCCTTTGAAACAACCCTCTTTTCCTGCTTTTTTAACTGCAGCTGTGCCTCGTTCGGCAGCTGAAGTTGAAAAATCAGGAAATAAAGATCAGGTAAGAGCCCAGATGGGTGGGTGGGCAAAAACATCAGCAGACATAGAACCGGTTCTATGTCTGCTGCTCTTCAGAGCTACCGGTTCTACAGAGGTGGACAGAACCAGTAGAAACCCACTCCTGTGTGCAGCGGTATATAAATCTAAGTGCTATTGCTATCATGAAGTGTGCATACAGCTTTTTATATGATTATTAAAGTTTATGATCCAAACATTGATGAAGAAAAACAGGAAAGCAGGAAACCCTATTCTATTTCAGACAAATGGTTGTCCCATCTCTTCTTAAAAACTGGACCCAACTACTTCTGGAGGTAAGTCCTTCCACTGATTAATTTTTCTAGATGTCAGGAAATTTCTCCTTAGTTCTAGGTTGGTTCTCTCCTTGATTAATACCCATCCATTGCTTCTTGTTCTGCCTTCAGATGCTTTGGACAGTAGCTTGACTTCCTCTTCTCTGCAGCATCCCGTTAGATATTGGAACACTGCTATCATATCATCCCTAATTCTTTTTTTCATTAAGCTAGACATACCCAATTCCTGCAACTGTTCTTCATATGTTTTAGCCCCCAATCCCCTAGTCACCTTGGTTGTTCTCTGTACTCTTTCTAGAGTCTCAAAATCTTTTTTACATCATTGTGACCAAAACTGGATGAATAACACAAGGAACTAGAAAGTGAAATTAAAGAAATTATTAAAGATGAGTATGAAAAGAGACTACCAGAGATCAAAAAACAGAAAAAAGTAAATTGGATATCAGAAAAGAGTGGAAATTGCTAAGAAAAGCCAAAACCCTTCCCCCCCAAAAGACCTCAGGAAGGTACTTAAAGAATTGCAAGATAACAGAAAAAATATTATGTAATCAGTAAAGATACTGGAAATGGAAATAGATATAGATAAATAAGAAAAGTATTTCTTTATTCTGTCACTTATTTGGAATCAGGTCCATTGAAATTGATTGATTGTTAATAAAAATATAGCTGAACTCAGAAGGAGGCTCCAATTTTGAGTAGATGCGCTAAAGACTGAAAATGAACAACAGTAGAGCAAAGATCTTGGAAGGAATGTATTGAAATTCTCTACAACAGAGAAGTCAACATTCAAAATAACACATATTTTCTATTTACAATAACATCTAATACAGACGGTGAAGTTGGATCAGCACTCTGGAAATTCCTGTATCAAAAGGCTACAAAAATTGTCAGTATATCTACAAAAATATGGCACATAATAGAAAATTTAGTAAAGGTCAGAGGTGGTATTCAACCAGTTTGCACCGGCTCGGGTGAACCAGTAGCGGTGATTTGGTGTGGGTCGCCAAACCAGTGGTGACCCCTAACTGGCCACGCCCCCGACCCAGTTGCTCAGTCGCTCACTTGTCCCAGTCACTATCCTAGCTTTCCCTACCCCGGCCATGGCGCAGCTCGAGTGGATGTCACATCACAGTGCATATGTGCAGCAGCCCCAGGACATCCACCCATCTGCCCACCCACCCGGAGCACACTTTCTTCTTTCTCCTGGCAGATGTGCCTCTTCCAGCCCAGCCCGGCCCAGCCAGCCAGCATGTGGCCACATGTCCTGGGGCTTCTCTCCCCCCCCCCGTTGCAAAATGCTTACAGCTGCTGCATGCTTTTTTCAGTGCAGCTGCAGTCCAGCAGCTGCACCAAAAAAAGCATGCCCTGTTCTATGTGCCGGCGTTATGGTTAGCCAGCAGCAGGTGCAGACGGCTGAGGAGAGCGAGGACTCAGATGAGAGTCCAGGGCCATTAGGGAGTGGACTGCTGCCTTCAGAGATTGTGGGGGCTGGCAGCAGTAATGAGGAGGTTCCCGAGGAGCCTGTGCCAAGTGCATGTGATCACAGGATTGCTCAGAGGAAAGAACAGTTAAGGCTGCAAGGTAATGGCCCATCCTTCAAGAAGATAAAAGCTATCTGCGAACGAACATACTTTGCAGAAGGCAAAGAAGTTTTGAACTCAGTCTTGTGAACATTACAGTTGATATTTGAAGACTCATGTAAACTATTTCTTATCTGTTGTTTTTTGTCAGACTTGAAAAAACTTGGCAAGGCTCTTTCTTGTCGGAACTAATTAGTTGAAAGCAGCCTTTTATCTGTGAGGAAATAGAATTCTTAGCTAAAACTTAAAAAGATTATACTGCTGCCTTTGTCTTGTGTTTGTTCTCTTGAAACCACGTTTGGGTCAGAACAGCCAGACCCAGCAAATCCAAACAGCCGGCACATAGAACAAGGCAGCGCTGGACCGTTGGAGAAGTGGAGGAAGCTGGAGATCAGTAGCCGCCTTTTTCATAGTGCAAGAAGCCTCCCTCACCCGGTTTTCTGGTCTCCTCTTTCTCTGCCTGTTTGTTCTGTATGGCCAAGGAAGAGGAGACCAGATGACCAGTTGGGGGAGGCTTTTTGTGCCAAAAGAGGCGACTGGAGACTGAAAAAGAGTCGCTTCCAGCAGCGGCCCCTTTGGCCGGCTGGTCTCCTCCTCAGTCATACAGAACAAACAGGCAAAGAAAGAGGACACAAGCTGGCCAGTTGGGGGAGACTTTCTGTACTGAAAGAGGCAGCTGGAGACCGAAAAAAGAGTCACCTCCAACAGCAGCTCTTGGCTGGCTGGTCTCTTCGATCATACAGAACAAACAGGCAGAGAAAGAGGAGACCAGCTGGCTGGTTGGGGGAGGCTTTCTGTGCTGAAATAGACGGCTGGAGACCAAAAAAAGAGTCACCTCCAACAGCGGCCCCTTTGGCTGGCTGGTCTCATCCTCCTCGGTCATACAGAACCAACAGGCAGAGAAAGAGACCAGCCGGCTGGTTTGGGGGAGGCTTCTTTGCACTGCAAAAGAGGTGGTTACTGATCTCTGCCTTCGTTCTGCTTCTCCAACAGTCTGGTGCTGCCCTGTTCTATGTGCTGAGGGCTCGGACTTGCTGGGCCCAGCACATAGAACAGGGCATGGTTTTTTCAGTGTGGCTGCTGGACTGCAGCCACACCAAAAAAAGCATGCAGCAGCTGCAGGCATCTCTCAACAAGGGGTGCAAAAAGCCCCAGGACATGTGGCCACCTGCTGGCTGGCCAGGTCGGGCTTGGCTGGAAGAGGTGCATCTGCCAGGAGAAGGCAGAAAGTGTGCTCTGTGAGGGAAGGCGCCGGGCAGGTGGGTGGATGTCCCGGGACCACTTAAAGGTTGACTTTAAGAGCACCCCAATGGAAGAAGCTGAGAACTGAGAGCAAACGTAGTGGCAGCGGGGTGACGGGCATGTGTGTCCCTCCACAAGGAGTGTGAAGGGAGGCAGACACCATGCTTCTGATGAAAAGAGGAGGTGCCGAAGCCGTGGCTGTCACCCAGGAGGGGACTGCGGAGGAACCCATCACACGTCTCTGTCACCTTACCACCACTACTTTTGCTCTTGTTCTCAGCTTATTCCATGGGGGTGCTCTTAAAGTCAGGATTCCAGCAGTTACTCCAATTAAACCATGAGCCTCGAGCCATACTCGATCTTTAAGAGCTGGAAGACATTTTGTTACATTGCTGCCAACTCATCGTTGGGAAAGGTGTAGCCCCTGAATACACGAGAAGTCTTGGGCAAAGTTCTCTGACTTTTAAAATGCATCCACCCAGTGTCTGCCTCCCTTCATGTTCCTTGTGCATGCTGGGAGCACCTAACTGGAGCTCAGTGAAGTTGACTGCTATGAGGTGAAGTTGACTGCTATGAGGCAAGCGCCTTGGCTTCCCCTCTTGCTCCTCACAGTCGCCCTGAGCCATTGCGGTTCTTTACTTGGGCAGCCAGACGGCTGCAGCAGTGCCTGCAGCAGCAAGAAGCAATGCCACAACAACGAGGTACAGTAAGATTTGGCAGTGCAAATTTATCTCCAAGGGGCTTCTGGCAAAAAAACAAAACAAAAACCATTTGGGTGTACGTAGGAAATCACCCTGTCTCTGCAGCATTGATCATGTGACTGAGTGGGCATGGCCAACTCGACGTCACTCAAGGTGCCACACAAGCTTGCTGAGTTGGTCATGCCCACCCAGTCACCAAGCCACACCCACCAAACAAGCCACGCCCACAGTAAAAAAATTGAATCCCACCACTGGTAAAGGTTCTAATCAAACTGTCTGCAGATCTGGAGAAAAACACTGGCTAACAGAAAAGGTCTGTTGATATAGAAATAACAAAGAAAAGAGACTTAACAGAATGTGCATACATAGTCTGTGATCTAAGCAATTTAAGAATGTCCAGAACCTGTCTTCTAAGTAAAAAATACTCACCTTTGCAGAAATATTCAGCATATTCTGCTGTCCTTCACATACAGTTCCTATTCAAATGTTAGTTTCATTTTGTTGTAGGCAAGCATACACTGGCTGAGTTAGCACATTATTTTAACTTAAGCCATAATGTGGTTATGTTAATTTTGTTTTGCATAATGTAAATTCAATTCTAATTTATAAATCAAGGGTTGTGATTCAGCATGTTCTATGAATCCAGACTGTTTAGATTAATCAATGAATCATAACAATCATTTAGTGCAATGAATTAGCAATTTTTATCTCCTTAATTAATACAACCATATGCTCTACATTTGAAGATTAACTATCCATATTTTTAAGTTGCATATTTATAACTAAACATATGTATAAATTTAAAATACATGAAATGACTTTTAGTCAAATTCTCAACTGATATTTTCAAATTAAGTGAGGCCTGCTTAATTTAAGGGTTTGTTTTGTGGTATGTCCAGAACCTTGAGCAGTGTGAGTTAACCCTTTCTGAGAAAATCATTTAAATTAGTGGTCTCATTTTTGATGTTTCTTATCTTTCTAGAAAACCATTTTGTCACAAAGAAACTGTTTTAGTGGCCAAGATCTAAACAAGGCAGAAAGAGGCTAGAGTACACGTTACATTAAACCAGGATTTTAAAGTATAGTTTTTTTCAATATACTGTAGTTTTAGAATAGTATAGAACAGAACAGAATAGAATAGGAGTTGGAAGGGACTTTGGAGGTCTTCTACTCCACCCCCTTGCTCAAGCAGGAGAACCTATACCATTTCAAATAAGTGACTTAGCAGTCACTTAAGAAGATAGCCTCTTCTTAAAAACCTCCAGTGATGGAACGCCCATGATTTCTAAAGGAAAGCTCTTCCACTGGTTAATTGTGCTCACTATTAGAAAGTTTCTCCTTAATTTCAGGTTGCTTCTCTCTTTTATCGTTTCCAACCATTATTTCTTGTCCTGCACCAGTTCTCTGGTGCTTTGGAGAATAATTTGACCCTTCTTCTTTGTGGGAGCCCCTCAAATACTAGAATGCTGCTATCATGTCACCCCTAATTCTTCTTTTCTTTAGATTAGCCAAACCCAGATCCTGCAGCCATTCCTCATGTGTTTTGGTCTCCAGGCCTTAGATAATCTTAGTTGCTCTTCTCTGAACTTTTTCCAAAGTCTCAATATCTTTTTTGTAGCATGGTAACCAAAATTAGTTGCAGTATTCCAGGTGTGGTCTTACTAGGATTTTATAAAGTGGTACTAATACATCACGTGATCTTGATTCTATGCCTCTGTTTATATAACTCAAGATTGTACTAGCAGCCCACAAGCTGGATGCATCACATGCTGGCCATACCCACCCTCAGTTTAGCGAAGGGGAAAAAAGTGATACGTCACTCAATGATGTGTCATTGTGAGATTGACACCTCTGTATTAGCTGTTTTGAGTATTGCTGCTGTACATTGCTGGCTCATATTCAAGTGATCATTCACTAGAACTCCAAGGTCCCTCTCACAGTTACTGTTTTTGAGCCAGGTGTCACCTAATCTGTACTTATACCTTGATTTTTCCTACCTAAATGTAAAACTTTGCTTTTCTCCATATTAAAATTCATTTTCTTGGATGGGCCCATTGTTCAAGTTTGTAAAGATTTTTTTGGATCCTGAGCATATCTTCTGGGGTGTTGGCTATTCCTGCCAGTTTATCTGACGAGTTCCCTTCTATTCCCTCATCTAAGTAATTTATTAAGATATTGAAGAATACTGGGCCCTATGACAGAGACTTGTGGTTCCCCCCACCGTGTTCTGACCCAAGCCTTATTCAGATCAAACAAACACAAATTGTTCATAAAAACAAACCTCTTTTACTATGGTGCTGTGAATTCTACGTGTTCACAGCCAAGACTTATTTTGAACTAATTATCCCAGATAAGAGCAAGCCCTTTCAAGGTTGCGAAAGGCTGCCAAGAACAAAAGACTAAATGCAGATAAATATCCCAAGCCAGAAGTTTAAAAAAACAAACTGGAGGATAAAGAACTTCTTGAGCATAAAGAACTTCTTTGCTTCCTGCAAAGCCAACCCTAAAGGCTGGCTTTTATCCCTTATGGGAAGGGGCCATCACCTTCCAGCCTTACTCCCCTGTGCTGCTTCAGCTGCTTCGCAGTCACCTGTGCTGCTTCAGCTGCTTCGCAGTCACCTGTGCTGCTTCAGCTGCTCTTTCCTTCAAGCAGCCCTGTGCACACACGCACTGAGCACGGGCTTCCCAGGGTCCTCTTCATCACTGCTGCCAGACTCCATGACCTCTGAAGGCAGCACCCTACTCTCCGATAGTCCTGGCCCTATCCCTGCCTCACACACAGGCCCCTAATCTGAGTCCTCGCTCTCAGAGACCACTGCCATCTGCACTTGCTGCCGGTGAACCACAACACCCTGCTTACTTCTCTCCATATGAATGTAGCACCATTTACTAGGATATCTTACTAAGCTGGTACCAGACAAATCACTTACAGCCTCAGTACAATATGTGAACCCAGTCAGTGATGCTTTATTCTTAGATACCACCCAAATGTATTAAGGAAACAAGAAAATATACAGAGATACTATTTTCAGTGCAAACTTTTTAAAAAATGCTTGCATCATTGCACCAGGATCTCTCTGTTACTAGAAAACAGACCTGCTAAGTTTTGGGAAATAGAACAAAACTTTTGCTTAATTCCTATTTGGAAGGCAAAGATCTTTGGTAAAGTGTACAGTGTTTGACATTGTTTTTAGACTTTATTTGCTAATCAAACAGAGCCATGGATCACTGATTAAATCAAACTTTTATTCCTATAGTTATCATTAAACAGAGAAAACACAAATGTGGCAGCTACATCAGTTTCATCAGTCTATTTTATCTTCTTGAAGACTTGATGGCACACCTGGTCTTCACAAGTCAATTCCTACAACAGAAAAACCATTAGTAAGCACAACTTTTTTCATTGCCCTTATTGTACCCCAGGCTTTCCCTTAAACTCAAAGATAAAAACAGCTCAGTCACCACATTAACAGTGACTGGGCTATTAAATGGAAAAGAACAATGTATTTTATGTAACCAATCGACAGTAAGCACTACAGATTGCAGTAATTAGATTTGGACACTTCAGTTGCGTTTTTAAAAGGATAAAAATGAAAAAGTATGAAAATTGCTCTGTAACAGTAGGACATTTCATAGTCTATTATTAGCCCACACACTGTAGTGTATTAAAACTACTGGAGCAACAAGAAATTGCAAAAGGAGAAAAGGCAAGGCTTTAAAAGTAACAAGGTAAGTACAATAGTATTTAGCTAATAGGCCACTGTGTGTCTGGAGAAAGTGGATTAGCTTGAAATGTTATAGCAAGTGTTACAAAGTGGGTCAGTAGTATTATTGACAGGTTTGGGATATATTTTATCATGAAAGGTCTTTCTCCATAGATATCTATTTTATATAGCAATTTTTTACACAGCAATTTTTTTTATGTAGCAATCTCTTAAGCTTTGCTATTAACTCCTTAAGTGATTCTTAAGGCTTTGTTTGCAGAATAAAAATGAAGAGAAGATGCTATAGAACAGTAATGATCCAAGAGAGCAGCTGATTTTCTTCAGCTCTTGTTTCTGCAGTCATATCAGTAAAATAAACCATTATCTAGTCTAGTGTTTCTCTATCTGTAAAATGAAATTAATGATTCTGGGATGAAATATTTTAAAAATCACTCCCAAACACAATTCTGTTTTTAATTTTATTTTTTTAAAATTACAGTTGCTTTGCAGTTCACGTGAAGCAATATGAATTTTGTGATGCTTTAAGAGATACTGTAAGCATTATTACTCAGAAGAGGAAATATAAAAGTTGTTTTTTTTAAAGTATGGGTAGTATATTCCTACATGATGGATTCCTACCAAACTGATTAGGGTTCAGCACAATCTTACTAGGTAAACCAGCTTTAAAAGATCATCTAAAGTAGTTTCTTTTTCCCCAAATTATCCAGTCACATATCTTCTGGAAGTCTGTTACCTAGTTCCTAATATTTATTTGTGGACCATGTAAAAAGTTTTAAGATAATTAATGATCAATACTTCCAATTGTGGCAATAAATTTAATAAAGTAATTGAGAACTATGGGAAGATTTTTTTTGTCTTTTTCAGCACTAGAAAATCATGCTTCTCATTTTCTTGACAATTCCACTCTGCTTAGTCATAGTTACCTTTTCAATATAATTCTCAAGAGATCTGAAATTATGGACTATGTTATTATATTCTTTCTAAGAATGAGCTGAGGCAAGCATTGAAGAACGAAATAATGTTTATTGTAACAAAGAAACAGGTTACCGATATGTTGCTGAATCGGCCAGCTGACAGGTAACAGCTGATGCTGTCTGGCAGTTCCCTTTTATAGTTCACTGTCAGGCTGCTCAGCCAATCAGAACAAACAAAACTCCCACTCAAAATGCAGACCAACAAATAGAACTTCT
Organism: Notechis scutatus; assembly: GCF_049901735.1. Taxonomy (NCBI): domain Eukaryota; kingdom Metazoa; phylum Chordata; class Lepidosauria; order Squamata; family Elapidae; genus Notechis; species Notechis scutatus. Next base: position 133,035,658 of record NC_142012.1, read on the forward strand.
GTAGAACACAATATATGTCTTCCAAGGTATCTGTGTTAGTAGAACCAGGTGTATAGAATCTCTAGATTTATGACTATTTTACTAGAATAGTCATATCTATTGTAGAAAAATGTGGGTCGTATTAATAGGTTTTGAAGCAGGACTGAATAATGGAACTAGGAGAGGGTAGCAGGATATTCAGATGTTCTTTTTGCTTAGAAATTATGCAAGCCAATGTTTGCATCTAAATTTAGAAAACCAAACATTAATTCATTAAGTTGCAATATTAACCATACTGATTTAGAAGTGTGTTCTACTGAAAACAATTTCCTTACCTTCTGAGAAAAGTGGTTTGGAGTATTGACAATGCTTAAAAATGATTACTTAAAATTTCTAACTCATTAAGCAAACTTGATCTCAGTGAAGAAAATGAATAAAGTTATTGAATGTAAGCTGCAAAAATCGGACAGCCACTAATTGGAAGTAAAGTTTAGTTTCCTATAGCTTTTGAGGCTATTTAGTCATCATCTGGATTTCTGCAGCCTTGCTAACTTAGAGTTTGCTTTGGGTTTGCTGGAAGTCCTCTTTCTTTCAAGAATTCTGCTTAAGAGATTCCAAAATTCATTTATTTTTCCATCCAGCTATAAAATCAAGACCCATCAGTTTTAGGCATCCTGATAACTTTGCTGCTTCCCACTTAGTTCCCCTTTCCATGAAACAAAAGGACAGGAGGGTTTGCAAAGTGGTGGCTGTGAGTCATATTTAATGTTCCCTCCATTGGCCTAGTTACATGGGGGCACTAGAGAGGGAAAGATTCTGGGAGAGGTCCAAGTTAGCAGAAATACAACTTTGTGGAAATGGGTTTATACCAGTCCTTACTTTTGAGGTTGTTCACTTGAACATTTTTATTATTTAATCTCTCATTTATTGTTTCTCATACTTTGGTGACTGCTTAATTTACTTTACATCATTCAAGTTTTCTATGTATATGAATTCAGCTGTTCTTCAACAGCACTAAATTATACATTTTAAAGATAAAACGTTGAATGCCTGGTGATTATTCTACCCCATTTTTTCAATCTTTCAATTTTCTGTGCAGCCTACAGAAGAGGGTTCTTATATTAAATCGTATTCCCCATAGCTTACAATGAAGTTGAAAAAAATAATTATCTCTGTCAATTACTGGAAAATTATATTGTGACAAAAAAGTCGATTCCACTTCACATTTCTATCTTTTCCATAGCACTTTGTTGAGATGTTTGTTTTTAATTAACAAAAATGTGCAACTGTTGCAATTGTATAACTTCAGTATGGAACACTGAGATTGTGTCCAGGAATAAATTCCAGCCAGCTTAAGTCAACTGATTGTTCTAATCAGTTGCAGCAGATTCTATTGCTAGGATGTCCTATACCCAATACTTTCCTTAATAAATAATGGTAGGGTTTTGATCAGCATTTTCCTAATTTTAATTACTACCTGGAATTGCTTGTGGGCTATTAAATGAAAACAGAAGCAAGACCATCAAACATTCATTTCTAAGTGTTCAAATAAGTACAGAGTTTGCTAATTTGCAGACTAATGGAGCTGAGACGGTATAAGGAAATGATAGTATAGTTCATTGTGTGAAGGGTGTGCACACTTTTGTATCATTTCTGATTGTGGAAAAGATTGGCGAATCCCAGCTCTGCCATCCTGCCTCATATTTGCCTGCCTTAAAAAGATCTCCTTATCTAGAGGGACTTTTCAACATAAAAGAAGTACCATTAAAAACCCATAGGTACACTTGAAAGGGTATTCTGAGATTGAATTCCTTCTTTAAATAAATGGAATTTGTTATTCACTATAATGGCCTCACTGCCTTCAATGCTGTTTTTTATGATTGACATAATCTGTAGGCTATCTCATAGTAAAACTTGAAACAAAAGTGCTTTTATATGTTTATAGTTCATCTCCCATCATTCCTCCAAATAGAACCAATTTTATTTCTTCTTAGCATGAAAAGGAGTCCCACTCTTTAATCCTGGATAAGGAGAGATTCCTTGAAATTCAGAGTAGACCAATGAATGTTTATCAGACTGTTTGCTCTAGCCTAGGAGTGTCAAACTCAAGTTGTCATGGTGGCATCACGTGATATATCAGGACTTTTCCCCCCTTTGGTAAACTGGGCATAGGCATGGCCAGCTCGTGACACATCCAATCTGTGGGCCAGGAATTTGACAGCCCTGCTCTAGCCTTATTTATTTACATGTAGTTATTTTTGGGACACAGTTTAAGGCAGTGAATCCCTAACTTATAAGGGAATAAAAGACTGCTTTCTCCCACATGACCCTGGTTCAGAAAAAATAGGGGAAACAGGATAAGCCCCTGCAGATGCAGCATCCCAGTGATGGAATCAAATTCACCTCAGTATTTATAGAAAGGACCACAACTTTCAAAATAATCTGAGTTTTTAATTTTTTTTATTGGAGTATTTTTTTCCTGGTTTTGTTAGGAATTCTATTAGCCATTTAGCTCTTACTGGAAGTAAAACATGGCTTGCATTTTCTTGAAAAGCAGTTAATAAATCTATTAAATAAAGACATATCCACGTAAACAAGTCATTTATATAATATTCCTATTCCAGGTAGCTCCTGTGAGGGAGATGGGTGATTTCTAAATTTGATATATAAATAAAATAAATGTATATATCAAATTTAGAACTAAAATATAACCATAAATAAATATATGAGGTTGTCACATTTCATCTTTATAACAGATACAGTTTGGGGCTGAATCAGTAACCCTGTTATCCATCATCCTCTCCAGACAAGCAATCTAAATATCTATCCTATTGCTGCTCTTGTGATATCTGCAAAAGGAAAACTGTTGTGCATAATGCAATTGTACGTGCACAGGCTCTTTTTTGAAGGCATTTGTTAGCAGGAGTATGGCATAATTAGGAACTCATATGGGGATAGTGACCAGCCAAGATCACCTTATAAGCAAAGGTCTAAACTTAAGTTTGCAACTTCACATACTGCTGATTCATACTTTGTCTGATATGTAGTGATAAAATTGGAGCATAACAGATCCAAAATAAACATCCAAGCAATTTCAGAACAAGACAGCGTGTATATATGTGTGCATGTACACATGTACATAAACACAGTGGTGGGATTCAGCCAGTTCACACCATTTTGGGAGAACCCAGTTGTTAACTTTCTGACCAGTTTGGTGAACTGGTTATTGGAAGAAATAATTAGGGTAGAGAACTGGTTGTTAAATTATTTGAATCCCACCACTCCATGTACATGATCCTTTAAAAAAACTTTATAAAAGTGAGTTAATGTGAAACAATTTTTAATTATACAAAATCAACATATTTGGTTCTTACCAGATGCAGTTTATCTCCTTCAATCCAATGTTTCCAGCCTCTATTGTTTTTTTCACCTTTCTGGACACTGACAAGTTTGTCACCATCCCAAGTCACTGTTGTCTTCAAGGATTAAAAAATAGCATTAAGCAATATTCTAGACATTTGAAATATTCCAAGCTGGAATTAAATGCAATTCAGGGAACATATCTAGAGAAAAAGAAAAAGGGTGGAGAGAAATACAGCCACCCCCCTGCAAAATCTCAAATTCTGGTTGCAAACCAAGATTGTCATTTATGTTCCCAGCTCTTCATCCTGATTCATGAAATAACCATAGAAACAAATTACACAAATTTACTTATGATGGAAGTGTTCCCAAGAAAAGAAAACCAATATGAAATATGGTTCTGCTTTAAGAGCAGAGTAACTAATCTCCAATAGAAAAGTCATGCTTTATTTAAACTAATGCAACATCCACACACATATTTCTATTTCAGTAAAGAAATTAGGGTGGTGTTCAGAGTAGAATAAATTAAATTATTTTGTATAAAAGTGACACACCAATTGATTAAATCTTCCAGTTGTTTTACAAGGTTGCAAATAAAGTAGCTATTTATTAGAGACATAGTACAGGATAAAAACAACTGAAAATTTATTGAAGAAAGGTTACAGATCAAATTACTAGGATAGTTAACCTATGAAAGCCTGCTCTGCTTGTTTATGTAATGCCTTAAGCAGTGCAAAATATTTTTTATTTTCAATGCGCTATATTCTTTTTTCAAAGAGAAAGGCATTTCAGTGGAATCTGGAGGTCCGTGGGTGTTTTTGTACTTATTTTATTATGAAGAGGTTGTGTGTGAATGTCCATGTAACATTTTGCAATCATTTTTGCAGTGATATACAACATCCCAGGATTTCCATACATCCATCAGACTGCAAGGAAAGTATCTTGGGTGTTTTCAGTCTGGAAAGCATAGCAGCTAGGAAAGCATCAGAATGACAGAGAAGTTAACAATCCTAGCAGCCCTTTACTCTGCCAAAGCCAAGAATAACAGCAGAAAAATAATTCCAATCATATTCATGTATGAATAGCAAAAGTAGCACATGGGAGTTCCTGAACAGGCAAGAAAGCTTTTGCAAGGTGAATTTCAGTGTACTAATAACAACATTTAGATCAGACAGAATTGAAGAGACATCAGGTAAAACAAAAGATGGAGGGTCCTCTTTGTAGACTTTGTAGACTGCCAAGGGTCCTCTTTGTAGATTTCAGTTCAGCATTCAATACCATCATTCCAGACACTCTTCTAAGTAAATTAAACCAACTAGCAGTACCAATACTAGACACACTTGTAAGTGGATCATAAGTTTCCTAACAGACAGGAAGCAGCAGGTGAAGCTAGGGGGAATCACATCCAATACCTGTACAATCAGCACAGGGCCCCCCCAAGGCTGTGTGCTTTCTCCACTTCTCTTCTCCCTATATACCAATAACTACATCTCAAATGATCCATCTGTTAAAATACTGAAGTTTGCTGATGACACAACAGTGATTGGTCTCATTCAAGACAACGATGAATCTGCATACAGACAGGAGGTTATGCAACTTGCCTCATGGTGTAACCAGAACAATCTGGAACTGAACACACTCAAAACCGTAGAAATGGTGGTAGACTTTAGAAGAAACCCTCCCATACTACCACCTCTTACAATACTAGACAACACAGTATCAACAGTAGAGACCTTCAAATTTCTAGGTTCTACTATATCACATAGCCTAAAATGGACACCTAACATCAAAAACATCATCAAAAAAGCACAACAAAGAATGTTCTTTCTGCGCCCACTCAGAAAGCTCAAACTGCCCAAGGAGCTGCTGATCCAGTTCTACAGTGGAATTATTGAGTCTATCATTTGAACCTCTATAACTGTCTGGTTTGGTTCTGCAACCCAGAAGGACAGACACAGACTTCAGAGGATAATTAGGACTGCAGAAAAAAACAATTACTACCCACCTGCCTTCAATCGAGGACCTGTATACTGCACGAGTCAAAAAGAGGGCTGTGAAAATATTTACAGACCCCTCACATCCTGGACATAAACTGTTTCAACTCCTTCCCTCAAAATGACGCTATAGAGCACTGCACACCAGAACAACTAGACACAAGAACAGTTTTTCCCCCCCGAAAGCCATCACTCTGCTAAACACATAATTCCCTCAACACTGTTCAACTATTTACAAAGTGTACACTACTATTACTGTTAATCTTCTCATCACTCCTTATCACCCATCCCCTCCCACTTGTGATTGTAGGACTGTAACTTTGTTGCTTGTATCCTTATGATTTATATTGACTGTTTCTAGTATGATTTGATTGTTGATTGTACCCTATGACTATCATTAAGCGTTGTATGTTATGATTCTTGATTCTTAATGAATGTACCTTTTCTTTATGTATACTGAGAGTATTTACACCAAGAGAAATTCCTTGTGTGCCCAATCACACTTGGCCAATAAAGTATTCTACATTCTACATGCAAAGATGCAGAATTTTTTTTCAAAACCAAAAACATTTTTATTCTGTTGCTGCTCATCAAACCTACTATTTTATTAATATTGGTGGATATTTTCAGAGTCTCTGTTCACCTTTTTCTTACTATTTTTGAAAAATCTGTAGACCTGAATTGGGCTAGACAGCTTTTTAAATATAGCAGCCCTCAAATACTGGAATACTATCATGTTGCCCCTGTCTTCTATTATCTAAACTAACCAGACCCAAATCCTGCAGTTGTTCTTCATACGTTTTAGTTTCCGGGCCTTTGCTCATCTTAGTTGAGAAACACAACTATAAGCTGTTCATCCTTGGGAACTATATTCTTGAAACCTGCTTTGGGGTAAAATATCTAGCCATGTGGTCTGAAACTTTTGTTATGCACCATACTTTCCAGTGTATTGCCTGAGCAGTATTTGATTGTAGCCACTTCTGAAGCTGATAGAAGGTGCAATAAAACTTAAGATATCATTTGTCTTGATAAGAGAGGTAACCTTCTCCCTCCCCCAATTTAAGTTGGTTTTTGCATTTTACTTATGCTGTCCATGTTTATTACAGTGGTTAATACGAGAAAACATCTATCCAATTTATGAGTATTTAAGCAGTATCCCACACCTCTATACTGAAGAAATAGAAAGTGCAGATTTTTTTTCTTCCTAACATTTTCCCCAAAAGTATAGGATCTATTTTGTTTTAGTATAAAACAAATGTTAATTCATTGGTTGTGACAGGAACTAACTGACTGGCTTGTTGCTCAAGTCTGATGTTGTAAACTGAGAGAGAGCAACTGTCCCAAAATCACCCAGCTGGTTTTCATGCCTAAAGTGGGACTAGAACTCACACCGCTGATTTCTAGCCTGGTCCCTTAACCACTAGATCAAATTGATTCTCAGAAAGAAACAGAATGACTGCCTTAAAAATAATTAATCCCTGCTTCTGCTGGAAAAAAAAAATGTGTCAGTGTGTTGGTATAGGAATGCTGGGCAGAAATCACCCTGATAAGAAATCAAAGAGAATTATAAAAGAAATGAGGTGCTTTTTCTTCCTGTAGTCACATAACAGGACCGAGATAGAAAAAGAAAATTGAGGTTGCTAAAAGTTCAGCAAAGCGGCAGTTTTGTGCTCCTGAATAGGACTGGTAAAGGATGGCTTTGTTATAAGGAGCATGCTGTGATGTTAGGGCACAGAAAGGTCATGGATGATAAGGAAGATGTTGGCTATAAGTAGCAAATCTCTCCATTCTCCTTGGAAAAAATAATTAGGTGATTGTAATGTTTGCTGTTCTGTTCTGGAGATCTGATATAGTGGCACATAAGACACAATTTACATTAGGTGTCTCTGACACACTATTAGAATCAGGTGCAAAGAGTTACACATTATGAAACTTGGAATTAGTGAAATTTAGTCCCCAATCTCATTCTGACTCAATCCAGGGTGGAAGCAATAAAACAAACATTTGCTGGCATCTGGCCAATATGTTCTATGAAACTCATCAACAATCCAAGCAGCATCCCAAGGCCAGATTGGCTGTTGATTGGAAGACAACAGAAAAGACTACATTGCCCTTGTAATATACATTAAAAGTTTCCCTAGTTTCTCTATCTTCTCCAGATCTGATAGTTCAGCTTACAGACTGGAAAGCTTTTGTTTGCAGGATAGTGAGGAAGGGCCATCTTGCATCATAACAGCAAGATGGACTTGAAAGGCTTCCAGTTGGATAAGGGTCTTTGCACAAACAATAGGTTCTAACCTAGTTTTGCTGACCACAAGTAAAATGTTTTGTGTGCTGCAACCTAGAAGAATAAATAGCAGTGACTACTGTGGCTAACAGAAATCTGCTTTTCCCTGTGCCAAACTATGAAGCATGGCTGTCAACCAGGGAAATATAACAGCCTGAAACCATGAAGAGTTGAAAGCAAATAAAAAGTAATTTTACCTTGTTGTCATCTGCTTGAGAAATTGTCATGATTTACATATAGAACAAATAGTTGCACTAGGGAAGCATCTAGTTTCTGAAATGCAAATTTAAGCTTCTTTATAAATAAGCATTTCTTTAACATTTTAATTTGCTTTCAACTTGTTTACTTGAATGTCAGGGGCTTATATTGACTGCTGCGTAAATGGGAAACAAATAATAGGTTTTCTACCTTCACAACTCGATTGTCAAGCCCCTTAGTGCGCTCTTCAAATTCCACTCCTATGGTATAATTCAATTCATAGTTTCTGAAAGTGCTCAGTGTTTTTGTCTTGAAATTGTCTCCATCTTGAATAAATTCTTTTGTTTGTTTTAGATGGTTTGCAATCTTACGGGTAGCAAAATCGATGCCTGCAGATAGAATAAGAGATATGCATTTTAACAATGTGCCTGATTAAATTCAGTTTCTAAATGTAAGAACATTTGAATGTTTGTGAGGTTATGCAGATGTCCAATAAGACTTCTTGGCTTTCTAAGGAGAGTTTGCATCTCTTCTATACTATGAACTGATTTTTAATAAGTTATAGTGAAATGGTCTATGCATCAGAAAAATCCCTTGTTAAATTTCCATGTCTTCCAATTTTTGAGTAGGAATTTATCTCAAGATAGCAGACCTCCACATAAGGATCTGGAAGTATTTCCCATTGAAAACAGTGGGACTGATGTTCTAGGAAAACTCATACAAGACTGTGTCCTAAAAGGTGACGTATACTTACACATATATACATTTATGCCTATTTTTCACTAGAAGAATATCTCATTATTTAAGGCAACTTTTATAGACTTGTACAAATGTTAATAATGTGCTGATGTGATACAGTTAGCTGCAATTATCAATAGGATTCTGAATGCAAAGTTCTTTGTCAATCAGACAATTCCTTGTACTACCCTAGTTCTCTAACTATTACTGTTTTCCTGGCTCGTACACTCAGTCTTATGGTCAGTTCTTCACACCAGAACCTATTGCATGCCAAGCTTTTTTTTCCAAGCCAGTCAAGTTCTTGGCAGATCTCTTGGCAGAATCTCATAACTACTAAATTTCATTGTGGCAAATTCTAAAGTTAATTACAGTACAATAAGGGTTTAAATACATTTGTAAGCAGTTCACACATGTACTGAATAATAAACCACATGCTCAAATCACACATTATGCTGAACCAAAGGCAGTTAGGTTTTATTATTGTTTAGCAGGCCACTAAATGACTGAAACTCAGAAATTAAAGCCACATGAGAGAGCTTCAGTGTCCTTTTGTGCCTGGAGAACTCCTTTCTATTGGTATTTTTCTACCTTAATCTACTTTGTATTTGAATGTTACAATCACTTGGGTGGAAAGAGAGAATTGTCATAGCTTGAAAAGGAACCAATCTTCATCTAGGTAACAGAAGATTGAAACACATATTATATTATATTTATTTGTTTATTTGTATCCCATGTTTATTATTTTTACAAATAACTCAAGGTGATGAACATAGCCAACACCCCTCCTCCTCCTATTTTCCCCACAACAATAATCCTTTGAAGTGAGTTGAGCTGAGAAAGAATGACTGGTGCAAGGTCACCCAGCTAATTTTCCTGGCAAAGGCAGGGATGGAAGTCATGGTGTTCTGCTTTCTAGCCTGGTGCCATAACCACTAGACCAAACTGGCTGTCTCATCTTATTATGTTCAGAGCTTGCTGTGAAGAAAGGGTGGAAAGCATTAGTGGTTTGTAGCTTAACCATCATTTCCTTTCATTACATAATGACTTTATCACTTTATTTTGATCATGAGCCATGGTGGCACAGTGGTTAAAATGCAGTACTCCTGGCTGCTTCTGCAGTTTGGCAGTTCGAGTCTCACCAGCTCAAGTTTAACTCAGCCTTCTATCCTTTTGAGGTTGGTAAAATGAGGACCCAAGGTTTTTGGGGCAATATGCGGACTCTGTAAACCACTTAGAGAGAGCTCTGAAGTGGTATATAAATTTAACTGCTATTGCTATTATGATTAGAATAGGATATTTGGAGAGCAATGGCGTGCAAAGGATCAAATACAAGAAAGAATAAACTGGACTGATTTCTTTCTTGTCATATTTCAGTAAAAGATGCTTGTGATGATCTAAACAAATTTATCAGTGGGAATAGCAGTCAAACAAGATTGTTGTAAGCATGTCCTTGAACTCTGTCAGCCAAAAGCTCCATCAGCCAAAAGCTCAAAGATGGAGAGCTGTGTCATTTATTATCCATTTACCCCTCTAGCGATTGCTACTGATTGAATAAGATTGCAAAGCAAATGCAGTGTTGTGATGTAAGCCCTAGACCATTTGTTCATGTGTGAGAGGTATTAAAGAGGTGGAACTTGAATCATGATGCATCTGCATCTTGCTCATTTTGATTCTCCTTGCAGTTGCCAGTGAAATCTTAAAATATTTGATAGATAAAACTGAATGTTTTTGCAAAGTGGATAATATTTTGCAGCTAAAATATCTAGCCAGTTTCCTCAAGAGAGATATAGTGCAATCCTACCCAAGAAACAATTTAGTGGAACTTAAATATAAATAAACATATACTTACATACACACAGGCACATAGACACACACACACACACACACACACACACAGATTTACACAGATATCTTATTTTACCATCCTTTACCTTACCCTGTGAAATATTACATTATTATTCTTATAAAATATGAATACAGTTTGCAATCTTTTATTGAATTTATTGGTATTGTCTTTAGTTAGGAAAATCTGAACAAAAAAATTATCCCTTCTTAAACACAGTAAATATTTTCATTTAATTTAATTTAATCCCACCCCTCAGATTTCCTATTCTGATGCAGTTATGTTGTATTCTTTTTTACTTTCTTGTGAAAGTAAAAAGGGCATACATAAATATGATAAAATATTGAAAATATTGACACTGATAGTTATACTAGTATACTTATTATATTGCATATTATATTGCAATTAATGTAATTATATATAAGAAGAAACCTGTCCCAGAAACCATTAATAAAGTGACGATGTAATACTAATATATCATTGCCTAGTTACTGTTCAGAGGATAAAATATGCAATGAGTATAGACATGTATAATAAAAAGAGAATCTTTCCAAAATGATTGCCCCACTGATGACTGGCACTATCTGCAGGAGTTGTACATTTGAAACTCAGCTCTCTTTAGAACTGGTAGCCTGAGAATTAGAGCTCATATTTAGTTTAGGAACTCCTAACAATTGACTAGTTTTGTTAACCATCTGTTCAATGCTAACAGTAATTTTTGTCTGTTGGTTTGATGTCCCTTAGTATCCAGCTGCCATTACAGTAAATCAGAGTTTATATATGCAATTGATTATTAGGTAAAAAGTGAAATGAATAAGAACAACTCTACCATACAGTGATGTTACTGATTTCCTTTTTTCTTTTTAAAATCTGGCAACCATAATCTCTAGATTACTCAATTAAAGATTAGATGTGTTGTATGAGAGCATACAGGGCATAATGCAATGTCTAACTGCTTTGTTGTACTGATACTATTGAAAATATTATAAGATTTAAGATCCAGATGTCAATGTACTACTTGTACAATCCTATGATTGCTATACCTGAGATAGATCTGGGATAGAGATCTCTTCTCAACATATATTCTTAAATATATATGTTATTGGGGAGAATTATTATCCCATTTCTGTCCAAGGCATTGCAATCATAGTCTCACTAATCTTAAATACTAGTAGAATATGTTTTACTGAACATTTTAATGCTCCCTAATTTGTGTTGGAGCTTAATATACTCTTGAAATATAGATGGGAAATGTTGCTCCATGTTATATTTTCAGAGCCAGATTCCTGCTATTATCAGAAAGTTAGACAAATCTGAGTAGAGAAAGAAAGGGTTTCTATTATTTCCCAGGAATTCTACTTATGTTTTGGCTGTGTTTTAATTTATTAAACTTGTATGCCACCCAACTCTTAATGGTTTTGTTGAGTAGAAATAGAGAAACACTGAGAAACATAGAAAAACACTTTCACAATTTATGCAGTCAAGATTCTTGCATGTGTGAAAATTACATGTGAGTGAATGCACACCTACAATACAATGCATGAATCTCATCTTGGGACAAGCTTCGTGTTATCTCCTGTTAAGCAAGTATCCATTATTCTATTGAATCAATAGAATAGAGTCTCATCCATAAAAATAAATAGAAATCCCTCATCACCCATTTTGTAAGCCATTTTCGTATTTACCAGAGATATACATAAAAATGGTCCCATGATGCATGGTGCTTTGTAGGATGAAAGAATAATTTACTTCTATTGTCTTGATTGGCAGTGTTAAAACTTTTGAACAGTGTACATAAATATATGTTGTAATTTTATGTTTTGAATTATTTTATGTTAATCTATACTACTTTGGATGCATATGAGCTAGTCATGGTCTAATATAAAGTAATTCGAAGGCTTCATATGCCTTCCATGTGATGTAAAACACTGCTTTAAAAACATTTGAATTATCTCTGATTATACATTTTAATACATGCTTAAGCAATTGTGTTTAAAGTACCTTCTTGTAAAAACAGAACTTCATCATTTGAATTAAGTTTATACTTACCTAAAGCAACCATATAACCTTCAAAGTTTTCATTTAATACCATTTCCCACGTTCCATTGTAATCGGCTGGCATTGCTGCTAGGTGATTAAATTCAAGGATAGTTTAGCTATGGAATATGGTGTTTTCCAAAGAGAATGAACTGTAATTCTATCCTTTTTATAGTTCTTTGGATGTAGTTTATCGTTTCCAATATAATAAAGTCTAAGGGTCACTGAGATAATCTAAGTAGAACTTTATGTTCGTTATTAAAGTTAAAAGGAGAACTAGGTGTGAGAAGGAAAATGATGTTGCAATGGCCTTTGTAAAATGTTAAGAAAAAGGACGATATAATATTTTTTATGAAAGCATATGGTTGAAATATGTATTTCATCATGGCAAATTATCAAGTCTAAATTGGTAGCTTTCTTTGTTTTTAAATATGTCTAAGATCCTCGACTTCTGTTTGAATTTTACTAGGTGTGCTATCTAGCTGATTCAGTTCAGTTTGAAATTTTTTCCCAATAATCCTATTCTACTTGAGATGGGTATACCAACGTTCAATGCATTACTAGAGCATAGCTGTTTAGGTACTTCTGGATGCTTCAGATATACAAAAAGTAGGAGGCCTACTGCAAGGTGACAAGATAACCACACTGGAATTTTGTTTTGTCCTTCTGCTTCTTCCTCCTAATGTGGATTTCTTCAAGCAGCTACAACTAGGACACTTAGCACTGGATATTCTATTAATCTTATAGTTGAAGTGCTGCTTTTAATTTATAAAGCTGTACCTATGTTGTCACATAGATACTTCCAGGTGTCTATGTCAACTACAATTGATCTATCTGAAGAGTTTATCCTGAAAGAAGCTATTTTTGGTCTTCCAATTTCATGTAGTGATGATCCATGAAGCTAGGGAAAACTGCTTTTCTATCACGACATTGATAGTCTAGAACAGACTCTTTCTAGAAGCTCTTTGCTGATAGCTTTCCAGAAGATAGTGAAGACCAACCTTTAATAGACTTTGATGAAGGATTGTGCACTGGATTTTATTAACTAGTTTATTGGTATTGTGTATAATTCATTGGAACTTTATTTGGATTTGATAGGGGTTTTCTTGTGTTTTATAATGTTCTTTAGACACTCCGAGTTCATTACAACTCAGTGGCATAGTGGCATAGATAAATTAAAAAAAATAACAACAGCCCTGTATTTTATGAATACTCTCCCAAAATGCCTAATAAATATATTTATATTCAGTTATCCATTTAGACAAAAATTAAAGTCTAGAAAGGACCCCTGTAATATTAAGGAACAGTGAGGAAAAAAATCTATATCCTGATGGTTTAAAATATTAGATTAGCTGTTTAACGTATATGCCCAATGCTGCTTCCTCCCTCATGGTACAGGCAGTCCTTGCCTTACAACAGTTCATTTAATGACCATCCAAAGTTACAATGTCACTGAAAAAAAGTGAGAAAAGTGAGTGTTTTCACACTATGACCATTGCAGCATCCACAGTCATATGATCAAACTTCAGATGCTTGGCAACTGACTCATATTTATGATGGTTCCAATGTCTGGGTGTCATATGATCCCCCTCTGTGATCTTCTGGCAAGCCAAGTCAATGGGGAAGCCAGGTTCACTTAACCATGTAAACCACTAATTTACCAACTGCAGTGATTCATTTAACAACTCTGGCAAGCAAAGTTGTAAAATGGGGCAAAACTCACTTAACAAAGGTTTCACTTAGCAACAGGAATTTTGGGCTCAATGGTGGTCGTAAGTTGAGGATTACCTATATCAGTTCCAGATGTAGTGGGATCAATGAGCACAACTTGGTTTTCTTTAAGGGATTTGGATAACTCTATTGTTCCTGCTATGATAGATAAAAATGTGAGAATGCCATTGTAATTTCCCACATAATTTGACAAATTGTGGTTTTAAGGTAGAAGTAATAAACTGAGTCTTTGCTGTAGGAACCTTGAGTATAGTTCCCAGAGTATCTCAAAAATGATGCATATTAATTATATTTAATTAACATAACTATAATCAAATGTAAATGTAAAAGCGAATCACAGAGCATGAATAATTTAAGTGAACCTTATGTTGGCTGTAGTGGAAGGGTGATAGTATCACTCTCTGAAACTCAAGGAAATGCAAAGTGTAATTTCTGAAGCAATCTTGATATCTAAATTTCTAATGTTATTGGAATTGTTAATGTACAATTTCACAACAAAAATGAATAGGGCAAATTGAGAGATAGAATATGGTCAGGTATTTCCTTGTTTCTTCCATGATTAAATTAAATTTTATTCAAGGCAATTCTGGAAGCATTTGCTTTGTCAGTTAAATGACACTCAGTAATATCCCTGAAGTTCACTGTTTCTCAATCAATTTGTGGATATGAATTCCCAGAATTCCTTGGCTAGCTGGGGAACTCTGGGAGTTCATGCCCATGCATTTTAAAGTTGCTAAGTTTGAGAAATACAATTTTAGACTGAGGAAGCATGGAGGTCATCTGCTTGGAGCATGGAGTCCACTAAATAAGTGATTTCTAGCTATACCTGCATTCCAGATATAATGTTACTTTTTACTAGCCTGTATTTGCAAACATACTAAAGTGAGGGAAGGGAGAGAGAACTTTTTCCCTTAGTATGTAGATACTTGTCAGAATGTCTCTAGAGACAAATCATAAATACAATCTGACAAAGTTTCTTCATGGCATTTCGGTAAAAGGTAAGAGGCATGAGGTAAGCCCTGGGAAAATTTTGATTCCACTAAATGAGATTCTGTAAGAAGTACCTTGATAAAGTAAAACTGTCTTAAGGAAGAATAAAGTGATTACCACCAAAATATTCAGTGTGGAAAGAAAAACAAATGGAGACCAGAACTTATGATTTCCTGAGAGCTATTGAGATATGATAGTAACTATATTAATTCACAAGTCTTTCCTAAACTAAATGAATTCTTGAGCATGTTATATATAATTAATGAGGGTTAGGCTTTGATGACTAGTGTTTTTATTAAGCCAGCAATTTATTGTTTGATCAGTTTATTATTCATTATATTGTAAAAATCCAGAACATGGAATAGTTTTGTTACATTGTGTGAATGAAGCTAAAAAATGACAAGTTGTGCTCTAAATTCTGCTTTGTATGTAAATCTGTAGGTAAAAGTTTAGCAGTTAACATTAATCACAATTTATGGACCAAACTTATAAAATGAACTAAGCTGTTTCTGAGTGCAAGGAACAAGAAAAGAAATGGGTTTAGTCAAAAAGTAATTAACCATTCATTAATATCTATTGTTCTAAATGTTATTCATAAATAACCTAAGAGGTGTTAATATGCAAGTTGATCAATGAGCATAATATAGATTGATTTGAGTTAATGTAAAATAATTCTGACCAAATTATTTTATACCTATGAATATTAATGCAGCATTTGAAAAATGGAAAGCTGTTTTAAAAATATAGAATTTCTGAATCAAATTTAATTCCCAGGCAAGAATGAGCCATTCAGAATAAATCCAAGAAAGTCAGTTTGTTAATTCATATTGAAGAAATTTAGAAACCATAATGAATTTCAGCAAGAGATTCAAGAAAGATTCAAGAATAAGAAGTATATATATAGAAATAGTGTGCAATGGTTGTCCTTCCCACCCCATAGACCAGGGGTTCCTAACCTCTGGGCTGCAGCCCTCTAGTGGGCCATGAGTTGTTTGCAACTGAGCCATGGAAATATCGGGTGAGTGAGGGCACATGCGCTCCCTACTTGCATGAATAGCAGGCAAGCTTGTTCCATTTGCATGAGTGGCAGGCGTGCATACATGCACCTTGCACAAATGGAGCTGCGTGTCATGCATGCTTGCCGGCCACTCGTGCGGAACCATCTCCTTCCATCCCCACCAGTCTACAAAGCTGGAAAGGTTAAGGAACTCTTCCATAGACCGGCCTCTTCCTTTGAGTGGATTGGTCTAGCTTCATCCATGTCCTTTTTTTCTGCAATGCTCCATTATATATCTGTCACATCTGAAAAGGTGGGAAAATTGTAAAATAGATTTGGAAAAAGTTAAAAGGGATAATCCTGGCTTCAAACTTATGTCTAGGTATTATAGCAAAAATAGCAACTAATGGCTAAAACATCCATCACAATCAAAATCTTTTAGTGAGAGGCATTTGAGAATTCTGACAAAGAACTTTCAGGTAAAGAACTAAACCTCAATCATTCAGCCACAGTCTTTAGACATATTCTAGGTTTCAGTTGATAACTGGATTTAAATAGAAATGTTACAAAGGGAATACATCATCTAGAGCTCACATAATATGCTGTGAAAAAGATAGCATAGTAATTCTGTAATTTGACTGACAGCATCTACAGTAGATTCTAATAATAAAATGTGGGTTGGAGCTATGCTTTTGCTTTATTAAGACAATTTGCTATTTAAATTGTGATTTATTTTTTTTTAAAAAAAGAATAATACCAGCCACTGGCAGAAGGTATGTATGTTGCTTCCCAAACTGCAGCCCTCCAGATACACATGGATCATTAGTAGAAATGGCACTGGGAACTAGGGAATTAAAGTCTGAGTCCTATGGAGAGTTATTTGTTAAGACAGAAGAAATGGGTTTTTATATTAGGGCAGGCTAGAGACTCCACTTATAAATCCAAAGAAATTTCTCAAGCTTTCGTGTGCTTTCCAAATTCTATAGATTAATTCTTAGCATCTACAATCTATCACTATAACTGTACGTATTCTGCAACAAAGTTTTCTAATTGGTACTGCCAATTTCTATTTTCCTCAGATAAAGGTTAAATTATTCCACAATTGAACAGCAAGCGTGATAGATGGAATTTGAATGGGAAGGTTCCATAAAAAGCAGGATGGGTTATTTCACCCTTCTGGTCCCTCTTTGACAAGCATAATTTAGCTAAAAGGATATATACACCATTAGGCTTTCTCATGCCTGACTGTTGAGAATGCCACAATGTCACTTATTAACATTTTCCATTTGTTTCAGGAACATTTGAAAGGATGGATCTGTGAAACACTCAGAAAATTATTGACTGAAAAAAAATGATGGGAAAATTATCATTATAAAATGTACCTTCTCTATTTTTCTGGATATATTTAATGCTAATTATATACACTGTTAAAATATTGAATGGTAATCAAATAATCTAGACAGGCAGTGAAGTGATGTGATTAAGGTACTCAAATCAAAGCAGGAACCTTGGTTCTAGCCTCTTAGGCACTGGAAGCCAATTGGGTGACCTTGCATTCAACACTCTCAACCCTAGACTGGGAACTGAAAAAACATCTACCACACCCACTGGATCATGTGGTGAGTTATAGTCCATTGTCTTGAGTAAAGAGTCTCTCATCTTCAGTGGATTGATTTGGGATTATTATAACAATAATATTTCATGTAACTCTGTACCAGATGCTGCCATCTTTCTAGATTTTGAATCATTATGAGAGTGTATTATACACCCTCTGTGTACTTATAAATTATAATACACAAAGGGTGATGGATCAGACTATATATTTTTATTCAGTCAAATCACATGGAATGTACAAATATAGTGTGAAGAGGTGTTGGGATCACAGTGACAGGGTTACTATCAAGTGACACCCATAAATTGTGCTATTGCTTATTGATGAAGAATCCTGCTTTTGCATTACTTGCACCTATTTGTACAAATATAGAAATGATAAAAAAAATTCCAGGTAATATAGCACTGGGATAGCACCTGATTTTGCACCCTGCTATTTGTGAGTTGGCTATATTTTGAGTGCATCCCAGTTTGGTTGCGGTATTAGTATATAAAAAAATGAAAGTGGAATGCTACTTCCATATAATGTGATGTCTTCTCTGTGAATGAATTTTTGGGGGAGAAGGGATTCAAGAAATTGCTGACATATAGTCTAACAAATGGGTGTCAAACTCACGGCATCATGTTGCTGTCACATGAAGTTTCATGATGATTTTTTCCCTTCATGGAACTTGGTGGGCATGGCCTGCGCATGACACATCTGGCCTGTGAGCTGCCAGTTTGACACTCCTGGTTTAACACATTGAAATCCTTACCATAAGCATTTCTACAACAATTGTTTCTGATATTCTAGAAACATTTGCAATAAGTACTTATGAAAATTAAATAATTTAATATGATTACAATTATTAATTATTATCCAAAATATGTTAGTCTCAGATTTTCAACACAATGTCCATATCTACAAACCCCTGCTTTAGTGTCCTTGCCCACTTGACTTAAATAGATTTATTTTTAAATTGCAAGTTGGAAAGTGGCCAAGTCAAGCATTTGCCTCCTTATATGACTGTACATGTAATGGATGTTTAGTATCTGGCCATATAGTCACAATTTTGTGACTGGGTAGTGCTTTCTCAAAATCACAATTTGTCTCTAAATCACTATTCTCTCTCTCTCTCTCTCTCTCTCTCTCTCCTCCTTCCTTCCCTGAAATCGAAATAAATAAATATATATGATGGCAATGAGAAAAAAGAATGTGAAATATTGTTCTGCTGATTAGGAATGATAGTGTTATAGTCAAATGAGGTAAATCAGTTGGAAGCACTGAGTCAGTTTATGTTGCAAGCTACCCAATAAAATATATGCAATTATGTATAATCCAACACAACATAGATAGGCTAGTTCTTTTATCTTCCACTCAATTAGCTCTGGAGAAATTTGTTCCAGGACCTACAGCTGTGATTTAAAGAGAGAAATAGCGTGTAGATAATTGATGCAGAAATCATAGTGCTATTGACTAGGAATCGTTCTTTGGTGATGGGATCTTGCCATTCAATAAAGAACCATTGGCATTGATTTTCACTTTCTTAGCAACAGCACCTGCAAAAACAATAGTGGCTGTTCACAGTGTGCAAATACACATTTTGGACTACACCGTATATGGACTTTGTCTTCTCCTGCTCTCCTTCCAGATGATTTATATTTTTAACAAACACTCCTGGTCCCTTTGCTGGCTCTCCATTTTTATTTGTTATTTTCCCCACATCCTGCCGCTGACCTAAATGCAAAAGGAAAAGTATTGCTTATAGATCATGATTCCCTTCCATTAATGGCTAGAATTAAAATCTGATATGCCTAGAGGATATCCAGTTGAAGGTGGCTAATACAAACATTTTATTTGTATTCTGAATCTCAATACAATGCAGGTTTTATTCTTCAAAAGTTTATTATTTCATGACAATAAATACCATTCTGATTTGTGAAGATATTTTATTTTTGAAATTGGAAAATATGTAATTTGCCCAGGATGCTATGCTTATATATATATATATTCCAGAGAAATAAAAATAAAAAGATTCATAAAAATAATGAGTGGCCTCTATTAAGTCTGAAATTAATCACTCCCCTCCAAGAATTTGCTTGTATATAAGATAGAGATTTTAGAAGTTATTTTCAGATTTTAGATGTTATTTTCAAGCAAAACCTGAATGCAGTACTTCTCTTTTTGCAGCAATAAAAATAAATTATTTTTCTGGATATACTATGAGATTAAAATGAATCTTGCACTTCATTGGTATGAAGGTCAAACCTACAACTGAAGCTTAATCTTATCACAACTACTGCAATCAGTGTTTATGTCAAAGGGCAAAATCTGTGGAAGATAGCAAATTGCTCTGAGCAATTTTGTACCTCTTTGATGTTTGTAATCAGATTAAAAAGTGCTTAAGTCCTTTGTAGATTTTAACTGTTAATTTTCTTTGAATTCTACTGTTCTTTCCTTGCCCAGAGAATAAAGGTTAAATAACTACGTGGCACTTTGGACATTTCTTCAGAGGCTTATGTCATTAGTTTTTCCCCCCAATGACTCAATGTGCTTGTATTGATCGTGCTATTAAGTATAGCAATCAGTTATACATAGAGTGATGTAAAGACATGAATTTATATTTATTAGGCAATTTTGTCCATTGCTACAGAAATAAGCACAGGACTTTGAGATCCTTCCTGTCTCTTTCTTTGTACATTCTGCTTAATCAATTATTCTCCTCTTGTGACATCCATTGGTGAAAGGGGGAGGTGATGAAAGAAAGGAACAGTTGATGAAAGCAGCAGGCGCCTGCAGATGCCATGACTCTTTGATTTGTAGGAACAATAAGTTGGCCTTATATCTATGCTGCCAAACTGTGGATTGTGTTGAGTTTTAAATGAGAACTGCTCTTCAGGAGTTCACAGTTTTAATTCCTAATGCCAGCACCTCCACCTTTATCATCAGTCATTAGAAAGTCTATATATCACCAGGCCCCAAAGTCCACCTGGAAAAAAACCACTAACACCATTGAGTTGACAGTAGAAATTGTATTTTGGCAATTTTAAATATAGTTATGGATTGTGATGACTCCCCTGAATGCTTCCCTAGATATCTCTCCAGATGTTATTTTGGATGAAGATGAACCAGTTCTGGATACATCAGGAGGGGAGTTGGTCAATGGTTCCAAGCAGCCACCGGAGAATGATTTGGCTGAAGCACAGGTGCAGCAGGACAACCCTGAGACTGTTCAGATGGGGAAGCATGCAATTGTAGCTGGTCAGCGATAAGGAAGAGAAACTGCCTTCTGCACTGATCCAAGAACATGTAGGGCAGACAAAAGGCAGGAGAAGCTAAGATCAGCCAGAGAACTCATAAGAAGGCAGCCTTGCTCCTCTTGATGGGCTGCACCAGAAGCTGGCTATTTAGCACAGCAGAAAGATGAAGATGATGCTGAGAAGAATGTGTCTGTTTCCTTGCTGCGTGTTCTTGCCTTGAACTTCAGATTGTCTCTTTATTACCTTTGTCCTACCTTGCCTTGCCTTGCCTTTGCTTGTGGATTTGCCTTTGTCTTGAAACTAACCTTTTTATTTGCTTTTGCATATTGGAGGGGACTTGCCTTTGCCCTGAGGACTAGTGTTGACTTCATTTGAGTTGCCTGTGGAACTCATTGAGATTGAGCTGGTGCTGTCACAAGGAATTGCTGGGGAATACCAGTTCAGGCTTGGAAGCCTTAATAAAGACTTGTTACAGCTGTTTGTGTGTGTGTGCATGGGAGTGGGACAGCACATGTACATGCACACACAAAGAGATAGAATTCAGCAATTGTTCTTATCATTTAATATTTATGTGTTCTAAGTAGTTATCCATGCATGCACTGAAGTATGGAAACTGTCAGCTCAGAGAAAATGCAAAAAACTATATCTATACACCTAAGCAAAATGCTCTACTATGACCTGATTTGTGCACTGCAACGTCTATCTCCCTATCACACAAAGAATATCCTAGAAATCAGAGATACTAGAAGACAAGTATTATGATTGCCAGATGACAATATATAGTTCCCTGCCCAAATACTCCTAGAGACAATCCCTTGAGCATTAGACAAGACTTCCTTAGAGGCAGATACTGATGGAAGCTGAGGATAATTCACACTTCACTGTGAAGTGCAGGATAATTCATTGATTGCACAAGCCTCTTTGTGAAAGTATAGTATAGATTACTAAGTATAGAAGACTATAGATTTTATTTTTGTTTTGTTTTTTCACCTGAATCTTGAATTATAGTTGATGATGGTCCTTGTTACAAATCTTCCAGCAACTTTGCTGCCCTTCTTCTAGCTGCAAACTAGAACATAATCTTTAGTTTCTAGAATAAGGGGAACATAAGTCCTCCATATATTTTTCACTACAATTTTTAGTATATTTTATCACTGACCATAGCATCTGGGATAATTGACTATGCCATTCAACAGTCTGGAAAGCCAGAAAACTTCAGTCTGAAATTCCATCTCTTTCATTGGGACATCAGTTGACTTTCCTTAATCAGGTCAGCACATTTATAGTATTTATTCCTTCTCTCTTTTTCCCTCCTCAAAATGTCAAGAATTTAAACATTGTTTTCATAACTGGTGTGCAACAAAAGCTTTAGGTTTATGCAATCAGTAACTATTTATTTAACTATATTTACATAGCAGCCCAATAACAAGACTCTTGGAAATGCATATCAGGGGTAAGGACAGAAAAAAGACAAAAATAAATTAATCTCTTACTTCATAAAATAACATAACTAATAGTTATATAGTTACCCTTAATCATACTAAAAGCCATAGGGCTATTGCAATTGAACACAAAGATGGTTGAGGGTAAATATACCTTTGGGTGCGGTATATTCCATTACATAAAGATTATTGTCAAGAACTAGCATATAATCAGCATCCCTTGTAGCTCATGGCTAGGGCATCAGTGACTTACCCTAAGCCCTCAGATCATAAGGATGCAATATACATAACAATGTACTTTTAATATACATTATATAGATCTTGATAGATAATAAGTGGCAGTTTGAATTGTGGACACTTAGTGGCTACCAATGCAGTGATTTCAAAATAGATATTACTCTGCAATAATAGGTTTGTTCTACTAGCAATCTGACTACTACATTTGTACCAGTGGCAGTTTCCAAATTTTTCCAAAAAGTAGATCTGAATATCATACCACGCAGCAGTCCAACCAGATATTGATTAGTGTGTGAATAATTATCTTTAATGCTCCCAATCCAGATAGGGCCACAACATCAAATTAAAATGGGCAGAGGCTCCCCTAGCTACAGTTTCTATCTGGTGATGAACAGAAGTTGGAAGTCCAAGCGGATCCCAAAGTCATTGACCAACTATTCAGAAAGAGTGCAATCCCATTAAGAGTAATTACTGAAACTATCTGTTAGCAGATAGTCCCAATTAACAGCAACTTTGTCTTGACAAGATTTAATCTATTCTTTAAAATCTTCCCAGCACCAGTTTCCATGTTTAAGCTTAGGGTGGCACTGAGAGTTCTAACAAGACTAAGAGGGACATAGTTACTGCATCAAGGTCCTGATGAAGGTTCATCAGCACCATTAATTTAGGAATTATTTATCCACTGCAGGATGAAGGCCTCTTCCAGATGCTTCTAACCAAATGAAAGTATCATCAAGAGAGTAAAAGAATTGAAATGGAAATGGGTGGGTCACATAGCAAGAACTGATGTAGAGGTGGTATTCGGCAGGTTCTGACCAGTTCTGGAGAACCGGTAGCAGAAATTTTGAATAGTTCGGAGAACCAGCAAATACCACCTCTGACTGGTCCTGCCCACATCTATTCTCTGTCTCCCGAGTCCCAGCTGATCGGCTGGGTCTTCTTTGGTTGCCCTGCACAGGAGAACAGAACTGGAAAGCAGGTTAGTGGTGTGGGGAGGGAATGGCATTTTTGCAGTAATCTTCTCCCAGGAGTGGGATGGGAATGGAAATTTTACAGTATCCTTCCCCTGCCATGCCCACACTACCAAGCCACACCACGCCCACCAAGTCATGCCCATAGAACTAGTAGTAATTTTTTTTGAATCCCACCACTGAACTCATTGCAGGTGGACCAAGGCAGTCATAGAATGGGTCCCACTTGAAAAAAAACGTCCACAAAAGAGACCTAAAACAAGATGAAGGTTATCTACCAGAAGACCAATGCTGTTTTGAATCTCTGAGTGGTCAGAGTTCTGACTGGATTTCTCTAGGAGCCTGTGTAGCTGTTTCCCCATTATCTTCTCAATGATATTTCCACAAAAAAAAAAAAAAAAGGCTGGAAATAATGTGAAAATAGGAGGGAAGAGAAGAAGGAGGAATATTATGTTGCTTGCTGCCTTGAGTTACTTATAAAGTAATAAAGGCAAGATAAAAATCTACTGTATCTATATATATGAAATATATGACTGGATTGAAAGATATCTTCTCCAAGAAAAGGTACACCTCCACTTCCTTAAAATATTATGTGTTTTATAGGAATATAGCTCCAAGGACACTGCCCTTGCTTTCTCTTAAATCAGTTTACTGGCTTGTGCTTTACTAGAGGAGTAGCTGCTAGTCTCCAGAGCAATAGCTTAATCTTATGCAGTGAGCAGCAGAAGATACTAAGATTCAGCAACAATAAAACTGTATTGATCTCAAACATTGTAAAAAAAAATCAATCAAATATTAAGTCACCCTACCTACTGCCCAGGATTGAGATGGCTGAACTCAACCTGGACTGTTGGGAATGACAGCTATATAAGCATGGAAGATTGGAATAAAGGCCTGGACAATGGAGTCCTCCTGCAGAGTTTTTTAAAATCCTTTGCCACAAGTCTCATCTTAAATTCCTTCCACATCCCCTCAGCCTTTTGCTGACCTGTTAAATTGCAGAATCAAATTGACTTACCTCCATGGCAGTTAATAACTCATTTTATTTTGGTCTCTGATCTTTCTTGAATTGCTTCCTAGTTTCATGCATCAATGCACAACCTTAGCGTGTATCCAGCTGGAGACTCTATTCTTCTAGACCCAGAATAGTGATAAAGATATTTCTTTCATTAATCTACTCTTATTAGTTTAGTAGGAATTTAAAACTATTACTTATGTCAGCTTCCTTGCTGTCACCTTAAGTTCAGGAAAAGGTAAAATGAAGCTGCTTTAGTGAAACTATAGCTGATGGCATAGTATCATCTCTCAAAGAAGCATTAACCATCTCCACAATACAGCTATATAAACCCCAGGGGGTGAGAAGAATCTAGCTCACAGTGACATGTTCATTTCCTTGAATTTTCCAAGCTCCAAAAATTCCAAATTGACAGAGATGCTGTCCATCTCTAACTGACATCCATACAAGAGCGAAAATGAATAACCAGCAGGAAATAAATTCTTAAATACATTTAGATGACTTGCAAATGCTTTGTCATACCTCTCTAATTTAAGAAAGGCAGGAGATTATGATAGGAAGAAAATAGAAAATTAACTGCCTCCTCCTCCAATCCCTGCTGGTCTTCTATCTATTTAAATCTCTTGTTTTGTAGACACAGGCAGTAAATGAAAATTCAGTCACATTTTATTCATTCCCATCACAAGCAGCATTAACATTCTTTTCAAGCCTATATGTCAAAAGCTCTCTGAAAATAAGATACATCAGTCTGTTTTGATTTTACAGACAAAACAGGGTTCTTTTTTCCAATCAAATCAGCTTTAAAAAAGAAAGAAAAAAGTGTGAACATTTACAAAAGTTAAACATTAAGCAATTTCTCCTGACAGCCTCTGATGCTAATATAGAAGTGACAGCTTTGGGAGTAGAGAAGGGGTAAGAATAGGTGATTGTTAATCATTGGAGAATTACGCTTGAAAGGGACACGTTGTATTGCCTCAGGGTGCAATCTGTCTATCTGGCTGACAGCATGAATGGACCTGACACTTCTCTATGAAATGTTTCTTCTTCTTTTGAACCTTAAGAGCATGGGCAATATTGTTTTTCTCTTAAATCTCTCTCTTCCTCTTAGAAATGAATACAGATCAAGGCTTCAAACCACTCTTCTATATTAGATGTCTATTTAACAATAATATCCCAAAGAGATTTCAAGATTTTGTTTTACAACTGTGATCTGAAAATTCACTGGTTTCTCAGCATTGTTTTCCTTAATATCAAATATAGTTACTATCACCTATAATTTTTATTTCCTTATTGTTCAATTGTTATTATCTTTTCTGAATGCCTGGAGAGGTTGCTAAATGTGAGATCCAGCTGATCTGCAGACATGAAAGAGGATATTGTTTTTGCAATGCAGTGGTGCCTAAATAATTGTTAAAGAGACCACGGTGATACTTGGATCAACATAATCAATTGTATGTCTCAGATCCATCCCTTATACTTTCATTGTACACTGAAGGCTATCTTCAAGGACTGTCTTCTCACCTGCTAAAGCTCACATCTCTACCTTGGAATCTGCTGATTGTACCATCTTATCTCATGCCTGGAGGCAGTGAGGGTCTGGATGGGGGACAAAAGACTTCAGAGAAACTCTCACAAGATTGAGTGACTCTGGGTTTTGGGATTACTGGTTCCAGGACAATGCCATATTTGCTGCTGGATGGGGTGGCACTGCCCACAGTGTGCAATCTGGGGTGGGGAAATCAGGGAGCAGTTGCCAGTCATGACTGGGAGGATCTATGCACAGCTTCATGTTGTGCATCAGATACACCCTTTCCTGGATTGGCAGGCTCTGCTTATAGTCACTCATGCCCTAGAATATCCAGCTGGATTACTATAATGTCCTCTAATTTATAAGAGGGCTTCCCTTAAAGAGTATCCAGAAGCTTCAACTGATGCAAAATGCAGTGACACAAACAGTTATGCCTGCTCTCAGAAGAGCACATATTATTTCCTTGCTCTGTGAACTGCATAGGCTGCCACTTTGATTCTGGATCCAATTCATTGTAATTGGGGAGAGGTTGTCTAAGAGACAACCTGTCCCCAATTACATTAGCCTGTCCCATTTGACAGAGACAGCATGTTGTGGGTAACATCCAGCGGTGCGATTCAATTGGTGTAACAACCGGTTCAGTGATCGCATGTTGTATATATTCATTTTTTCATCAAGACTTAAGTGCTTCTCTTTTAAATAAGTTTCCCCTCCCTTTATTTACTGTAATGCTAATCTTGTCCTGTGTCAAATGTCCCCAAGGGAAAAATATTTGGATCTAATTATAGTGGTAATGCAATTCCCAACAATTTGTTTTACTTGGCTAGTTGTTAATTTAACTACTTAAGTCCTTTTCACAGAACAATTTTAAAGCAAAACATAAGATTCACAATTAATAGCCCGATGCCTTCACCACTACACCATATTGGCTGTGCATAACAGGTAAAAGAGCTCTAACTTCTTGCAGTAGTTTGAGACTAAGTAGTGATTCTATTATTGAACCCAACACAGCTATACACAATGGATAAATCCAAATGAAGCTAAGGATCATTATTGATGAATATTCTTGATTGAACATCTTCATATTACTGAATACAGAAAATGAAGCTGTTGATTACTTGATGCAAATAAAGGCTGTAATCTATCACTACATGCTGAGAAATAAATTATGGAATACACAGTAACATACAATAGATTATTTTCTCTCATTTGTTTCTGATCAAATATAAGAACACACAAGAGATTTTATAGAATACTGTGTACTATAAACTAATGTTTAGTAAGTTTGATGAGTCTCAGGTATAAAAATCAACATGTAATCATAACTTTAGTCAGCAGTCTTATGCTTGTTAGGACAAAGTAGTGTTGTTCACTACTTTAACTACTAGTTTGACTAGAAGTTGCACTGCTAAAAACATAAAGTAGTGTACTATGTTGGTTGGGCTGCAAAATTAGGAGTTACAAGGTTTCCCTAAATAGATAGATTTGTGTTTGGGATTGGCTGGTAAAGATGAAATGTTTTCTCACATGAATAGAAGTTCACAAGATTAGCCATAAGGTATTTTCCCTTCTTTTAAGAAGACATAACTCTATAGATATGTTTGGACTTAATCAGTTGTCAGTATGTTCCTAATGTTTCTACTTTCAGAGTTTGCTGTTTCCAGTTTTCGCTGTTATTTTTTTTTTCCATATTCCCAGTCTTCCTTCTACCTATTTTTTCTTTTCCTAATACAAGTCCTGTTATTGTCTCTCTAGACCTGACCTGCCTTTTCTTTGTGCTTGTTTTTTCATATACTACTAACTTTCAAGCAAGTATAAGACTCGTTATTACTTTTAGTAAATCTTAATAAATTTAAATCTATTCTGGCAGCTTATTGAGGCATCTTATATTGTTTCTTTTAGAAGATGAGATGATGTTGGCGATCAAAAAAACAACAAAAGAAAACCCAGCAACCACAGAGTTGGAATAAAAACATTTCAGTGCAAACAGCCAATGTTCTGTTGATGGAGTTTTTGACAGAGTTCTTGCTTGGATTATCTCAAATATAGTTTTTTAGAAAAACAAATAACTCTTGCAAACAGAATTCTTAAAGGATAAAAAATAGTGAATACTTAGGTATTCCATTTCTGTTAGTATTAAGGGTCAGTTTCAATGTTAGCCATGATCTACAGCCAAAATTCTTTTGGGGTCAGTGATAATACTGCAGTTAGCTTCAGCTGTTCCTCAGGAATAATCTCTTTGGAACTACCGCAAAGTAAATATCAATCAGCTTGGATCTTCATGGTCCAAGTGAACTTCACTCCTGCCGATGCTTTAGCTAAAGGCTTCTAATTAGTGCTAAATTACAAACTGTATCCAGTACATTAACACAGTGTCAATTAATTAGCATAAGATTAACATGCATTTTCTTTTCAATGAAATATGATTGTGGAAGAGCAAACTGTTTAGCAAAATTGAAGGCACCTGCGCTGCCTCCTTTCCCTGCCATTGAAGCCTTCTCTCCAGCCTGAGCCAGCCGAGGTGCCAATAAAGCTGTAGCCTTCCCACTAGTGTGGGAGGCGATGTGTGTTTCGCAGCTCTAAAGCCACCAGCAAACTACCCCTACACTAGCCTAGGGTTATCCAACCATGGCAACTTTAAGACTTGTGGACTTCAACTTCCTGAATTCCCCAACCAGCATTCTGGGAATTGAAGTCCACAGATCTTCAAGTTGCCAAATGATACCCTGCAATAGGCAAAGAAGGTGTTTTTCCTTCAGAAGAATTGAATGGTCCAAAAGAGATGAAAAGGAGTATAGGAGCCCAGTAAGACAAAACACAATAGAAAAATGATGCAAGAGCTTTACTTGCTGGCAATTAACAAAAAATGAAGAAACCTCAGGAGCCTGGGTTTAAGAAAGAGATGTTGCTGCATAATAGTAATAGTATAAAGCTTAGTATATGGGTAATTGTAATAGATATAATATGTAATGGTATAACCATTGTCATAGTAATAGTGATTGAAGATTAACAGTGTATTGTAATACAGTGATTACACACATCACTTTGAAAATGAAAAATAAACCATGGGAGATTCTCCCATGTAATAGAAGATTGGACCAAATTCTGAACTTAAAGATTTGGGGATAATCTTCTTGTTATAAGGGAGACTCTCCCATTATGTATTTTTCATTTATCTTTTGTGATGAGAGAATGAAATTTGACCAGTGAAATTACAGAGGACACTTAAACTTATTTTATTATTTATTAAACAAATTTGTATGTTCCTTTGCTGTCTTTTCATCAAGTGCATTGGAAATACCTGCTTTAGGAAGGAGGGAATGCAACATTTGGACCACTAAAATGGAGAGGAGGGATAAGGTGTTTTTATACCACTAGCGGAATAGAAATGATGGCATGAAAGTGTCATTTCCATGAATTCCAGTTTCTGAAGCTTTAAATCTTTGCATCTTGATCAAAATTTAACAATAGCTTGAACTGTTTTAATCACTGATGCATCTTACGAGCATGATTAAAAGTGTTCAGAAAACTGATTATGATATCAATTATATGACATCATTCCATCTGTATGCTATCACTTGGATTTTTAACACAAAAAGAACAAGAGCTTGATAATAGTTTTAGCCCATTAAAAAACTCTCAGATTTATTTTTAAACAGGCAGACAAATACACATAAGTACTTAGAACAAAGGCATATTTGTATCACATAGAGATGGTTATTCTAGGATTCAGTCAAAGTATACTTTTTGCATGCTCTTATTGGACAGGTCAAAGATGAAAGTGTACAGGTAGTCTTCAACTTACAACAGTTCATTTAGTGACCTTTCAAAGTTACAACAGCACTGAAAAATGTGACATGATCATTTTTCACAGTTATGACCTTTGCAGCATCAAAATCCAGATGCTTGGCAACTGGTTCATATTTATGACCGTTGCTGTGTCCAAACATCATGTGATCAATTTTTGCAACCTTCTTAAAAGCAAAGTCAATGGATAAGCCAGATTCATTAACAACCATGTTACTAATTTACCAACTGCAGTGATTCACTTAACAGCAAGAAAGGTCATAAAATGGGGCAAAACTCACTAAAAACATGTCTCAACAACAGGAATTTGTAGCCATAGGTTGAGGATTACCTGTATTATGTAACTCAAGAATATTTTTGTACAATCCAAATTGTATAATTTGGCAAGAATGAAGATGATTAAGGAAGCTATATCAATCTGCCTTAGAGGGACTGGGGAATTAAAAAAGGTGCTATGTGAAAATGCCCTTAGTGAGTAGATTGTGATCGTTGTGTGCAACACAGGTGTCAAACCTGTGGCGTCATGTTGCTGTCATGTGATGTATTGTGACATTATTCCCTTCACGGAGCTGGGATGGGGGTGGCCTGCACATGATGCATTCGGCCCATGGACCGCCTGTTTGATAACCCTGTTGTACAGTATGTTAACTTTACTCTCAATGACTATGAGTAATAATTCTCTACAGATAGTTGTCACTTAGTGTTTTGGATAGTGATTAGTCAGTTACAAGTGCTGAAAAATTTACTTTGTGACCAATGTCTACATTTGTGACCTTCACAATGTCTCTGTCTCTATTCTTAGTCTCATGTTCACCAGTCAGTATGTGTTGTCCTGTGTAAAATTGTAAGCCAGTTGTGGCTGTATGATTTTTTTACTTAGCAAGTGCTTCACTTAATTACTGAGTTGCCAGTCTCATCTGCACTTGCTAAATGAAAACTGTCTGTGCAGCACATATGAAATTGTGGCAAAGTATTTATAAAATGGTGTAATTGGGTGAACCTATCTAAGAGAGCTTATTTATGGAAAAGAAATCTAACTGTTCCAGAAAAATTGATTGTTTAAATGGTGGCTGTATGCCCATGATTTCAAACTAAATCAAATCTAAATTGGTTTCACAGTTGAATTCCTTGTGGACAATTCTAATATGAATTTAAATTTATTATCCATCACATCAAATGTTACAATCAACAGAACATATATGTTCACATGCAGTAGGTTTCGTTAATGTGAATTTATATATTATATCTGAGTTGAGAAAATTAGATGCAAGTTCATGTTGGCCTTGGCTTCTTTTCTAGGTTTTACTGAAGCATATTTGTGCACCACAGCATCTGTAGTTGACAGCAGGCTAATTCATTCTCTCCAAGCTTCTTGATCCCTGGGGTTAGGCTTATCACTGTACCTTCTTACATACTTGCTTACACTTGACACCACAAGCTCTGATTTCCTGAAAAGGGAAGTTCATTTTTAACTGCTATTTATTCTGATCTATGTTTCTCATGCAAAACCTTTGCTGTCTAAAAAAGAAGCATATGCAATTAAACTCAAAGATTAAAACAGAAAGAATCTCTGGTTGTTTTCTTGCAGATGTTTCATTACCTAATCTATGGTGCTATTAGTGACTACTAATGCTAGTAATGATTACTGGCACTGATGATGTTACCTAGTTTGGATAGTAAAACATCTGCAAAAAAGCAGCCAAGTTCAACTCTCATTTCAGCCATGAGCTACAAATGTTCTCCTTTATTGTATGACATTTCTTGTTTCAGTCCAACTCACCTTTCACCAGTCCAACTCACCTTGCCGTGAAGATACAATGAATATGTAAAAAGAATGATATATGCTGTCTTAAATTATTTCTCTCCCAAACATAGACATTTGATATTGAAGTGTTAAGTATTTCAAGTAGACATCATCTATTAAATGCCCTTGTGTGCAGCAATTGATTCAATTTTGCTGGATCTCATACTTTTACTGGAAAATAATTTTGTAACATAGAATCACATTTGAAATATCAAAAGCTTTTTTGGGGCGGGGGGGTGGGGGTTAGAATTTCCTATTTACATTTAACACCAGTAGTCAGTAGCTGCAATGATCGTTACACAAAAAGTATGCGGGGACAAAGCATCAATGTTTTTTTTATAAACTACAGTCAAGCAGACTTGTAGGTTAAGCATCTGTGCACATTTGCAGCAGTAAGGAGCGCAGAGAGTTTGACCCTCTCTTGTCTTGATACTTTAAGTTACTTGGCTGTCCATCAAAATAACCCTTAACAAATAATTATAAGTATGTGGTCATATTAGCAGCATGATTATGTATTGTACTGAGTGGATTGAAATAGCAATGGCTCAAGGTTGACTCAGCCTTCCTTCTGAGGTTGGTAAAATAAAGACCCAGATTGTTGGGGGCAATATGCTGACTCTGTAAACCGGTTAGAGAGGGCTGTAAAGCACTGTGAAGTGGTATATAAGTCTAAGTGCTATTGCTAGTGCTATCCGGCTTCAGTTATAATGTCTTGAGAATAAATTCACAGATAGAGGATATCCTTCCAAAGAAGAGGATCTTAGAATCCAATCTTTGAAGAATGAATGGGTATCTTGTTACATCAAGGATATGCCATTGGGTTGTGATGGTTATTATATGTGAGATTTGGACTATTATTAGAAGTACACATAGATGGATAGGATGAAAATATTAGATATTACACTGTTCAGTTAGGTAGTTCTTGCAGGAATGAATAATCATGCATTCCTGCAAGAGCTACCTAACTGAACAGTGTGTAATGTCAGATGTTGGATGTTCCATTTATGTTGGTTTAAACCAGGATGCCATGATGGATTTCTCAGTAATGATATATTTCCTATAGACAGAGCTGAATAAGGACAGAGCTGAATAGTCTTAGTGTATTGATGATGCAAGTTCATGTTGGCCTTGGCTTCTTTTCTAGGTTTTACTGAAGAATATTTGTGCACCACAGCATCTGTAGTTGGCAGCAGGCTAATTCATTCTCTCCAAGCTTCTTGATCCCTGGGGTTAGGCTTATCACTGTAGAAATGTTTTAGATTTATGAATTATTGGAATACCTCAAGGGACAGGGCAGGTCTGGAAAAAATGGACATGCTGAACTTGAACCAGGCAGGTGGGTACATAAAATGAAAAATGGGAAAGAACAATTTTTAAACTGATCCCAGGAAAAAGTTGGCAGGGTGGAAAGAGCTAATTCTGGAAAAATTATCCCCAGAAGAAGAGGATGGACATGTAAATATTTAGAGGAATCACTGCAGTCAAAGTAAAGATGGAATGTGCTACAGGAAATCTGAAAGGGACAGTTAATGTAGGTCCTTATATTTCAATGTGAGGATTTTTCATGCTAAAGTGGAAGATTTGAAGTTCAAGAACATAGATACAGGTCTTGTAGAAATCTTGTGGAATGGAAATAATTTTGAAGTGAAAAAACGCAAGAAGAAAGCTTTAACTTTGCTGTAAAGAAGCCAACAGGGCTTTTGTAAAGCTAAACCTAGTCTCCCTAAGCTACATTTTTCTGATGGTGTCAACAAGCCTGTAAATCCAATAGATACCGTACAGCTTAGATTTTGAAAAAACAGGGCCTTTGATAATTCGGTCATCAAAGGCTCTTGGACAAAACCCAGGCATTGGAAAAGAGCACAGGTGGCCTCATGGTTTAGAAAACAATAAAAATACATTAAAGTAGAAATAAATAGATAGCTCTCTTTTTAAATTGTCTTTTTGGGATCGCCTACTGTGGCATCCTGTACCTATTAGGAATGGAAATTTTCCATTTGTATATATGGAGTGAATACTTTGGAATAAACTAGGTTTGTTTGTTTAAGATGATAAAATAAAAATAAGATTGCGAAAGAACTTCACCAAATTGAATAAATTGGCTTCAAAATGGCAAGTGTAGTTCTGGGTAAACAAATGCATAATAATAACAACAACAACAACAATAATAATAATAACGATAATAATAACAGCTTTCTAGGTCCCTGGCTAAAACTTGAATGACCCAAGAATAATACCAGGCTGTATTCTTTTTTAATTGTTTTTAGTTGTTTTTCATAATATACTATTCAATGATCAACATCAACAGATTCAGAATTTCCTCTTATACATTAATTTGCTCTGAGCTAGTGCTGATGGATTCTGGGAATTACAGTAAACCTGATAAAAAGTTAGCTCAGGATGTAGTTGTGATAAAGAAAGGCAAATGTCATGCTTAGCATTATTACGAAGGGAACTAAAAACAGAACTTCAAATATAATATTGTCCTTGTTCAAATACATCTTTGGAGCAGTGTATATAGTTCTGCTCACAAACCTTATAAATTGTGTATCAGGGACTAGAAAAGAGGACAATCAAAATAATTAGGGGACTAGAGAAAACTTCTTTTGATGAAAGACTGCGGCAACAGGGTCTTTTTAGGTGGAAATGTGGGAGGTAATGGGACAAAGAGAAGCATGATAGAGTTATATAAAATCATTGATGATATAAAATCACTATGATAATATAGACACAAGTTTTTCTTCTCTCAGAAGATTAGAATTGAAATTTAATACAAGCACATTCAGAATAAACAGTTTTTATCAAAACACAAGAATTGGGGAATTCTCTGTGCCAGCAATTATAGTAATGGAAGCTTTTAAAGGAGGATCAGAGGCATTTATGGAGAACTAGCGTTATCAGTGGCTACTAATTTTGATGGCTGTTTACTACCTTTTGAATCATGACACTGTGCCTTAAATTCTTGAGAAGGATTGTGGCTGTCAAGTCAAGGTTTCTGAACTTCTGAAATGCATCTGTGACCTAGAGAGCTAGATTGGATGGGCTTATACTCTGATTCAGCAGGATGCTCTTCATGTCATTTTCTCATGTCTTTGATTTCACACAAAATATCAGACTTTAATAGGAGAGACTTTAGACAATGGTACCAATATATTTTAAGAGATAAATTACTTGGATGCTCTGAACATAATTTTCTCAGTCAAAATTGAAGCTTTTGATGTAACTTCTCAGAGAATAAAAACATTTCTGGAGTGAAGGACTTAAAGGGAATATGTGATCTGAATGGAATTTGAGCAGGAAGCAGAGGAACACTTTGGATTTAAAAATGGGTCACTATGACACGAAGAGCATCACATAAAATGTCACTTATAGAAGAGAAAAAGTCATTTAATTAAAAGAAGTTACGAATAACCATGCTTGACAATAACAGAGAAATGAGATCTAGAATACTACAGAAATTAACCTAAGAAAAAATGTGTGCATTAATTGACTTGAAAATGCTGACTTGAAACTGAGCTGTCATGAACAAACCTCTCAAGCTTATAGCAGATCATTTAATAGACATTGCAAAAGGATTAATTAACATTTGGGATAGGGGCTGGCATTCTAGAGGACATAAAATATTATTAGTGAAGCTTCATGAAATAATTTTTATGTCAACTAGATGTTTTGTACTTGAAAAGCTTTTTCAAAAATACAAAAATGTGTAGAGCAGACATTGAAATATATTCATAAAAAAGCATTCACACATTTGAAAGGTACAAGGAAAGAAAAATAAACATTTCAGAATGTTTAGGGTTTAGAAAAGTGATAATGCAAGCCTTGTAGGCATACTGAAAATACAACCAAAAGCAGTTTAAGATATAACTATATTAACATAGTCCAGTTCAATTATTTTCATATGTAATTTTTTATAGAATTCTTCTTGATTGTCATTCAGGGCATAAATTTCAGTCAGGAATGTTTTCGTATTATTGTCCATTATTTCCACCATTAATATTCTTCCGTCGTCATCAGTATAAATCAATTTCACTGGAATGGTCTCTTTAATATATAAAACCACTCCTCTTTTCTTACATTGTGTCAAGGAAGTAAATATTTTCCCTAATTTTGGCTGTATCAACAATTGTTCATATTGTTTTTTAATATGTACCTCTTGTAGGCAGATTATATCAAATTTTAATTTCTCTAATTTATGAAAGGTTTTCCTTCTTTTAACGGCTGAGTTAAGTCCATTTATATTAATTGTAATCAATTTTTTCTCTTGCATGATTATATTTTGTAGTTAGGTTTGACAGCTCTCGTGGATCTTGGTTCACGTTGTTCTTTGGCTTCCTCCTTTCCACCTACTGCACCTTCTTCTTTTTCAGTCGTCGTTTGGGAGTCCTCTTGGAATTCAATTAGTGAAATTTCTTTTTCTGCCTCTTCCTCCCCTCTGAAAAATTCTGTGTAAAATGATTCAGCTTTCTCAATTGAGTCAATTTTATATCTCTGATCTTGCCATGTGAACATTAAACCTTCTGGAATCAGCCATCTATAATTCACCTCTTTTTAAAGTAGCAATTTGGTCAAAAATTGGTATTCTCTTCTTTTCTCATCTCTCTCACTCTTCTGGGTACTTGTTTCAAGACAACAATCTCCTTGTCTTTGTATTTCAATGTTTTCTCTCTTGCCACTTGCAGTATTTGTGTTTTAATGGCTTTGTAAGTCTGACGTGAACTTCTCTTGGTAAGCTATTTCTCATCGGATATCTTGTGAAGACTCAGTAAACATCATCTATTCCATCCATCATCTTCTCTTCAGTTATTTCCAGAGCTTCAGCCAATATTTCTATCATTATCTCAGCTAGATTTTGTCCTTTTTATTCCTCTATGTTTTGGAATCTAAGATAAAATTCTGATCTATCCATCTCCCATCTCAGCATACCACTTTTATCTTGTTCAACCACAGTTAATCTGTTATCAATCTTCTTGTCTCTTTGTTTAACTTCTTCAATTTTTTGGAGTCTCTCATCATACTTCATCATTTGTTGGATGTTCTCCACTTTTTCATCAGTTTTCCCTGTTCTTTGTTCAATGTTCTCTATTCTCTTTTCAATATTCTCTGATCTTGTTTGAATATTTTGAATTCCTTGCATAATCATCTGCAGGGGTCACTTTTTCTTGTTCTTTTTCTTGCCTTAGCATTGTCTGTCTTGAACGTCGTCCTCCAGATGGGGCAGAGGAAGAAGTAGAAGTTGAAGAACCAAGAGCTGTTAATTTCCTACTCATTTTGAGCAATTCAAAATCTTCAGGTTCTTCTAAACCTTAATCCAATTGTGGAACAACCAATTGCAGTTCCAAATAAAAATAGTAGGAAAAAGAAGCCAAATAGTAATAATAATAAAAAAGAAGAGAAAATTTATTCAGGTTCTTGTATACCTTAATCCAATCAATTAGTTAGATGGCAGTAAAAATTCAAAAATGAAGGAAAAGACCATAAACACACCATGAACACAGACAAAAAAGAAAAAGTTGTAAAATCCTAAAAAGTTGTAAAATCCCAAAAGAGGCGAAAAAGTGAAGAAAAAGGCTAAAAAAAGAAAAGAAAAATTCTTCAGGTTCTTCAACACCTTAATCCAATTAAGAGGTCTCAAATATAAAAGGATGTATAAAAATAAACAACAAAAAAAAAAAAAAAAACAATATGGAAGGTGGATGGAAAGACAAAAATACCAGGAAGGGACAGAGAGAGAAAGAAAGGCTACTCCCTTAAAAAGAAAAAGAAGGGAAACGTTAATACTAAAGCTTTCCCTTTAAAATAAAAAGCAGGCGCAGAAATTTAACTTCCAAAACAAGAAGAAAAAAAACAAAACAGGACAAGACAAGTTCCAGAGAACCAAAAATCCAAATAGCTATTACAAAAAAAAAGTAAACTGATGAGGATGGGTAGCACAGCTTAGAAGAATAAAAAGAGCTCACTGCACTTTGTTTAATTATCCAAGGCTCTTCTTATAACTCTCTTCTCCAAAGACTTATCACCTTTTCTTTTCCTAGACTTCAACACCAGACTCCAGCTGTTGATAGAAACCCAGAAGAGCACCTGCAATAATACTCTTCCATGCTCTTCCCCTCTATCTTATCAAACAGGCAATGCCCTTGAAAAAAAAGTCTCAGTTCTTTCTCAGCTTTGTCTGGTCAAAAGAGAAATGGAATATTTCCAAGCCTTTAGTTAGCAGTGTTACAAAGTTTCTTTAGCTTTCACTTTCCCTCTCCTTTTTCAAGCAAAATATAATAAGAATTAATTAAAAAAAGAAAAAGATATTTTTAAAAAAATAACTAAAAGGGAGTCTCTAGCTTAAAATATTATAGAATAAAAAAAGGAGAAAAGAAGAGAAAAAAAGAAGAGAAAAAAAAACAGTCCAGTTTCAAAATATAAGATCATGTGTAGAAAATCCAGCAATGAGGAAAAAAAATAAAAATATTACTTTGACATTCCTGTTTAAAATTACCGTTTAATCACTTATGTCAAAACTTTTACAGATTCTTTCTTTCCCTTAGGGTGTCCTTTCAAGTCTTAAAATAAAGAAAAAGTTCTCACCAAACCGGCACACTCTCTCTTTCCATTCTCTTTCGTATCGGAACTGTCCCAACTTCAGCAGCTTTAATGGCTGCCTCTTTGCCGCTGGCAAAAAGAGCTTCTCCTGGATCTACCAGGGACTTTGCAATATCCCTGGGATCGACAGGATGCGCTCTTTACATTCACCATCTCTT
Source organism: Notechis scutatus (assembly GCF_049901735.1). NCBI lineage: Eukaryota > Metazoa > Chordata > Lepidosauria > Squamata > Elapidae > Notechis > Notechis scutatus. Next base: position 133,074,219 of record NC_142012.1, read on the forward strand.
CGGGATGGTTTAGATCCACTTGGGCCATCCAGGAGCAAAGATATCGGCAGCGATCTCAGACCTCTGGGATCGCATGCCGTATCGCCGCGACGCCAGCTCCGCCCCCTCCAATTGTCTGAAATTTTTGAAATAGTATGAAGGAATATATGTGAAAAAACAAACACAAACATAAGGACAGCATGTTACATTCATAAACTAATTCTTCATTTTAGTTTATGCTACTACAGGTAGTCTTCGACTTACGACCAATTGAGGCCCAAAATTTATGTTGCTGAGAGAAAAATTTGTTAAGTGAGCTTTACCCCATTTTACGACTTTTCTTGTCACATTTGTTAACTGAATCACCATAGTTATGAAATTAATTACGAAGTTGTTATAAGTGAATCTGGCTTCCCCACTGACTTTGCTTGTCAGAAGGTCGCAAAAGGGGATTACATGACCCCAGGACACAGCAACGGTCATAAATGTGAGTCAGTTGTCAAGCATCCAATTACAAATCACGTGACATTGAGGTGCTGCAAAGGTCCTAAGTGTGAAAAATGGTCATGTCACTTTTTAAGTGCTGTTGTAATTTCTAACGGTCAATAAATGAACTGTTGTAAGTTGAGGAATATGTATCAGGAAGCTATTTTATTTTAGCATATATGTCCTATATGAAATGAAGACGACATGGGATATGAAAGGTAACTGCTTGGATTAGAAAGTTTGAACAGTGACATTTGCACATTTACGAAGAATTTTCAGTGTTTTAAAACTCTGAAGGGTTCCTAAAGGTTTTGTAGTATTCTCTATAGTAAACATAAAAGAGTCAGGACAATCAACAGCATATTTGTTTTCATCTAGATAACCTAAATTATTATTTCCATATCAGGTGAGAATAAAATTTGCATATAATGATCTTATAGTGAATTATTCTATCGGTCCATCTTCCCTATTATTTTATATAAAATAATTATTATGAAAAAAGGGCTTTCCTTCAGTGCAGAGTTCCCTAATATGTTTGGGTGGATTACTTTATGAAATTACCAAAATAATCCATATGATAATTTAAGCACCACAAAAGTATGTCAAAATGCATTTTTTAAAAGAGGAAAAAAAAGGAACTCAGTTTGCAGTTTTGTTGCAGACCAATGCCAATTAAATATGTCAATCCCAGTATTTTTCAATGATAGCTTTTCACATGTTTAGTTGACAGTTATCAACAAAGTTTTTCATTATTTCAACTAAGTATTTATATTTTAAAGACAGCAGTGGTGTTCTCTTTCCATGTTGATATTTATTCTGTTATTCCGGAGCTTTTAAGTATTTATATTTTAAAGACAGCAGTGGTGTTCTCTTTCCATGTTGATATTTATTCTGTTATTCTGGAGCTGTTAAGAATTAAGGAGATGGAAAAGTGTTATATCTTCTTTTATTAGGCTGATGAGGAAATTATTTTAAATATATGATGTTTAAATTAGATTTAATTTTAATCTGTTTGCAAAAGTGTATTTAAAAGCAATGATCCTGAAAGTGGAAAAAATAATTTATTTTTATTTTCAAGCTGCCATATGTGAAATAAAAATTAAATAATATTACATCAACAGCCCTAACTCCATATGAGTTAATTAATTTATTCCTAGATACTAGAATATTATCTGGTCACTCCCTTTGACTGAAGTTATTTCTAAAAACTAACTTAACTCTTTGTGTTCATGTAATAATCCATCTTTTAGAACATAGCACAGATTTAGTACAATAAATCCATAGTAGAAAGACCTTTTATTTTACATAAATAAAATGGGGGGAAGAGAGGAGTGGGAGAGGGAGAGATTTAACAATGCCTGTTTAATGTGTAGATTTCTGCTAGGTGTTGCCTACGAAGCTAACTGAAGCTATTTGCGTTGAAGTCAGTGGTGATTACAAAAATGAAATCTAGACAAAGTCAGACATAATTTGCACCTGCCCAATGCTCAAAAGGAACACATACAGTAAAAGCTCGTGTCAGTGGTTCAGTCAAAAAATCAAAGGCTACTTTCCACCAGTAGAGGGAACCCACATTCAGCATTTGCAAACTGAATAGTGCACCAGCTGACCTTGAAAAACTACAGTAATTTTGATGGTTCTGTTTCATTAGTTGTTCCTTTTTAACAGTTTCATACTACTTTGGAAAAACAGAAATTTTAACCTAAATGCATTTTATTCTGTTAATACTATGTTGTTTTCGGATAGTCCCAATGTAATATAACACAATTCTAAATACTGTAGGATCAATGCCACCAAGTTCCAACAGTGGACAATTTCTGTTCACTTCATTGAGTGTGCAAAACTCCAGCCTAAGATATGCTTTCAAAATAAAATAATTTTATTTTAATTCTGCAATTTTGTTTCAAACATAGAATCAGATGATGTCTTCAATTTGTAGTCTCTCTGTATAGAATCCCACTGCCTTTCCCACATTATTTTTTTAATCTGTGAAGTAGAGGTACACAATGTGTTTTGACAATTCATAAACAATTCGTTCATAATATTCAGCCCTCTGTCCTTAAGCATTTTTGTTCTACCAGCAGTTGTAGTTCTGGTTTGAAGGTGAGATAGTCCTACTAAATATTCCATGCTGTCTTTTCCTTAAGCCTTAAATTGTCACTGTTGAATGATCTCCTTTGGAAAAGAACTTTCATAGAATTGGCATAGAGTTAGGGTAAAAAAAATGAAGCTGAATTGAGTTTGATTGCTTGTTTTATTCTGGCTTATCACTTATTTCCAAAGTTCCCATAAATCACAAAAATGTTAGCTTCTATTTTATCCAACTGACCAGTAAACCTAGATTCTTCTTGCATTGGCATATGTTCATAGAGAACAAAGTACAAACTATATTTTAGACATACCCAACTCTTACTGCTATATATACATTTATAAATGTCTCAGAGAGATGACTTTTCTCCATAAAGTTCTTCATGGCAAACTTTTTTTTGTTCAGGAATTGTGTTTAGTGTGATATTCTGGTAAATACAAATTTTCATTGCACGAGACTACATATACAAGGGTTCACTAAGAAAAAATACACCTCAAGTAATCATTATCATTGATAGCTTTACCATATGTAGATTAATAAAAATAGTTATGTGCTTGTGTTTGTAGTGCTTTGCTAATAGCATAAAGCCAGTGTATCATAGTTGCATTCCTAATCATACGTTCTTTTTTTTATATATCAATGGGATTGTTTCACAATATACAGTTTTAGAATTGAAGTATAGACCAATTCTATGTAAGTTTGTGGACCAATTTAGGTGTCAAATGTATGTCATATCTTTTGATTGTACATTGTATTACTTTTGCAAACTCTGTGATATTGGTACTTGCCTTTCCCCCCATTTACTTCATAGGAAGTAGAAATCAAGGAATTTAAAAATGAATGTAATTCTATTACTGGCAAACTATAAGCTGACAAATGATGCAATAGAAAGTAAAAGTGTTATAGTTATCTAAACTCTTCCTTAGACATAAGTGCAGTAAATTAAGAAATGGGAAATAGTAGGAAACAAAAGCAAATATGCAAAAACTTCTGTAGAACTCCAAAGGTTCCATCATTTTTGTTGAGCTCATTAATGGTGTTGCATAGCTACAAAGTTTATATTTTCAAGGTAATCTGTAACTCCATCCATAGCTGTCTAAAATATAAAGTAAAAAAGTAATTACATGCTTGGTACATTGCAATTTAGAAAATATACAAGCCATTTGAAATCAAGCCATTTTCAATGCCCCAAATACATTGAAAAAATAATGTAATATTGTGATTTAAGCATATTAATTAATTCATAATAATTGGCATTTATGATTAAGCCTGGTTAAACAAAAGTAATTTGTCCTTTATTTTACAATGCACATTTCAAGAAGCTATAATCAGAAAAAAGCCTTTTGGAATATATTTTGAAAGAGTAAAACTAATACTTAAAGAACTTCATTATTTTTTGTTAACTAGAATTTTGTTGTTGTTGCTTAGAGATTCCTAGTCAGGAGATGTACATTTTCTTTAAAATGTAATTTAGCTTCATAACTTCTAGAATGGCTATTGCTTCCATTTCTAATTGGGCATGAAACATACAAAATCTGCCTTGCTGTCTTCCATCTCTTAAAATAAATATTGCTTTTAAAAATTATGATTGTAAGTATTTCCCATGGCACTCAGCATTGACAGTAAATAGTAAAAACTGTCTAGGAAAATTTTGGCAAGGATAGCTAAATACAGAGCAGCTACAGATAATTCCCTAGAAGGTGATATATGTTTAGCCTGGAGATAGTACCTGCCTTGTAAACTGCCAAACTTGAATCATTTCTGAACTTCAAATGTTTAGGTTCTCCTTTTGTTAGAGCATGTTACTTTAGAAAGTAAAACCAATATTTTGTTAGGAAACCATACTCCAGGAGTGAAATATCTGCACCAGCCTTATCGTAATCAGGATGCTCAATAGATTCTTGATAGGAAACTGTTCTCAGAATCCTTCTGGTTACTTTATGCTTTCTGATAGTTCTACCTATTGCTTTATCACTTGAACCAGATATGTCCCAAGCGCCAACATCTGTTAGCATGGTTTATGCTGCCTTGGGAAATATCTGGAAAGCCAAAGATTCTGTGTTACTGCTCTGGATATTATCATTTTTCTTCTTTCTTTCTTTCTTTCTTTCTTTCTTTCTTTCTTTCTTTCTTTCTTTCTTTCTTTCTTTCTTTTCATTTTAAAAAAAATCTTTATTGAAATTCAAAATATTAAAAAGTTTACAAAAATTCAAAATATTAAAAAAAATTACAAAAATTTCTAGAATGGATGTGTCAATATCTTTCAACATCATTTTCTTTACAGTTCAATAAATACATTATATACAATTAATACTTGACAGTTGTTCATAGTATTGGTAACACTAATTCACAGTGCCTTAATAATATTAATATTAATAATAATATTAATATATTAATATTAAGTGATTCATGTATATGTCATTAGTTCAAAACAGAAAAAGAATATTATATTAATACTAAGTACATATATATATCTAAAAAGAGATAAATCAGAGATAAATCTATATAATTAGTCTATTTACTGTGCTCTCTATTCCATAGCCATGAGGAGATATATATTTTTAATTATACAATATAAGTATAATTACATAAATATTATAAATTAAATATGAATATTTACATAGATCTCCATTTTCTGGCAGTTTCTCAATTTCAACAGTTTCTTGTTGGTCCTACCTATATACCAATATGCCAATTTTATTTCCTCTTTTAATCTATATTTTTCTTGTTTACTGTCTACCCATTGATACCAAATGTTCCAAACTAATAATATTCTGAATCATCTTTATCATTTAATTTCATCGTGAGTCTATCCATCTCTGCACACTCCAGAATTTTACGAATTATAACTTTATCAGATGGAATGGTAGACATCTTCCAAGCCTGCGCTAGCGCAATTCTTGCCACCGTTATGTGAATAATCAGATATTGGATCTTTTTGGGGTATTTGTCTTTAATGATTCCCAGGAGAAATAATGATTCACAGTGGATATTATCATTTTTGCTTTAATATATCAAAAAGAAAGCTCAAAGGAGCATAATGTGACAAGAAAGAAAACACACACACACACAAGGATTATATTGTCAAAAAATTATATTGCATACAATGCAGTCTAATTTTTAAACACATCATTAAACCTGTCTCAACTGCACAAAATATTATTTAAGCCATTGTTTGAATAAAGAGTAAGCTCATAAATAGATGAAACTCTTGTGTAGATTTATTTCATTACTGAAGTGTGACCTTCTTTGTTATCTCCAAACTTGAAGATCTATTATTCTTTTTATATGGTGATGAGCATTTTTGTAATAATGTGAGTTTTGCATTTTTAAAAAATCTCTGGTTTTACCTGTTTGTTTTGAGCTGCCTAGAATCTCCTTTGATGGCATGGGCGGCTACGTGAATTTGATTAATAACATAAATAAAGAAATAAATGTTGGCAAATAATTCAAAACATATTCATATGTCTCCTCACAACTTGGCCTATAAAAAGCAACAATTTTATTACTCTTACTGTAATTATTAATATACCTTAGTTATTCTCTTTCATGTAAAATAGAATGAAAAATTAGGATACCTCTGGGAAGCAAGATAAGAGGCAAAAAGTTTTTAGCCATCATAACAACCAGAGACCAGTTCTGGGTCATTGTCAATCCTCCCAATTATACCAGAGTAGAAACACACCTAGATGAACTATAATTCTATTTTATTGTATGGAGACATTACAGATTCTTGCAAATTTGAAAGTAGAAACTTCCCACTTCGCTTTTAACTGCTTATTGTCTGTGAGATTCTCAATCATCCAGGTCATGGTTGTCCCAAAGGTGCTTTTTCAAGAGACAACTGAAGAAGCTTCTTGGATGGGAAGCGAAATGTCATCAAAGAAAAACCAGAAGTCCAGTTGCCTCTTGGAAAAAGTACCTTTGGGATTTTAACTCCTTAATTCATTGGGATAGGTCCTTCCTAAGTTTCTTTTTTGGTTTCTACTTGGTGCTCCTGCCTTTTTTCTCTGATTGTCTCCTTGGCAGCACCTCTTTCTTTCAGTCCCCAAGGTTTTCATTCCATTACAGCCACCTGAACCAAGCCTTATTGGAAACAACATGTAGCATCCAGTTTTTCACTCAGAGCACCTACAGCACAACTTTGGGCATTAATCTGTTGTCATGATCATACCACTTCCTGATTGCTTTTGAGTTAACCACTGCCATCAATTTCTGCAGAGAAGATGAATCTACTTGACCAGTCTATCCTTAGGAGTCTAATAAACTCCAAAGAGCACTCAGAAAGTTTCTTGAAGCTATGTTGTTAGGTCTTCTGGGGTATTAGGGACCTAAGAGGAGGCAATAGAGGGGCAATGAGGAGCTACATTTCATAATTAGGGTATATAACCAACAACACTTAATAAGATATTATTAGGAACAGATGAAAGACTGATTAAAAATATATAATTACTTATTGATAAAATGGAAGAGGAACAAGTCAAAGAAACAATGATAGTATGGGCAAAAAACTTTGGTTACACTATAGAATTAGAGAAAGGGCAAAAACTTTAGGATAGGAACTATAAACTAACAATGGCTACTGCATACAAGGAAAATCTCTATAAAATGTTTTATAAGTGGCATTTGCCTCCGGCAAGACTAGAAAAAATATTTAGCAATATGTTCTCCAAGTATTGGAAGTGTAATCAGACCCCAGGTACTTATTATCATATGTGGTGGACTTGTATGAAAGCAAGAAAATATTGGACAAAAATATATACATGGTTGGAAAAGATGATCAAATAACATATAGATCTGAAACCAAAAATATTTTTGTTGGCTATAATGCCAGAGCGCTAATAAAGGGACTATATATCTAATTTTGCCTGTATTGACAGCAGTGAGGATTGTATTTGCACAATACTGGAAAAATGAGACACTCCATCAGATGAGGATGTAATTTGGAAAATATTGGACTGTACAGAGACGGATAGATTGATATTAAAAATAAAGGACAAAGGAGATCCAGAATATTACTCAACATGGAATAGATGTTATGAGTGGTTAGAGATAAGAGGTAGAAATTTGATGAAGAAAGATTATTTCTATGTATGAATTAAATATAAAGATGGTTTATAATGATAAATACGCCAATATAACCAACAGAATTACAAATAAGTTGATATAAAGAGAAATTTAGTTAAAACTATTCTGTTACACCATTACTATTGTTATTAGTATATATGTTACTATTTCTTTTTGTTCTTTTTCTTTTTTTGTAAATGATATGCCCTGACAATGCACTGTATTCAAAATGTTTATGAATAAAAAAAGAGTATATATGAATGTTCTTGCTATTTTTATGCCATTTCTGCTCTTTTAAATTCTGTTTGTTTTTGCTGTTTTTACTCTGTTAGTTATCCAGAGTCATTTGTATGGAACATAAAACAAATAAGGCAATGCCTAAAGCATTGCTGACATAAATAAAAAGCAAATCAAGCTGGACACAAATGAGAAATCATATTTTGGTCTCAAGTGTGACAACTAAAATGGTAAAAGGCCAATTTTTCTTATTTTAACCATGTTCTTAGATGGTCATCCAGCAGTTGCTAAACCCTATTAGGAAAAGATGGTCAAGAAAGCTATTGTGGATAATGTAATAGGCATCTTGGACATGAACAAGTCTGAGGGGATAAGCATAACTTTATCCTGAAATGTTATATGGGATGTGTTTGATCCTAAAATGCAAAGTCCACAGAGTACTTTGCAACATAGTCTTGAACTGTGATGAACACTGTCCAAGTGTTAGAAATAGTAAGATAGATAGATATAATTCTTTATTGGCCAATTGTGATTGGATACACAAGGAAATTGTCTTTGGTGCATATGCTCTCAGTGTACATAAAGAAAGAATAAAATACATCTATCAAGAATTATAAGATAAAACACTTAGTGATAGTCATAGGTTACTAATTAGCAATCAAATCATACTAGGAAACAAATAATATATAAATTGTAAAGATACAAGCAACACGGTTGTAGTTGTAAGTGGGAAGAGATAGGTACTAGGAAGGATGAGAATTATAATAGTAATACAGTCTTAGTAAATAATTTGACAGTGTTGTGGGAATTAGTTGTTTAGAAGTGAGGGCATTTGGAAAAAACTGTCCTTATGTTTAGTTGTTCTGATGTGCAGTACCCTACAGCATCATTTTGAGAGAAGATGTTGAAACAATTTATGTCCAGGATCTGAGAGATCTGTAGATATTTTCACAGTCCTCTTTTTGACTCGTGCAGTATACAGGTCTTCAATGGAAGGCAGGTTGCAATGTTTTTTTTCTGCAGTTCAAAGAATAGAATTCTTTATTGGCCAAGTGTGATTGGACACACAAGGAATTTGTCTTGATGCAAATGCTTTCAGTGTACATAAAAGAAAAGATACATTCATCAAGGGTCAAGAATAGGTATAACACTTAATAATAGTCATAGGATACAATAAACAATCAAATCATACTAGGAAACAGTCAATATAAATTGCAAGGATACAAGCGACAAAGTTAGTCATAAAGTCACAAGTGGGAGGGGATGGGCAAAAAGGAGTGATGAGAAGATTAATAGTAATAGTAATGCAGACTTTGTAAATAGTTGGACTGTGTTGAGGGAATTATTTGTTTAGCAGAGTGATGGTGTTTGGGAAAAAACTGTCATCGTGTCTAGTTGTTCTGGAATGCAGTGATCTATAGCGTCGTTTTGAGGGAAGGAGTTGAAACAGTTTATGTCCGGGATGTGAGGGGTCTGTAAATATTTTCACAGCCCTCTTTTTGACTCGTGCAGTATATAGGTCCTTGATTGAAGGCAGGTTGGTAGTAATTGTTTTTTCCTGGAATCCTAATTACTTTCTGGAGTCTGTGTTTGTCTTGTTGAGTTGCAGAACAGACTCAATAATTCCTCTGTAGAACTGTATCAGCAGCTCCTTGGGCAGTTTGAGCTTTCTGAGTTGGCACAGAAAGAACATTTTTTGTTGTGCTTTTTTGATGTTTTTGATGTTAGGTGTCCATTTTAAGTCTTGAGATATGATAGAACCTAGAAACTTGAATGTTTCTACTGTTGATACTGTGTTGTCTAGTATTGTAAGAGGTAGTAGTATAGGAAGGTTTCTCCTAAAATATACCACCATTTCTACAGTTTTGAGTGTATTTCATTCAAGATTGTTCTGGTTGCATCACAAGGCTAGTTGTTCAACCTCCCATTTGTATGCAGATTCATTATTGTCTCAAATGAGACCAATCACTGTTGTATCATATGCAAACTTCCCCCAATTAGGTTATTGATTGTTTTTATCCCCAGTTTATGTATGTTGATAGATTGTTTGGATTGCTATTATATTTAGATCATAATTTCATTATTTTTTAATGTAAGTTATAAAGCTGTGAATAGTATGTCTCTCAGAGTTGGTTTTCATTTCGTTGGTTCTCTTGTGGAGTAAATAAAAATAAATTTAATATGGATTAAACCTGATTATATGTGCTCTCCTAGAATACAATAGAGTACAATAAAGAAATGTTGCTTTCTTCAGTGCTTGGAACCCAAATGAATATAGGGCATCAGAAATGGAAAACATGAAAGTTCGCATTTCCATTCAGTTTATAGATCATTGAGTAGAGAAAGCTGCAGGGTCTCCCAAGAATATCAACGTTCTATTTAAAGAACCATCTTTTTTCCCATTTCAGCCTCATGTTCTCCCAGGTGGAAGGGATATTTCAGAATCCTGGAGGTAATTCAGGTAATGCTTTTAATGTGTTGTTGCTCTGAGAAGTGGGTTGTGATCCAGTGATTATCAGGCTAGAGTGGGCAGTTATGCAAACACTCAACAGCCACTCAATTTCAAGGCCTCTAAACAGCACACAAAGAATTCGTTAATCTGTGGGAAGAAAATACTATGGAGTATTATCAGGCTAGAGTGGGCAGTTATGCAAACACTCAACAGCCACTCAATTTCAAGGCCTCTAAACAGAACACAAAGAATTTGTTAATCTATGGGAAGAAAATATTATGGACTTCAATAAGCATTTATCCTTTTACAGAAGCAGTAGGAAACAACTATTCTGTATAGCTTCAACTAGTTTGCAATAGATTCTTATCCAACTAAATTGAGTCTTAAACACTTCTGCAGAATCTTAGTTTAGGGAAAGAGTTTAGCCAGGCAATTTAGTAAAGTGTGTCAAGATTGGAGAGATTTGATAATTGATGCTACTGGGGCTCAGAACAAAAATGATGAAGTTATATTATCTCTCTTTTTTTCATGATGTAGGAAAACTTATACTGGAGTGATTTTTGCAAATAAAATGTTCAGTTTGCAGATGATTGGTGCAATTATGAAAAGTGTGAGTAATAGGATATGTCAAGACCAAATGAATTTTTTTTTTTCAAATCCATGCAAACGATGGATGAAAGAAGTAACACTTTGCAATCCAAGGACTTTTTCCATGGCTTGTGTTTGACTGCGACAACAAATACATTAATCAGGTATAGGACAATAATCTATATTTTACAAGGGCAATTTTAAAAGGGCAATTTTTACCATGTCAAAAATAATGAAGTTTGGAATTTAAGGAAGTAATTCTGTTTGGAATCCTGCCAATATTTCATAAAAGTCCACTTTTATAAAAGGATGCATATGTTAATTGAACCAATCCCATTGCTTTTTATCCAAAAGGATAATTTAGTTGCACTCTCTGCTATTGAGCAGAAATCTAAGTTTCCTATCTTAACAATTCAACTTTTGCCAGGGAGTAGAGTTTGTATTGGTCCCCATCAAATCTATCTTCCCTTAATCCAAGGGCCTTAGAAAAAATTCATAGCAAAGAGTAAGCTATCTGATTAAAAAATAGTATGATGGAGCTCCATTTACCATAGCCTAGATAGCATCTAGAAAGCAACTGTTCCCCAGCACATTTGTTAATAAGCCACAAGATATTATATACCAAGTTCACATACCAGATCTTATTTTCTTTTGGGCTCAAAATAATCACTAGGGTTTATTTTTGGGGAAACACAATTTCAGGGTGATCAGCCCAGCTGGGCATCCTGCTCTGCTCCTGGTACACACACAAGACCCAGCAAGTGCGTGGGAACCGATGGTATCTGGCAGCAACTGTAGCCCGCCGGTCCCTTGGTCAGCACACTCTGGGGCTGCACAGAGTGGAAGGCATAGAGCTGTTGATACCAGAAGATAACAAAGATTCCAAAGATAGTCCTAGAAAACTTAAATAACATAGGGATGTGAATAATGACAAGCTAATATTGAATGAAATGCTAGTAACCTTTGCAAATTTTTATTAGGAAGTTTTAGGGTAATATTTATTCAATAAGTGCAGATGTAATAGCTGTAATAGCATGGGATATACTATAGGTGAGACACAGGAATTAACCTAGTTATATGGGATCTCAATTGAATAGTAATCAAACTAAATTAAAAAGTTATTTCATATTCTTAGCCTATCATTGTCTTCAACTCAAACTAAATTATTCCCAAAACTTGATTTATGGAAAAAACAATTAAGTTTTTAGTATTATACTCTTACCTTTATTTCTTCTCTGGCTCTTAGAAGTTTGATCATTACATGTATACATTTAATTCAAAAAATATTAAGTCTTTTGGAAGCACAATCACTTATTTCATATGCTTTAAAACAAAAGGCACTATTAAAAATTGGCAATTTGACACTAAATTTTAGCACAGTCCTTCAGAGTTCTCCAGAATCTGGTAATCATTCTGGGTAGGTTACCCTAACCTATGCTAAAATTAAAATTAATTCTGTGTATGGACTTTTCTTTCTATGTTTCCATTTGAAATAATATATTTTTTAAAAAAAATTATAAAAGGAACAAGTTCTCTACTAAATTCCAGAAGTGATCCAGAAGTTGTAGAGATTCTTTTCATCTGCTCCCACATTAAAACTTGAAGTATTTTCTTCTTAGCTTTTTTCCAATCATATACCCATGGGAATGTAAAGTTGTAAAAAGACATGTTTAGAAGAATTGTGCCTATTCTTAAAGTTGATTGGCACATTTCCTTGCACTTTCCCGACTTATTTACAAGAAGCACATTTCTATTGAGTTTTATCTAAATGCCAAATCATTACAAGTTATAAGCATAGTACTATTGCATCTTTGTGGATTATCTACAACTCACACTTGGCACTTATAGGGAATACAGAGTCTGGTTGTTTCCAGTTATCGTCAAACATAAATCAATTTCATGCCAAGTCTTCCTGCTTCAACTCCAATTGATTGTTTGTAACAAGGTCTATAATTTCTATCATGAGGATGCTAAGGATGTTAGCTAGACAAGTTAATGAGATCTGCAATTATCAGGAGAGAGGCACAGCTGGGTATGGTAAAGGTATGGAAACACAAACAGGTTAAAGCCTTAATTCTTGTTATACTTTTGGTGATTTGCATTCACTGATTAATTAGTTATTTTAAAAAATCTTTGAAATATATAAGTCTGAAAAATGTAACTTTACAACTTCATACATATAAGTGGATGAAAAGCAGAATATATAGATATATAGATATATAGAATATATAGAATATATAGAATATAGATACAAAAAGAGCCAAAAACAGACAGAAGATATTAGAGACACCAATCAAGCAGAACACAGCAAACTCCGAGACCAATAAACACAGACCAAGACCCCCAACCAATCAGGATGAAGAAAAACCATTCTGGCACAGCAATAGGCTGCCCCAAATTCAAATCTGAAACTACTGTAAAAGTCTGACTCACAGACGGACACAATACAGAAGCCTGATGATGGCAGATGAGATTCTGCTGAAACGTTGCTACAACTTTAAAAGAACTACAATGACGTGGGAAAATACCCAACCAAGCCGAACACCATACATGTAAGTACCGCGAAAACTTAAGAAAAAATATATATATATATATATATATATATATATATATATATATATATATATATATATATATATATATATATATATATATATATATATATATAATTTTTCCTGCAAATAGAGAGATAATTGATAACAACCAGATTACCACATTATCTTTAACATTGTGCTCTGTAGGATCTGAATCTTTAAATAATTTAATATCCCATTTGAGTATACATATAAAGTAGGAGCTCTTCAGAAATGTTTCTTTGACAACTTCTAAAAGTTGGGAAGACAAACATAATGATTCTTTCCTTAGCAATATTTTAGCAAAAAGTTCTCTAAATATCGTTAAGCTGATGAATCTTTCTTTGTTGTTTTAATGTAGAGTTGGGACTCTCCAGATGTTGATTAAAATTCCAAGCAACTTTTAACAGCATGATCAATAAAAAAAGATGTTCTAGCAACATCTGCAAGCCAGATTCCCTTCCTTAATGTTTTCAGAGAAGCTTTTAGATTTTGATCATATTAATATAAACATGTAAGTGCACAGAGTTCTATTGAATTTAATATAATTTATATCTGAGAATATATGACATATCCATTAAAATAACCAGGGTTTTTTCAATTTGAAAAATATTTTTCCTTTTTAAAGATGTGTATTGGACTGCATGTTTATTACAAATATGTGTTGGTACAGAAGAAATAAAATCCATGAATCTTTCCCATCTCAAATGAACAAAAGAATTATGTTAGCAGTTCTTGTTGGCCAAAAAGAAAAAAGTGCATATAATAGGCAATTGCAAACAGAATGTAACCACTAAGTGTTTCACTACGCAACTTGTAATATAAATTGATGTATTTCTGTGTATATTTTACCCGTAGACAGGACACCAATGAGCATTACAACAGAATTCAAATATCAAATATCATTTTAAGCAGAAAACATTATTTTGTACATTTTGCTTTTAATTCCAATTATATATTTTTATTATTCATTTCCTAAGAAAAGCAGTATAATTAATGAACCCTGTAAATCAGCTATCTTTGGTAAACTGCCCTCTATATATACCAGACTACAATATCCAGAATTCCCAACATGAACATTCTGGAGATCATAGTCTCAGAATATCTTGAGGACAGCAATTTGGGAAAACTATTCTAAATCCTCTTTAAATGCTGTTTCAGTTAAAGATAATACAGCTTCATTAGAGTTCCTGCTATTAAGTGAACTGTCACTGGCTTATGTATGCTTGAGACTTATCAGCTCCAGGCAAATTAGAATCTACAATAAATGCAAATTACACTAGTTATGATATTGCTTTCACTGTAGATTTATTAAATGGTGGCAATTAGTAAAAAACAAAACAAAGTTGTTAGTCAGATTTTTGTATTTCCTCTGTGTATTGTACGCTACCAAGAAGTGTAGACATATTGATATAAGGTCAAGAATATTGATCTTTGCAGTTTACAGAGGTAGTCGCCAAAGTAATTGTTTTACCAGTAAACAATGTATCTGCCATTATGGTCTATATGAAAAATTCTTTGGAACATTTATAAAGAATTCCGTATTTTATTGATACTCTATTTACTGACCAAGATCTAAAATGATCTGCAGGATCACTAAAATATTTCACTTCTTACTAAAATGCAACTAAATGAAAAAAAAAACTTCATCAATAACTACTTACCTTTAATAAGTTTCACTTTGAACTGACCAAATATGCATTGGTGGTTTGCTTCTCTTCCTTTCACTCTTTTATTTAGCAACTTTGTCCAAAATAGCATATAATAATGGATCCAATAAATGTTATATTAATGTTATATTATTGATAGTTCTGCAATCAACTATGCAAGCCTTAATTCAGGACAGACTGGTCCAATATTTTTGCAGAATGCTATCATTTGTGGAGGCACAGTCTTGTGTTAGAATGTGTCCTAGAATATGCTAAAATTGGACAATATGCTTGTCT
Source organism: Notechis scutatus (assembly GCF_049901735.1). Taxonomy (NCBI): domain Eukaryota; kingdom Metazoa; phylum Chordata; class Lepidosauria; order Squamata; family Elapidae; genus Notechis; species Notechis scutatus. The sequence continues at coordinate 133,089,636 of NC_142012.1, forward strand.
ACTTGGTTATTAGTTACAAAAATGTGAATCTACTGAAAAAGTCCCTTGCTACATTAACTCTTGAACAACAGTTAGAGTCATGGTAAACACAATAGTTCTTGGAATCAATTGCCACAGCACTTTTTCCTACTCATATCAGACTTTCTAGAAATTATGTGCCTAAACAATCTTTGGAATCGTGAGCTGGTTCAGCTCAATCACATTAAAACTTATTTGCAAAGGAGACTGCCAATTAGAGGTGTTTGCCAGAGCAACTTCACAGCTGCTCTAGAGCTGCTATGAGTGTGAGATTCTGCATTATCATTGCAAAGATAACTTTTCCTTCAGAGGAATGATAACAGGACTAAACTATCCCTAGGATAGTTAAGTGTTAGAGTTGGCTTGCTGTAAAGAATCAGGAGACAGCTTGAATAAACCATTATGCAAAGAAAACATTCCTTAACACCTGGGAAGGGAGAGAGTCTTAAAAGAAAAGCCAGCAGATGTCTCCCACCTGATGTAATGTGTTATAGAAGAAAAGGGAGGAGAATCACAATCAGATTTGCAAGATTCTATTATTATAGCTGATCTCATTAAAGTATAGTTCCAATCTCCCATAGAACCATTTCTTTATCTGGTCTACTTTGAAGAGTGATACTTAGTATTAGACAAATTAAGTATGACTTAGCCAACAACCATGGTTAAAAGATAAGGGAGTCGCACAATATGAAATAGAGGTATAATATATATGGTTGTTACTGATACAGGATGCAGCAACAGTGCCTGTCATGTTAGTGGTGGAAACCCAGAACTGTGTAATGGTTTTGGAACTGTACAAAAGAGATACAGTGTGATACAAGATTGTTTGGAAGTGATGGTAGATCTTGTTACCTGACTGCCTGCAGGGCCCCAAAGTTGAGAACAGAGAAAAGAAGCCCAGATATCACTATAGCTCTTCTTGAACTAAAGGCAAAGAAGACAAGCAAAGAAAAACCTTTAGTCAGTCTCCTATCCCACCCTGGCAGAAGCAAATGTTCATATGATATTCACTGAGTACATTTCTTTCCCCAGTATCAATCTTCAGTGTCTTCTAGAGTTATTCAACCATTGTTGTACTAAAATATACAAGGTTCCTGAAGGAGCTTCTTGGATGAGAAGCGAAATGTCTTCAAAAAAAAAAGAACAAGAAAGTCCAGTTGCCTCCTGAAAAGGCATCTTTGGGACAACCATAACCTGGATGATTGAGACTCTCTACCGACTTTGTAGCTATATAATTTGGGCTGAACACTCTTTGAATGGTGTGGGAGTAGGAATGGATTTCTGGGAGGGGGAGCAGGGAATTACAGACTACAGGAACCAGTAGCACTACTCAGGTGATCCTGAGGACAGAGATAAGCCTCCAAGTGCTTCAACAACCCTCTAAAAGGATGCAAATTACCAGCTGTCTACAAGGAATATAAATCTTTCCATTCTCCACTATCCTGTCAGAGCTGAAAAAGTTTCTTGGATGAAGTGAAATATCTCCAAAAGAAAGAACAAGAAAATCCAGTTGCCTCTTGAAAAAGCACCTTTGGTACAACCATGACCTGGATGACTGAGAATCTCTACAGACTTTTTAAGGTTTCTGACACTTCAGCAAAGGCAAGATGATGCTATGACAATCCTATAAATTTTTAGTAAAGGAGTGGCTCATAGGGCTGCCTCCTAACTGGTTTTCCACAATGGATGGCTGGTCATCCAGTCCAAATAATTATGAACTTTCCATCTGCAGCAACTTTAGAGTTCCACAGTTACTGGTGATAGGGCTCTTCCTGGTTTGCCATATTCCCATTCACTGTGTTCCCCCTAATTTAAGTGCATCTTATGGCTCTTGAAAGATTGCCCATCACTACCTTTTAAATGGTAAAAGGCTTCAAATGTGTGATTGTTCTCATTTTTAATGTATTGATCATGATTAAGTGGCCAGAATCTCACAAAACATCGTGATCCTTTTGAACGCCTGTCACTTTCGAGGCATTCTGGAACTGGTTTGAATGGGATCACTCCAGGATGATCTTCTTTCCTCTGGCAAATTGCTCTCTTAGCTCTCGTACTTTATACTTTCACCTTAGTTTTGCCTGGCCTTTCTAACTGATGCTTGAGGAGGTAAAAATGTCCTTTTCACAGCCTCCTGAATTCACTTGATTGTTTGCACTCAGCAGGTTTAGTGAGCACAAAAGGATCAACCAAGTCAGAAAGAATTAAATAATTAATGTTGTCCCCCCAAAAACCTTGATACAGCATTTATAGTGTATCACATTACATTTGCTGCATCACAAGAGCACTACATTTTGAGTGGAAGAGATCAAGGAATTATTAATTTCTAGAATAAAAAAATAGATTCTCTGAGGCAGGTACAATATCAGCAAAAATTATTTATTCTGAATATGTCACTGCTAACTGGGATGAATTTGATATGTCTCCATTATTTTATCCTGGATCCTTGTCACAACATTAAATAGCAGAAATTGAAGAATATCCCACTAAAGATGCCAATGTATAAGCCTATAAAAGGTTCCTTATTAAGGTACACATTTTCTTTTATGTAAATGAAAATAAGAATAGCACAGGAGCCCTATAGTACTGGACTATGCAGCTGACCAGTCTAATGAAATATTCAACCTGACATCTTAAAAGTAGAAAATGAAACTTAAACCTATGAAAATCAAACCTGTTTGAAAAACTGAGGGAATTTGCTTCCCTAATTTGATAAGGGGGAAAAACAGAGTTTGATGCCTATGCAACAGGGCATCAAATTGTTAAAATCAATTCAATTTATTTGGAAAATCAATTTGATACAGATATTTGATCCAATAATCATTGAACTGGTTATATGAAACAAACATCTCTACTGTAAAATTAAAAAGCCACTTCTGATGTAGAGCTGAACATAAATATCTAGGCATCAATGACTGACTGCTTCTAAATATGAGAATTTGTTCCAGTGTTAATTCTTCTAGCTATTGATGGACAGTATTTGCTTATCAGTATTTTAGTTCTTCTTTTATCTTCAATTTTCACTCCAAAATCAACTGAACTTCTTACATTCTAAAAAACCCAACAATCTTTGCACTTACACAACTTATCTCAATAATAACTAGAAAATATTTCCAGTCTTTATGTTAACTAGAGAGATTAATGCAATTAATTGATTTTTGTGATATTGGCTATATAGATTACCCAAAATTGTTCCTTTAATTAATTCAATCAACATACTATCTTAACAAACCTACCATGCCAAAAAAAAAAAAAAAAAAATCCAATGCCAAACCACAACCTAAAGAGAAGATAATCCCCACCAATGAACCACAAGACTCCTGCACATGCCTTAAATGCTACAAAAATCTAAAGGATAATGAAAACTCCATCAAATGTTCTCTGTGTAACAAATACGCTCATCTTGACTGCTTGGGATTAACCAAGCAATTGATTCAATACCTGGAATCATCCAATGAGTTTTCATATCTCTGCAAATCATGCAAACCCAAACTGGATCTGTTGGAAAGAGTTGATACCATTGAAACCATTGAAACATCCCTTGACACCATAGTAGCATCCCTGGACGCCTTAAAAGAAAGAATATCCAACCTTGAAAAAAAAGACACAACGCAAAAACCTGAACATCCAATAGCTACAAACCACATCTCTACCCAACAACCACAACCCAATCCAAAACCCAATCCACAAAAAAACACAACCCAGACAAATATTGATATCCCTATCCTCATCAGAGAAGCTGTTGAGCGTGAACGGAAACGTCCAAACGCCATCTTATTTGGTCTAGAGGACATCAATGATAATGATGACATCACAACTGTCCGAAACATCATCAGTGATTATCAAGCATCAACCATCTCCGCTGATGAAATACTTGACATTTCCCGCATTGGCCGAGAGCTCAAAAACAGAGACGGCTCTGTGGCCCCATGCTTGTGCAGAGTCATTTGGAAAAATGAATCAAGCAAACGTAAATTCATTTACACTATAAATTCACTCGCCAAAACCAACACCAACCATAAGAACCTCCGTTGTCACCCTGACTTAACCATACAGCAACGTGCCCGCTCCCGTGTACTCCGCACTGAACTCAAAAAACGTCTAGACAATGGAGAGAAGGATCTGTACATTGACTACCATGCTGACTGTATCAAAAGTAAGCCACACAACCCGCAACTCAGCTTTAACCCTCAACCACAACCCTACTTCAACCGATCCACCATCACCCAAGACTAGGCACGCACGCCCCTAACTACCTCAATTCCAACTACTGCTGGCCTTAAATGCAAACTACTCAATGCAAGAAGCCTCGCGAATAAAATACCTGAATTTTTCCTTCTTCTAAATATGGCTAAATTCGACATTATATTTGTCTGTGAAACATGGCTCAATGCATCTCTCCCTGACTCCATTACCACAGTAAGAGACTATCATGTTTACCGATCAGATCGTGAAATTCGTAGAGGAGGTGGTGTTGCTATCTTCTATAAAAAGTCCTTACATCTAAAAAATATCCAAGTTACCCAGGAGCTTGCTCTTCCTGAGACCATCATCTGTGAACTATCCTTAAATATCACAATTCGATTCTTACTATGTTACAGAGCACCTGATTATGACATCGAACATGTAAACAAGCTAAATACATTACTAACATGGGCTGCATCCTGCCCATACCCTTTTATCTTTCTTGGTGATTTCAATCTACCTCATATTGACTGGACCCTAAAAGAATGTACAACCGAAACCATACACGCAACCTTCTACAATGCTATTACAAATCTGGGACTGGAACAACTAGTAACCAACAACACTAGACTAAACAACTGCCTCGATCTCATCTTCTGCAAAAGTTTGAATTTAATTTACGGAATACAAACTAAAGAACCCTTTTCCAGCAGTGACCACAATGTGATTGACTTTTGTCTCAACATATGCCCACACAAAAATCACCACAATGATGTAATCCCCAATTGTAACTTCAAAAAAGGCAACTATGATCTTATAGACAACGATCTCTCATCCCTTGATTGGCAATCTCTATTCACTGGATGCAATACTGTTGAAGACCATTACAACATATTTTTACTTGAAGTCAAAAGAGTCATCAAACTATATGTACCAACAACAACTCCCAAAACAAAACAAAAAAGCAGATTACCCATAACAATAAGGAAACTTCAATCCAAAAAGAGATCACTCTGGCGGAAAAACAAATCTGGTCACATTGCCAATTTCAAAAGCCGATACAAAAATTTATGCCACCAGATAAAGACCGAATGCACCAATTATCACATTAAACAAGAGGAAAACCTTCTAAGCACCAATTCCACCCGTGCTTTTTACAATTTTGTAAACAACAAACTAAAAGACTCAAGGTCCATCCCACCCCTGATAGGACCTGATGGTAAAGACTGCAAACGATGACACCATTAAAGCCAACATCTTTAACACATTCTTCGGCTCAGTATTTGTAAACAGCAATGGATTATGCCCAGTATTTCCTAGCTGTACCACAGATAACCACAATGATCTAATACATATCGATTTTACAGAAGACAATGTTGAAAAAGCACTACGCAATCTAAAACCATCTCTATCTATTGGACCGGATGGAATATGTGCCTACTTCTTAAAAAAGCTATCCACTGCCATAGCCAAATCTCTAAGCATAATCTTTGAAAAATCTTTCAGGACCAGCTCCTTGCCTAACCTATGGTCACAAGCCACAGTCATCCCCATCTTCAAAAAGGGAGACCCAAGCCTAGTTGAAAATTACAGACCAATCTCCTTATGCTGCGTCACCTGTAAAGTCATGGAATCAATTATTAACCAATCCATCATCCTCCACTTAGAGACAAACAACCTACTCTCTAATAAACAATTTGGTTTCAGAAAAAAACTATCCTGTAATCTGCAACTCTTACACTGCAAAAACATATGGACGACACAACTCGACCAGGGTAAAGCAATAGACGCAATCTACATAGACTTCTGTAAAGCCTTTGATTCAGTGGTACACGACAAACTACTCCTAAAAATAAAATCCTATGGTATCTCTGGACAACTGCATAACTGGATAGAAGCATTCCTGGCAAACAGACAACAAATGGTCAAAATTGGGAGCGTCCTATCAAATTCTGTACCTGTCAATAGTGGTGTCCCCCAAGGCAGTGTTCTAGGACCAACTCTCTTCATACTCTACATAAATGACCTCTGTGATCATATTAAGAGCAATTGCGTTCTTTTCGCTGATGATGTAAAGCTGTTCAATACCACAGACAATACTGCTACCCTACAAAAAGATCTTGACTATGTATCAGAATGGTCAAACAAATGGCAACTTCAAATCTCAACAAATAAATGCTCTGTCTTACATATTGGCAAAAAAATCAGAAAATAAAATACAAGCTGAATAGTCAAGATCTTGTTGATGACCCAAGCTCTGTAAAGGACCTTGGAATACTCACCTCTAATGATCTAAGTGCTAGAGCCCACTGCTACTACATAGCCAAAAAGGCATTAAGAGTTGTTAACCTAATCCTACGTAGCTTTTTCTCTGGTAATATCACACTACTAACTAGAGCATACAAAACATTTGCTAGACCAATATTCAAATACAGTTCATCAGTCTGGAACCCACATTATGTATCTGATATTAGCACAATTGAGAAAGTCCAGAAATATTTCACAAGAAGAGTTCTCCACTCCTCTACTCGTTGTAGAATACCTTATGCCACCAGACTTGAAATTCTAGAACTAGAAAACCTTGAATTACGCCGTCTTCGGTCTGATTTAAGCATGGTATATAAAATCATACATTGCAATGTCCTACCTGTCAATGAATACTTCAGCTTCAACCATAACAACACAAGAGCAAACAATAGATACAAACTCAAAGTTAACCACACCAAACTTGATTGCAGGAAATACGACTTCAGCAATAGCGTGGTCAATGTCTGGAATACTCTACCCGACTCTGTAGTTTCTTCCCCAAACCCCAAAAATTTTAACCTTAGACTGTCTACTATTGACCTCACCCCTTTCCTAAGAGGTCTGTAGGGGGCGTGCATAAGCGCACCAACGTGCCTACCGTCCCTGTCCTATTGTTTCTCTTATTCTTCTTTTATTTTTCTTATATGTACCCATTTCATGTATTCACAACTATGTATACACTTATACTTATTATCTTGTAAACAATTGGCAAATCAAATAAATAAATAAAAATAAAATAAATAACTTATAACCTAGTTAAGTGCATTTGAGTCAAGATTTATTAAATTTATCTTCTGCTCATCTCATAACAAAACAAGTGAGGGTGGCTTACAGCATTAAAACCTTAAAGTTCTAACAAATAAATATGCCTAAAACAATATAAATATTAATCCCAATCAAGATAAAATTATAGTTAAAAGAAGTGCAGGGAAGGAACAAGATGCACATGTGGTTGTGGTGGGAGGTAAGGTTGTCTCTTAATTCAACAGCCACCTCCAGTATGATGCTCCTGTTAGGGCCCCAAACCATCTGGCAGAGCCAGATCTTTAGGCTCCTGCAGAAATCAGAAGGAAGGGAGCCAATCTCACCTCAGGAAGTAAGATGTTCCAAAGATGTGCCATGGTAGAGAAGGTTCTTTGTCTGGTCCCTGCAGCCAGGATTCCTTGACCAACAGGTCCACAGCATGCCTCCTCTGCTGCCATGGGCGTGGTGGGCCAGTTGTTCATTTATTACATATATAACAACTAGCTCAATACCCGTGCTTCGCTATGAAACTATGTGGTTAGGCTTAGTTTTTGAGTAGGAAAATAAGGGAAAAAAATTCTGCCTCTGCCTACCAGCATCCATCAGTAGTCATCTGGCTAGCGTCCTGTCAGTGTGTGAGAGAATTGAGGGCTGTTTGGGAAATGAAACAGTATTTGCTGTGTGAGCAAGGAGACAGCAAGGAGCCTGGGCGTGGCTTAGCTCAACTGTTATGTAGTAAAGCTGCTTGGTGCTATGATACTAAAACTGAAATTCTTGTCCTTTGCTTGTGTTTTGCAATTGGAACAGGTTTCTTTTCAGGTGGGGAGGGAGAGTAGAAATTCTTAGCATCAGAGCCTGTTAATAATAATATACAAAATACTAATGCTCTGATGGTCATTTTGACAAATGCTTTCTCAGTGAGCACCTAGAAGCCAAAAAGAACATATGTGCCAAATTTCAAGTTTGTAGACTTTACGGTTTTGGAGTTTTTGTGATGGTGCATGAGTGGTATTTCGCTTTTATATAGAGAGATTAATAATTTGTATGTTATATGAGTAAATGAGTCCCATATTCAATAATAAAGTAACTAAAACTCAATTAGTTGCAATTCTGAAATAATATGTCTTAGGCAGTTAAAAACCAAGATATTACTTCTTGCCCTTTTGTCTAAAATCAAGTATAATTTGTGTGCAGGACTAGATTATAATCTGAACTGCAACAAGATTGGAAGAAGCAAGATTGGCATGGAAACAATTAATTTTATATTTTCTTGTGTTATGGCACAATTTTTCCTACATCCCTCAGTCAAGGCATATAGGCTCGAGGCAGATTTAAAGGTTCTGGAAACTGACAGCACAGTCAATTTTCACTTCTAAAATTTTGTAGAAAATACCAGCAAAGTATTCACAATAGGCAGATTCTAGGATACAGTCATCACTTATTTTTACAGCAATATACCTATTTAGCAAAAGAGCAAGATGTGGAAAAGTATATTGTTTCATTATATTTACTGATTTGCTTTATTATTTGATTTTGTGCTGTGTTCTATTTGTATATACAATGTATATCTGAAAATGTTCTGAAAATTCTACAGCAGAAAAGGAGTTTCTTAAAAGTGGAACAACCATAGAAAATAGTACTGTTTGTGGAATCCTTAGTTTTCTTTGACACTGGTAGCTTGCTTGCAGATGTTTCATTACCTAAGTATCATTAGCATCATTAGTGCTAATGAGTGTAGTTTTGCTAGCTGTTTATATATCATAGCTGTCACTGTTGGTGGGGCTATGATTTTCTTCTTGGTAATAGTATTTGAATGCAGCTGAATGCAAAATAGTATAGCCAATTATTATCAATTATGTTTTCTCTTTAACTATATCATTTTCACTGCATTAAATTTAAGCATTATGGGGGCACATATGAGATGTGCAAAGCAATTTTGGGGGCTAGCAATTCTTAAATTTGGCTTCTAATCCTGAATTAGAACTTTCCGTTAGAAGGCAGAACATACACTGAAAGAAACATTGCAAAAATTTAAGAACCATGCTGGATCAGCTTGACAGCTCATTTACAGTCATATAGTTGCCAACCATCTACATCTGGGTAACTCATTACTGATCTATTTATTCAATTCTACGTAAATTGTGTTAATTAAATATCAAAAAATGGAATGCTATAATGCCAACGGTGTTTAGAAAATAAGTTTATATTGGATGTGAGAAAATATCAGCTGTATCAGAAAGATTGGAGTAGGTTATGTGATTCAGAATGCAGGCATTTTAATTCTAACTACTGAATTAAGTACAATTAAGAAAAATGGGTGAGTATCAAGCACTGCGTTATGCCATTTCTTGTAATGTGGCTGCTTGCATTAATTGGATTGCTTATATGTATACTTTTTACTTTTCCTGAAATTGTAGGGATCCAATAAAAGGGAACTCTTCCATAACACCTTTTCCATCTTGACCAGCAGTACATATAGCGATTTCTCTTAAAAATTACTAATTTATAACTAGAGTGAAAAGCTGCCAGATATTTTTGAATAAATATAGTAGATTTGGATGTTTCAGTATTGCCCAATAGTTGCAAATTACACAAAAACAGAACAAAACATATATAATGCATTGAACACGTTACCATCAGCAGCATAGATGTTCATTGAATTTTGCAAGCTTTGGGCAATTCTTTACTTTGTAGAATACAATTTTAAACTTAAAAATTACTTTTTTTTGACTCAGCAAGGAGCCAATGGAGGAGCTAAGCTGCAGTCACTGATAGGAATCAATACTCAAAAAGATAGGGGTACAGAAAGCTCATTTGATAGTGAAGGAAATAATTATAAGACAAATGCTTGATATAATATTGTATGCAAGGCTATGTAGTTCGTGGAAGAGTTTCAAATTAACCATTTCAATAAATGGCATTTTCCTTTGCTCTTTATTCTTTGCATAAATTGCTTTTCAGTATTCTAATAGTTCGGCCACTTTTAAAATGTATAATGCTTACTGTGCAGCCTTGAGAAGGATAAAGTGCCAGATTATAGTGCTTAGTTGGTGTGAGCACAGGCAGGGATCAATTTTTAAGCACATTGTCATTTAATTTATTTAGAACACTTAATGATTTACCCGGTGTGTATTAGTAACAATAAACAAATTGCATTTTTGTTTATGCATATTTAAAATCCATCTGGTGCACTTTATAGCCAGGAAGAAAACTTTCCTTACGAAATTTTCAAGGATCTTATTCTCTTCCCATGGCTATGTATCATCTCTATCTATGTCAGGTACTTAAGGGGAGCAATTAATATTTCAGGGACAGGGAAGAGCCATGATGAAAAGCAAAAAGCAAGGTTATCTTGTGATTGTTGGCTGCTTTTTTACCTAAGGTTATTTTGGGGGAGGGAGCAACTTTTTGCACAGATTTTGTTTGGGATAATTGGAAATCATTGCAACAATTTTTGACAATCATGTTTTAGAAAAGAATATTGGACCACACACTTTTTCATTTCATTTGTAATGGTGCATTTCCTCTAGTGGTTCCAAAGTAACTCATTTGTGACAAACCTGCCATAATGGAAAGATATAAAAAGTAAGAATGAAAATTAAGTGGCAACCAAGGATAACAGTTGAACCAAAGGAAAAAAGTGGATTAATCAGTTACAATTTGGCAGGCTGACCAGTATAATACAGTGGTTAATAACTAATTAGAATTATGGAAGCCTGTTTCAGAATCTCCCTCAACCATGGAAGTCCTCTGAATGTCTTCTGGGCACTTGCTTTCTTTTAATCCAATTTACCTCATAGAACTCTCGTTGTGGACATGAAATTAAAATAGATAATTTGCTTTTAGGTCTCAGAGAAAAGGGGAGATGCTTGCAATTTATTAGTCCAATAAATCAGAAAATTTTAAAGACACATTTCTAGAGAATGGTGATTCTTATCAGTGACAACTCCTATTTTTATGGAAACAGCTACACTTATGGAGAATCTTCAGGAAGACATTGTATCTTCTCTTCATATATTTAGATTAAAAGATTTTAAGTTATTTAGGAAGAAAATATTAGCATACTATCTATTTAAAACCAATAACCTGTCACTCATTTCATTTCCACATTACATTCTATTTTGATAGCCTGATGTATGTAAGGTGAAACTGCTTAGTGTTGAAACAAAATTCACACACATCTTTTCACCTTCTGTAATAAGACAATCTTTTTGTTTTCTTAAGTATAGAATGAAGCAGTGCTCACTCAGAATGTTTTATTTGTTTTTCCATTTATAAATCTTTTTCCCATCTAAAGATGGGATTTTGCAGCTGGAAATCTCTTGATTTGTGTTTGTCTGAGACTAACAGAGCAGCATATTTTAAGCTTTGATTTAGCAAGCATGTGCCACTAATTGATATGATTTCTTATGAAAGTCATAATACTGCTTGTCTGTCAAAAGGAAGAAGACCTAAATGTTCACTTCTAATAAGCATGTTGTTCCTGATAAGTAGCTTTTCAAGAAAATGTGCACTCATTCTTGGTTTATCTAGAGTGATTGGTGAAAGGTAAAAGGAAAAGTAATAAATACCTGTTGCTGTCAACTCAATTTATAACAAGTAGGAGTTTATCAGAAATCCCATTCAAATGAATAAATATACCTGAGGAGTGAAGGACTGTTTTATATAATTACCAAAATATACCTAGAAACTATTTTTGTAAATTTATGAACATATTTGAGAAATCAAGTCTGTTTTTATAATGCAGTTCATTGTACAGTGGAACCTCCGGTCACAACCATAATCCATTGCAGGACTTTGGTCGAAACCCAATTTATTCGTGACCGGAAGCAAGACTGTGCATGCACGGATTAAAAAAATGGTGTGGAAGGGAAAATCACCATGGCAGGGAAAATCGCTGCGGCTGTGTTTGATCGCCACCCAAGGATGTTTTCGCGACCAGAGTGAAACATTTAGCTGATCTTTTGGTCGGCACCTGATTTGGTTGTGGTCAGAACGTTTGTGACCGGAGGTTCCACTGTATAGGGATATAATCTTAATGCCATCAAGATTTCCATGCAGAAATATATTTATAGAATAGTCATATACCAGATACTTAAGTATTGCTTTATATAAATTATCAAAATGTGCCTGAAGATCTCTTTTGTAAATTTTAATGAACCTTAATGAAAAAATATACTTTGTACTCATTTACCTGAAAGTAAGGTCCACTTCATTTAATATGGCTTCCTGTTGAATGTTATATATATAACGGTGAATTTCAGCTGTTTTGAAAATACATTTTGGATTGAATTTTTTGGTTAAAATGCTGCTGAACACTAAAGCAGGATTATCAGAAAAGTCTTGCCAAAAAACCAGTGATAATAATGAAGGGATTTTTAAGCTCATAGTTTAGTCCTGTAGGAGCAACATTCTAAAACTTGCCATACATGTGCGACCATCCACCCCTGTTAAATCCTCTTCAAATTCTGTCCCTATTTCAAAATCCATGATGTAGTTTTTAAACCTGCTTAGGGTTTTAATGGTCATATGGTTTCCATCCTGAATAATCTCTTTGTCAGGTTTGAGACTACTGGCTATTTTTCTCACTGCAATATTTACATCTGGAAGAAAAAGAGACAGGCTAGAATATTTTATAAAATTAATGATCCAAAATTTGAGGAAACACTGAAAACTGTGCTGCTGTTTAAATATAAAATTCAATATAGATTAATATTTATGCTTCTTTTTAAAATAAGATTACCAGATCTGGCCTGAAAAAAATGCAGACAATTTCTAGATGAAGTCAATGAAAACTGGTTGTTAGCTGACTAAGATTTTTCTGTCCCTGATCTGGTTTCTTATTCTTGTGTTGAAATTTATGGTTTAAATTAGGAAAGAAAATCATCTTATAGTTTTAAACCTCCCCTTCCAAGCCATTAAATTTTGTACCTTATGCCTTTTTATAGAATAAATAAAATTTTAGAATAAAATCCTGATAATTCGTCTGGATAAATCCAAAATACTGCAATTTGTATTATGTACTTTATGGCAGGGGTCCCCAACCGCCGGTCAGCGGACCGTGCCGAACCAGCGGAACAAGCCTTACCGGGCCGCTGGTTGCTGGCGCCGCCATCTTTTTGGTAAAAAGCGCTGGTGAGCTTTTCGGGTGAAAGCTCACCGGGCGCTGTTTAAATCATAAAGATGGCGGCGCCATGCTCGAGTGAGCTTTTCCGGTAGAAAGCCATTTCTACCGAAAAAGCTCACCAAGCGCTAGCGCCTCATCTTTTTATGACAGCTGCGCTTCGGTGACGTCACCGAAGCGCCTTTTCGTCATAAAAGATGGCGGCGCCCAGTTGACGCCGATACCGGGCCGCGGCGCCAGCTGATGTCGGAACCGGGCGCGGCCGAAAAGGTTGGGGATCCCTGCTTTATGGATGTTATTTCTTTCACAATTATTTCAGTTCCTATTTAGTCAGAAGAGCAATATTAATAAAAAAAACTAGCTGCTAAGAATATTTTCATGCAAACTGCATATCTAGTGAAATCATATAATTCATCCTGAGGCTTCAATAAATGGAAAAAGTAGGGGAAAAATATCTTACCTAGAGCTTTCAAATACTCCTCAAAATTCTCATTACTAAGCATTTTCCAATAACCGTTGAAATCTGCAGGCATATGCCTGTTTGTTTTCTAGTTAAAAGTCAAAGCTTTTTTCTAGTGTTTTAATTCTGCACCATCCAGCTCAGTCCCTTTTCTAGAAGTAACTTTGAACTCTTAGCTTCCTTTATCTGCTCATCTATAGTACAGCTAAGCTAGTTCCTTTAAGCTGATTACCATTGAGGTGTTATTTTTAAGTTCTTCCACAAAGCTGAACATTTTTTGCTTAAGGGGAGGTTTGATTTCAATGGAATATGTCACTCCCCTTCTGCAGGACAGCTGTAAGGTCACTGATTATCTGGATCAAGATTTTAACAATGGTAGATTTTTGCTTTCAAATGACTAAACAAAGAAGCTGGCTTTTACTGATAATGGTAAGTTCTATCCACTGTTTGGAGAGGACATTTTATTTAATAAGGATGATGCAATGTTATGGTCTTTAAAAACTGGTTTCCAATTGCAAAAAGAGGTTACACCACTAAAAAGGAATTGTATATTCTTTTATGAATAACAAAATTTGTTCAACAAACCATGCTTAATGAAGTAATTCTTTAGTGATATAAGATGGCAGATATTAACTAGTTAATAGATGGCTGAAAAATGTGCTAGGCATTACTCATTCAATCTTGTATTATTGGACTAACACCCAGCATCTCTAGCAGAAGTGAGCATTTTATTAATCAGAACACGTTTTCAGCTAAGAGAATGTGAAGTCTTTTCAGGCTGAGGAATAAGCAGTACTTCACAGAAACCCATTAACTCCTGTGCAAGTAAGCAAGTAAGAAAAAATACATGTTGTACTGCATTATTCAACAATATGCTCTTGCTTGAAGGGAATCACATTAGACTGTAAAGTCTTCTCATCACTTAGAAATACAGCAGGGAAATTTTAACAATCCTAATATAGAACAAATACTTTCCAGTGTAACATAAATTCAAGATTAAATTAATTTAATTAATTAATTTGTAATATTTGTTATGCCTCTAAATAAAGAGATCTTTGAAAAATGTTATAATCTGAGTTCTAATGAATTATAGTACATCAAGATAAATCAAGTGTCGTTAATTTCCTGTATTCATTCCAAAAGTCTTCAAGACTGAGCTCAGTTATATCAAAACGGTTTATTGAATTTCTGATACCTTTTATTTAAATCTTAAATTATTAGGTTTTAATACCCACACCCACACCCTGAGTTGATACAACTTCTTAAATGAAATGCTTGTAGGACAATCTTGAGATAGAATAGTACAAAGAAATGGTCTAACATGTTCAGAATAACAGTTACCCATTAACTTCAAAGATGTAGAATCTGAATCTAGACCTCACTAGCCAAAGTCCTATATTGTAACTATAGGGTACCTGAAAGTTGCCTGGAAAAGGCAATCTTCCTTTATCAGGTATTCATTCATTTTCTTACTTTTTTTGTTTACCCTAAAAAAAAGAAGAATGCTAATTGAGAATGACACAGCTCAGACTAGCTATTTTAAGAAAGTGCATTGAAATTAGTTTCTGGAGGAAAGGAATGTTTTATCAGAAACAACTAGCATACAAAATATTTTTTTATAAAATTGTATAGAGACCAACATTTCTTTAAGCCTGAATTATATTCTGCCATCAGAAGACAGCAGCATAGCAAAATAAGTATCTTTCAGAATTTTGACTGATGTTGTCTCCTCCTAATAAGGGGGTTGAAAATGTTTCTGTAAATGGTTTTCCTATTGTTAAGCAGGAAGTCAAAAGAGAAAGAACAGGAAAAAAGCAATAAAAAGTGTGTTTGCTGCTTGAAAAGAAATGCCAGCTCCTGCTTACTTAAGGCAATGTTTGTGCTTCTACCAATCAGAATCAAAGAAAGGACAAATTTCTCCATAGTTTGCTGATTCCACCATTGAAAGGAAATATGCCCTTCAGCAAATCAACATTTTTGATTGGCTCTGAGGAGTCCAACTTTCACTGTTGGAGCATATATTCAAGTTTCAGGCAACATTTTGCTTGATTAGCTTCTTGAAGGCCTGTAAGATGGAGCATCATGTTAGATTGTATTAAAAAAATAAGCATGAATGTCTTCTGACCTTTGTATTCATGGCTAAAATACTTATATTTCTGAAAATGAACTAATTTTCTTTGAATTTATTTGAAGGATGAGTGAAATGCCCATAAATAATACCAAGTAATTAACAAAAAACTATGTAGCTTTTTTCTTTAATGTTTAGAATGATGCAGTGGCATAAATGTAATCAGGTAAACCTTACAAATCCAGTGTTGACAAGCAGAATTGTTTCTTCTACTCTAACATGACAGTGGCTGACAATTTAATACTAAAATAGATGCATTAAGAACATTATGGCACTTGGTATAATGAAAGGTTTAGATAAATAATTCAAGATGTATTTAAAAAAATCACATTGAAATATTAACTAAAAATGTTGAAACAGATTTCCTCTCCAGAAATACTTTTTATACTAACAAATTCTTAAACAACTTTGCCACATTTCAATTAGGTCAAGGCTTCATTAAAAATACCATGTTTCCAATGTGTACACATGACTCCAATACTTTCAAGTTTTAGTATCATGAAATTAGGTAAAATTAAAATAGCTTTATTTATTGATTTTAATACATGAACAGCATGTGCCATGAATCTTGTTTATGCAGAGTGGGGAAATCCAGTTTTAAATGCAATCTCTAGAATGGTTCATGCATTGTTGTATGCAAATTTTGCATTTAGTGTATTTCTTCCAAATGATTATCTACAACAGGTCTCTCACACACATGCATGCACGCACGCAGGCATACACATACACATTTCTGTCCACAGAAAGCAAACCAATTATTGAAAGCTAAAACCGATGGCAGAAAAAGACCCAGTAGTGCACTGAGTCTGCCCTTTGAGTGTTTTGTTTGTTTGTCTGGGTTCGCTTTCTTTTTAATATTTTAACTGTTATTTTTTATTTTATTATTTTTATTCTATTTTTAAAATTTTTGTCAGATGATAAACATGTATTTAGCCCAAGCATGTTTAAACATAGTTACTAATGATTGACCCATTATCTCTGCTGGAGGTTGATTCCAAGCTTCCATTACTCTTTCTGTGAAGTAACACTTTCTAACATTACTTCTGAACTTTTCTCCTGTTAGTCTGAGGTTATGCCCTATATTCTTGATGTTTGCTTTAGTACAGGAAGTCCTCAACTTAAAACAGTTCTTAGTTACAACTGTTCAAAGTTATAACGGCACTGAAAAATGTGACTTAAGACTATTGTTCGCTCATGATCATTGCAGCATCCCCACAGTCACGTGATCAGAATTCAGATGCTTGGCAACGGACTCATATTTATGACAGTTGCTGTGTCCTGGGATATATGATCAACTTTTGTGAACTTCTAACAAGCAAAGTTTATGGGGAAGTCAAATTCATTTGACAACCATGTTACTAACTGCGATTCACTTAACAATTGTGGTAACAAAGGTTGTAAAAGGGGAAAAAACTCATTTAGCATCTGTCTCACTTAGCAACAAAAATTTTGGGCTCAATTTAAGTTGTAAGTTGAAGATTACCTGTATTGAAAAAATTTACTTCTAGAACAACCTTAATATTTTTAAAGGTTTCAATCATGTTCCCACTTTCCCTTCTGTCTTCCAGGCTGTACATATTCCGTTCGTCCAATCTCTCCTGATATGTTACCTGTCTCTGGACTCACCCAATCTTATCAAAATCTTTTTTTAAGTGAAGTAAACAGCACGAACACTTTAAAGGGCTACACCAGATTTCCTTTAATTTATTTCATTCAGTCTTTTCCATATATATATTGTGTTGCTTAATATAAGAAATAACAGAGTCTGGAACCAAGTATTTCACACTTTGTCCTTTGCGCAAGGCACACCTTATGCTCGTAGCACTGATTTCATTTAGAACCCATTCTTTTACTAAATGGATATTATGCTGGCAATTATTTAAAAACTCTAAGTTAGTGATGTACTGGGAAGGATCATGGCCAGCACGACTAACACAGACCAATCCAAACCTTTCCACTATTTCTATAATATGTTCTGTTTTCCAGAGGTTAGGTGTTTGAAATGTCTTCAAAACATCAGCTCCACAGAGAAGTTTTAGTTCTGGATCAACTGCAAAAATAATGAGAGTATATTGTGACAAATATTAATTTTATTGTCTGTTTTCTTTGTTGACATGCAGTCTTTGTTTAAGAATAAACAAATATTAAAACTCAATCCACCAATCTTTTTACTCTCCAAAAACCAAATGGCTACAAAGACCTTCTTAATTTTTCCTATTTCAAGTTTCAAATGAGAATTTTATACCTCCAAACCTCTTTTCCTCACATAAAATATGCATTCTCAATGGATCTTCATCAGTGCTGGTCAAATAATATATATGAAGAACAATCTAATGACATTTCCCATTTATTGGACACAATTTTACATATATACAGAATTACTTAGTAGCAGAATAGCTACTTTAATTAGTAGAGGTAATTTAATTAGAGGGTATTCACTAATGAAGAGGTGTCATGTCATTACATTGACACTCTCCCTTCTCCAAGTAGGCCTTAGATGCACATCAGTAGGTCATTTCACAAACAATCAAGGACATAAAGTTAGGAAAAGGTACTAAAGTACATTGCTTTTCCTACACCCAACTTTCCACATATTCATCCCAAGTTAAGGTTTAGGAGCAGCAACCAAATCTTAGTTGTACTGTACTTTGTATTCTAATGTTTTCCTTTAAAAAAAAAACAGTAGACATAAAGCTTAAGGTACTCTTTTCATGAATTCTTTACATTCAATACCGTACTCTTATTCTGCTCACTATATCTTACATCTCAGGCACTTTCTTTTAATGTTCTTTCTTTTTAATGCTCTTCCTTTCATTTTCTAATATTTCCTCAACTTCCTGACCCTGATCTGTTACTAAGTAGAAAGGTGTTTTCTTTGAAACTGCTCTCTAACTGCCTTTCCTAATGGTTCTTTATTACCCTGATAGCTCTCATATTTGAACTGAGCTATCCAAACGTCTATGCAATTTTCCATCCCCTCTGATAAAACTGTTTATTCCTCACAGCTACGTTAATGTGCTTTCCTTCTATCCTTCAACTGAGAGGAAAATATGTTGATGATCAAGGTACTTCTGTGGGAGCAGAAGTACCTTGACCATGCCTTAGCAATGTGGCAGTGCTGCTGCTTTTACATAGTTTATTGTGTGTGAGGGGAGGATGGTTCAAGGCAGCAAGGAGGAGGGTTCAAAGTGGCTCCCTGTTATTCATGGCCTGACATCATTTACTTTTAGGAAAACTAATTGACAGGCAAAGGTGGCTCTGTGCTCTTCCTGCTCCTTCTTTCTCTGTTCTTCTTGTATTGTAACAGCAAATCAGCTATTTATCTTTTATCTTATTTTTGACAGATCAATTTTTCTTTCCTTCCTTCCTTCCTTCCTTCCTTCCTTCCCTCCCTCCCTCCTTACTTCCTTCCCTCCTTCCTTCCTTCTCTGCCTGCCATTGGTATACTGGAATTCCCCTTTCCTTTACTGCCATTGGAATATTGATCCTTCATGAATTCTTTACATTCAATACCATAACTTATTCTGCTCACTATATCTTACATCTCAGGCAGTTTCTTTTAACGTTTATATGCTCTTCTTTTCACTTTCTCATATTTCAGAAACCTGAAACCAGAAAGCTTGTTATTACTGTGATACAAATAGTCTATTTTTGAAAACTGCTGCACTAAAGAGCCCACTAAGCTATTTCCTTTTCATCCCAGCACTAGTGTTGAACTTTTGTGTCTCTAGCTTGCCTTGACTTCTCCCAGCCTGCCTCTCTTAACTTTGTTTTCCAGAACTGTCCTGATCTGTTTCCCAGTTTTCCAAAACTATCTGAATACATTTTTTTCAGGGTCACTGATACCCATAGGAATGACAAGCTATCCTTCTTTATCAACAATACCCAGACCTGTCTCTGGATGATACATAATGTCCACAACTTTAACTATCAGATAATCTCACCATGCAGTCTACACACCTTTCACGAAACACTTTATCAGTGTTTCTAATTATTAAATAGCTCACAAGCAAAAATTATTCACTTTCTGTGAAATATCATCAGTATGGTGGTATTTGGATTCATGATCCAAGTATGGGATCACTCTTATGAAAAAATTCTTATATCAAAATGTCATTCTTTCCTACAACCCCTTTTCTTTAGTACCAATGCAACTATAATCTGGGAATGGAATCACATCCTATATAATCTTGTCTACATTCATTTGTTTTTCCAGCTTACCTATCAAGGTTTCTTACTTCTTACTTGACAGACAAGAGCAAACAGCACTGAATAGAAACCTAGCTTATGTGTAATAAAGGCAGGTAGTAATATATTTCACACTTTTTGCTTGACACAGTTCAGTAAATTGTAAAACAGTCCCTGCAGGACTGGCTTTGTACTTTTCAATAAGTTAGCATATGCTTTGTTTTTTCCTTTAGGAATTGTCATAAATGTTTGTTGTTTTGCTATTCTTTTACAATTTAGAATTTGCAGTCCTGGCTTCTTCACACAGATACTAAATTCATTTGATATTCACTTCTGGAGGCAATAAATCAGTATCTTCACCCTCTTCCTGTTTCCCCTCCTTATCAAGATACTGAAGTGATGAAAAGTTCTGGTGTTTCTTTTCTTATCCAACTTCTTTTTGTTTTATTATAAGAATATATGACTTTCAGGATCAGACCCTTGGTCCATCTAAGTCTATATTCAGATTTCGAAGTGGCCAACAAAGTCCACTAGTCCCCCAGCAGATGGCCTTCAGAGGCCATTAGACTGCTATCAAGACTAATAGCCATTGATCCCCATGGCTTTCATGAACTAATCTAACCATTGTTTCTGGTAGACAGCACCAGATACCTTGGGTAGTGAATTTCAAATTTTAACTACATGTTGTTTCACAAAATTATTTCTTTTTTGTCTGTCCCAATTATTCCAGGATCCACTTTCATTGGTTTTATTTTGGGAAGAGGAAAACAGCTTTTCCTTATCTACTTTATTTGCACTATGCATAATTTTGTATGTCTTAATCATGTTCCCTCTCATTTGCCCAAATGTTGCAACCTTTCCTCATAGGGAAGCTACTCCTTCATTATCTTAGCTGCCCTTCTCTGAATTTTCTATAGCTCTACTAAGCCATTTTTGAAGTGTGGCAACTAGAGCTATACCCAGTATGCCAAATATATATTCAATACTTATTTATATAAGGGCATTATGGTATTGACATCTCTTATTTTTTACAGTGGATGCCCAAAGCTGTTAAGCTTAGAAAAATATTTGATGGGGGGCATTAAAGTAGTTAGTTAACTTTTTATTTCATAAGACTGTCATTTTTATTGCTATATCTGCTATACCATTTTGTCTGAAGAATGAGATAAAGGTGATTTATATAAAATGAATATTGAGTTAAGCTCCTATTTTCTGGAAAGTTTGCTTGAAGTTTTTTGTCTTGCAAGAGGTCACTAGTCCACTTAGGCCATAATGCATCATGGCTTCTCTAGAACCCTTTTGCAATATTCATTGGCTAACCTTTTATATGGAAATGCCAGAATCTAATCCTTCAGAATTATAAACTTAATTGCATGCAGGATGTTTTCACAAAACAACATTATTAGAAAGGCTCCTTAGAACTTGCATGTTATATTAGCCTAAGGTATCCTGTAGTTATGGATTTTTAATTGCAATTGCAATGAATTCATTGGGACTAAACGTATTAGTTGGGTTTGGTTTATATTTTGAAAATGTACTAATATCTCTTTTTTTAAAAAAGAAGGAAAAATCCAAAACCAGCAAGGGGAGATTAGGAAGCACCACACGCATAAATAAGGATATATACTAAAGTCTGTATGGCAGGTTTTTCCTGAGTAAACAAAACAAAGAACTTTGAGAGGTGACATTAAATGAAGTGATGGAGAAAATATGTATTTCCTGACAGTCACAGAATAAAACTTGTGAGAAAAATAGAGATCTCTTTAAAAAAAAAATCAGATATTGATATGTAGCCAAAACTGAACCACTAAAGGCTTTTCAAAAAAGGCTGACAAAAGAATCAACTTCAATAGGAAGAAAAGTGAGCATATAATATCCTTCGATTTTTGAGAGCTACTGTTAAATAACGATCTTGCACTTTCACAACAGCTTTTGCTGAAGTCAAGCGCCTATAATAATACTCCAGCTCTTGAGCCTTTGTTTTTGTGCACTTTTGACTGGCGTTACCAGAATCAATACTGATAGTGCAAAAGTTATTATAACACTCCCTAAGACTTTTTCAGAAGGTTAGCCAGGTTAGACAATGGAGATATTACCAACAGCACTAAAGAAACAACTAGAGTTAACACCTAACAAGATCTTACTAAAAGGTAGAGTTCTTAGACCAAGGAAACAACACATGTTATTTGGCTGAGTTGAAATTAAAACAGGAATCCATCCTAAAGAAATAACTATGTACATAATGTTAAATTAATGACCCTAATTAGTCTACAATAGACTAATTGAAGAACTACAATAATAATTCAAAGAAAAAGAAATGTAAAACAATAAAAATCCTTAAAAATGCCTGGGTAGGGGTTTTTTTTCTTTGTGAAGGCAAACTGCAAATAAATGAAATATTCTGAAGCTAAGTGAAACTAAGAATGTAGAAATAATATTTTCTCAATAGGCTCAGAAATTAACTTTGAAGACTGTATCATATCTAGGGAAGTTTTACAACACCCCAATTCCAACTTTTCCAGCTAGCAAAATGCATTGTTGGGTAGAACTCTGCATAATCTGATCAATGCTGAAAGATTCTACCAATATTTTTCAAATATGTCTGATACCCAACAATTACTTTACCTGTACATACAATCTCCAGCTTTTAAAGAAGACAATCTAAATGCAAGCTACTGAATTGGTAAAAGTAAGGATAGACAAACCATATAGACATTTTAAACAAGTTGGGCTTCTCCTACATTTTTAGGTTTGGCTCCTGTTACTTTTTTATTTTCTTTTATTTAATATAGAAGAGCATAATTCTCTTCTACTGAATAGGTTTACTGAATATGTGTTCTGATCCAAGCCTCGTTCTAAGCAAACAATAACCAAACAGAATAAAAGCAAAACCTTTTTAATGCTTCTCTGTGAATTCCGTTCATTGCTATTAAAATGCTATTAAAACTAATTGTCCCAGATAAGAACAAGCCTTGCCAAAGTTGTGCAAGGCTGCCAAAACACTAGATTAAATTGCAAGGAAACATTCAAAACCAAAAGTTTCCAAATGCAAACCAGGATAGTCCGAATTTCCACAAGACTTGAAGTGCAAGAACTTATTTGCTTCCTGCAAAGAATCCCACTTTTGAGGGCTGGCTTTTATCCCTTAAGGGAGGGACCATCACCTTGCAGCCTTACTCTCGAGTTGCTTGTGCTGCTGCAGCTTCTTTCCTTCGAACAGCCCTGAGCGCATGCGCACTGGGCACAGGCTCTTTGGGGTCCTCTTCATCACTGTTGCCAGCCTCCATAAGCTCTGAAGGCAGCACTCTACTCTCTGACAGTCCTGGACCCATCCCTGCATCACACGAAGGCCCCTCATCTGAGTCTTCGCTCTCCACACCTGCTGCCGGTGAACCACAACACTATGTTTCAAAAACCGAAAGATGGAGTGTTTTCCTTAGCCAGATGAATTCAGACCTTCAATTTTTATTCCGAAGAAATCAGGTTATTCTTAGAACCTAAGCTAAGAGCAGCTTTTTTTTTCAAGGAAAATTAAAGAATACCTGAAGTTATACTTTATAATTTGGTCAAAAATTGTCAAAAGACCCATTCTCTGCCTTTGAAGGCATTCTAGGACAGACATTGTGTGACTTGAACATTAGCTTTCATTTGTCACTATCTTGATTTTATGATTATTCGACTGATCTCTTACATTGTATTTTTGCCTCTAGTGCAAAATATAATTTGGTTATTACAATGTTTATTTAGCCTTCAAATTGATGCAGTTATAACCTTCTAATTATCTGGCTTAGTCTTCAAGGACTATTATATATTCTTTATTCTATTTCATTGGTTTTCTATTGTGAACCATGAAAAAGAAGAAAAAGGTGACTGTACTATACACTAGGACTATATTCTGTGACCTACAACACAATTATATTAAACAAACCTGTAACTGATGATCTGATTGATGGGTCAGCTTCTTCTTCTTTGGACCAAGTATTTTCTCTATACAGTTTTCTGATATTGTGTGTTTTAAGTAGCTCTTTGTAATGATGCCTGTACAAAATAAAGGTGTCGGTATAAGGTAATTGTGTCGGTATCTCAGGGATACATTTTGTAATTATCTTCTATTGGCACTTTCTAAAATTCAATCGGCTTGTTGCCAACTTCAGGTCAGAGTTTAATGACAGGGTTGGATAATTTGCCAGATTAATTTTGTTCATTGCAAGATGTGTGCAAACAGTACTTCACACTCTTGTTCAATTGGAATATCCATTGACCATTTGTTATTTATATAATCTCCTCAGCGATAGATGACAAAAAATAGCATTTTGTTGGATCATTTCTTAACAAAATAAATAAAATCATGTTTATATATTACTTAAAATGCTGCAATGAAATCACCTAAAACCATTAAATAATTGTTAACAGATGCTTACAATTTAAACCAAGTGCCAACTATCTGTCAGTTCATATTAAACTTTGTGCGGAATTTTGACACTGTACCCAAAAAGTGCAAGAGAAGTTCACAAATTCTAAGAGTTGCCCTAAATGCCTGACTTCCCAAAATGCAACGACTAAAAAAATGATATTTCTGTTCCCATCTATTCTGGGAAGAATAAGGATCTGGAGTGCAATAGGAAAACTATTTGTCCCTCTAATGATTTCAACATTTTGTAACATTACTGTGTTTTAATGTATTTAATTTCTAACACAACTTGCACAACTTGCTACCCTAGTGATTATTCACAATTTTTTTTTAAAAAAATAGAGTATCACAAGGAGTACATTAAAATTAACAGTAACTTGGGTACTAAAATATGTTAATAATGAAAAACCTGGAAAAAGCGATGCAGCTGTTTCTTACTTTTTAAAACATGTAGAGAGAATGGAAAACAAATATATGATGAAACAAAAGCTTCCATTGAAGACTTTCAAAGGCCTTCATTTGAACCCATTCTATTCTAGAATTTACAAGATTCTTGGTAGGAGCTCCTGCTCTCTCTTTTTTACCGTATATGACTAATTGCAACTAACATTAAACATTTTTAATTTCTGAGTTTCATGCAGTGTAATCAAGAGAAAGACTGAAGTCAAGACAAAAGCAGGAAGACTGAAGACAAAACCAAATGAGATGGATTCTTAAATAACCACTCCTGTTCCAATCATGGTCTCTAATAAGCTAGCTTATTACCTGAAAGAGTGTCTGGAGGTTCTAAGGTGACAAACAAAGGCCTGGTTTTCCAAAGATTGCATTTCATTGAGAATAGAATCCAGCCAATGATCATATCAATCCTCTTTCTTTGCCCTATTTCCCCATCAACAACCATGCTGTGGGGTGAATTGGAATGAGAGTGATTGGCCCAAGGACACCCAGTCAGTTTTTAATTCCATGAAGAAAGGCTACATATGTTATTGTCACTGACATAGAAAGAGTGCAACATTGAAGAATTTGAAATCTTATAATCCATGATATTTGCTAGGCACAATTTAGACTTACAACCTGAATCTAAAATTTCATTACTGTGTAAGAGATTGAACAGTGGGAACTTCAATCAAAAATAACATTAAATTCAATATTAAATTCCCTTTGAATATTACTCCCACATTGGTATAAGATGTTTTTATCACTGATATATTACCCCTTTGCTCCTCTGTTTACATTTAATACATATGGCAAAACATGTTTTGAATACTTTGCATAGCCCTATTGCTTAGTCTGTCTAACTTGATATCATGAATGGATGAGAAATCTAGTATCACCTGTTTAAAAAAATACTATGCAATTTGAGATTTGAAGAATGTAAAACATCATTTCTGGAATAATGGCTAATTAATCTGGGAAAATATGCTTTTATATCTTGAATAACTTCATATATAAAATGTAAATTGATGTACAATTTAATCTTATTTCAAAACCATTTTGTTATTACATGGAATTGCACTGCACCTAAAAAATGAATTCTATGCACATTATTTACTATATTCTCTTAGTGTATTTTGTACCATTTCTTTTATTTTTTTGACATTGATTTTAATTTTGTTAATCAGCTATTTTTATTGTTCAGTTGAGTTGTTTTTTTTTTTGGACAGGAATATTATGAAATTACTAATACCTATTTTTTTTTTTTTTTTTTTTTTCTTTTCCCCCTAACCCCCCCCCCCCCCCCCCCCCCCCCCCCCCTCTAAAAAGGTGTGTAGTAGGTCAAAACTTTTCAAAGGCCTTGTATTAAACGACTTCCCTTGTGCTGACTGCAGTATGATAGACGGCAGTAGATTTCCTGCGTGAAAATCAAGTCATTTTTCCCCAAGCAAACATATGTTATGGTTCTAGGAAAAAAATAACAAGGCTTGCAAGCCAAGTAACTAGAAAAATACTTGTTATCAGAGTATAAGTTATATATAATTGACATACACAGTTTCTTATAGAAATTTAGAATGAAAAATTCTGAGAATATACAGAATCCTGCATTTTCAGTAATCAAAGGAATTCCAGTGCAATCTTCTGTTTTGGGACCTGGATATGGTAGCAACTCAGTACTGTACCTAAGCTTTTTTTTTTTTTTTTTGTATCAAGGGAAATGTCCTTATAGTCAGCCCTGAAAGTAATAAGAATTAAAAAAAAAATGAAAAGTAAATGTCTGATTGGAAGAAGAGGGATTGTTAAATAAAAGTTATTAGTCTACCTTATCCTTCTCTTCTATATATTAAAGGACTCTACTTACAACTGTTTTATTCTATAAAACAAAATAAAGTTTGCTACCTTCTTTGCTTGAGGATTATATCTTTTTACTAAAATATTTGATTAAATCCCACTATCAGTAGCAGACACTATCAATATTACCTTAGTACTATGAGAGTCTCAGTCCATTGAGTTTGCTCACTCTCCCAAGGATCCACCCTGATCCATTCGGATGTTTCAACTGCAAGACGAACCATTGCGACCCGATGCTTTGCTGCTACCAATCCTTGCTTCCAATAGTTGTCACTAACTGGTGAAATTATACCTTCTGTTACATGGTACTTTCCTGGATAGAGAAAAAAATATAAATGATCCAATGTTTATACTGTTTCTTGTAACAGATAAATTCTTTAATATGTGAACAATAAAAATGATTGTTTCTTCTTTTCTGCAATTAAACTATTGAAAATAAATATTTATTTCCGCTAGACAGACAGACAGGCGTGTGTGTGTGTGTGTGTGTGTGTGTGTGTGTGTGTGTGTGTGACAAATAATAAAAATCTGGCACCTTAATAAACTTTAACCGCAGTTCACCACAAAAACACTCTTATCCAACAAGCGTTTGGGAGAAAAGGCAGGTCTTAAGTGATTTATGGAAGGCTAGAATAGTAGGGGACTGCCAACCTTCAGGAAGAAGGGTGTTCCATTGGGTATGGACTGCCATGGAAAAGGCATGATCCTCTGATACTCAAATAGGCAATATTTAAGGAAGGGACTAGGAACACACTTACCCTATCTAATCTGTTAGGACAGGAAGGTGTCCTTAGAAGGATCTTGCCATAACCTGTCCCTTTACTAAAAAGAAGACTTTACTAAAAAGAAGTCTGCAAATGCAAACATTTTTCATCTATAATATATAGGATTAGAATAACTGAAGATTGGGTTAATGATTAATTCAAATATGTACTAGAATTATACGGACAACTTCAAGATAGCATATCTAATGTATGCTTTATCTGATAACTATTTGCTTCTTGGTATAATGCAAGTTAAAATCTTGTACTTCTAAAGTAACAGCGCCATGTGCTTTAAAATGTTTTCTGCAAATCTTCGTAATAGTGTTAGCCAGTGAAAAAAAGTGATTATCACAGATTTTTAGACCATATGTGAATAGCTACAGGGGACTAATTTAATTAATATTATGTGCTGCCATCTCTCTCTATTAGTGGCAATGTTAATTAAAAGGTAAAGTCAAGAATC
Organism: Notechis scutatus; assembly: GCF_049901735.1. NCBI lineage: Eukaryota > Metazoa > Chordata > Lepidosauria > Squamata > Elapidae > Notechis > Notechis scutatus. The sequence goes on from NC_142012.1 coordinate 133,117,711, forward strand.
TCCAGGAATGTTTTGGAATATAATTAATTAATGTCTACTTCAAGGCAAATGATAAAGTTCATAATTCAGATGAATAAAAGTCAGTGGTGTTTAATGACACCTTTTTTGTTATAAACTATAAAATTGGATAAACAGCAAAATATATAGGAAAATGAAACTCTTTGAAATAATATTCCTGTTTCCCCAAATTAAGCTGAAGTTACATTTCAAGTTAGATTTATCTCTAAAGTCATGGAAGAAAAGTGGGCTTAAATCTAATATTTATTTTATGCCTTAGTTTTATCTAAGTTTTATCTTAGTTTTGTCTGCCTTAGTTTTATCTAAGGAATAAAATAAATATTAGATTTAAGCCCACTTTTCTTCCATGACTTTAAACAGCAGATCCTCCTACCAATGTAGAAACAATGTGATATTGTTTGAGTCAGAGTGATTTCCCCAAACTTATTTATAGAGTTATTTTTTGACATTTATAGAAATGAACCATCCCTCCTTGAATCATTAAAGTATCTGCAGCTTTTGAGATGTTCACATATCAACTTGGAAAGCTGACCTTGTCCGTCTCACTTTGCTTTTGCTCCTTTGTTCCTCTTGTCACATTTAACACACATGGCAAAACATGTTTGGATTGCTTTGCATGCTCCTATTACTTAACATTAGTCTATCCAACTTGGTACTATGAATGGATGAGAAATCTACCACTACCCATTAAGAAAAATATTTTTAGAGAAAATACTATGCAACTTGAGTCTTTAAGGAGGCAAAACCTATTCCTGAACTTATTTACTTACATATTTATATGCTGTCTTCCCATCAAGTCACTGAAGTTGTACTTTATTTTAAAATAAAGTAATGCTCATTTAATGACTCACTCATTCAGTGACCATTGGGTCCCTGAAAAAGTAATGGTTATGACCATTGGGTCACTGAAAAAGTAATGGTTATGACTGGATCTTGTAGAAAGTCAATGGGTAAGCTGGCAGGAGATTGGAAGTCACATGACATCCTTGTTTAATGACCCATTTGATGTTCACTTAATAATGGCAATTCAGATCGCCATGTCATTAAGCAGTACATTTTCATGGTTTTTGAACTTACGACTGTTTTGCTTAACAACCAAGTTATTGGTCCAATTATCATTGTTAGTTGAGAACTACCAGTACTGAACACATTTTTCTCATCTTAATTAAATTCTATTCAGGAATGCATGGTGCCAACTCACTCGCCTGGTTTTCTATTTTGCTATCTTCCATTTGGACACAGAGATCCTAAATTAACTATACAAGAAAAAAAAAGGCTATCCAGCAGTTTTCTCAAAGGGCTGATATTCTTTGAGTATTGATAGCATGGGCTTCCTGACCTGTTTAATTTATGGCTGCATTGGTAGCTATACAGGTACATAGCAAAAAGAAAAGTAAAAACATTGTTAAATAAACTATCCTGGTTCAGGGGGAAAACCAAATATAGTAATGGGACAAAAGTTGCAATAGTAATAAGGAGATAATTAAGCAATTATTACAAATAATACCAGATCTTTTGCATAAAAGACCAAGAAGGATTTACAACGTGAAGGAATGGGCAATGCAAATTTCATTTCTAGAGTCTCATTGAGTTCAAAGATAATACTTAAGAAAGTGAGTTCCAGTCTGCAGCATAAATGTATATTTGCTACTCATCTTGTGAAGCAATTTGAGGTAGCCAAGCAATAACAAAACCTATAACAAAAAAATGATAACACATGAAACAGAAATAAAGGAAACAATGACATTTAAGGGTAAACCCATCAGAACAAAATTACACAGCTCATCAGTTCAACCTCCTCCAAATCCCCATGACATTTTTCCTAGTCAAATAGTGTTTCAAAGAGCATGTGCTACAACACAGAAGACACGCTTCCTGAGTCCCACTAGATGACACTCTTCAAGCAACAGGACCAGCAAAACGCATCTAATGATATTGTTAGAAACAATTGGAATGATGCAGTCCCTCAAATATCATAGCCATTTTGGAATGGTTTTACTGGTGACAACCAGCATTTGAATTGCACCTCAAAAGTTATTATGAACCAATACTGCTAATGTAACAAAAGTGTAATATGGATATATTGAGGAATGCCCATAATTTCTCACATTATTGCATTTTATACTAGTTGCAAATTCTGGATGTTCTTCAACGGTAGTCCTATGTATAGCATATAACAATAATATACTCATAAGCATGAGTGTCCTTATGCAATGCCTCTCAATACAGGAAGGGGTGAAATTGGTGTACTATACATTGGTATACTTTATAAAGTTTTCAAAAGACCTTCAACAGCTGCTGAAAATTCATGATTCCCCAGTTTGCATGCCAGTTCTATCTGAAGTTATGTGATCCAGAACTAAAGATGGAAAATGATTGGATCCAGAAGACCTAAAACTTAAAGCTGCTCAGTTTTTTTGGGTTGATCTGAGCTCAATTATTCCCTATGAAGACCTCAGTTTTCAGACACCGAGACAGGACCTCCACAACATTACTTAGTCAGCTAAAGAAAGAGAAGTATAGCTGGCTGTTATTAACACACATAATTTCCCTTAAAATGGGAAGGTTGGAGATAGGGTGAAAATATTCGAAAAGTTGGGGTCTAATGATGGGGGTTTTTTTGAGGAAGGAGTACATAATAAAACAAAGCAGCATACTATTGCAGCTTTAGATGCAATTTTTGGAGAGCAACCTTCCATTATTAAGCAGTTTTTTAAAGAAAGCTAATCCAAGTATAACCACAACATAAAGGGTTTTAAATTTATGTTTACAGGAGCCTCTGCATTTCAGAAGTTTGATGATGATACTGTCGCAAGACTAAAGAGAATTATTAAAATAAAGCTCTAATCTTTTCTTTAGATTACATGACAATATCTTACCATGCAGTATTTAATTTTTTCAAGTTTCATTCATTCTGTAATGGGATATAAAAAATAAACTCCTGTCAGCAATTGCTATGACATTAATAAATTCTAACACCAACCTGGCACCCGTGATCAAGCATTTTCTTCACATAGCTGTTCGTTTAAATAGAATGTAACAGTATTCTCAACAATGGAATCCTTGCAAAATTAGGAAGAAAATAGTATCACATGGACTATTTCATTCCTGTTACCTAAAATCTAAAAAGATGTTCAGCATCTGTTTGAGGAATTAAACAGATATGGTTGCTATTAGAACTACATCTTGCATATGGTTGCTATTAGAACTACATCTTGTTGCTAGAAAAGCCTTTTATGTCTATCTACTGATATATGCCATTCTTTTGATTACAATACACACATGTAAAAAATACTACACAAGGAACAAAAAGGTAAGAATCTAAGTGTTTCTTGGAGTTCTATGGGTAACAATATTTTCTATTATCATCAAATGTTGATGATTTTAGTATTCTAAATAAGGTCTGTATGTGAGTGACTATGTGTCTGCCTGAGTTTGGTAGGCCTTATTTGCTAATCACTGCCAATATGTTAATATATTTACAAGAGCTCATATAAATATACAGCATTTCAGGATGTGACAAGCACTAGCTAAATTCATTCTTGTATCTCTATATTAAACATTCTAAGATGACTCTTAATTAACTGAATTAGATATTAAGGTAGTGATGTAGTAATGAATTACATAGATGCATAACTTTGAAATTTAACAAAAAAAACCTCAATGTGAACAAGAATCTGAAAAATGTTACATTGCAAATGATGCCTCTAAAACTTAATTTAATTTGTAACTATATAATATTAAAGAAAAATTAACAGCAAATAGTCAAGAATTTAACTACTCTTGATAAGATTTTATTTTGAAGTATTACATGCTGTGCAGGGGTGGATTTCTACCGGTTCTGTCTACCTCTGTAGAACCGGTAGCTCTGAAGAGCAGCAGACATAGAACCAGTTCTATGTCTGCTGATGTTTTTGCCCACCTGCTCAGACTCTTACCTGACCTTTATTTCCTGTGTTTGCAACTTCAGAGGCACAGCTGCAGTTAAAAAAGCAGGAAAAAAGTACTTTTTCAAAGGCTGCTTCTTGGCACACAGCGCTGCTCAGCTGTCCAGGCACTAGGTTGATGACGATTTACAGGTGTGCGCAGCGTGCAGGGAAGCACATTGTACATCACCGAACCTCGTAAATCACCGTATCGGTAGTTAACCCTGTCGGATCCCACCCCTGATGTTGTGGCATATTGTGTAATCATTTATTCCTTCCATAAGACTGAGTATATTGAAGGAAAGAATTTTTTTAAAAAATAGAATATTGCCAGATCCAACACTTTCAGCTTCAGCATGCCTTAGAAGACCTACACCCATCCATTTAGCATCCATCTCAGTTGGTAAAGAGGTGAACAACTCTTTACTTCTGTATTTTCTCTCCAAATGCATTCTACATTCTTCCCATTATTTCAGTCTACAGAGAAAGATTTCATTAAAGGTAAAATACATAGATCATTTTTGACATCTTTAAATCATAGCAAGTGGTGCAAGATAATAATGTACAGAGAAACACATGAGTGGAGAGTTAGCTATAAGAGATTGACAAAAGATATTTAGCAGCATCAGTCAGTACTAAGAGTCATTCATAGAACAATAAATTGAATCACACTAAAAAGAAACACTTAAACAAGCATGATAAGGCATGGAAAATAAATAAGGTTGCACATTATTAATAATAAAATGCAGTAGGATGTATTATTCACTAATATACAGACCTATCCATTATACTTAAGAAATTATTTCATAAAATTTGTCCATTGGTATGAATAAAACAGAACTTTATTAACATGACTGAGTTTTTGTTCCTTAACAGAAATTAGAGATGATGAAGGAAATACTGTGTTAAATGGTAATATGAATCAATTTTTTCTTTCTAGCCTTAAAAGTAAATAAAATTCAAAGGAAACTCTAAGAGAGAATATACATGAACTTGACCATACAAGCCCTTATTTTGCAGGATGAAAGATCTAATAAACCTCAAGACAATGTCATTTGCACCCTGTTGTGTTTACCCATGGGAATTAGATAGAATGAAACATCTGTAAGAACTTTGTATAGCTCCATCTAGCTCTTATTTTGCCTCAATAAAAAAATATATAAAAATGCTCTGCGTAGACAGAAAAAGGGTTCTATACTTTGAGTAAAAAATATTTTAAGTCATCTAGGCAGGAAGACATCCAGCGTTATCATTTGATCTTAGCAGTTTCTGAGATCTTTACTCAGTTATTCTTTTCAAGACAAAGCCATTTTCAGCAAAGATATATGTTTAATATTTTAAAAAGCAAGATATTTAAACATGATTTAGATACCAATCTTTTCTTGTAACACCATAACAAGAGACCAGTATTGGCAAAAGTGAAAATAGAAAGCTCTTCATTAAACACTGAAAGGATCTCATTATATATAGCTGCATGTTCTATTTTTAGAACAATCTTCAATTACCAGGTGTCATCAATAAGAGTCAACAAAAGAATGAAAAAATAATTTTAAAAAGTAATTCATTGTGTGTGTGTGTGGGGGGGGGGAGCCTCCCTTTTAAATCTTATCTACCATTTTAATAATTATCTTCCATTTCCACAACTAACAGAGAGACCAATATGTTCTCTATTTGCATTGTCACCCAAAACTGAAACTATAAGGTCCTGGTTAACCTTGAAATCTAAGCCTGTGAGTGACTTTATATAGCAGTATATCATTAAAACAACATTTCTAGATTGCTCATCGTTGACTGCTATTGCTTGTGAACTATTTCCTGATGCTTTCCAAACATTCATGTCTTACAGTTCATTTATTAGTGATATTGAGACTGAATGAACCTGCTCATCCATATCTTACATCATTGCTAGTGCTTGAGTGAACATGACCCAGTCAACTACCTGGATCATTAGCTACTTGGATCATTACAGCCAAACACAGAAGCAGCAAAAACAGGTTTTTTCCTCTTGTGTAATTTCTATTCTATTCTATAGTTGAAAGTCATAATGAATACATAGAAGCTTTCCCCCCATGATTTCTCTTCCTAGTTAAAATTGCAGACTATATCACTTCTTTAGCTTAAGTGATAAAATTAGCATACAGATGTGACATTGCAGTTTAAGTGTTTCATGGCACCTCGAAAAGAGAAAAAGACAGAATCTGGGATAGGATTTAAGACTCCTTTCATCACAAGTTAGTCTGCAATTATTCTATTGAACCATTGGCAAAACTTAATTATACTGATGAGGAACAATTTTATATTTCCTTATCATCACTTTTACTTCAAGAGAGAGTAAATGTGTAAACTTTCAATTTAGATGCTGTGAAGTAATTGGTCTAAGTCTTGAACTTTTAATTAACAGCAATTAAAATGTGTTGAAATAATGTGGAATGTTTCCCCCTTTTTTGGAGATACAAATGACTCCTTATTGCAACACAGCTCACTCAGTTTTTGGAGACATTAAATAAACTAACCTGTTTGATGAAGGTGATCTCTTGCTAGTTCAAATAAACGCATGTGCATATTTGTTATGGGATTAAAGGAGCCACAGGCAAGAAGGACGAGGGGTGTCAGATGTTTCATGGAGCCAAGTAACCTTCAATAGCACACCGTTCATCTGAAAAGAGAAAATAGCAATTGTAACAATTCATCCAGTTTTCTCAATTATTTGCGAAAATAATAAATGATAACCTCACTTCCAGGGAAAGAAGATTCTATAAGGTACCATGGCTGAAGAGACCCTCCCTCCCCCATCCTGGGATCTGTCAGGTGTAATTCTCTGACAGATAAGATCCAGATATCAGATCCTTGATATGAAAATTATTCAGAAGAATTATAACAGGTTCAGAGAAGGACAACAAAGATAGACAGGTGAAACAACTGGGCACGTTTAGGGTTAAGAAGAAAATACAGATGTGTTAGATGTAATCGCCATTCTAGAAAGATGTCACTCAGAAGAAAACCAAGATCTCTTCCTTATTTTTCTATAGTGCAGGACCGAGAATTATGAAGTTAAGTTATAGGAAGGCAGATTTCAATTAAATGTTAGGGGAAAAAGTTAACAACAGATTCAATAATGGTACAAATCACCCAGACAGGCAAAGGCTTCTTTTACTAAATACATGGAGGTTGGGCAGGCACTTCCCTAGATTTTTTAAAATTTGTACACAGTTGGATTTGATGGTCTAAAATTTATTTATTTTATTTATTTATTTTATTTATTTATTTATTTATTTGATTTGTCAATTGTTTACAAGATAATAAGTACAAGTGTATACATAGTTGTGAATATATGAAATGGGTACATATAAGAAAAATAAAATAAGAGAAACAATAGGACAGGGGACGGTAGGCACGTTGGTGCGCTTATGCACGCCCCCTACAGACCTCTTAGAAAGGGGTGAGATCAATAGTAGACAGTCTAAGGTTAAAGTTTTTGGGGTTTGGGGAAGAGACTACAGAGTCGGGTAGGAGTATTCCAGACATTGACCACTCTATTGCTGAAGTCGTATTTCCTGCAATCAAGTTTGGTGCGGTTTAATTTGAGTTTGTATCTGTTGTGTGCTCTTGTGTTGTTATGGTTAAAGCTGAAGTATTCATTGACAGGTAGGACATTGCAATGTATGATTTTATATACCATGCTTAAGTCGGACCGAAGACGGCGCGTACTTGGTCTTGGTCAATTATATGATTCTGCACAGTTGCACAGATACCGTATTTGCCGGCGTATAAGACGACTGGGCGTATAAGACGAGCCCCCAACATTTCCACTCAAAATATAGAGTTTGTTATATACTCGCCGTATAAGGCGACCCCCTCCACTTGGAGGCATGTTTTTCAGGGCAAAAATCATCTCATACGCGGCAAATCGGTAAGTTGTAACACTTGGGGTATTCTGGATATAATTCTTGATTGACACCCCCGCCCCTTTCCCCCAAACTTACAAAGCCACCAAAATGCTTTAGAGAGGCAGCTTCGCCTTTCTCAGACTGGCACTCAATTCCTCTCCCTTTCTTTGTGACACCGTTGAGCGATCTGCTTTTTCAGGGAAAATAAATAAATAAAAATAAAACTGAATGAAAAACAGTCGAGTTGTTTCTTAATATCTTTCCACCTCCCCAACCAAATTTGTCTCCAAGGGTGCACCACACTGATTGCGACATTAATTATTTCAGAGAGGGGGAGAAATCTTTGCTTCCTACTGTGGCTTTTTCCTGCGCATCGTTTTTCCCTTGGCTTTTACTTCTTACAGGGAGGATAATGAAATACCCACGCTGGGAGAAAGCGGAAAGGATGTCTATTTTCCTGCTCACTAACTTTCCAGAAAGCGTCGAGTTCCTACCCGAGACTTGCCAAAAGTCCAGTTCATTCATTTGCTACCTTTCTCCAATGAGATCCAGATCTGTTTCCACAACGCGCTTAGGATCTTATCTTATTATCTTATTATTATCTTATTAGCCTTGCTCGGTCCGTCCAAGAGAGAAGAAGGCAGACGGTTTGCGCTCAGGGAGAAAGGAAAAGAGCCTCTCGCTCACGCTGCACACTGCCCCCTCCACCCCAGCAACGCTTAGGAAAAGAGTTACACAAGCATCCTTTCCAGAAGTGAATCGGGGGAGAGGATTCGGAGCAAAGGCTGAAACCGGGAAGAGAAAATTCCCAAAGAAAATCGCACGAGCAGCATCCCATTCCTGGGAGAAAAACAAAAAAAAAAAAACACGAACTCTTCCCGAAGCACAAAAGCAAGGATGGCGCTTTCTCAGCGTTGAGCTGCGTCGCTGTTCTCCCACCCCTCCACTCGTCCCCACGTGCGGCGAAGTTTCTGCCACTGGGGGTGGTGGAGGGGATGGAAGAGGTGAGGGATGGGGCAAAGCCTGGAGCCTGCCTGTCCGCTCGCGCAGCGGAGTGGAGTGGGTGGGTGGGTGGGGAGGAGGAGGAAGAGACTCCGGCTGGGCGAAGGGCTTCGCAAGTTGCGGAGCTCCGCCCCGTCGCTCTTGCACCCGAGTGACAACAACGTATTTGCCGGCGTATAAGGCGACCTTTGTTATATACTCGCCGTATAAGGCGACCCCCCACTTGGAGGCATGTTTTCAGGGCAAAAAAAGTCGTCTTATACGCCGGCAAATACGGTAATTGGTATCTTACACAAAATCAGGTCAGGATTCCAGGAACTGTTCCATTTCCCCAGTTTTTGATCTGCATTTTGTTTTGTTTTTCAGCATGCCATGTCTATCAAATTTAATTCTCCTTGACCATTTTTTGTCCCATTCCTTTAGGCGTTTTAATCTGAAAAGTATTATGCATTTCCATAAACTTTTGGGTTTTCTTTTTAAATCGAGCCTGCTGTTAATTCTTCTCTTAGTAGATGGTGAAGCTTTGACTATAGAAATAGCATATTCTGAACATTGAAAATAGTAGGAACGTTGGAAATAAACTGATATAATCCACTCAGGTTATGTCAGTCGATATACACAAAAGACTTCCACCTAAAATTCTGTCAATCTATAAGACAGAATAATAGAATAACAAAGAAAAAAGCCAGGGTGGGGAGAGACACCTTTCAGCTCTCAGGGAAGTCTAGTTACTTTTTCTGTAACTAGCTTTCCACAGGTTAAAACAGTATTTCTTTGTTTAAAGACAAGGGTGGATTATTTATTTTCCTTTGGAGAACGTTTCCTTAACTGTGCTAAAGAATGCTAAAGAAAAGTGTATCATTTTTTCTCATTTCAAGAACAGAACGCCAAATTATTTCTGATGTTCAATAATATTCTCTGTAACTGTTAGTATGGCACTCTGGTTCTCCTCAAACAGAAAAGAAAGAAAGGATATGTCCCTAGAATCCTCAGCTGAACTAATTATTGGGTGTTTTTTATTTGTCTTTGTATTCAAAAAGCAGTTTACTACTACATAGCTTAGTGACAAGCTGCTTATTCTGATATTGACATCTCTTTATAAGTAATTATTCTCCCAACTTCCATCATAAAAATTCTATTATTTTTGGGATCTTTAAATATAAACCAACCTACAGAAAATCTATTGTATTTTAAAAGAGACACTGAAGTAGAACATTAGATCAAAGAAAGAATCACAGAAATAAATACTTTAGAAATATAACCTTTTCTTTGATAGTTACACAGCACTGATAATGTGTGTACAACGAAGAAGGAAGAAGAAAGCCTATGGCTAAAAATACTCATTTCTGCTCAGTAAGTATGTCAAATTAAGCACCCACATGGCTCCAGAAATCCTACACTGCAATACCACAAGCTGAGCTATATTGCTGCTATTCATTTTGCATGATCTTACATGCTTAAGTATTTAATTTTGGCTAATACTGTCAGCCAGAACAGTTGTGGGAGGCATTACATTTCTATGTAAAGAAAGGTTAGGAAGAATCTATACAATATTTACGAGTATGTGAAGAAAGCTAGTAAACCATCCTTATTTCACACTCTTTTAACCTCTGTTTTATCCAGTATTAGTCTATAAATAATTACTAAAATTTATGGAATATAGTAAGGAAAGCTGAAACCCTAAGTAAAAATGGTTACTTTACTCAGCTGTATTTAGTGAAAATGCATAAGTGAATGTTTGTACCTTGAAGTTCATAAAATAACAGTAAAAATTATGAATTATGTAATTAAACATTAAAACAAGTAATATACAATACATAGCCCAGTATCTGATGCCAAAGAAAGTCAAAATACTGCAGAAAGGGAGAAAAATAGTCACAACTAGTTTTAAGTAGTGTCTGATTTAAGCATCATATTCTTCATACTGGATTAAGTGATCTTTATAGCCCCTGAAATGAACTGCAAGCCTACTGATTTGTCCTTGTTTCTTCTTTTATGTCCTCCTTTTGCACTGTTCCTCAGTGATTCTGATTATTTTAACTAGAAAGAAGACTTTATTCTTGCTTAAACAGGGGTTGTTGCCAGGAAATTGGGGTGGAGTGAAAAGAGGAGGGTAGGTGCAGCTCCTTAACAGGTAACACCCACCACATACCTTTTCTGCCTGATCTGAAGGGATGGGCAGATGTAGGTGGGAAGTGGTGGTCCCTCAAATAACCTGGCCCCATGCCATGCAGATCAAAACTAGCATTTTGAACTGGACCCTTTTGCAACAATGAACATTATCAGAGATTATTCCCTATTATCACTTATCCCCTGAATTTGAAGAACTGCTCAGAGGGAAATTGTACAAGAGTTGTAATCTCATGTAAGAGTACCTCAAAACCTGTTCAGGGTTTCTTATCTTAATACAGGGATATGTAAATATTAGGTATTTGGGGACAATTATTTTCCATGGATTGAATTTTACAAGCAGGTACACATTTTAATCATGTGAACTGCACTTGATAGAGGAACTGTTGATTCTTCTCCCAGAAGAATGAATGGAATAGAACATGTTTATTACTTAGCACTTCTGCCAACCTAGCAGTTCAAAAGCATGTAAAAATGCAAATAGAAAAATAGGCACCACTTTGGTGGGAAGGTAACAGTGTTCCATATGCCTTCAGCATTTAGTCATGCTGGCCACATGACCACAGAGATGTCTTCAGACAGTGCTGACTCTTCGGCATTGTAACAGAGATGAGAACCTCCCCCTAGAGCCGAAAATGACTAGCATGCATGTGCGAGGGGAACCTTTACCTTATTATTACTTAGCAACCCAACTTGTGTACGGTCACAGGAATAATTACTTACAATGTGGCTTCTTCAGTGAATGAATGTACTGTAATGAATAGAGAACTAGGAAGAAAGACCAATAGTTATATTCAATACCACAACTCTCTTCCTCAAAAATTATACATAAGGGTTCACTCAAATTTGGAATGATGATTAAGCATATTTATTTGTTTGAAGGTATTTAAAATATGGACTCTTCTGCATATCTAGTCTTCATGTTATTTGAAGTGCAAATGACATGAAATCAGTTTTATCTTTTCTCAGCTTACTATTTTTAGATTGCAACTCCAAAATCCCAGTATAGTTCTTGGTTATATCCTCTCCCAGTTAAACTATTCTTACGTACAATTAGGGAGTTAAATTGTAGATTGGTAAACCCAGGAATTAACTGTTTTAGAGATTATACATCAATGTTTTGGTCAAATTTTAATCAATAGTCAGAGAATATCTAGTTTTATTTATTTTGATCATTCAGGGATAGAAGTCCATCCTTAGTTTTAGGCCCATTCACATAAGAAGACATTTACACTGTAGTGCTAACTTTTTATTTAAGTTTAAAGCACTTCCTAACATATAAAACCCTCTAGAAGTTAGATAGCTTTTTCTTTGAAGACTCCAACATCATATTATTCCTGCACAAACAAGGAAAGTTTAAGGTTTTTTGAGTTATATTCCTTAACATGTAACACAATAGTAATTGCCATTTTGTGCCACATATTTTTGCTCTTCATGAAACTTTTTATATTTTATAACTGGTTTACTGTTGAACAATACATTGACAGAAGTTTTTTTTTTTTTAACTTTTCTACAGTTATGTAAAGTTAATAACAAAGTTAATACCAGGACACCTTCAAATGTGTTTTCCCCCACTTTAGATACTTTCCCACTTTAGGTGGGCACTAGGCAGTAATAAACAAGTAGAAGTTGTGGTCAGGAACCTAAATTAAGAAATATACAATATTTTTGTATTCTTTTTTCCCATTCTATCTGCAAAATAAGTTAAGTTTCACAGAACTGTTACTCAAGGAAAGTCTTACTTAGTCTGAGCAATATAATCATATCAGCTAATTCTCTTTTATTTTATTCTTGTTAAATCTGCTCATCTACCCCAGAAAAATATGTAAAACTGGTTAAGCTCACATCATTTCTAATCATAGTCTATGTATTAAGGGATACTTCCCCATAACACACAAACAGCAAAATTGGAGTCATTCATGTTCAACTTTCATGTTCCACAATATGACAACTGCATGGAAGAATATCCAGAAAACGGGAATTCTTAAAAGCAGAGACAGGATAAGCAAGGAGGAAGAAAAATATTCCTGTAACAAGATAATTTTTCTGTGTAGCAAAACCAGGTTTAGAATCATATCAATACCAAGAAACTTCAAGCCTAATCAAAACACTTGAATGTAGGCATATCTGCCTTATAGCTGAAAACATATAAAAGAATAGAGGTGTTAAGCTGTGGAGGAGGTTATTGGATATTGCTGGATCTGCTTTTGCACAGATCTAATTTTTGCACAAATTTTGCATGGCCTGCATGTAGGTGATGGAGTCTATAACTGAAGAACCAGCAGAAATAAGCACAACCATTGGTGAGATCTTCTGAAAGATTAGAGGGAAAAAAGTAAGGTTGCTTTAGAGAACATCACTAAGAATAGCGCAGCAAAGATTCTGGAATCTAGAATGAAGTTATTTTTGTCTTCTTCCCAGTCTCCCTGGTCAAGATATTTTATCTACTGGGAATATGCATAAATTATATACCTAAAACACCACAATAGTAAACACTATAGTTTAGAGAAAAACAATATATTGTATATAAATCTGCAAAGGTTATGTCCCTTCAGTTAAACCTCTTACAAATAGTTTGATAAATATTGTTAGGAATATAAGTCACCTAACAGGTATTTGGGTTAGAAATATATAAACCAGGATAAACATTTTAAAACTGTATCTTTTAAGAAAATACAAAACTGTAATTAGGTGTGGTTTCTCAAATGGCCATAAGATGGAGCCAGAAACCTGGTTTGTCTTAGCCTTGGTCTCAGAAGAGAGTGTGAGTAAGTCTCTGTTTCCTTCTGTTGGAGAGTATTGCCATTTTTCCTAATTGACTGATATTTTCTGGATTTAATATAAGTCTGTTACTGAACTGTTTTTGACACTGGACTTTGTTATTGAATTATCCCTGGATTGAAAAATCTGACTGATTTACCTGTGAATGACTTTGGATTGCTTTTTGGACTTTGCTTAAACTTTCTGGAAGTAAAAACCTACATTACAGTGTATCTGTGTGCTGTATGTGTATTATTCAAACACTACTCTCAAATACGTCTCCCTGTATGCGCTCATTCTCCTAACGGAGAATTACCTCAACAAATATGGAAATTAAAATTCAGCTGTAATATTTTAAACATTCACAGAATGTGTGTTGATGGCCAAGATCTTTCCCCCAAAATTTGTTACAAAATTTAAACATTCATCTTTTTAAAATATGTTGACTTAGCTGGATATTAACATTAATAGATCAAAAAGATATGGATGGTTAAATCAAAATCTTTTCAGAGTGAACCTTAAAAGTTTTTAAAAGTTTTCTGTGTTAAAATGCAAATTGTGTTTTTTATAATTTATATAGTGGGAATTGGGCAAATGGGCACATATGAGTAAATACTGCTAAAATTTGATTTATATGTTCAATGGTCTGATAATTATTTTTCAATTGCAGACAAACCAATGGCCTTTTTATATTTTTAATAAAAAACAGCAGTTTTAATCAGCAAATGGCAATAGGTCATCAATGGGCATAACTCATAAAAGTCAACCTACACTCTATTTTTCTATCATTAATATTAAAGGTCTGAGAGGTTAATTGAGAAAGGAATTATTTGTAGAACAACCTAAGATTGCTTTCAGTTTAGCATTGTATGATTATCTGACAATGTTAGTTCAAACGTAACACTCCAAATATATATTTAAAACAAATACTCCAAACTGAGATTTTCATCTCTATCTTTAATTGTAAAATTACTTTAGTCTTAACTTGGGGGGAGGAATAGCACATTTTAAAAAATAGTTTAATTCAAAGCCAATGCAGAAGGTTTTGCAAGGATAAGCTAAACCTTCAGAAGCTTTTTGGATAGTTGATCAAAGTAACGGTCAGATCTGCCATCTCATCACTTTAGCCCTGCTTTGCTATGATGGCATCCTGCCATAAAAGGGGGAGTGGGAGTAGGGGAATGTCAGGAAGGGAGATGACGGGAACCAGAGGTACCAGGAGCTGCAGTGATTAGAATACAGTACTGAAGACTACTTCTGCTGACTGCCAGCTGCCTGCAATTTGACAGTTTGAACCTCACCAGGCTCAAGGTAAATTCAGCCTTCCATCCTTCTGAGGTTAGTAAAATGAGGACCCTGATTGTCGGGGGCAATATGTTGACTCCTTAAACTGCTTAGAGAGGGCTGTAAAAACTGTAAAGCTGAGTATAAGTCTAAATGCTATTGCTATTGCTACCAACCTGAGAGAAGAGACAATGGTTGAAAAATCCAAGAACATAGAATGGAATGCAAATGGTTATCAAAGAGGCTCCAACTTTAGAACTATTACCATTACACTCGTTTGAATACTAGTGAAAACATTAATGAAATGAGCAAATGGGGGAGGGCCTGGGAAAAGAGAAAATCACTGGCTTTATGCAGGAATATTTAGACCTGGCTTTGCTTACACTGTAACTACTTGGCTTTAGTAAAAGTATACCTTTTGCTACAAATGGAGTAATGTCTTTCTTTCCTGAATACCTGGGACAGACCTGACATAAGCCCAGGTTGCATCTTGCCTTTATATTCTCCCATCTTCACCAAAAACTTATGCTGCAAGAGTGGAATAGTAGAGATAGCAAGCTTTCCTACTTTAGCATGGCATCTTATCTGGCTAGGGAAATAATGCAAGTCAGCTATTTCTACCACAATGAACACTCTGGGGTCTGCTTTGGGTATTCTTTTAATAATCC
Source organism: Notechis scutatus (assembly GCF_049901735.1). Taxonomy (NCBI): domain Eukaryota; kingdom Metazoa; phylum Chordata; class Lepidosauria; order Squamata; family Elapidae; genus Notechis; species Notechis scutatus. The sequence goes on from NC_142012.1 coordinate 133,133,386, forward strand.
TATTCTTAAATAGGATTAAGTAATCCTATTACTTCTCTCATTATTTTTACATACACTTTTCACTATTCTTCTGAAAATAATAATAGGAAATGAAAATAATAATAGGCAGTCTTTGACTTATTTAACTGTTTTAGTGTTTATGTCAACAGTTAACAAACTAAATACCAATCAGAATGTAATTAAACATTTCACTTTAATTTTAAAAACACACCAGATGCAATACTAATTTGATATACATTATTACATTACCTCAAAGGTTTAATCAAGCAAATTAAGCTCCTAGGTACTCTTAGAAAATAATAAGAAATAGCCAAAGTGATATTTACCACTTTATCATATTAACTAATTTTGACATAGGCATAGTATTACTCTGTAAGAATATGTAATATATAGATGGATACTTTAAAACCTTGTTGGCAGATCCTCTCCTTTAAAGGTTTTCCTGTAAAATGTACATACAATAAGTCAGACTGAATCTACTGACAACTTGTATTTCTAGGTGGGGATTTCTTAACCCATTTAGTAACAATTTTTCCCTCCAGGATTGTCCTGGGAAAAACAGAAGGGAACATACTTTAGATATTTCTATCCCAAGCCCAGAGAGGGATAATCATGCAACCATGTGGGTGAGATTCAGTGGTACATTTCAAAAAAGTTTACCACTGGTTTGGTGGGCGTGGCTTGGTGGTGTGCTTTGCGTGTGCACACTTACTTTGCATGCACACGCATGCCAAACATGCACTTTGCACAGGTGCAGAGGCTTTCCGACTCACCTCCTGCAATCCTGCACACTGTCCCTGTCGCTTCAACAACTGATATGCAGCAATCTGCTGTGCTGCGCAAAGCAGCTGCGCTTCAAAAGTATGGGAGCCCGGGCGGGTGGGCCCCACAGCAGAACGTCTTAGAGCAGTGGTTGCCAACTGGCGGGCCATGGCCCACTGGTGGGCCGTGAGAAAATTTTGGTGGGCCGCAGAGAAATGTCACCCCCAGAGCACCCCCCAAAGCAATTAATCCAGGTTGCTCAGAAACACAAGGCTGCACCGCCCACATGGCCCACAGGAACGCTCCCCACCCATTCACTCCTTACCTGACAAACTTGCCTGCTAAATTTTCCTTTTTCCGACCATCAGCTGTTCTGCTGTGCCAGGAGATTTAGATTAGCTAGGAAGCAGGAAATGGTTGGTTTTCTTGCTTTCTAGCTAGTCTTTAGATCTTCGGCTCTGCTTTTAAGCACAGCTGAATCTCCCTTAGGACTGAAGATTCTATTATTCAGTGCAGACTCACGGCAAGTTTTATGTGACAGACTCAGGTAGTCGATGGCAAGTAGATAGATCACTGAATGATTCTGTGAGCAACTCAATCTGCCTGCCTGCTTTGCCTGATTTTGGGTAAAAGTTGCTCTTTTTTAAATAAAAAAATCAATATTTACATACATGGTATGTTGTGAGTAAATTTTGTGAGTTTGCTTGCAAGCCAATTTTATGAGTTGGCTTGCAAGCAAATTCTATGTAACAGACTGAGCTAGCCGATGGCAGATAGATGGATCTCTGAATGAATCTGTGATTCTGTGAGCAACTCAATTTGCCTGCCTGCTTTGTCTGATTTTGGGTAAAAGTTGTTCTTTTTTTAATAAAAAATTCAATATTTATATAAATATTTATAATATATACATACAAGCCATATCCAGCCAGTCACATGACCACCAAGCCACACCCACAAATTAGGCCAGCCCACAGAACTGGTTAGCGGTCCCTGGGATCAAAAATTATGAGATTGGTGGTCCCTGAGGTCCAAAAGGTTGGCGACCCGTCTTAGAGAACCGGTTCAGTCTCCGCTGCTCTTCGGCCCTACCGGTGTGTCAGAACCGGGCTGAACCAGTAGAATACCACCACTGGTGAGATTTATGAGAAATATCCTTGTGAAACATGGCACTACATTCTTAGATAAAAGGAGTTTATAATAATCTCCTAGTTTGTCACAGAACCTACCTAGGAGGCAAGCATATAATTAATAGCAAGGATGGACACATTTAGATAAGTGAATCTTAATTTTCAGTTGCTAGGCATAAGAGATCAATACTCAGAAAAAGCAAATAATTACACAATATATAAAAATTTGAAGATAATTTCTAAGATTTTTCAAAATCTCTGGAGAAAGACCCAACATTTATAAATAACTGTTTGCAACTTATTTCATATAAAACCTTTTAGTGTTCGGTGCCCTAACTTCAAATTCTTCTTTTCCTGTTATAATTATTTATAATTTCTTGTTCATGGCGAGCATAAATTAGCTAGGGCTGAACCATGAATTCCAACAGTAATCTAACACCTGCAGAGAAAAGAAATTATTGAATGCAGCATATTAATTGTAAGCCGTCTACAGCAGCAGGAGAGACAAAATCTAAATTTTGTTTTATAATATTATTCAGTTGCAAACAACACTTTACATATCAATGCAGTACAACCCCTGTGATGATTTATGTGAGTGTGTGTTAGACTAAAGTTAATGTGAATTTTAAATAAAAAGGAACTGGGAGGGCTTAACCTCTTCTTTACTCACAATTTTTATCTTCCAAATAGCCTGCTGTAATTCTTCTCTACTTTGTAATATTTGAAACAGATATCTAGAATAAAAAATGTGGGATACAGCAATTAGAATATTATAGGAGGAGGATAACTTGTTGAGAAAATCTCAGCTCCTCTTCCCATAAGGATGGGCTACATCAAGCTATTTTTCACCACTGGGAAATTCTGGGAGATGAGTCTACAGTTAAAATTTCCAAGTTTGAGAAACACTGCTTTAAACTGATGTTAATTACTGAAAATCTTAGGTGGTTTATAAAGAACAAATATGCTGCTAGAGGACTGAACTATCTTACAGTTTTGGTAATTCCTGTATATGTTAGTTACACGACAGGGGTGTCAAACTCAATTTCATTGAGGGCCATATCAGGGTTGTGTTTGACCTTGAAGGTTGGCCATGGCCATCATGACATTACTCATGTCGGGAGGGTGCCTGTGGTGACCTGACTGTTCTGCCAGCGAAAATGGGCTCCTGACCTCCATTTTCAGTTGGGAGAGCATCCTGCAACCCTCTGCCAGCGAAAATGAAGCTCGCGGCTATCCTGAGCTCTGTTTTCGCTGGCAGAGGCACCTCAGGCCGGTGCTTCGTTGTTTGCAGGGTGGTCCCACAGGCCAGATCTAAGCACCTCGTGGACCAGATCCGGCTCCCGGGCCTTGAGTTTGACACCCCTGCACTACAGTTTAAAGCCTAATATGGGGGAAATGGGAAAAATATTTCTACTACTGAGTTTAACAAGGCTGCTGGATAGCTTAGACGGAAATCATTTGTCCATCCCTACCATAACAGAATTTCTACCCAACTGGTAGAAATTGAAAAATCCAAGTGTGGATACATCTGATGAGTACTCTGTCCAAGAGAAATCTAATCCATGAATCACAGGAGACAAAAGCCAGAAGCATCCGATGGGACCTGTACAAAGTGGTTACACTTGAAAGGGACTGACTCAGAGGCTACCAGCATTAACACACGACGGATACACTGGTTATGGGCATGTTGTACAGAATTTTTTCTCAAAGCCAGCAGTCTGAAAGTTAAAAACAAAATTTAGCCTTAGATGGAGAGATGTACAAGTAATGTCCTGATAAGGTGCACATATACAAACTTTGCAGCCTGCCCACCCCTCAAAAACACACAGGTTCACCAATATAGTTTAGTACATGTTTGACCTGTTTTTCCCCTCCTCCCTTGCAGAGGGTAAGGATTATCTAATCAAGCTTCCTTGGCAGTGCAGCATATTCTTAAAAGGTTCTAACGGCAATTTAACAAGCTCAGCTCTGTAACCTTAAGTAGTTGATTAGAACCCTAGGGCTGGCTCATGCTACTGCCTGACATTGACAAGACCCTAATCAGTATCACACCAAAGGCTTGCCTCCTAAGAGGCTTCCAGGAAGCACACTAGACAAATACTGGGCATTAGCACATTCCTTTCAATGTACATTCTCTTGTTGTGTACCCATTTATTGTAATCCTTTCTTCTTCAATGAATGTAAATACAAACATCAATTCTTTTGTTGTTTAATTATCTCAGCACGGGTAGGAGTATTCCAAAGGAGTGAGGAAAAAGGGCTGCAAGATTAGTCCCTTTACCTGGATTCCTAATGAGTAAAGTTCTGGAAATCTTCCCTGCCATTTGGATTCACATGGCTATTTGGTGTACCCTTCTAATGCTGTAAAGCAAAGGAAAGCTGAAATAAAATTATAAGCACATTTGTGGTTACATGATTTTTTACTTAGTCACCACTTTTCTGACTGAATTACCATGGTCCCTGACAAAGACCACCTGTAGAGATGATAAGAAACTCTGAAATGATCCAAGGTGCAGAAACATGACAAAGGAATCTTCCTGGGATTACAAGGGATCAATATAAATTCCTAACCATACAAAAAACCTATGCAGGGGATACAGGAGAAAGCCACATCAAAAATTGCTTCAGAATCAAGACAGTTTACACCAATGCATAAAACTGGCTACAAATGCACCTGCTTACCAAAGATATGCTAAGTGAAATTAATGTCTTGATTAGACAAATGTATAAAAATAAGTCATTTTGCAGCTGTGTGTTAAGTATGTTGAAAAACATTCTGGTACTATTTAGTATTTGTTTTGGGAACTAACTGTACGTTGTCAAGATTCTGCCAAATTATGGGAAATATCTTTGCAAATCAATAGTGCTGTAGCATATTTTAAGACAAATATGGGCTTATATACAGTATATATCAATGAGCCAGTTTGGTCTAGTGGTTAAGGCACCAAACTAGAAATCAGGAGATGATGAATTTTAGTCCTATCTTAAAACATGAAGGGCAGCTGGGTGGCTTTGGACTTGTCATTCTCTGGTCAACCCAGAGTTGTTGTGGAGCAAATAGGAGGAAGGAATATTAGATATGTTCACTGCCTTCATTCATATATAAAAATAATAAATGTGGTATAAAAATTCTTAAATAATAAAATAATGACTATGGAAGAATAAAAATTTGGTCAGTACACCTCTGCTCTGCACTTTCCAAATTTTGCTCAACACCATCTATTATATCCTTTCATCAAAAATTTCCATGCCGGAGCAATTAACAAACCAACCCACCATTTAGTTCTTGTATTCACACTTTGCCTTCTCTTTAGAAGGGAATAGAAATAGAATTATTCCAATCATCAAGGCCAGATGCAGAATTCAGACATGGGTTAAACAAATCACATTGTCACATCAATTTTTAACATTTTTTTGAGTCATACCATGCTAACTTGCAGCCTTGCCATTTTTTAAATAATCTATTTCCTGTTATTTAATTTTAATTCATTCATTAAGTAGCTCAATACATAGCATTAAGTAGCTCCCTACAACATTAAAATAGGTTGGCCTGATAAAGAATGAGTCACTCATAATCACCTAATATAAAGGAAATTATTGAAAATTTGTCTGAGTGCCATCAAAAATAAAACAGGTATTGGGTGAGAGACCAACTAAAGAGAAGTTAAATTTGAAAATGGATCAGACCTGGCTGGATCAGCAGGGTAAAATATTCTAGAAAAAAAATCCCCCAATATATTTCTATGGAAGCAGCAGTGAACAATGCCTCAGAATGTCTGTCCTATGTTTGTTTCCCAGTGCACACAAAGTAATAGACATAAGACACAACAGTAATATTATTTTATACAGTTTCTCATACAGAAGAAAATATAGCTTCCTCCTATAGCTACTGCAAGTAAAGGGATTGGAAAAAAATTCATGCTCTTTCCTTTATTTTGCTGTACTTTCCAACTCAATGGAATGTTGGAAATAAATCATGAAGATGGCCTAGATAGATACTACGATATATCTGTCCATCGGCAGAGCATGTCTCTCACAACAGAAAAGAATGAGACTAAATTTGGTGAAGAAACAAACAAATGAAGTTGAACAATATAAATGTACCATATATTGGCCAAATCTAGCTAGAGATTGAATTACAAATAACAACAAAACCCAGGAAAAATTACATCAGTATATTTGCATGGAATATAATTGTATGGAAGAGAAAGCTGTGTAGCTTCTTGGAATGTTCTCAACTACTCCATTCTTCAGTTTTCTTCCCTTCTTCCTCTCCTCAAATGGAGACAGAAGTACTGCAATTAAGGTGTTTTTAAAAAAGCCTAAAAGTTGTGCATTCTGTGTATTTCTCCTTTTTAAATATTAGCAACCTAATTCAACCAGGGAAATCAACATTTTTCTTGGTACTGTTGAATAAATGAATTGGAAATTTTTTGTGATCTGCTCCACTAAGCTTTCTATTGTTTGCTCAAGAGATGCCATATCTTCAGACACTTCCAGTACTTTTCGATCATCTCCAAAAGAAAAGCAGTTCAAGTTAGTGCTCCAAACAAAAGGACTATTTTTCATATCTCTGGTACTGCAAATATAACATGCGAACCAGACAAGAATGTCATTGTATAAAATGAATGAAATAAAAGCCCACTGTATGTTAAAAGAAGCCAGATAGCTTAGAAATAATGCATACTATAATCACTTACTTTGCAAGTTAAAATGATAGTGATTTTTCAGCATGTACAACAATAATACTATGTAGAATGCAAGACTTATGATCAATTGAACTGTAGTTTTTAGCTAAGAAGGGTAGAAATTCTGATATTGTTAGTATTTAGTACTGTAGAAGCAATATTTTCCTTACCACCAATAATTATATGGTAATTCTGTCATGAAATATTTTACATTCCTTATGCACCTTTATCTTCATGGCAAACCAGTTTAGCAAGCAGAATAGATAAGAGTCACTAGCGGAATGGTCCTAATATTCTAAATAAGTGCCAGTGGATCTATTTCTATGTCAGATTAAATTAAGTCAAAAATCCAATTTCTTCATGGAGGACTGACAGATATAGACAGATATAAAGAGAAGCAATTAAATGGATAGGGAGAGAAGCATTTTCAGTAACTATAGATTATATTTTAAAGTACTAAATACTTTTCAATTTCCCTTTTTTAAAATAGCTTTATATGATGCAGAAAAGGATCCAGATCATTTTTATGCATTTAAATATTTGTTCCCACTTTCCAAGCAGTTATATGGCTAACATTTTTTAGCCTATATTTTTACCCTCTAAACAGAAATACTCATTTTCAGTCTTACTAGAATCACTAGGTTCAAGAACTAAGGTGTCTTCTTTCCTACAGTATCAAACTACACCTACAAACTATTTTATTCTGCGCAAACATAAATTATAGAGCTCAAGATCCTATAAAAATTTCACTGGCTTAAAAATAGAAAGAGCTAAATTTTTAAGACTCATAATTTGTATAAAACGTTTATATTTCATTCACTCCTGGTTTTATTTTAGTGAAAATCCTAAACGTAACATATGCTGCACAGAAGGGATGACATTAATTCAACAGATAATATTTCAATGACTTATAAATGTAAACATGTGGAAAACAATCTAGACGCTTGCTTAGGTAACATCACAGATGGCATTGAGATATTAAACAAATGCAAGAATGATAGTATCTCTTTACTTTGTATTTTGTACTAAAAATTGGTACTAACAACCTGCAATAAGATCTGGTATGCACAGATATCAAAAATATATAATTAAAAAAGTTAAAAATAAACAGCGTGTGTTATCAGCTTGAATCGACTAGGCTCCAAATTTATCTGAAGCCACCTCTCTTTTCCAATCTGGTCCTTTGCAGAAGTCATTAATCCCGATAAGAAAAGCCATTTGTTAATTACAAAGAGTTCACCTGCTTCTTATGGCCACTGAAATACCGGGGCCTTTTAACAGCCGTTCGCCCCATTGCCTTTATGAAAGCGTTTCTTCTTCAGATTGCCTCTTACTCTCGAGGACATCCCAGAAGTCAGCCGAGTTGCTCATTTTAAAAGTTCTCTTTTTAGCCTAAAGTGACAGTCTGGCACTTTCTCAGGCTGCGTCTGACCTAGTGGGAGAGCCTTAAAATGTCAAGTGGAAATCCAAGGCCGACAGCTTCGAGAAGGATTGACCCTGAAGCTGAACGATTTATTTTCACTTTTGAAGAACAGCCCTTCCTCATTCCGGTAATCGCCTCCGCTCACTTAGCGCAGAGGTCACAAGCCCGCTTTCAGAAGCTTCCTTGCGACAAACCTCCCGCCCCCTTCGGCTCCCCACCGCCCTGCATCGCCCAAACGGGGCATAAGATTTGAACCGCCTAGTCCTCCCTTACCAGCCAGAGTCAATATCGCTAACTTCCACCGAGTCCTTTTACTTTCCCGAACTTGTTCACAGTTCTGCCCTTCGATGGGAGGTGCTGCTCCCGGACAGGCAAGGCGGGGTGGAGTTTGAACGTAAACAAGCGTAAACTTAATTGAGTTTTACGCGTGGCTACCTTAACATATCTTCCTCTCTTCTGCTTTCTGCGTTCGGCGCGTAGTGCAAAAATAGTTTTTGAATTCTGTAGTACTCGCTGGTTGCGCTGGACTCCGTGCCCCACCTCTCCCCACAAGAGAAATATAAAGGAGCACTTGTTAGGAGAGAAGTTTTGAGCCCAAATATTCTATGGGAGATCCGTGACTTGGCACGGTAAGGTCAACATCCTGGATGAAACCAATACATACCTTTGTGTCCCTAATTTTCTCTTCATCTCACTCGCAGTCCAAGTATAATAAAGCTTCATTGTCTTTGGTTGTACCATTGTTAAACCAGGATTTCCCTTTGCCTATAATTATGAAACCATCCAAGGGGAATGCTAAAATATAATATGTTATCCACCTATTAATTTGGAAGGAAAGCAGATTACTTTAGTGATCTGAAACAAAAGCTAGAGAGGTATGGTATAGTTCAGACAGTAAATGTCATGCCTCTGTTTGTTTGTTTACATATAATTTTCTGATAACTCCAGGATGACTGAGGAGCACCAACTCAGCAGCTCTTTGATTTCCTTCAATATCTTTATCCAATTTCCTATTGCCCTTTTTAAACTGGGATACTCAAGAGCTGCGTGTTCCAAATGGGTCATGAACAGCAGAGTGGAGTGAATTAAGTATTGTGATTGAATTCTATGTGCCTGTTGATGAAGGCAAAGTAAATTTGATTTTTTTTAATGACTACAACACAGTGCTGGTTCATGTTTAAATTTCACACATACTATTTCCCAATCAGGTTTCTCCCTCCCTGTACTTTCATTTTTCCTACCATTACATTTCTCCTTGTTAAATTCTATCCTATTCGTTTCAGCTCATTGCTCAAGGTTATCTAGATCTCCTTTAACATAATAACATTAGATCTTCAGTCAGTTTAGCATCATTTGCAATTTGATAAATAATTTCTCAACCTTCTCATCCAAATTATGGATAAAATATTGAACAATGTGAAGCCTGGGAGAAGCCCTGTAGCAATATCCCTGATACTTTTCTCCAAGCTGAATGGATCTCTTTAAAGACCATTCAGCCAACCATGAATCCAACTAACAGTTATAGCCCCCCGCTTACATTTTTCCCTTTTATTAAAGCGAATCTGGACATACAGAATACAAAATAAAACAGTTGGAAGGAGCCTATTTGAGCAGGAGACCCTGTCCAACAAAATGAGTAGCAGGAGTAGCAGTACAGCAAAAAGTATCTAGGCTATCCTTGGAATATTGTGTCTACAACAGTTTGTGCACAACATTTTAGGAAGGATATGGGCTAATTATAGTGTGGCCAAATAAGAACAACCAAAATGATAAAGGTTTATTATGAAGCCATGGGCTTAAATTACAAAGAAGAGGATTTCAATTCTACATAAAGAAGTATGTTCTAACAATAAATGTTCAAATGGAACAAGTTGCCTCAGGAACAGTGGACTCACCTTTTTGAAAATATTTAAACAGAGGCTGAATGGACATCTCTTGGGGGTGCTAAAGTATTAGATTTCTACCCTGAGTTGAATACTAAATAGACGAGACTAGACTAGACTAGACTAGACTAGACTAGACTAGACTAGACTAGACTAGACTAGACTAGACTAGACTAGACTAGACTAGACTAGAATACTTTATTGGTCAAGTGTGATTGGACACACAAGGAATTTGTCTTGGTGTAAATACTCTCAGTATACATAAAAGAAAAGATACATTCATTAAGAATCAAGAAACATAACGTACAACACTTAATGATACAATCGGTACAATCAGCAATCAAATCATACTAGGAAACAGTCAATATAAATCATAAGGATACAAGCAACAAAGTTACAGTCCTACAATCACAAGTGGAAGGGGATGGGTGATAAGGAGTAATGAGAAGATTAACAGTAATAGTAGTGCAGACTTTGTAATAGTTGAATAGTGTTGAGGGAATTATTTGTTTAGCAGAGTGATGGCTTTTGGGGAAAAACTGTTCTTCTGTCTAGTTGTTCTGGCGTGCAGTGCTCTATAGCATCGTTTTGAGGGAAGGAGTTGAAACAGTTTATGTCCAGGATGTGAGGGGTCTGTAAATATTTTCACAGCCCTCTGTTTGACTCGTGCAGTATCCGGTTCCTCGATTGAAGGCAGGTGGGCAGTAATTGTTTTTTCTACAGTCCTAATTATCCTCTGAAGTCTGTGTCTGTCTTGTTGGGTTGCAGAACCAAACCAGATGGTTATAGAAGTGCAGATGATAGACTCAACAATTCCTCTGTAGAACTGTATCAGCAACTCCTTGGGCAGTTTGAGCTTTCTGAGTTGGCACAGAAAGAACATTCTTTGTTGTGTTTTTTGATAACATTTTTGATGTTAATATGATATAGTAGAACCTAGAAATTTGAAGGTCTCTACTGTTGATACTGTGTTGTCTAGTATTGTAAGAGGTGGTAGTATGGGAGGGTTTCTTCTAAAGTCTACCACCATTTCTACAGTTTTGAGTGTGTTCAGTTCCAGATTGTTCCGGTTACACCACGAGGCAAGTTGCATAACCTCCTGTCTGTATGCAGATTCATAGTTGTCTTGAATGAGACCAATCACTGTTGTGTCATCAGCAAACTTCAGTATTTTAACAGATGGATCATTTGAGATGTAGTTATTGGTATATAGGGAGAAGAGAAGTGGAGGAAGCACATAGTCTTGGGGGACCCTTGTGCTGATTGTACAGGTATTGGATGTGATTCCGCCTAGCTTCACCTGCTGCTTCCTGTCTGTTAGGAAGCTTATGATCCACTTACAAGTGTGTTCAGGTACCGCTAGTTGGTTTAATTTACTTAGAAGAGTGTCTGGAATGATGGTATTGAATGCTGAACTGAAGTGTACAAAGAGGACCCTTGTGTAGGTATTTGGAGATTCAAAGTATTGTAGGATGTAATGCAGAGCCATGCTAACTGCATCATCTGTCGGTCTATTTGCTCGGTATACAAACTGCATGGGATCTAACAGCGGATCCATGATGGTTTTCAGGTGGGACAGCACAAGCCTTTCAAAGATTTTCAAAACTACAGATGTTAGAGCAATTGGTCTGTAGTCATTCAGTTCCTTGATGGAGGGCTTCTTTGGCACTGGGATGATGGTAGAGCATTTGAAACAGGAAGAAACATAGTGCATCTCTAGTGATCTATTGAAGATTCGGGTGAAGATAGGGGCCAATTGGTCAGCACAGACTTTTAAGCAAGAAGGAGTTATTTTGTCTGGCCCTGGTGCTTTTCCTGGCTTTTGTCCATGAAATAGATCTTGCACTTCTTTTTCTGTGATCACCAGAGGTTGTGAACCCAATGGATTGGGGCCAGTTGTAGGAGGCTTGGCTGTTGTTGGTGTGTTTGAGATGTGGGTTGGTGTGTTTGAGATAGGTGGCTGTAGTTTTTTTTCAAACATTCAGGTCATCTGCTAGTTGTTGATTTCCTTCTGCCTGGGAAGGAGATTTGCTGAAGCCAGTGATGTTTTTAAGAGTTTTCCACATGTTTGCTGGTTCATTTGTTGAGAACTGATTCCTTAACTTTTCAGAGTAGCTTCTTTTTGCTGCTCTGATTTCTCTTGTTAATATGTTTCTGGCCTGGTTGCATAGCATTCTGTCACCTTTTCTGTAGGCTTCCTCTTTGGAACGACGTAGCTGCTTAAGTTTATCTGTGAACCAAGGTTTATTGTTACTATATATTTGCAGGTTCCTTGTTGGTACACATAAATCTTCACAGAAGCTGACATATGATGTTACAGTATCTGTGAACTCATCTAGATGTGTAGAGGCATCTTCAAAAACATTCCAATCGGTGCAATCAAGGCAGGCCTGGAGTTTCAGCTTTGCCTCATCTGACCAAGTCTTCACTGATTTAATTGTTGGTTTCATGGTTTTAAGTCTTTGTCTGTAGGCAGGTACAAGGTGAATCATGCAGTGGTCAGAGTGTCCCACAGCTGCTCGTGGTAAAGACCTATAAACTTCTTTTACTGTTGTGTAGCAGTGGTCTAAAGTATTTTTGCCTCTGGTGAGACAATGTACACGCTGGAAATATTTTGGGAGCTCTTTCCTTAAATTTGCTTGATTGAAATCTCCTAAAATGATAGGAAGGGAACCTGGGTGATTGGCTTCAGTTTTATTTATTTATTTATTATTTATTTATGGAATATACTTTTATGTTGCTGCAATCCAAAAAGACTTGGTAGCTTTCTCTGAAGAGATACAGATTGAAATATCCATGGCAGGAATAAAGCCAGTACAAACAGAATAAAAATAAAAACCATACAATCTAAATTATAAATAACCTAAATAGAAATAAAGATGGCAACATTCACATTAGGGGAAAGCTCTTCTAAGCAATTATATTTTAAAAATTTCTAAAAGGCCAAAAGGAGGGGGCCACTCTGATCTCTTCAATGTCTTCTTGCCTCAGCCCATGAAATCTCCTGAAAATATGAAATTTACAGCTGTTTCTCCCTGTTAGATCTAAACAGTCAGGTCATGGAATAGTTTGTGGGAATCACCTTGAAAATGCTGCCCAGAAAATGATTAGACAAGAAAGAAGAGCCCCCAGTGGCTTAATAGGTAGAAAAAGAAATTTAGGAAATGCCCACCCTAATTGAGCACGCTTTCAAAATGACAGTGAGAGATTTTTACTTTCAGACTTGAAAAATTCTGTTAATGTAGCCTTAGAATAAAGTAATATTAGTTCATCTGGTTGTCTTTAGAAATAGCAATAGTCTTATATACCGTGCTTTACAGCCCTCTTTAAGCAGTTTACAGAGTCAGCATATTTTGTATTTGTATTTATTTATTTGTCAAAAGCTTACAATACAACAGAAACAAGAATAAAGATAAATTTAAATATAAGAAATAGGAACTAATAATTGGGGACAATAGGACAGGGACGGTAGGCATGATTGTATGCTTATTGACCCCAACAATCTGGTTCCTCGTTTTACCGACCATGGAAGGATGGAAGGCTGAGTCAACCTTGAGCCACTCAGAGTCAAACTCCTGGAATGAGTGGTGAGTTAGCCTGGAATACTACATTCTAACCACTGCACCACTATGGCTCCTTCCTGTGTTATTAATCTGGAAGAAGTTGACAGGATAATGCTCATGGGAAAAGAGCTTTTTATTACCTTAAACTGGAGCCAGAATGTAGGGTCTGCAAAACTGGTGCAATAAGTTCTCCATGCTGGGAGCCTGAAAGGATGTTGATCACTGCATTTTAGACCAGCTGTAGTTTCTGTATGCTCCTTAAGGCTAGCCCCAAACTCTTCAAGCATAGCCCATGAAGAGGGCATTAGTCTAACCCTAAACTCTTTGAACATAGCCCAAGAAGAGGGCATTAGTCTAACCCTAAACTCTTTGAGTATAGCCCAAGAAGAGGGCATTAGTCTAACCAGCCTGAAAGGATGCTGACCACTGTATTTTAGACCAGCTGTAGTTTCTGTATGCTCCTTAAGGCTAGCCCCAAACTCTTCAAGGATAGCCCACGAAGAGGGCATTAGTCCAACCTAAGAAAGTCCTCCTTCCTTAGGTAACTCCACAACTGGTGCACCAGCTATGAAGATAGACATGGGTATCTGTGTTGCAATATGAGCCATGGGTTCAGAAGCACTCCCAAGTTGCAAACTTTTCCCCTAATGGGTACTGCCTGCCTAGCAACAGAGGATGCCCACACATCAACAGCAGCTTTGTCTTGCCATGGTTCGACTTCAATTTGTTATCTCGCAATCACACCACAACAGCCTCCAGATATCTGGAAAGGGCAGCAGCAGCACCTCAGTCATGGCCTGGAATAGCAATGAGCATTATTAACATATAGATGATAGCAAACACTAAACCATTGGATGACCTGTCTTAGTAGCTTTGTATGGATGTTCAGAAACAGAAAAAAGAGCACCTACTCCTGTAGCACCCTTCATATCAGGAGTCACTGAGCTCACTTCTTTTCTCCCATCAACACCGACTGGAACTGCCCATTAAGGAAGGAGTGAAATCATTGGGAAATAACATCTATTATCCCAGTCTTTGCAGGTCGGCCCAGTGATACCGTGGTTGATGGTGTCAAAAGCTTCTAATATGACAATGAAATGCGCATGTCCCCATTCGGGACATGACATAAATCATCTAAAAGAACAACCAATGCTGTCTCCTGACCAAAGTCCTGACTGAAAGGATCCAGATAATCTACTTTCTCTGGGTGCTGCAAGGTTAATCCACCACCACTAACTTAACAATCTTTCCTAAAATGGAAAGATCAAGTGTGATCAATAGCTTTCTGACAACATTAGTCCCAAAGATGCCTTCCTCAGGAATGGAATGTTGGGACAACAACAGCCTCTTACTACCTCTTACTGGAAGCTCCCTGTCCTCCAATAAGACAGTAACAATTTCATGGAAAACACCTCCCCCCACCAAAAAAAGTTCTTGTACATGTTAGAAGAGCCATGGAACCCAACTGGTAATTGTGAGAAGATAATTGATATAGCATCCATTTTATTAAAAGTCAAAGGGATTCTCATTAAATGGGGAAAAGTGATGCTCAAGACCTTGTCCATGTGGAATCATGGCTTCAACAAATCCTAGGAACTTTACTAGCAAAATATCCTTATCCCAATGAAGATGGCCATCCCATACCAACTGTTACTGTCTCACAAGGACCTAACCACTAACTCCAACCTCCCTCCCCCCCTCTCCCCATGGGCTGTTCTTTCAACAAAAATATCTACCTGTGGAACTTTCACCCCACCACTGAAACCCTCCCACTAGCCCCAGAAGAAGTGGTAGCCTATCCAAGTCTGTATTCCACTACAGGTAAGATCCTCAAACCACCCTACTTCGCTTTCTATAAAAAGAAAGAAAAGGTAAACCAACTAGATGAAGTCTTTCCAATATTAACATTTTCTGGATATTACCAGTTATTCTGTGGTATATTCTCATCTTACTAACTTATTATTTAACAGTAGCTATATTCTAATAGTACTGAAAAAAATCTTTTGATTGTGCTCTTTGCTATCTTTGCCAGGGCTGTTGATAGGCAGAAAGACAAAATGGAAGCAATGCTCTTGAAATCCAAGACCATAGAAATCAATTAAAGTTTAGCTATTAACTTCATGGGCTCCTTGCCTTTGTTGAAAGCCATATATTTTCTGTCCCTCTGTGAACAGCAGGAGACATAACATCAATTTTAATTTTGTTAATCCACAATTAAAAAACACAAAGGGGTGGTTTAATGACATCTTAGAAAAAAATAGCTTCCCAGTTGGCATATAAATATTCTTTTTTCTTTTAATAAGTTCATTTCTATTTAGATGCCACTTAATTTCAGAGTTTTACTACTTTTTGAAGGGAAGTGTCTGAATACTTTATTACAATTCTGTTGTTAATGTGATTAATCACAGACACTACTTAAAATCGTCATGGTTTGGGAAAACATAAATAGAAATTTTCAGAAAAGAAATGAAGAAACCACATATAAGTCTCTAAATCAACAATAAACCCTACAATTAAGTCAGTTAGCACTACCTCTGTGATGGTTGTTGCTTTAAAAACTAATTCAAACTTAGAAAGTTTTGTGAAACAAAATGAATTAATATAATGCAGATGTAAATGAGTGTTAATCTTTTATAAAATCTTTAAACCTAAACCTTATTTTAAACAGAAATAAAGTCACACTGAAATTGTTCACGTAACAGTTCAGATAATATTGGTTTGAAAACAAGCTAATCAATGTAATTTCACTACTTTTTCAGTTAGGATAAATATACGGTGATCTTTTTCTAAATGATGGCATTTTTCTGATAACTTATGCTGATTTGTTTATGTAGAACAAATGGTGTTGTTGGAAGATTGCTTTAATTTGCTCTAAACAAACAAACACAGAACAAGATTTCAAATTCTACCAATATAGAAACTTGTGCTTACTCTTTAAAATCCTTTCTAGACTCAGACAATGTTAACAGGTCTTCAATTTATTAAATATTCAAAGTTTAAATAGAAGTGTTTATCATATGCAACCAATATAATACAATGAAAAATGAGATAATAAATAATAATAAAAGACTGAGAATAGGATTTATGAGGGAAGGAAAAAAGCAATATTTACAAAGCCAAACAAATGGTTTTCCAATGAATCATGTGCAATAGGACTTTTTAAAAATGTTTGGAAAATAAAGAATATCAATGATACTTTATTGCTATGGGAAATTTTATTTATATCAACTTCAGATTTTTGTTAGCATTTTATATGTTAAGACAGTAAAATACACCATTATTGGAGTATAGAATCAGGGTTCCAATGCAAATATTATTTTTCTATTGATTTTGGATATTAGAGTATATTTCATTGGATTTCTTTTTTAAAAAGGTTAGCATTACCTCTGTGTCTTTTATGCTATTCACACTTTTAAAAGATGCTTTTGTAAGATGATTTATTTATTTGTTCCATTTATATGGTCACCCATCTCAAATGTATGACTCCAGGCTACAATTAAAGCAAGATAAGATAATAAAATCAATAACAAATAAATAATTACCAGGAGACAAGATGAAAACAAGATCACAGTCAATGTAAGCAACATACAGACTCAACTAGATAGCCTGGGCCACAGGCTCTGCCACAAAATTAGTGTTTTTTTAAAGTTCATATGAAAAACCAGTAGGGTCAGGGCAACCCTAATCTCTGAGGGAATGATGTTCCACAGGGCAGGCACCACAGCAAAAAAGGCTTTCCTCCAGGCACCCAGATTTCCTTAAGGTTGGACCCAGAGTATGCCTCCCTGCTGGACTTCACACGACTTATAGTTACAGCTGGGCCATGGCAGTATCTACCATTTTATGAAGGTGGAATACATCTAGCCTCTGTTTCTTCAAGATTTAGAAATAATTGCCTGAACATGTTTTTAATTAGATGCTTTCTTCTTCCAAGAAATGTTCAGCAGCCACAACTTGATGGCATTTTCTTTTGTTTTTAATAAAATCTAGATATACACATTTTGTCATTACACTGTGAGTGGTTTCATAGGGTAAATTCTTTGTGTTAAGCCACAGTCTGCGGAACAAAACATGATGACTTGGCATGGCTTGCACATAAAGCTGTAAGTGACAGGGTTAACCTAAAGAGCTAAACCAAAGCAAATTTCACATGTCAATATGTTTGCTCATGCCAATAGGCATCAGAGTGGAGGCAAAGAGACTTACACAAGAGACATGAAGTGGTAAGTACCTTAATGGAAGAAAAGCCAAAGAAGCAAGGACTATTAAGTTTAAGATCAGTTTTTTTTAAAAAAATCCTAGCCATTCTATTGTAGCAGTCAATTCACTCAATAGTCATAGGGAGAAATACAGCAATTATTGCACTGACAACGAAATCTATGGCTGCATTAATTCTGGAAGCACAGCTACTATATAATATTAATATTGTATATTATATCAGAGTATGATGATTATTATTACATGCCATGAAGTTTTGTCTACTATTAATAAATTTTTCCATGATGATCTGTTTCTAACCTGATCTTTCAGCTCTTCCAATGAGCAATGCACTCATTGCTACTGTAACTGAGTGCATCTACTTGCTGCTGGTTGTCCTCTTCTTTTCTATCCTTCCATTTTCACAGTAGAAGAGTTTCACTAGAGAGCTAGTTTTCTACATAATGTGTCTGAAGCAGGGTAATTTGAGCCTAGTCATTTGTGCCTCAAGTGGTAACTGTTTTGATTTGTTCAATTTGTTAGTTGTCTCGGCTGTCCATTTGGAGTTTTCTCTAACACCAAACTTCACAATGATCAATACTCTTCCTATCTTCATTCTTTCAAATCCAATTTTTATTTCCACAGAGTGTCACACGGAATACCCATGGCTATCATGATTCTGATCTTGGCATAGACATAATATGTTATTTAATATTTTTTCCGAGGCTTTATTGGTTGATTTATGTAGGACAAAGAAAAAACTGATGAACCTATGGTTGGTGTATATTTTTAATATTATTGATCACATAATTGGATGGTTAGACTGGATTTGCATTTTTAATCTACCTACAGAGTTATTCTCAAGGATTTAGACTGGATTTGCATTTTTAATCTACCTACAGAGTCATTCTCAAGGATTTGAAATGAGATGTTGTTTGATGGTATTAAATATATTGTTGCAAACTTGCAATATTTTAGCTGTTACAGATAAAGCTTAATTGCCTTTTGCAAGTAACTGGTGATGATTTTGTCAATGCTGATCGTGTTCAAGTAGTGCTCCGGATATTCTCCGTGGAGCTGCTGCGAGCATCCAGATAGTGGGAGGTGCTCCAGTCTTCACTCTAACAGGCTGAGCTATAATTGAGGAACGCTCCTCCTCCTCCACGTGACTCCTCCATGCGTTCCCCCAGTTTTAGCTCAGCCTCGCTAGAGACAGGCAGCTTGTTCGTTATTCCTTGGCCGATCCAGGTTCCTTTCGCCTTTTTCTGCAATTCAGGTTTGATCACTCCTTTCTCCTTGTCCCCTGCGCTTTTAGTTTTCGTCCCAATTTTAATTTAAGAGCTTTTTCGCTCCTTAAGGGGGGAAATAGGGGGTTTGGAGCCCTTTGCCCCCCCTCCTCCTCTTCCTCTGCTGTTTTTTTCCTAGCCGCACTACAGCTGTAAAGCGGCTTGAGATCGCGCTGTTGATAGCGCTGCGTTGCGCCTTCCCCCCAGAACGCTAGAAGAAGGGAGCTTCTTCTCTCAACTCTCATTGCTCTTTCTGCCTCCTTTTCCAGCCGTTGGTGAATTTCAGAGGGTTTGGGTGTCTCTGGGTTTGTCGCGCTGGAGCTGGCGGCCATTTTGAGGGCGCCACGTGGCAGGCCACCATTTTGAATTCCGTTATCTTTCCGATCGGGCTGCGAGGCTGCTACAGGCCATAGCGGGACCGACAGGCCACGTGGATCCTGTTTTGGAGGGTAGAGTGGTTCAGTGCCCAGTTACCCTTGTGCATTGTTATTCTTGTTGGCTTTCTTTCTTGCCCGCAGCTCGCCCAGAGACTCAGGCACTCACTTCCCATTTTTGTTGGGAGGCTGCCTCAGGAGGCCCACCTTTTTTTGACCTTGGTTAATTTTTCTAATCCGTATTTTTTTCCTTTTTACTGGCCTCTGCGTTCATTTGGTGGATTGGTTATTTAGTTTTATTAACTCCAAATTTATTTTTATTTTTCTTACCAAGATAAGTTGAAGGTACTTTTTGGTTTTATTCTGTTGATTGGAATTTTTTTGGGCCCCGCCCACTCACAAAAATAAAAATAAATAAATAAATAAAAAATAAATAAATACATAAATAAAATAGAAAATAAAAAAAAATTATCCAAAAGGGGGATGCGGCCCAACTATAGGAAAGCCGGCCTACGCTGTAGGTCGAACTCCCAGGCGTGGCAACCGCCTTTTTCTCCTTATTGTCAAAAATCTTTCTGGTGTCATGGCAGAAGGCAATCCTAGTGGCTCTTCTTTGAAGGCAAAGTCTAAGACGCACTATCTGCGCAAAAGGGACAAGGACTCCTCCAAAGCCTCTCAAATGGATGCCTTAAGGCGTCATAAGGCCTTGGAGAAGGAGTTTGACAAACGATCTAAAGACTCGCATTCTGCACATCCTGCCCTGCCCTCTGTTTCTACTCAACCCCCCCCTTTCAGGTCAACCTTCTCTTTCCAGATGCTCACCTGCACGTAGCCAGACTTCTCGCATGCCAGAGGCGACTTTCATACCAACTGCAGCGGGCCTATGTCCAGAAGACCC
Organism: Notechis scutatus; assembly: GCF_049901735.1. Lineage (NCBI taxonomy): Eukaryota > Metazoa > Chordata > Lepidosauria > Squamata > Elapidae > Notechis > Notechis scutatus. The sequence goes on from NC_142012.1 coordinate 133,153,587, forward strand.
GCCCTCGACCATTATCCCGGACAGCATTAGAGAGTGGATGCAACTGGCCATCAGACAAGGGATAGCAGAGGGTATCCAGCAGTTGGCCAGACCAGGTACCCAATCAATGGCTCCCGAAGCCGAATCGATGTCCGGACGATCGATCTCCAGGCCGGCTTCACATCTCGGTCAGGTACCTTCCCACGCTGGAAGTCCCCTTCCCGGAAGGGGAAGTGAGCCAGGAAGAGGAAGAAATGGGGTTTGAACCCTTCGGGGAAGAGGAAAGTTCAGACAGGGGGTCGATCCAGTATTCAGAACCATTCTTCGAGGTAGACCCCATGGAAGGGGAGATGTCCGAGGACGAGGGCATTTCCCCTGACCAGCCAGTATTCGTAGGCTTATTTAAGCCTCATTTGTTTAAGTCCTTGTTATTCAAGGCAAAGAATGTCTCGGGCCTGACTTCCCAGGCTCCTTCTGAACCATCACCGGCGATCCCGGGGGGACCAGAAGACTCAGTTTTCAGACAGCCGGTCATCGAAACCGAGGTCATTCCAACTCCCCCAATTTTTTCCGATTTGGTCGCTAGACAATGGGCCTCTGCGGGTCCCCCTCCTGCTCCCTCCAGTCAAGACAAGAGGTTGTTCAATCTCGACTCGGAGTTTTCTAACATGCTAAACAGGTAGATGATCCAATAGTGAGGCTAGCATCCTCATCCAACCCCACCGATGCTTTAGAAGCGCTGAAGCCGGAGGATAAGCGAGCTGAGATGGCTCTACGGCGAGCGCACCAGTCGGATGCTTGGGCCATCCGGTCGGCCATAGCCGCATCATTCTTCACCCGAGCTTCTATCAGGTGGCTCAGGCAGTTAAAACAGCATGTCCCCCCTTCAAACACTAGGGCACATCAGGACATTGCGAAACTAATGGCCGCAGCAGAGTTCGCGGCTGATGCCACTTTTCATTCCATAAAATTTTCCACTAGGGCCATCTCCTCGCACATTTCTGCACGTAGGTTACTATGGCTTCGGCACTGGCAGGCCGATGTCAAGAACAAAGCCAAATTAGCCTCAGCTCCTTTGTCAGGGGGAAAATTGTTTGGCCCAGCACTTGAGCCGTTGCTGATGGAGAGCCGGAATAAGAAGAAGTTCCTTCCATCTCTTTTTCGAAGACAAGAGTCTAGAGGGTCTCAGTCCTTTCGGAGGGGCTCCTTTCGATCTTCCTTTCCACCGGCCTTCACCCCCAGGTATCAGGGCTCCCCGATGTTCCGGTCGACCTATCAGGACCGGAGCGACTCGGGGGATAGAAATAGAAGGGGAGGCTCCTACAAGAGACCCTTCCAGGGCGCTGGGAATAAAGCTCCCCGCCATCCCAGGTAGCCCTTCAACTTCTTATCCCATTGGCGGTCGCCTTAAGTACTTTGCCGACCAGTGGGACTTATCCACGTCTGATTCCTGGGTTAGGGACACTGTAAGGTTTGGTCTCCCTCTTCAGTTTCAGTCGGCTCCTCCGGAGCACTTTATGGTTTCTCCCCTTTCCAGGGACCTGACTAAGCGGGCTCTCATGGCAGCCGCTATCACTCATCTTTCCAATATCAAGGTCATCCAGCCCGTACCTTTGTCACAGCGGGGAGGGGGGTTCTATTCCCTCCTCTTTTTGGTCCCGAAGCATTCTGGGGGTTGGAGACCCATTTTAGATCTAAAGAGGCTCAATCGCTATGTTGTTCATCACAAATTCAAAATGCACACACTTCAGTCAATCTTACAGGGTACTAGGAAGGGAGACTGGCTCACTTCCATCGATCTCTCTGAGGCTTATCTCCATGTACCCATTCACCCCTCGTATTCCAAGTATCTGAGATTTTGCTATAACAATCAACATTTCCAGTACGTAGCCCTTCCTTTCGGTCTTGTCTCGGCCCCGAGGACCTTTACCAAGGTGTTGGCGGCCCTGGCGGCGCACCTCAGACACTTCCCTATTCGCATTCACTGCTACCTTGATGATATTCTTATTCTGTCTCCTACCCGACATCAGGCTGAGAGTGACACTAAGACTACCCTCTCAGTGCTTCAGGCTCACGGATTACTCGTTAACTGGGAAAAGAGCCAGCTTAATCCTTCCACCCGTATAGCGCATCTAGGAGCTGTAATTGATTCGGTTCAAGGGAGGGTATTCCTCTCCCAAGAGAGGTTCACCAGTATACAAAAAGCTATCAAGACAATCAGGCAAAATAAAAGGGCTTCGTTACTAAACCTATCCAAGTTGCTTGGAAAGTTGGTCTCCTGTATATCAATTATTCCCTGGGCATGTTTACATTCCAGATCCCTGCAGTGGTTCCTCCTACTTTACCAATGTTCCGGAAAGAGCAACTCAGGTCTCAGGGTTCCCCCCAGGTTCCCTCGCTTCTCTGGTGGACAAGACCATCTACCAACCGAGGTCATCTCTTCAAGGAGCCCCAGAGGGTCACTCTCACGACAGACGCCAGCCTTTATGGATGGGGAGCCCACATGCAGTCGATTTCAGCCCAGGGAACTTGGTCAGCAACCGAACGACGTTGCAGCATCAACTGGCTGGAGCTGCATGCAGTATATCTGGCTCTATGTGCCTTCCTCCCTCAGGTACGAGGCCGTCACATTCTGGTTTTAACAGACAACACTACCACCAAGGCCCACATCAACCGTCAAGGGGGCACTCATTCCATCCGTCTCATGAGGGAGGCTGAGCGAATCTGTCGATGGGCAGAAAGACATCTCTTATCTATCAGGGCGGAGCACATCTCAGGGGTCTCGAACGTCCAAGCAGACTGGCTAAGCAGGGCCAAGCTGGACCAATCAGAATGGCGCCTTCACCCCTCCTTGTTCAGGGAGGCAGCAGTGAGATTCGGTCAGCCCGTGGTGGACCTGTTCGCATCTCCTCTCAACGCCCGGACACCGAGGTTCTTCTTCGTTATCCTGCCGACGGCGCAGAGAACCACGATGCCCTGCACTGCCCCTGGCCCACCGGGCTTCTATACGCCTTCCCACCCCTCCCGCTGATACCCAGGGTGATTCAGAAATTGATCCTTGAACAGGCGGAGGTCCTCCTGATAGCCCCGTTTTGGCCCAGGAGACCGTGGTTTGCGGACCTTCGCAATCTATCAGTGGCCCCACCGTGGAGGATCCCCCTCGACAGGATCTCTTTGTCCCAGGGTCCTCTTCAACATCCAGACCCTCAGTGGCTTCAGCTAGCCATCTGGAGGTTGAGCGGGAAAGATTAAAAGATGAGGGTTTGTCGGCCCAGGTCATCAATACCATCTTGGCAGCAAGGCGGCCTTCGACTACTCGCATTTATGATGCAACCTGGAATATCTTTTGTCAGTGGTGCCGTAAGTCGTCCATGGATCCGCTCTTGCCTTCAATCGCCCAACTCCTAGCCTTCCTACAGGCCGGGTTAGATAGGGGTCTCTCCCCCAACACTCTGAGAAGGCAGGTCGCAGCCCTGGCAACGGTGATCTCTAGTAGCTCTTCTGGCTCACTCTCCCACCACCCTCGCATAAGGTCTTTCCTTAGAGGGGCTTCCAATCTACGCCCTCCGGTGATTCACAGGTATCCTACCTGGGATCTTAATAAAGTTCTTATGGCATTAACGAAACCTCCCTTCGAACCTCTCAGGGAGGCGCCACTTCAGTTCCTCACGCTCAAAGTGGTGTTCCTGGTGGCGATAACATCAGCAAGAAGGATATCTGAAATAGCAGCTCTATCCGTGAGAAAGGACTTATGTGTCTTCCACGCTGATCGGGTGGTCCTGAGACCAGATCCCGCCTTTATGCCTAAAATCAACTCGGCCTTTCACAGATCCCAGGAATTGATCCTACCTAATTTTTGCCCCAAGCCTTCTCGAGAAAGGGAAAGGCAGTGGCACACTCTTGATGTGCGAAGGGCTCTTCATATTTACATCTACCGTACTCAATCAATCAGAAAATCAGAATCCTTATTCCTGTCTTTTCAGCCAAAGACGCTGGGCTGCAAGGTTTCCCCGTCTACTGTTGGCCGCTGGATTAGGGCTACTATATTCAAGGCCTATATGGCACAGGCTCTTCCTGTCCCTAGTGGCATTACCGCTCACTCTACAAGGAGTGCGGCCACCTCGGCTGCCTGGGCTACTCAGGCGTCAATTCAGGACATATGTCGAGCAGCTACCTGGGCGTCTCCATCTCCATTCATACGCCACTATAAAATCGATGTTTACGCCTCAGCTGAGGCTTCCTTTGGCAGGCGAGTCCTTCAACAGGTGGCAAAGGATCCAGAGGTGATTCCGGACCAGATGGAGTCCCTCCCATAGGACAAGCCAGGCTTTGGTATGTCCCACTATCTGGATGCTCGCAGCAGCTCCACGGAGAATGGGCATTGGTACCTACCTGATACGCCCGTTCTTGTCGAGCTGCGTAGAGCATCCAGCCCCACCCTAATTGGTCCGTCTGGGGGGGGGGAGTCCTGTTTCGGCCAATGATGTATATAGTTCAGAGTTGAGTCTTGTAATATAGTTGACATGAGAGGATAGCTGTTGTCTTCTCGTCTTCGTAAAACTGGGGGAACGCATGGAGGAGTCACGTGGAGGAGGAGGAGCGTTCCTCAATTATAGCTCAGCCTGTTAGAGTGAAGACTGGAGCACCTCCCACTATCTGGATGCTCTACACAGCTCGACGAGAACGGGCGTATCAGGTAGGTACCAACGCCCATTTTAGGATTGCACCCAAGACACCTTTTACTACTGGTATTATTTTTGCTTTCTTTTGCCACAATCATTCTTCTTCTATTTGCAGGACTTTTTATTTTGTGATTTTTTCCAATTCTTTCTCTACTCTACTGTTACTCCCACATCCATTATACCGACATTTTTGTCTTTTTTTATTAACAGTTGTTAAGTTTGGGGAATTATATGGCAGTGTCTATCTGCTTGAATTATAAAGTGACAAAGTATTTATTTCTTCATTTTTCTATTACTTTATCTATTTTCTAGTCCCACCTGTTCTTGCCAGCAGGCAAATGATATTTCTTGCAGATACTTCAGTACACAATTGTTGTTACTTTGTCATTCCTTTCTTTGTAGGCAGTCTGTGCAACCTTCTTTCAGCAGCTCACTAATTTCAGATTCTTTGCAGAGGAGGCATTTGCAATTGCTGTTTGTCAGTACTGGCTTTGAATGCATTTGTTCTTAAGTCTTGATCTTGTGCCGCCAGAATTAGCGCTTCTGTCTCTTCAATTTTCCTGCTCTGAGCCATGCCAGGTCTATTATTTTTATTTTTATAATAACCTTTTATAACTGCAGGTTCTGTGCATAATGCCTCCATCTTCTATTATCTGCAACCAGTTGTGCTGAGGAAAAATACAAAACAAAAACGCCTGTCCCAAAATCACCTAGCCAGTTTTCATGCCTAAAGGAAAACTACAAATCACAATGTCCCGGTTTCTAATCTGCTATTTTAGCCACTACTACACCAAGTTAGCTCTGATTTTCACAGTACTGTAATAAGATTCCCAGCAGTTAATATTCACATCACCCACACACTTTTCTTCCAGTGATTTACAAATAGGGAAACACTCCAAGAACAGGAAAGAACTACAGTTGCTGAATTCTATAGGTTCCAGCCTGTGCATTGTCTGCACTAAACTTGTTTATTCATCAAATTCACTGATGATGTAAACTGCCTTTGGAAGTCAAAATACATACACTAATGTTTTACTATATTACATTTAAACTAAACTATATATATATATATTCAAATGCGTTTTCCTTTCTTAATTTAATGATGCTGAAAATCTTCTAAAGTTTGGCTAATGGACTTCCTCTTTTCCTTTTACACTCATCCCGCAGAATGAGATTAATCAATTTGCTAGAGAAAGTATTTTTTCCATATTTTTTTTTAAAAAGCAAATTTGGACAGGTACCCACAATTTAATTTGGATTCTTAAGAGCAACTGCAATTGTAAGCTTCTGCTGCTTCATTGAAAGTAATACCCTTTTAATATTGGGTACAAAGTCACAAAAATGATGTTGGAGTGGCTTGTGACTTTATTTTCCTTACGTTGCCACCAGCTTACTTACCACAGACATTTCTGCTTATGATAACTTATTCTCCAACTCATTTAGCTGATTACTTTGTTTCTTTTATACATAGCCCTAGGCCAAACCCCAGAAAAATGCATGACTTCCATTTGGAGTCTCCCATGTCACATTCAAGAAATATGGCCGTGCAAAAATGTTTATTTCTTTATAATGGTTTTTCTTTATAAAAGTAATGAGTAGGTGGAAACCAGTTCCCTTTAAAAAGTAATATCAGCTATAACAAAATTATAGTAATTATTGGAATTTTATTTCTTTGTAGCAATCATTTTAATTTAGTGTAATAAAATGTAACTAGTTTTATTGCATCGATTAGTTCATTTATAAAATCCAAATTTCTAGGTATCGTTCATAGTGCAGTAACCATAAAGTACAATTGGAATCACAACTCATCAAATTCACATTATATATAAACATTTTACACTTTCATTGCTATAAACATGTAAAACAAAATCCCTCATTAGAACAAGTCCATTGGTCTGCTTGAAATTGGTTCACAAAAAGCTGACATGTCTGTAAGGAAGGCATTAAGCTTTATCTCTTTGGTAATTTGATTCGTCACCATGCTAGAATTTTATATTTTTAATTGCAAAAAGAAGAAGAAAAGATTTGTCAGGAGTTGTGCAATCAGAATGCTTTGGGATGAGTGTTTTTTTTTTTTTATAGCACATGCCATTTGAATGTGCATCCAAAGAAAAGAATTGGAGACTTGGTTACAATCTAAAAATTTATACACTCCAAAATCCATGTGCCTGTTACACTGTCAGATTTTGTGTCAAAGACCAGTAACTAACAAAGGCATTTCCTGGTAGTAACTAGTTAGCCACTGTAAATTCCACTTATTCAATATAAAATTTTCACCACTGAAATACCCTACCCATCAAATAACTTTAAAAAGCTGATCTTCAAGAATAATCCCATTATGAAACCATGATCAAAATTTGGGCATAGTTGGTATGATTTTTTTTCTGTTTAGGTTATTGTTATGCCTTTAAAATTTAATTGTTTTGTTCATTACAATTGAATATTGTCACTGTGCTTATTGGAAGTATACTGGTCATTTATTTAAGATAGTTGATGGAGATTTGCAAAATAGAAAATATAATAAACTAACGAGAAACTGAGTATATGTTTTTGGGTTTAGGGCATGGAATATCTCTGCTTCAGAACAGAAGAAAACTACAAATTACAAGCAGAACTGCCAATTACACAGTCTCTCTGAAGAATACCAAAGATCAGCAGCCTTGCCAGAAGCTCAGCATTTACTGTGATCCTGCTTAGAAGTTTTCTTGAACTTCTGTGAGATTTATGAATACAGAAATACTTCAGAATTTTAACTATATTTTCTACACTGTCAGCCAATCAACTGAATTAGTCAAGAAATGTTTTCTCTTTTCTCTCCTATCCTGTCTAATTTATACTTCCAGCATAAGGAAATACATTAACACAAAACAGAAAATATCAACTTTTTTGAAGGGGGTTTAAAGATTATTGGAGATATATATTGTAGCTATAATAAGGTTTCCTTAATTCAAGTTAAGTACAAATGTAGAAACAAAAGATTAGCAAAGATAATTCCATCAAGATTATTTTATCGTACATTTCTTCAAACTGGATTATTTCCTCAGGTTAAACTGGTATCTTCAAATATGTTTGCCTAGACTGATTTGGTTTACATAATTTACTAGACCCTGAGGATCATTAAATGTTGTGACTTTTCACAGGAATAATGATTTCCTGAGTGCTGAATGATGTTCCTGAGAAGCCAGCACTTGTCTTTGAAGTGGCTAATCTAAGAGTAGCTGCTGAAATCTTTTTAGTAGGATTGGGCTCCATGCTCCAATGCTATCCTAATTGATTCCAATTAGCAACACAACCTGTTCCAAAGGCTTTTACCATTGCAACATTATGTATGCTAAAATGGGTACTCTGTATTTTGGGCGGAGGAATGTGCAGGCATAACAATTCTGGATAATTAATGATTGAACAGTGCTAATAAAATTGCCTGTTAATGTGAATATAACATACAAGCAGTTCCTCATTTTAACTTTAACAATTTAAAATAAACACCTGTCCTTGAAATCTATCATGTGTCCCTTCTATAACTTTCCAAAACAACTGTTTTAAGTCAGGCACATTTCTAGGCTTAAGCATCGAGACTTATGCCAAAGTTTAACAATTTGTGACTTATTGGTATGGTGGTTTCAGTGAATGGGTTATATTTCCATCCCTTTTATTTCTTTAGTTTTGGCTTGCATATTGTCATTTGTAGGAATACAGCAATTATGGTTGGTAAACCATTGTTATATCTCAGAACTGCATATAATTCAAATGTTATTGCAGAGATAATAAACATTGGTTAAATGAAAGATGGTTTAATATGGTGTACAAACTTGGAATGTGTTGGCTATAAAATGTTTTCAACTCCTAAGACAGCTTGATGGATGATACGATAAAGCTGTCATCAGAGTAACCTTGCCATATTGTTTTGCATCACTTAATAAAGAGAATCTACTAGAGATTGGCAAATGACTGAAAAGATCATCACATTTCCTGTTTACCTTTGACACTTCACATTTAGACCCAGACCCTGCTCACATGCCAGATGGCAAGTCCAGCACAATTTCAAGCTGCTGTTGCAGCAAATGAGATGATCACTGCCTGCCTCTAGAGAACTAGGAATGCCAGATTACTTCTTTCTTTCAGGAGGTAACTTATTGCCAATCATTAAACAGCTTGTCTGGATGTAGCTAATTCAAAAACTGACAATAGAAACAAACTGATGTTCAACCTAATTATTTCTTTAGAAATCACTGGTGAAATGAAGCCTTCTCTATAAAAGAACAAGAGAGTTCCCTTTGTATTATCATTGGTTCAAGATTTAATGCTTCAGTTAATGCTAAGTAATTTTGCACCACAGTCATGTGTAAATATACCCAAAACACCACTGATATGAATAAATAGGACTTCATAACTTTTATGATTAGAGTTGGAAGGGACCTTTTAAGTCATCTAGTCCAACCCCCCCCCCCCCCCGCCGCCCAAGCAGGAGACCCTACACTATTTCTAACAAATAGCAGTCCAATCTTGTCTTGAAAGCCTCCAGTGATGAAGTTCCCACAACTTCCGAAGGCAAGTTGTTCCATTGGTTGGTCTCACTGTCAAAAAATTTCTCCTTATTTCTAGGTTGAACCTCTCCTTGATCAGTTTCCATCCATTATTCCTTGTCTGGCCTTCAGGTGCCTTGGAAAATAGCTTGACCCCTTCCTCTTGGTGGCAGCCCCTCAAATATTGGAACACTGGTATCATGTCTTCCCTGGTCTTTCTCTTCACTTAGGATTATCAGACAAATTGGATCCAGTTTTGGGTATGGAGATGAGAAAAAGCACATGGGAGTAAATTCTGCTAAAAAATTGCATTGTTTAATAAAAAATTTTAAATTAAAGTAAAAAACAACTCTACAAAAATAGATATTCAATACAGTATTTCTACACCCATAAATTGTAATACTACTGTTAACCATCATCTCAGTGCAGCAGTTTAAAGTGAAGATACAATTCTGCTCTGGGATTAGAATGAACTTTTTAAATTTAGTCTCAGAGCCAGCAATTATCTTTTTGTGTGTAAGTTTTTTTTATTTTATGACAACAAACATAAACAAACATAAACATAAAAAAACAAATAAAACCTCCTTTCAATTGTAAACTATGTTGGTTGGTATGTATTTCTTGTGCATAATATCTACAGTCTTTCCCTCTTAGATTTAAATTTACATTCAGATTATATTAATCAACTTTCCATGTCATGTTATATTATTACATCATCATTAGACTTTAATTGCAAGTTCACATTATCCTTTTAGAGCAAATTTCAGTTTTTGCTAGTTCTAATTCATATTGTAATTCATTCCATAATAATCAATTATATTGTAACATATCATTACTATTGTATTATATTTACTATTGTATTGTATTTATATTGCAATATATTTCATTTTCCTATTTTTCTATCTAGCCATTGATAAAATGAATCCCATATTTTATAATATTCTTTTTCTTCTTGCTTTCTAATTGCCAATGTTAATCTACTCATCTCTGCTCATTCCATTATTTTCTTAATCACCTCCTCCTCTATTGGGATTTTTTCATTTTTCCAATTTTGAGCAAATACAATTCTAACTGCAGTTAAAACATTAATGATCAAATATGTCCATTCTCTGTTGTATCCTTCAGGTAAGATACCCAATAAAAATATATCTGGTTTCAAGTCTATATGCTGGTTTGTCATTTTTTCCAGCCATGTATGAATTTTAGTCCAGTATCTTTTCGCTTCCACACACATCCACCACATATGGTAATATGATCCAGTATCTGATGACATTTCCAACATTTCGCCAATTGTCCTTGAACATCCTTGCATCCATGCTGGGGGTAGATGCCACCTGTAAACAACTTATACAAATTCTTTTTATGTGCTGTCGACATTGTTAATTTATAGTTTCAAGTCCATAGTTTCTGCCATTTTTCTAAATCTATCCCATATCCAAAATTCCCCCCCAAGCTATCATTATTTCTTTAGCTTGTTCTTCTTCGAATATCACTCCAAGTAAATAGCCATATAATTTTTTAATCATCCTCTCCTCAGTACCGGTTAAGATTTTATCTAATTCAATAAGTTCTTTGTAAAACCCTTCTGTCTTACTATCTTTATCATATCTAGAATGTATTTGCACATATGAATACCAATTCATCTTTATCTCTGTCCATCTAATTCTTGCTTTGTTTCGAGTTCACCCTTCTCATTTAGTATTTCACTATATCTAATTATGTGTTCCATTTTAAAAATGATTGGATATGCGAATGTCTCTATAGTTGATAACTAGATTGGTATTTTCATATAATGTTGTTTCCTTATTTTTTCCCATGTTGACAAAAAAGCATCTTGAATATAATGCCTCCTGAAATACCCATGTGTTTTACTTTCCTTATACCATAAAAATGCGTGCTACCCCAATTGTAAATCATGATCGTCCAGTGTTAACAATCTAGTATTTCTCAAAACAATTCATTCTTTCACCCACATCAGTGTTACTGCCTGGTATAATTCCCGACTGGGTAATCCAAAACCTCCTCTCATTCTAGCATCTTGTAACAATTTTAATTTAATTGTTGCCTTCTTTCTCTGCCATATATATTTCAACATTATTTTGTTTAAGTCCTCAAAATATTCTTTTCCTAATTTAATTGAAATTGTCTGAAACAAATATAATATCCTTGGTAGTATGTTCATTTTAATTGTAGCTATTCACCCTATTAGAGATAGTTGTAAATTTCCCCATTTTTTCAAATCTGTTGTTTTAATTTATAATAATTATCTTCCTTTAATGTTCCACATCTTGCTGTTAATTGTATTCCCAAATATTTTATTTGTGATCTGGATATTCAGTCTGTCTGTCAATTCTTTCCTTTGTTTTTCAACTAAAATCTTAGTTTTATCTTTATTTATTTTTAGTCATGCCACCTGTCCATATTCTTCGATCTTTTCTATCAATTTAGTCACTGTTTTCAATGGTTCCTCCAATATGGAAACCAGATCATCTGCAAATGCTTATAATTTATATTCCTCCTTTTTTATTTTCATTCCCTTTATTTCTCTATTATCCATGATATTTCTATTTAATACCTCCAAAGTCAGTACAAACAACAGTGGCGACAGAGGACATCCTTGTCTAGTTCCTGTTTTAATGTTAATATTATCTGTCAAATCTCCACTTATCATTACTCTTGCAGATTGTTTATAATATATTGCCTCAATTGTCTTAATGAATATTTCTCCAAAGTCCATCACTTCCATTTGCAATAACATGAATTGCCAATTTACATTGTCGAAGACCTTTTGCGAATCTAAAAATACCAAGGCCATTTGCTTCTCTGGGTGTGTTTCATAATATTCCAATGTATTCAAGATTATTCTCATGTTGTCTTTAATTTGCCTCTTAGGCAGAAATCCATTTTGATCAGAGTGTATAAAGTGGTTCAAGTATCCTTTGAGTCTTTCTGCCATTATTGAGGCAAATATTTTATAGTCTGCATTTAGCAGGAATATAGGTCTATAGTTTTTTATTTGTTGTAGGTTGGTGACCTCTTTGGTATAAGAGTAATATAGGCCTCTGTCCATGAATGAGGTATTTTGTTTTTTGACAAAACCTCATTCATTACTTCAAGCATTGCAATGCTTAAGGATTCCTGTAAAGTCTTATAGAATTCTACTGGTAGCCCATCTGGGCCCAGAGCCTTTGCAGTATTTTGTCTATTTATTGCCTCCGTCAGTTCCATCATTGATATTTCCCCTTCTAACATTATCTTAATGTCCCTCGGGTATTTGGGATAGCTCTGCTTTTTGCAAATATTACTTAATTTTTTCTTCTTTGATATTCTCTTGGTCATATAAGTTTGTCATAGTACATCTGTACTATCTCTTTTTTTCTTCATTTCCATTATAAACTGTTCCATGATCATCTATTAATTGTATTATCTTTTTTGTTTCTCCCTCCTTTTTCAATTTATATGCCAGCCATCTGCCTGTTTGCATTTTCGAAGAAGTTCTGTTTAACTCTCCTGATTTTTTGAGCTAGCTCCTCTTTTTCCATCAACCTCATTTTGTGTTTAACTATTTCCATTTTATTTTTAATATTCTTCTTTTGTAGATATTTTTATAGTTCTTTCTCAAGTTTTTTGTAGTCTTCCTCTAACATTTGTTGCGTTTGTCTTTTTAAAAAATGTTTCTTCTTCTTTCTTTTTTTTTTTTAAACAAGTTTTATTAAAAGTTTCAACAACAAACAAATCATTACATATTAAATCTTTCCCTGTCTTTCTACAATAATTTCCCCAATATTCTCATAAAACACAAACAAACACAAACAAACATAAAAAAAAATCTTTTAGTAAAGTACCTTGGCCCCAGTTACCTCTCTTTGCATGGGCTAAAATAATAGCACATATCACTCTTCACATTTCTATCTTATTTAATCCATCTTAATTAAATCATTAAATTTGTATCTTTTGCCCATTCATTTATCCCTCTATCTCTTCTTATAATAAAAAAAAAAATTTCTCCTGAAATCACTAATCAGAGTATGATGCCTTTCTATCCTCCCCCTAAGTTAGTAAAATTAACATTCAGCATAACAAATACCCAATTTGGTTCTGCTTGGTACATTCTATCCACCAAAAATGTTTAAATACATTGTATCCTCCTTCCCTTCGATATTTTATTACATTTTAAAAATCAATCATTATTAAAAACTTCAACATTTTAATTTCTTATTAAATCTTAAACCATTCTAATTTACTATTTCAAATATAAATGTTACAATACCATCTTCTGTACCTTAGCAGAATCTTTCTTACAGAAAATTATATTTCATCCTTTGTCTCTAAAAAAATCCTCTTCTCCCATCCAATTTTAAAGCTTTGAGGCTTTTCTCCGCCTTTCCCCTTTCTTTCTTCCCCACCAAATCTTCCTACCCCCTTCTTCTTCTAACCTCTGCCTTGCTAGGATCCCTTCTCTGTTGTGTTCCCTTTTTCTCTTGTTTGTTATCATTATATTTACTTTGCATCATATTTTCTCTTTCTCAAATGTTTTTTAGATCTTAAGTCCTTCATTTTCCTTGCTCTCTTCCTTCCTTCTTCCTTAGATAAGTTTTGGGATTCAATGAAGATGGCGTCTTCGTCTCTTCCTTGTTGTTCTTCTTCCGTTTCCATCTGTTCCATTGTCTGTTGGTAATTGACCAGCGCCATTTCTAGAAATAGAAAAGCTTTTTCCATGCCATCTTTGCAGGCTGCTTTTGTTTGCTCATATTCATCCTCAGGTCTTCAAAAAGGAAAGCCATTATGAATAAATCTTTTCTTTTCTTTATTCCTCTTTCTTCTTACACCAACCAAATATTCCGAGAGAAAGGCAAAAACAATCCCAAAATCCACAATCCTCAATAAATCCAAGCAAGTCAAAATTCCCCTTCCTCTTCCAGGGTGGTATCAAACAAATAAAAAAAAGAATCCAAGTCTATATTTTAAAGCCTTATTAAGATTGTATTTCTGTCCTCAAGTCTTCAAGGCATCTCCTCCAACAAGATCCAAATGTATATATTTTCTTTATCCTCTCCTTCCGGCTTAATTCCGTCGGGAGGGAGGTAAATTTCCCTTCAGCACCTCAAAATAGCCGCTTTTTTTCTCTTGTGGAAGAAATCATCAGAAAACCATCTTTCCAGGAATTAAATTAGATAAATCTCAAAGCCCTGGGTCGACCAAGAAGAACTTTCACTTTCAATAACTTTCTCTTCTTCCTCCTACGCATACTTGCCCGGCTGTCAACTTCTTTGTGGCGGCCATTGCGGACCGCCGCTGCACTGCGTCCTGGTAACAGGGGTTCTGCCGCCAGGGAGGGGGTCTGCAACACCCCAAACCCTTCCTCCGGATCCCCTTACCTTCAGCTACCCCTGCAGGGCAGCCTTGCTCCGCACCCGTCCGGGTCGGAGCCCAAAACTAGCGCGGCAGGGATCGCGCCATTCGCGAATCCCTACCGCTCACGAAGCCGACAAACCGGAAACCTCCATGTTTCTTCTTCTTGTATAATTTATAATCAGACCACTGGCATAGGCCTTCATGGTATCCCATAGATTTTGTAATGAAGTTTCTTCCCTGTTGTTTTCTTTAAAAAAAAAAGGCAATTCTTTGTCCATATTTTGTATAAATTCTTTTTTCTTCAATATAGAATTATTCAAAGTCCATCTTGATCTTTTCCTTTGTCCCTGCCACTTGACCCATATTGGATTATGGTCCGCCCAAGTACTTGTTTCTTTGTTTACTTCTTGTATGTTAGAGATTAATTCTATTGACATCCAGATCATATCTATTCTTGATCATGAAAATACGTCTGTTGGAGTAAAATGTATATTGTCTATTCTTTTTTTTTTCATTTCAACAAGTACTCTTTATTTCATTTGACCAAGTATTCTTTAAAATCAGTCTGAGAGATTTACTTTTGCTAACGAACATTGTCTGTTCTGCAAACCAAATGGAGAGTGAAAATTCACAAACCATTTCTGTCTAGCCAACTGTAGTACGGATATAATCTAAATCTAGGTACATCCACTACTGAAAGGCAGTAGATTCAGAACTGAAGAATTTAAAGAATAAAAAAGGGACATATAAGTAGAAGACACAAGTTCACTTGGCATATGTAACTGCCATGATCCGTTCAAGTAGTTTTAGTTGAAACAAAGTGCTATTTCACATTTCACATAGAAAAAAGGCAGTCTAAGAGACAGAACAGAAAGGGGGAAAAAACCAGGCTGAAGACGGTCAAGAGACTTAAAACTTGAAGGTATCAGGACTGTCTTGAATTTGGAATGTATATGCATCAGAACCAAACTCTGGAACAACATTATCATCTTCCTCCTCTGCTGAAAAATATTTTTCAATCAGAGTTGCAGCCGATTTGTAAACTTGCTCATTTTCATGGGATTGTAGAATTTCAATTTTGTCTAAGCCACCACATTCTTCAATCAAGATGCACAGCTTTTCAATCTCACCTATTTTTTCAGCATAAAAATATTAGTAATAGCATCCAGAATCACCAGGACTGTTTTGTTGTCTTTAACCACAAGTAGATCCAATAATGGCTCTAATACACCTGTCTGGACAAGGTAAATGATCTGGCCAATTGTTCCTCCACTTGTATAGTTGGTCACTGCCCATATAGATTCCTTCTGGGATTTAAAGTCTCCCTTTTTAAAAGATGCTAACAAGATATGGAACAAGCCCATGGTTGACAACCTTCTGGATCTGATCCTGGCGGCCAGCAGTTATATTAGACATAGTCCATGCAGCTTCTTTCTGGATGTTGTTTTTGGGGTGAATAAGCAGACTTGGGAAGACAGCTAGTGTTCCAGCATCTATTACACTTTGAGTTTGCTCATCAGTCCCCATTACAATGTTTCCTATAGCTCTTAATGATGGAGTCATTATTGGAACTTCTTCACATGTTAGCAGTTTCATCAGTTGTGGCACTAGGCCAGTTTTGACCACGACTTCAATTCTATCATTTGAGCCATCAGTCAAATAAGAAATAACCCAGCATGTGTCTGTCAAAACTTCATGGTCATGGTAATGCAATAGGCGAACTAAAGTGGGCAGAATCTGTTCAACAGCTTCAATGGGTGGTGCAGGATTCTTGTTATGGCAGAGGTTTGACAAAGTCCAAGTTATGTTACGCAGGTAGCCAAGAGTTATAGAAGAGAGATCAGGAACAGCAAGCAGAGCCAAAAGTGGATCGAGTGCACCATATTTAATAACTAAGTCTCTATAAGCAGAGCCATCACCTGCAATATTCCCCAAAGCCCATACAGCTTGCTCACTAATGTGAGTATGAGGAGAAGCCAGTAGAGATATAAAGGCAGGAATTGCTCCACCCTCTACTACAGCTTTTGTCTGGTCTGATGTGCTGGAAGCAATATTGGTGAGTGCCCAAACAGCTTCAAACTAAATAGGGCTGCAGTTTGCTTTTCCCCAAAAGGACACAAATTTTGGTATCAAGCCAGCTCTAATAATTTGGTCTATAGGGGGCTGCTTTTCTCAGGATAGCAGTTTCCTGGCAGCCTGAGTAGCCTGCAGCTGGAATTCTAAATTAGTATTGTTAATGCCTTTAACAATTTCTTCAACAGACCAGTGGACAGCAACCTGATTGCCCCAATTTTCTTGCAGAAGTGAAGTGGCATTATCTGGAAAAGTGCCTACATTTCACCTTTTAAGCATCTGGTGATCTTTTTTAGCTCTTCTCAGCTCTACATTGATTTCCATTCGTTGTCGCCTCATTTCATTGGAATCTTTGCCCTTGTTCTTGAATAGGTTCAGGCGGGCAGCCATTGCCCCAGCATTCTCATTGGTAGACATGGCGATTGTTATACAGATCTGTCTCTAAACCCGACAGTGCCCCAACACATTGTGCCGAACTGCTGGAGCTGAGAAGCCCCCACTCTCATTTTCCCTCATATATTGTCTATTCTTAACATTCATTTCTCTCCAAACATCTCGAATGCTTAATTCCTCTATCATCTTGAAGAAAGATTTTGGTAGTATCTTTCTATTTTGTTTATTAGCTTTCTGTGTTTTATAGTCCAATTTTGTGTCCACAATCACGTTAAAATCTCCCAAGATGTATACATTGTCATATTCCAATTCTATTATTTTCCTTCGCAATTTTCTATAGAATTCTTCTTGCTTTTCATTTGGAGCATAGATTGCTTTAATTGTGTTCTTAATGTATAAAACTACTCCTCTTTTTGTTGTTGTGCCAATGAAGTATATAGATTCCCAATTTTAGGATGTTTCAATACTTGTACGTATTGTTTTTTTAATATGAACTTCTTGCAAGTAGATTATATCTAGTTTTAATTTTTTGAATTTAAGAAATGTTTTTTTCCTTTTGATGGCAGAATTCAATCCATTTATATTTATTGTAATCAATTTCTTTTCTTCCATTGTTTATACTTTTTATGTAGGGTTTATTGCTCTCATTGTTCTTTGCTCTCTTGCTTCTTTTAGTTCCACCCTGCCACCTACTGCTCCCTCTTCTCGTATCTTTTCATCTCTTTTTTCTTTACCTCTTATTTCAACCATCTCCTCTTGGAGTTTAACTATTTCTTCTTCTCGTATTCTCTCCTCTTCTTTTCCTCTAAAATATTCACCATAAAATAATTCCGCTTTCTCTATTGAATCCATTCTATGTCTTTGCTCTTGCCAAGTAAATATTAAACCTTCTGGAATCAACCATCTATAATTCACTTCCTTCTTAATTAGAATTTTTGCCAAGAATTGATATTCTCTTCTCAAGTCTCTCACTTTTCTTGGTACTTGTTTTAGGACTGTAATCTCCTTTCCTTTATATTTCAATGGATCATCCCTTTCACTCTGTAATATTTGTGTTTTAATTGCTTTCTTAGTAAATCTTACATGGACTTCTCTAGGTAATTTGTTTCTCATTGCATATCTTGTATGCATTTGAAACACTTCATCTATTCTATCCATCATTTTCTCTTTGGATATCTTCAAGGCTACTGTCAGCACTTCTATAATTATTTCTGCAAGGTTGTCTCCCTTATATTTCTCAATATTTTGAAATCTGAGATAGAAATCTGCCCTGCCATCTCTCAGGCCAACATTCCACTTCCTTTGTCCTGTTCAATAACTGTCAGCCTGCTATCAATTTCTCCAATTTTTAAAATCTGTCTGATCTCCTTTTTCTTCTATCTTTTGAAATCTTTCTTCATTCTTCATCATCATTTGTTGTATATTCTCTAGTTTTTCATCTGTTTTCTCTGTTCTCTCCTCTATTCTTTCCATTTGTTTCCCTTGTTCTTGTATTGCTTGCATTGTCATTTGCAATGTGACCTCCATTTCCTCCCCCTCTCTTCTCTTTCTCTTTCTCCTGCTGTAACATAGTGTGAATTGATCGCTGACCACTGAGCGGAGAGGAGGAAGGAAGAATTGATAAGCCTGTAGCAGTTGTCTTCCTCATCTCCAATTAGTTGCAGTCCTAGTCAATAAGTATCTGTTTATAACACCAAAAACAATCTTCAGGTTCTTCTTTACCTCAATCCAATTATAAAGGGAAAAAGAATTAAAAATAAAGATAAAGATAAAAGAAAAAGTTATGAAGAAAAACCAGTTTCATCCAAAAAGCCAGAGAGACTGAAATATAAAAAACATAAAAAGCAAGAAAAAAGGTGAAAAAATATTTAAAAATATAAAGTAATCCACAAATGGTATTAAAAAGGGAACAGGAAAACCAAAAAAGAAGAGAAAAAAATGTTATATTCCAACAGTAAGACCAAAGCCAAACTGAAGGGTTTTTTAAAAAAAAAAATCCAGAAAGATCAGGCCAAGAATGACTACCAGCCATCAAAGAAAAAAAAGAAAGAAAAAAGAAAAGATTCAGTTTAAGTTTAAAAATGTTTCACAAAGTAAATCACTGCTACCATACATAATGTGCCAAGGCACATTATCAAAGTTTCAACAAATTTCAACAAAATATAGTCCAGGGTCACAGTAGACTCTTTTCTTTCAACTTCAATCTCCAGCCATTTGAATTGTTTTACAAGAGGAATACCTGCATAAATATTTATTCAGTGCTCAGCTCTCTATCTTCTCTTCATGTAAACAGTCTATAACTAGGAAGATTTTGTCACAATTCATTCCTTCAATTTCTTCAAAAAGATTTTTTAAAGCCTGTTGCTTTACTTTGCTTGACTTTCACTCCTTCATTATGGTGCAACCAAGAAAGGGAAAAAAAACCTGAAAAGTTTCTAATGTATAGAATTCCCTTTTAAAGAGAAAAAGGAAAACTAACAAAATATCAAACTTCTCCCTCTAAAATATGTGTTAAAATTTGTCTTTCATTAATTATAGTTATAAAGTCCAGTCCAGTTAAAAAAAATCCTTAGTAAAAATGCAATAAAAAAGCTCTAATTGGTTTTGACAAAAGGCTCAATTTTGGTGCTTGTTTCCTTTTCTGTCTTCTATATTCTTAGAATCTTCCCTCCCTTAAGGTGCTCTCTTATTTCTTGCCAGAATAAAAATTAAAATCTCACCCAGAGCTGACACACTTTCTTCTTCTTCCATTCCGGAGCTGTCCCAACCTTCCAGCAGCTTCAATGGCCGCTTTCCTCCACAGCTGGATTGGAGAGCTTTTCCTGGATCAACCAGGGACTTTGCAGTGTCCTTGGGATTGACAGGATGAGCTCTCCTTGACTACCATCTCTATGGGATGGGTTAGATCCAAATGGATCATCAAGCTGCGGGAATATAGACACCAGTCCCGGAGCCCCGGAAAAGCTCATTGTATCATTGTGATGTCAGCCCCAACCCCTCAGAACCAGCAATTATCAATAAGCTAGATCAATGTGTCCTATTATTTTTGATAATTTCTTTTCACTGAATCTGTTTTCTTTACCAAGTGACTTTCCTATGTGCTTTTCATCTTCCAATTATCAAACTTGAGGGGTAACGTGCCTTAGGGATTGTAAAGATACTTCGGTTAATTTAATATAATTTAGTTGTGCTTTGATAAGTAACTACATAAATATAACTTTTAAACATTCTCTCTCTCTCTCTCTCTCTCTCTCTCTCTCTCACACACACACACACACACACACACAGAGAGAGAGAGAGAGAGAGAGAGAGAGAGAGAGAGAGAGAGAGAGAGAGAGCACTATTCTTTTCAATGTGCTTGGAAACCTTACAGAAGTCTTTGAACAGCACATTTTCATCCTGCAACACATGTTTGTGGACAAGGTAAAGGTAAAGGTTCCCCTTGCACATATGTGCTAGTCGTTTCCGGCTCTAGGGGGTGGTGCTCATCTTCATTACAAAGTTAAAGAGCCAGCGCTGTCCAAAGATCTCTCCATGGTCATGTGGCCAGCATGACTAAAGGTACACAGAACACTGTTACCTTCCCACCAAAATGGTCCCTATTTTTCTACTTGCATTTTTACATGCTTTTGAACTGCTAGGTTGGCGATGCTGGGACAAGTAATGGGAGCTCATTCCATTACATGGTGCTAGGGATTTGAACTGCCAAACTGCTGAACTTTCTGATTGACAAGCTCAGCATCTTAGCCATGGAGCCACTGTGTCCCTTGTGGACAAGAGACTATAGCAAAAGCACTTAAATCTATATACCACTTCACAGTGCTTTACAGCGCTTTCTAAGCGGTTTACAGAGTCAGCATATTGACACCAACAATCTTGTTCCTTATTTTACCACCCTCAGAAGGATGAGTCAATCTTGAGCTGGTGAGAATCGAACTGCTGAACTGCCAGCAGTCAGCAGAAGTAAGCTACAGTACCACGTTCTAACCTCTGTACCATCATGCCTCAGTACTGCCTGTTTAGAAGTTTTCTTTCAATGCATGTAACCCCTGTAGATAATCTTTAAGTAGTTTGCTTTACATAAGTATATTGAAATTCTTAACCCAATTAAAGAAGCAATATAATTCCCAGAAATTCAGAACTAAATAGTAGTTGCTTCTCTGAGGAATTAGAAGGCCTGCAGATAATATTTTAAGAGTTGCCAAGGAAATACTAAAAATGAATCTGATCAGGCACTAAAAGTATAATCTTCTCTGAGTCACACTGTCACTTTAGTAACTACATCAAAACAGTCATGTAATTTCCTTGGCAACACTATATGGTGGTTTGCATTTGCCACCTTAAAAAAAGAAGAAGCGACACCTCAGTCTAGACTCCAGGGATTCCCTGGACCAGACAAACCATGCTTACATTCTTAACTCAAACAGACAGCATGGAAGACTTTTAAAAGGGGGCATAGAAAGAGAATTAATTGCTACCAAAAATACAAGTGAGATACACCTACATTGTACACATACTGTAGTTAGCTAAAATGTATTAACACATATATCAACATTTTGTGAGTATTAATCTAGATTGCCAGCAGATATAGATGAGCTGGTGTAGCACAGTTACAGTAAAAGTGCAGAAGAACTGTCATTATTGCTACCAAATCTGAACATAAGAACCTGGACACATATTAGATGCAGGAATGAAATAATATAAAACTCCTTCTTTTTTCTGTCTTCTATAAACAATGTTGATTTTTTTTCAGTCCAGATATGATAGTTCTAATATGCATCTTAACTATTTCTGTTCAAAGAGTCAAAATTTTACTATTTTCTTGCCATATAGCATGAGTGTCAAATTCACGTCATCACGGCGGTGTCATATGACATATCCCTCTTCGCTAAACTGGGTGTGGGCATGGCCAGCATGTGACGCATCCAGCCCGTGGGCCGGGAATTTGATAGTCCTGTCGTATAGTATTTGTTATTTTCCCAGGTCTTCCATTTAATCCACTTTGCCTTGGTTTTCTTCAGTCTTTTTCCAGATTCTTTTCTGCAAAAGAAAAATAATCTGCAAACAGTTAAAAAATACAATGTACTGCATTCAGTCTGCATAATTAAGGGCTTTATATTTAGTTCCTACATCACCAAGGGATACAAAAGATCAAATTCAAACTGATAATGCAAACTGCCCCTGTGTGAAAACACAGCAGATCAGAAGCTGTGATCCTAGAAAAATAAATAACATTCCCATTGAATAAATATTAGGAATTGTTAATTAATAGGTAGGAATGGTATTTGTCAAAAAGTGGAACAGCATGTGAAAAAAACCCCCGCTAATGAGAATATGCAAGGTGATGAGAGCTAATGAGATTCACCAGCATTATGTAATAAGACAGTTTGAAAGCTTATGTGCACTGATTTCTAGACCAGTGATTTCCAACTGCTAGATTAACCACAAGCAATTTGAAGCAGGCTGTCTAAGATTTTTCTTTAAAAGAACACTGTAGACTTACTCATATCATGTTCTGGATATATAAAATGTGTGCAGGGAGGAATCGAGGTTCTCTCTGCATGCAGAGGGTTGAGCTTTATTTGACTCAGAACAGCATCCAGAATTTGCCATTGGTGCAAAATGACTACGAACTAATGGATTACTAGGCACAAGATAAAGCAAAGGCTCTGCTTTATAGATTGTGATACTGCAATCCTCTAAAACTATGTTTTCAAGTTTGGCAACTTTAAGATGTGTGAACTATAATGCCAGCATGAATTCCACATATTTTGAAGTTATCATGAGTGGTGCAGTGGTTAGAATGCAGTATGCAGGCTAGCTTCTCACAGCCAGGAGTTTGATCCTAACCTGCCTTTCATTCTTCTGAAGTCAGTAAAATGAAGACCCAGATTGTTGAGGGCAATATGCTGACTCTGTGAACTGCTTAGAGAGTGTTGTAAAGCACTATGAAGCTGTATATAAGTCTAAGTGCTATTTCTATTGCTATTACCAAGTTTGAAAAAAAAAACCACAGATTTGTCCAAAAGAATAAACAACTATTTTGATCCCACCCTTTGCTTGATAAAATAAAAAAATAAAAATGGTGATTGGCAGATAGTTTTGGCAAATTGCTAGTGCCACAGGTTTAGCTATCTTTCATGGCTTCTTAAATTTAGACTTTGTTCTGCCAGTTAAGTTGGATCCTCACAAGCAGGGTATGGTTTTCCCAGCCAAAATTGTCAAATATACTCATTGTTTTTGCTTGTTGCTTTGCCTATACAAGGTCTCTATGAACCTGCTCAGATAAAACAGGAGTGAATTTTCACAGGCAAAGCAGGACCACTTTAAAAACTTTTGCTGGTATTTGCTTCCTGCGTGACCTGCTGTCAGTTTTATTTATTAATTTACTATCTAAGATCAAATCAACAACTTTTATAATACATAAAAGGATTAAGGAATACATTGCGTGTATGAATTACATAAAAGCCAGATACTATCAAAGTTGTGAAGAATATGCCAGCCAATATCTATGGAGTAAAGCTATGGATAAAAATGCCTTTAATACATTGGTCACTTAAAAGAAAAGCTATGATCTCCTCATTATGAGGGAAAACAGACTTTGTAATTATTGGGCTTATAACTTTTAATTGCTGGTATATATAAAGTAGATTTTAAAATAAAACATGGGTTACAGATTCAATAGCTAAAATTCAACAAATGTTGAATATACAATGCTAAAATATCTTCCAGTTTTTGCCCTGATTGGTAAATGTCACATTCTGGGCCAGGAAAAAAAACTCTCTCATGTGGACTAATTCTATTGTGAGTAGAGGAGGATCATACTCAGGGGTGGGATTCAAATTTTTTAACAACCGGTTCTGTAGGCGTGGCTTAGTTGGTGGGTGTGGCTTGGTGGTCATGTGACTAGCTGGGTGTGGCCAAGTCAACATCACTCACATCGAGGCACATATCCCCTTGCCTGGTCTCTCATGACTGTAGAGATTCTGCAACAGTTGTAACTGTGAAAAATGGTCATAAGTCACTTTTTTCAGTGCCATTGTAACTTTGAATGGTCACTCCACACAAGCAAAGTACCAGCAAAGGAGGGGGGAAAAACTCCTGAAACAGGAAGTCTAGTCCTGCCAAGAATGTAATAAGGGTTAACGGAGAGGCAGTTTCTGTAAACAGCACCAGAATGTTTCCTTCCTGCCTTCCTTACAGGATTAGGCCAGTAATTTCTTCTAACAACCAGTTCTCCTAACTGCTTAGAATGTTAACAACCGGTTCTAGCGAATAGGTGCGAACTGGTAGAATCCCACCCCTGATCATACCCAAAGGTTTGATCTTGAAAAGATGAAAGGGAACATATTTTATAATTGTTAGAGATGCTATTATAGCCCTTATTGTTAATTTCCTGGCTTGATTACCCCAACAAGATAGAAGATTGGAAATAATTGCCTACATATTTAAAAGATTTCACAGAGCAGGTTTGGATGATGTTTTTGCTTTTCCTGTACAAACTAATTTTATTTTTTTTAAGAATTGTGCTCTCACTCTGAGTTGCTTTTGTTTCCCAAATAGAAGAAAACCACTTTTAAGATTTCTCTGCTGTAAGAGAAGGATGTCTCTCTGCAGCATGAAAGAAGCTTTTATTCTGCATTGTTCCAATGTTATGAATGCATTTCCCCTGATATTGCATTTGCTCTCCAGTGACAGCCTTTAGGATATCTGTAAAAATGCACTTGCTTTCCTGGGAGTTTAAAGATAAAATGATTAGTATTAATTTTAGCTTGCCTTTTAATATTTTATATTCTGCTTTTTTCAGGTTTTGTTAGCTGCCTTGTTTATTCATTAAAAATAATTGTGGGTCACCAGCCAATGAATCAAACACATTATATTAAATATATAATTTGATAACTCTTTTTGGAAAGCTCTGGAGACCACATCCATCCTTGGACCAATAGCTTATTTATATTGTCTATAAATCTGGTATGCAGATACCATCAAAGCTTTGTCCAAGGTATACAATCTTTCCAATCTTTTTATCCTTTCCACATTTAACTGATTAATGACAGAAAGCATAATGGATCCTAAGAAAAGCAAAGAAAAAAAATTCATATTTTACTTTTAATGTGGAACAAAACAAACAGATGCATATTTTCCCCGGCATTATACATTGCACCTCTTTCTTATAAGCAAAGCTTTGGGCTGTTTGGTTGCAACGCTACAGCTATAATATTTTATATTCTAGGAGCTGCAGTATAAGATATCTCAAGCAAATTAGGGGAAACTATCTTAGAAACAGCAGAAAGATTAAAAGAACGACATCTCCTTTTGTTCTCTTTTTGAAAAAGCCTTTGCTGCAAGTCTTACTTTAGAATTTGAGTGGAAATAAAGATTCTAGGAATCCATTCTAGCTATAAAAAGATTTGTAATGAAAACATTGCCAATTGTAGTCTTTATCTATGGAGTTCAAAGCATGAAAATAAAATTTAAGCAAGGAAAGGTACAGCAAACAGATTGTTGGGAAAGGGCTGGGTGCTTTTATGCTCTTTTATTGCAATGTTTATGGCCTTGCAAGTGATGATAAAGGTAATCAAATCTCATGCTTCAGAGCATATATTCAAGAGTCATTTTCTTCCCCCAATGCAAAATTTGGCATTCCACAATAAACTGGAATGTATATTTAGTAATTGCTTCCATCGAAATTATGTGTTAGAGGCCATAAATAGAGACTGATGAATACCTCTGTCTCTTTTAATAACCTTGAAATCAGGACTTTCATTTTTACAAAAAGTGGATTAACCCTGAGTAAGATATTTGCTGAAAACACCCCAATCATTGAAAACCATAGCACAGACATGTCATCCACTATCAAAATTCCAGCATCGCAGCTTTGTCTGGTGAAGGACTGTAAAAGTATAAATGTCTGGACTTACCGGCCTAAGCCAATCCTTCATATCTGCTACTAATTTAAGGTGGTAGTTTGTCTTATATATGATATCCACTTCTGTCAGACATGAATTTAAATGAGAAGGTTCAGTATACAAAGGTTATTCAGGTATCAAGTAAATAATTTTGATAAAGGTATAGGTGACATAAAAGAGTAGCCTAAAGTTTTAGAAAATTAATGTGCAGGAGATCCTGACCACAGCTAGGTTTTTATGATGTTATCCCTACTTTGTGATAGGTTATTGTTACTCTTTTTTCGTAAAAGTTAATAGGATAATTCATTCCTATAGGAGAGAAGAAAGGGGCTGTAATTGGAGAGAGTTTATATGCAGCAGGGCTTGTCAAACTCGTGGCCCATGGGCTGGATGTGTCACATGCTGGCCCTGCCCCACCCAGTTTAGCGAAGGGGGGAAAGTCCAGATATGTCACGTGACGATGCCATGGTGACATGAGTTTGATACCCTTGGCATACAGCTGAATGACTGTTCACTGTGCTGTGGTAAGTTATGATGTGTTAGTCATGATTAATAGAGTAAATGACAACTGGAAGAATTTGCACATTGTGCTAAAACAGAAAATGCCATCTTGTAAACTACAATATTCATCTTTGTTAGCTCATAAGCTAAAAACAAATAAAATCCATTATTATTTAGTGGACTGTGGGAATTCATCTACTGAATTTTAGGAAAGAAAGTAAATGAACCTGGCATTATGTTAGGCAGATAGTACATGTGGAAAAGCTTGGCTCACTTCAATAGTTATCTTCCTTAAAGAGTCTTTGTCAACTTTGAAATGGATTGGATCTGTCACAGCCATTTTCTCCATTTCTCAGCTTGAAGTTTCGGGGGAGGAAGGAGCTTTGGAATATAACACCAGACATCAACAACTTACTATCTTGTGGGAACCAAGGTCATCCTACCAGATACTCACCAGAGACGGGAAAAGGGTACCAAGGAGATGCCAGAACACCTAATTGGACAATGTGATCTGTGACAAGGAGGGAGGGAGCTATCTAATCTTTAATTATACTGAAAGCACAGGAAAACCAGAGCTGGTTTGTTTTTCAACTGTGCTGAAATGATGTATTCAATAAAGCAGTTCTTTGAGAAAGCCAAAAGTCTCAGAGTTTCTGAACTGGTTGGGTTCATTACTCGGAACCTTGTCAGTCCTAAAGTTTGGCCTAGTTCAAGTTGTGGTGTGCCTGTTATTTGGCTCTATGCATTGTGCAAATACAAAGTTTATTTTGATCTGATGTCACCAGATAACTCTGGGCAGTTCACAATACACCAAACCAGTACAAAAACAATGTAGCAGAGACAAACAATAGAATTAGACCTGGCCAAATAAAACAATGCTGATACCAGCAAACTTCATCCAACAAAATGGGCATCCAGGTTTTTTTGGCTCTTTGAAGCATGAACAAGATAGGAGTTATACAGATCTTAGGAGGAACCTCATTCCAGAAGTTTAAACCATTCTTCATGGATTAGAGAATTGCACAAATACATTCAGCCATAGATTATTCTAGAACCATAGCATAACCTATACCATACCCCATAAATTTTGCATGTTGTGTGAGCCAAGCTAGTTTCTCACAAAACTAATGGGACTCATCATCTTTATGCAGATTTCATACAGAAAATTAGGAGCTTGGCCTTTCTTGACCAGGCCACCCTCTAGTGATAATTGTATGGTTGAGTGGTAAACAGTATTTCTGTTAATTTTAGTATTGGAGACATATGATCAGAATTTTTTCATATATCATGGTACTTGAGACTGGGAGGGGATAGAACTCTTAGCATTTAGGTGCCAAACATAACCAAGTGGCTTTTAGATCTGAGGTTTGTTTATTGTTTCAGATGTTGACCAGCTCAGTTATAAATAATGTTCCCTATTCTCATTGTGATGACCCTTTGTGCAAAGCTAAGATAAGCTTGTCTGTTTTGATTGGAACAAAATATCGTATGTGAAATAAGAGGAAAATTGGAGTAGTGATTAAGGTATCAGACTGGGAGATTGTGAATTCTACTCTTCCTTTAGGAACAGAAGCTGTTTCTGTTATTCTGTTACTGTCTCAAGGTTGTTTTTGTAAAGAAAATTAAAAAGGATTAGTACATATACCACATTGAGTTGAAAAAAAAAATAAGTTAGCAGCATATAAAACTAATGAATTAATAATATTCCAAGAATTATGGATAATATAAAGACAATTTATGGTCAATCCATCAAGATGATAATGGGTTCGAACTGGTAAATTCTAGTTCTGCCTTAGGCATGAAAACCAGCTGGGTGACTTTGGGCCAGTCACTATCTTCCAGCCCCGCTCCCCTCAAAGGTGGTTGTTGTGGGGAAAATAGGAGGAGATAGGAGTATCAGATATATTTGCTGCTTTGAGTTATTTATAAAAATAATAAAGACAGATAAAAATAGATAACATTTTTTTAAAATGTCATTTAGATGTTAATGACCACTTCATATGTTTCATGTGCAACATCCTCAAATATAAACTGTGATTTGTACATTTGTGGGGTTTGATACAAAAGAGATAATGGCATTTTTTTTTTAAAAAAAAGCTGGCATTCTATTGAACATATTGCTTCTGTTTTCTGCTTGGAGGTAGGGTACATAAATTTTCTACAGCATATCAAATTACTGTTTGAGGGAGCATAATGCATAAACTCACTTCCTGAACATTTATGCTGGTAAATCATGTGCATTAATATATCATGGTTTACATCTACCAGTTTTAAGTTCCTATTTTCCAAGGCAGCTTTGATTCAATATAACGTACTACCTTGTATATTATATAGAAATATGTCTTTGATTCATTGCATGAACATGCTGATGCACAGACAAAAGTGAATTAATTCCAGACAAAAATATCTTGATGCTCTATTAAATAGTCAATTATTATACAATTAATGACATCTTTGAGTAGCAGGACATAGTAGTGCAACAACTGCAAAATTTGTTCCTGAACAGAAATACTACCAGATAATATATAAAAGGCAGACAATGAAAACAAGGTTTAAACTTTTAAATAACTCTTCTATTTTCATCATTACATTGTAGGTTATAATGTGTTTTCTTCAAAAAAAGAGGACATTTTATTGCACGCTGAAAAAAATCAGGAAAAATAAGGTGCTTTGTCTGGGATGCAAATTTTATATTAATAAGAGTCCTCTGGCAAAGAACTTAAATTGTTCATTAGAATTTAAAATTTAATATATTTTAAGAGGTAATATATCCTTGATAATATAAAATTATTTTTGCTGTACTTGTTAAACTGTAATGGAATGTTACAGTGATGAGAAAATCAGCAACAATAAATGATTCCAAAAACAGTTACAATAATCAGAAAATGCCATTTATTACATGGAATATTTATTTATTTAAAAGACTCATTCAGCTGCCCACCTTATGCATCTTAAGCACTCATAACAACATAAATATTATAAAAAGAACAAAGTTCCAAAATCAACCTTCCCCATTCATATTCAAATATATTGGGTTCCAACCTCATCTTAGCCTCATACTTAGGAGACCCAGCTCTTCAAACCCTTCTGGGATCATGGGAAATTGCTATGTTCCATAGGGCAGAGGCTGCCAAAGACAAAATGCGCTTCCTAGACCTTGTGATGTAGTATTTAAGGGAATGGACCTGGAACATATCCACCCTATCAAACTTGGCGGAATGGGCAGATATCTTCCAAGAGAGGTCCCAAAGGTGCTTTCTCAAAAGGCAGGGCCAATTTCCTTGTTTTTGCTTAGAAGATGTTTCACTTCTCATCCAAGAAGCTTCTTCTGTTCTGAACTGAAGAAGCTTCTTGGATAAGAAATGAAAAGTCTTCTAGCCAAAAAGAAAAGAAAAGAAAAAAAGAAAATCCAGTTGTCTTTTGAAAAAGTACCTTTGCTACAATCATGACCTGGATTGACTGAGAATCTCCATAGACACTTCCAAAAGAGGTGGTCTAACAGTTAACCTTGTCCCATATCATTCAGGGCTTTGAAGGTGATGGCCAATACTGGGAAAGAAACTATAGACCAGTAGAGCTCACATAGTAGCATTGTAATATGGACAAAACATGTAATGGCCAGACTTGTGCATCCCACTGCCTTCTGGAGCAATCATAATTTCCAGATGGTCTTCAGGAGCAACCACATGCAGAGAATGGATGCTCACAAATATTTATTTCTTTAGTCTGAAGTGTTACAGCCCAGGAATATATTACACCATCTCCTGTTTGTAAGACCTAGGCTTTAGTCAGAGGATTTATTCTGGATGCAATTTTATTTGAGCTTCTATACCAAAGAAATGTGTGTGTTTGTGTGGGGAGGGAGGAGGTGGAATTCAGTAATAGTAAGTGATGCAATAAATCTTGTTCAAATTGCCAGGTTAATAGAAAGTCTCCAACCTGTAACAAGAAGGGTTCAGACACTGATTTGCCATCTAGGCTTTCATGTCTGGCTAATGCAGGAAGTTCTATTATAGTGAATGTCAACATCTGAGATAGTGAGAATTTCTCATAACATAATAACAATGCAAGGTCTGGATATGGATGACAAATGAAAATTAGTTTGTGACCTCTTATAACTTTTACAGTGCTATCTGTAAACTTTTCAGAATTCATATACCTGCCAGGACAAATTTCCTAAAACATAATGGAAATGGTTAGAAGCCCCTACCCCAAAGAAGGATGATTTTTAGTTATGCTTCTGTAGTTTATTCTGTACTTGACTTTTTTTTTTTTTTTACAGGGATGATGCAGACCTATTTTATCTTTTCTGAGTGATTCCGTTTTTGAAGAAGAATTTGAATCTATTGAGCCAAAGCCCTGTAAAGGAATATTATTATGTGCAGAGGTGGTATTCAGCAGGTTTTGACCAGTTCTTGAGAACTGATAGTGAAAATTTTGAGTAGTTCAGAGAACTGACAAAAACCACCTCTGACTGGCCCTGCCCCCATCTATTCTCTGCCTCCTGAGTCCTAGCTGATTGACTGGGTCTTCTTTTGTTGCCTTGCACAGGAGAACAGAGCTGGAAAGCAGGTTAGTGGAGTCAGGAGGGAACAGGATTTAACAGTAACCTTCCCCTGCCATGCCACCAAGCCACGCCATGCCCATCAAGCCATGCCCAAAGAACCGGTAGTAATTTTTTTTTAATCCCACCACTGATTAGGTGGTCGAGGAAAATTATAATGTCTGCTGGAACAATCTATTCTGAGTCTGTTGTTCATTGGAAGCTGTAATCCTTGAGCTAAATATTAGCAGATATCAGCCAGGGCATAGATTGAGAAAAGAATTTGAACTTCCCTTTAGACCTTAAACTATTTCTCAGGAAGGATGGATATTGGAAGCTCTTGGAAGATAGTTATTGTGATGCCATCTGATGCACTGGAGAATGAGCCCATGCTAACATGGCAATAAAACAGGCATCTTTCCTATAAGTGAAACTGGAAGGGGATGCATTTGTAGGGAAACATCTTCGCTTACGCTAGAACTTAGAAAATGTATCCTGTAGTTTGAGACCAGCGCAACTTCAGTTTCTTGTGCATAGTTTGAGTATTACTGATTATAGCTGAAGAATGGCTTTATTTCTCCCAAACATATTCCAATGATAATCTTAATTCTGCCATCCATCTTGTAGTAATCACTTTTATTCTGTTATGTGTATTCTACGTGCCCAGAAGATGTAAGTTTTGGGTTACTGATCATTGGCTTAGAATAACACTTAGTCTTTGTTTCATCCATGCCAGTTGAACTTGGGATGGATGAAACATGAGTCCATTCCTGCCAACCATTTTCCATTCCATAATTCAGTGCTCTTCCTCTTCTTTCTCTTAGGGTCCACTTTTTACAGCCACACATTATGTTAGAAAAACTATTTCTTTAATTGCTTGATCTTTGATATGACATAAACATATTTATTATTCATAATTTTGAGTGCCTTTGTCCTGAATATAAATCTAATTATTTCTCTAGTTCATTGCCACCTTTATCTGTTCTGTAGCATTAGAAAACAAAATTACCTTCACTGTTTTTCAGTTAGGTATAGGAGAAGGACAGGCAGAGCCAGGGAAAGGGGTAAAAAGAAAGGATCAGTTTGGAGTTCGTACAAATAAATTAAGCCCAACCACCCTTGATTGCTACTGAAACTTACCTAGCTCTAACCAGGTCTGATGATTAGTTGAGAAGATGCCTGTGCATAGGCTTTTAGCAATAAATAAAATTGAATATTCACATGTGGACCTGATTTTTCATAGCTGACAGCTGTGAATTCACTAAAAATGCAAGTTATAATTATCTGCTCTCTTGAATTTCAGTTTTAACTCTTATTTTCCATTTGTATTCACAATAAGCCTTTCGAAATCCTTACTTCAGTTAAACAGCATCATCAATTTGTACTTTGAACTCCAGTTTAGTTCCAATCATCTCAATCTTTTACATTATACAACTGTAATTTTTCTGCATGAAAAATAAATATTAATCTTTTCTGGTCATTTTTATTCTAAACCATTATTGCTAAAAAAAAACACCCAATCTTCCTGCAATTCCACATTTGAATACAATAAATTGGAATACATGTAATATGTTACCGATAGACACTATGGTTTCTATAGAAACATGTAAATTAAGATTTTAGTTTTTCTTCATACTCTTTTTAATATTTGGGAACAGCTATTCCTCAGAAAATATGTCCCTTAGTAAATTTGTATATTGGTATCATACAAAATAATGGTGACAAAAGTTGCAAATATTGATGAGCGTATGGGAAAGAATACAAGTTGTGAAAACTAATTAACTTCATGACTAGTATATTTTTTTAACAGAGATGACTATGTTAATTGCATTAAAATTTACATTTTAAAATAATATTAATATATTGCATTTGTGTAGACTTTTATTCTGGAGTTTGTTTTACTGATTTTTTTTTACTTGAACAGTAGCCATTTGTAAATATTATAAAGCAATAGAATAAATAATAAAGAAGTAATTCTACATTTGCCCATCTATTCAACTTTTACAATCCTACATTTTTATTCATATTATCATTTCTTGCTATTTGCTGTAGAATTCTTCATCATTGCACATGTATTAAGTGTATGAATGTTTATGATAGACAGGTTCATTAATTCATGTGTTCTTGACATGCATTTGGTTAGAGCCAAATGCATTTTTAGCAATTATCTTTGTGAATGTCTTTTACTCCAGTTCTTTGTATGATCTCATGACATCATTAATCATCTGATTTAAAGTTGTTCCAATTCAGTTTTTTTTCACCTATTTCTATAAAATTCAGGTTGCTATGCTTCATTTCCACTTTGAATCAAGAACTTCAATTTGTCATAGTCATCCTATACCATGTTCCAAGTCTATGTGACCTTGTAAAATGAGAAACTCTTCTTCCATTTCATGGTGTCAGCTATCAATATTCTTTGTAGTTTTATTCCACCATATTAAACATCCACCTCTAAAGTTCAATATTTTTTCTCCATATTTCACAACTGTTTTCCAGTCTGGGCACTTGTCATCTCATATCCAATTTGTCAAATAATTTCAGCTGTATCCATAGTGTGTTTTTAAAATCAATGTATAATTGATTTGTTGGTGCTTTCTTTGGGGCTTTTTGAGCTTTTTCTTCCATATAACTTGGCCTTTTTGAAGTCTGCATACAATGTAATTATCTTAGTTTTACATCATTCCTTTTGACATCACTGATCCAGGGTTTTAAAAATGTTTCTATCCTGTACTATACACAGTTTTGATGAAAAGGAAGGACATGGCTTTAGTGGTTTTTTTTTACTATTATCATTGTCTTCATCACCTCTTATGAGCTCATCATATTCTCTGTCTGTGGATGCTTTGTAACTAAACAGCCTTGAAACTTGAGATTCTTTGTCATGTAGGAGAACTTAGATAAATATAGAAAACCATAACACAATATATTATATTGCTATTTTCTAGTCTCTAGCCACATTAGAATTTCCAGCTCACATTGCATTTTCTAAAAATATAATGAAAACCTTAATCCTCTTCAATTAACATATACCGTATTTGCCGGCGTATAAGACGACTGGGCGTATAAGACGAGCCCCCAACATTTCCACTCAAAATATAGTTTTTGTTATATACTTGCAGTATAAGACGACCCCCCACTTGGAGGCATGCTTTTCAAGGCAAAAAGTCGTCTCATACGCCGGCAAATACGGTAAGTTGTAACACTTGGGGTATTCTGGATATAATTCTTGATTGACACCCCCAACCCCTTTCCCCCAAACTTACAAAGCCACCAAAATGCTTTAGAGAGGCAGCTTCGCCTTTCTCAGGCTGGCACTCAATTCCTCTCCCTTTCTTTGTGACAGCCCCGCGTGCGTGCCATCGGGACCCAAGGGTGGGGGGATGGACAGCTGCCAACTCTCTCTCTCTCTCTCTCTCTCTCTGTGTGTGTGTGTGTGTGTGTGTGGAGGGTAATTCCGGCTATCTCTGGCCTCCGCTCGGTTTTAAAGTCGCTTGGCCGGTTCCTGTTGAAGCGCGCGCTGGCCGGGAGACGCGGCGCCGGGTGGAAGCTCGGTGCAGGGAGGCAGATCTTTCTCTTAAGCGGGGAGGGAGGAGGGGACAAGAGGAGGGACGGGACGGGACGGGACAGGGGCGGGAGGAGGGCGCTCGCCTTCTTCCACCGCCCACCGGACCCTTTTCTTCCCAAGGGGACCCTGGAAAGCAGCTCGGGAGCCGGGTGGCCCTGCCCAGCGGGGTCCCATCAGGAACTTCCTGAGGACACCCCCCGCCCCAAGCACAGCCCTCCCGGTCTTTCAAAGAGGGAGGAGAAGCGGGAGGAGCAAATTGCCGCCCCGCCCCGCTGCCCAGAAGGAGGGGCGCCACAGTCCACCCCCACCACCTTCTCCCCCCACTCCCCGGGCCATTACGCGGCTCGGGGCTGGCTGGGCGAAGCGGCCCGCCAGAGACCCTCCCGCTCCACCCCACCCCACCTCCAGATTGGCCTCCGCAGCGCCCGAGCCGGGCGGAGGGTGGGTGGGTGGGTGGGAGGAGGAGGAAGAGAGACTTCGGCTGGGCTTGAAGGGGCTTCGCAAGTTGTGGAGCTCCGCCCCGTCGCTCTTGCACCGAGTGACAATGTATTTACCGGCGTATAAGACGACCCCCCACTTGGAGGCATGTTTTTTAGGGCAAAAAAGTCATCTTATACGCCGGCAAATACGGTAGGTAAATTCATTATGAATTTACCAATGACCATAACATTCTTCTATTGATGGACCTTTTTCCTTCAAATTTACTATAGGCAATAATGCTGAACTTATGAATAAACTCATTACAATATCTAGGGTGTCTAAAGCAACACTGTATGGTATACAATATAATTGGGGAAACTTTCTTGTACTGGGCATTATGAAAAGCAATATTATTTAAAATCATTTTATTTACTTTTATCTTCCATATATCATAAAATATATCTAGATATACTGATATAAGCATTTTATGAAGTATTCTAATAGAAAACAGTTATAAAAGGATTGGAACTGAATGAATGTAAAATGTTTCATTTCCCAAATCTTTTTTTCCTTCACAGATGTACAATATATGGAGTTTAACAAAGTTGAATGAATTACAGGTAAGCAGTCTAACAGTCCACTGAGTCCAGTAAAAATTTGTTGCTAATAATTTGTTACCAGCATCAGAGTAGGCACAAATTTCATGAGGGAATGTCTATATACAAAATCATAGTGGCCATTAAGTATTATATGGTTTAGCCGTGCTAATTCAGTGGTTTTGAACAAAATGCTATATCTGCCACGCAGATTACTAGCACCATAAATAGGTTTCAGAGGACTACCTATCAAAGAAAATTTGGTGCCTGTGGAGAAGTGGTATTTTGCTAGGAAACCTGAACTAGACTGGGGATTGAAATTTTTAAAATTTCCTATGATCCTCCATATAAGTGAAAGTTGGACTTTGAAGAAGCAGGATGAGATTTTGTATAAGATACCTTAGATACATCATGGGCAGACAAAAAACAAATGAATGATCAAACAAATTAATCCAGAGTTATCAGTTGAGGCACAAATTATCTCACTTCACACACTATGTGAAGACCCAGCTCTCTAGAAAAGACCTTAATGCTGGGAAAGGTGAAATAGTCCTCAGTGGAATGATATCTACATGGAAGGAAATATGCAGTGGATATCCCAAGGTTCTGTCTTAGGTCCAGTAGTCTTCAATATCTTCATAAACAATTTAAATGAGGGGATAGAAGGGGAAACTCATAAAACTTGCAGATGACACTAAGCTAGGGGCAATAGCCAATACTTTAGAAGATAGGCTCAATATCCAGAAGTATTTTGACAGACTTGAAACCTGCGCCCTATACAACAAAATGTAATTCAATGGTGATACAACTAAGGTTTTACATTTAAACAAGAAAAACCAAATGTACAGGTATAGAATAGGCCATACATAGCTTAACAGCAATAACTGTGAGAGGGATCTAGGAGTCTTAATGGATAACTATTTAAATATGAACCAGTAGCGTGTGCGGCAGTTGCCAAAAAGGCTAATGCTGTATCAACAGAAGGATACTATCGAGGTCATGTGAAGTGTTAGTTCCACTTTATACTGCTTTGGTAAGACCACATTTAGAACATTGTGTCCAATTTTGATCACAACAATACAAAAAACATGTTGAGATTCTAGAAAGAGTGCAGAGAAGAGCAAAAAAGACAATTAGAGAGCTGGAGGGTAAAACATACAAATAGTTGCAGGAATTGAGTATGTGTAGTCTAACAAAGAAAAGGATTAGAGATGACAAGATAGTGGTTTTCTAATATTTGAAGAGTTGTCTTAGGAAGAGGAGTCAACGTTTTCTCCAAAGCACTGATGATAGGACACGAAGTAATGGATGGAAATGTATCAAGAAGGAATGCAACCTACAACTGAGGAGAAATGTCCTGACGGGATTAACCAGAAAAGCTTGCCTCCAAATGTTGTGGATGTTCCATCACTGGAGGTTTTTAGGAAGAGATTGGATAACCATTTGTCCAGAATGGTATAGTTTCTCCTGCTTTGGCATAGAGGGGTGGGACTACATGACCTCCAAGATTCCTTTCAACTCTCCTATTCTATATTCTGTGTTAGGGTCAGAAAACCAAGAAAGACAGATTGAGGTTCTTTTTTTTTTTGAAAATTTTATTTGGGTTTTCACAAAAACAAAATACAAATAAAACATCTTTTTTGAAAATAGCATGGTCCCAGGTTATCATTTCTTCATACAGACACAAAACTCAATTTCATGCTCATTTTTACATTCTATTCCATATCTTATTACCATTTTATATATTCTACATAATTTTCCCCCTCTTTTAATTTTTTCAACTTTGTTTTAATTATCTCAATTCAAATCATTATATTTATACTTTTGTCTGTCCTGTTAAAATTTCACATTATCTTTTCTTATTAAGCAAATTTTTCCCTGTAGTTACCAATTAGAGTATGACACCTTTATACCCTTTAATTTTATCCATTCAAGCTCTTATTTAAGCTTCAATGTATAGCTTTAAGATTTTAGCATTCAATATAATACATAACTTCCAATCGAATTCTGCTTGGTACATTCTTAAAATAGACACTATATTCTTAAAAAGAAAAAATTATATATATATGTAAATAAAACACATTCCATTTTTTCCAAGAAAAAAAAAATATATATATGTAAATAAAACACATTCCATTCCAATTCAATTCTATCATTAATATGCATTAAAATCTTAACATCTTTAACATTTCTTTTCAATTGAATATCATACTTCCTTGGGAACACTTACAAACTTTCCATAGTTAATTCTTTTTTTCCCATATTTCTCACTTATATTTTTATAAATCATTACTAATAATTAAAAATGTTCCCTTTTAATTCTCTCAATCATTTTAATTCATTTATTTATTAACAAACATCCCACTGCATTACAATAAATATTTTATCCATCATCATATTTTCTAAAGTTATTTCTATTTGTAATATAACAAAGCTATCTTATGTACCTTTGCAGAATCCCTTTTACAATTAAATTTTCACCCATTATCTCTAAACAAACTTATGGTTACAATCCTTATATCTTTTCCCTGTTTCTCCATTTCTTGTTTCTGTCTTTTACAACTTCTTTTCCTTGCCTTCTTCCCCCTCTTCTTCTCCCTCCCCTTTTTACCCCCTCGTCTCTCTACTTCTAACTCTCTCATCTGTAATCCCCTCTTCTGTTGCTTTCTAATATTATACTTATCTTTCAAATTGTTCTTCTTCTTTTTGGTTGTTTTTCTAATCTTAAACCTTTCACTCTCTTTTCCCCCTTTTCTTTTTTTCCCCCACTTAAAATTATTTGATCATTAAAGATGGCTTCTTCCGGTTTGAGCTTCTTCGGTGACAGACCAAAGCCTTGTCTCTCCAAGGCTTCGATCCGTGCTTGCCGCTGGAGCGCCCCGAGCCGGCTGGTTTCAGGGCTAAGCCACCCCGTAGAGGTGGTGAAGAGGGGGGAGACTGCCTGCAGGGTTGAGGGGAGCCGCATCTCTCCTCCCCAGCTGGCCATTACTCCCTTTCCCGAAGGTGGTTGTAGCGGTGGTCAGAAATGGCCACCACAAAGAAGAATTCAACTGGAAAAGAATGTGCAGGAGGAAGATAAGAAGAGAAAGTTTTGGTTGACTGGGTCAAACAGCAAAAGCAACAAATAAGGTACCCTGGAATTTAAACTTAACAACATTGTTCCCAAAGAAGATTTTGAAGCTGCAAAGGAGAGAGAGAAGGGAAAGGATTAGGTTTTTTTTTTCTTCCCTTCCTTATACTGACAGCTAAGAGACTTAAGCAAGAAACTGGAAAAAAAAAATCCACTTTGACATTAATAGGCATCTAAGCTGAAAATAAAAGTCAAAAGGATAATAGAGATTTCTGGACATTTAAAAGTTTTTAAAAGCTGGAAAGGAGAAAAAAAAAGAATAGAAGGGCAGGATCTGGAAAAATGGAGAAGACTGCCTGGAATTAAGGAATGGAACTGTAATTAAAAGGAACTTACAGTGAATTTTTAACAAGATTCCTCAAAGATACATTTTAATGGAAACTTGGTAACAAAATAATAGAACCCCAGGAAGAGAAAGTGAAAAAAAGAAGCAAGTAGAAACAGCCTTGGATTATTTGGATTACTTGGTGATTTTTGGATTTTGCATCTAGATGACTAAAATTAACTGGGTGGTTGTTTAAAAGTTTTTAAAATGGTATCACTCTTAGAAGAACTGAAAATGGAACTTAAAAAATGGAAAGAAGACACACAAGAAGGGAGAAGTTCTTTTGGCTTCGTGTTTCAATTCTTAGAACAAGAAGATTGGGACAGATGGAGGTTCTTATAAGCAGTTCTTTATATATATATATATTTAACAAATTTTATTAATTTTCAAAAACAATACACAAACCAACAAAACATAAAACATAAGAACATAGAACATCTTTTAAGAAAGCAAATAAAACATCTTATTTAAGTACAGCATAGTTCCAAATTATCCCATTTCCATACAAACACAATTTAATATGCATCTTATATATTCAACTTCATATCTTATTACTCTTTTTCCAATTTCTCACTATTTTTCCCTTTACTTCTATTCAATTTTATTCATTAAACTTATACTTTCATCTATCTTATTTACAATTTCATATGTTCTCATCCAACAATCTTAATTCTCAATAAGCAAACATAAACAAACAAAACACGTAACATGAAAACATAAAACTTCTTTTTAGAAAGCGGCTTAACCCCGGGTTACATCTTTTTGTACAGACATAAATCAAATTCATGCTCACCTTTATATACTATTTCAATCTTATTTAACATTCTATACTTTCTATATGTCTTCTCCCCTCTTTTCACTCTCTTAATTCTATTTTATTTCTCAATTTAAACATTATACTTGTATCTTTTGTCCATTCTTTTTCAATTGTCTATTTATCTTTTCTCTTTAATACAAATTTTTTCCTGTAATCAATGGTTGAAGTATGACGCCTTTCTATCTTTCCCCCAATTTAACACTTAAAATAGTACATAGTTTCCATTCTGATTCTGCTTAGTACATTCTAAATAACATTAAAAAAATAATATAGTATAGTAAAAAACTTATAATATAGTAAAAAACAATGTTCCATAAAAAATTAATTAGTTAGACTCTATTATTAAATCTTAGATATTTTACACATTCCCTACAATATTCTATTAACACATAGAATATTCCAGTTTTCTAACTCTATTTCAAATACAAATACTACAATACAATCTTGTGTACTTTTGCAGAATCTCTTTAAATCATATTTTACCCTTTATCTCTAAAAAACCCCCTGATTTTTAGCATCTTGTTTTAAGCCTTTATAACTTCTTTTTCCTTTTTCCCTTCCTTTCTTGTCAAATCTAATCTTTTTACCCCCCCATCTCTCAATCTCCACCCTTTTAGTCTCCCCTCTCTGCTGTATTTCTCTTTTCTGTTGCTTTCTGACATTATATCGATTTTTCACCTTATTTTTCCCTTTCTTGGTTGTTTTTTTAAATCTTGAATTCTCCATTTTCTTTCCGCCTTTTCCCTTTTCTTCATCAACTAAAATAGTTTGTCCATTAAAGATGGCTTCTCCTTCTTCATCCCAACTTTCTGATTGCTGTATTTCCTGATAGGTAGAAATCGCCATTTCTAAAAAGTGGAAAACAGATCCAAAAGAGCCCTTGGCTTCTTGTTCCTCTTCTTTTAGCTTTTTAAATTCGATTTTCAGTTCTTCCACAGATAATGCCATTGTTTTATTTTTATTTTTTTAAACAATCCAAGTGTTTTTAAACTTTCAAAAAATAGTTTGCAAAAGTTCCAAAGTCATCAAGCAATCCAAATCAACCCAAACTGTTTCATTTAGCACTTTCTTCTTTTAGTACTTCCTCTTCCTGGAGTAGAGTTCAATTACACAATTCCAAAATGTTTTCTTAGAAGTCTTTATTACAATTTAATCTCTGATCTTATGAACTCCAAGCAGTCTCCTCCAGCAGAATTTTAATATAAATCATTTGCCTCTCCCTTCCCACTTATAGCAAAACAAAAATTGATTTTAAAATATCAATATTCAGAAATCTTTAATGTCTCCTTGGCTTTAATTTTCAAAGTTAATTACCTTCTGTTGCCAAAGCGGGTGTTTCCGATTTCCATTGCTATCTCCGTAGGGAAGGAGAGTGAAGCAGAAAAAAACCTTTCCCTTTTCACTTTCATCCACAACTTTTTACAATCTTCTTGGGAACAATGTATCCTTTAAAGAGCTAAATTTCCAGGGTGTTCAGATGTTACTTATTGTCCCAGTTCAGCCAAAGACTTTCACTTTCTCCACTTCCTCCTGCACAAAACTTGTCTGGCTGAGAGGTTCTTTGTAGCGGCCATTGCTGACCGCCGCTCCACCACCTTTGGAAAAGGGAGTTTAGCCAGCTGAGGAAGGGGATTGCGATGTCCCGAGACCCCTGTCCGGATCTCCCCTGTCTTCAGTTATCCCTACAGGATAACTATAGCCTCCAGATCCAATTGGATCGGAGGCACTCCAGCAGCGAGCGTGGCAGGGATCGCACACAAATGCGAATTCCTGCCACCGCCAAAGCCTGACAAACCAGAACTCCTAAGCAGTTCTTTAATGTTCCTCTCAATTTTTGCCAAAATAAGGCAGGCAACTTGCACCATTGCACACATTTTCTGGGAACTCCTACTAAAGTGCAGTCTTAAATCTTTTTCTCCCACACAAACTATCTGAAATTCTTTTCCTCTTCTGGAATGCATTCCCCCTCTCCTGGGAATCCAGACTATATTCTGTCACAGAACAAAAGAGAAGAGGATGTATCCTTGATTCTGAGAAAGTAAGTGAGCTCCTTCCCAAGCCTACACCACTTTCAGAGGGTATAAATTCTGTCCACTATCAGATATACAAATATGTATCTCAATAACTAAAAGCAAAAATCTTCATAAGTAAACATCCATTCATGGATGTAAGTTTATTATAGATTTTCTTTATTGTATCTTCAACCCAGACTTTCCAAGCTGCCAAAGCAAAACCCACTCTGCAAGTTTATTTATTTTATTTATTTATTTGATTTGCCAATTGTTTACAAGATAATAAGTATAAGTGTATACATAGTAGTGAATACATGAAATGGGTACATATAAGAAAAATAAAAGAAGAATAAGAGAAACAATAGGACAGGGACGGTAGGCACGTTGGTGCGCTTATGCACGCCCCTAAGTTATGCTCTTGTGACAAATGTACTGCCTGAGACTAGTACTCTGTATTCTGATGTTTGGATGTATGTTCTTAAAACTTTATCTCTTGGAGGGGGGGTGCTTTGAGTTTATTTGACTCCTAGTAACTGCCTGGAGAAATACCTGAAGTTTTATTAGCAAGGTTTGTCAGAAATGGCTTGCCAATGTTTCTTTTCAAGGCCTGAGAGAAAGTGACTGGCCCAAGGTCACGCAACTGGATTTGTGCCTAAAGGGGGACTAGAACTAATCATCTCCTGCTTTCTATGCTTTAACTGTTACACCAAACTGGCCCTTTTTAATTATCTTAATTATTGTGGCTTATATATGCCTCCAAACCAAGATTACTTCATTCTACCAGAACTAGCCTCCAGCAGACCATAAGTTCCTGTACTGCTATACAGTGGTTCATCGATGAAGCTAAAACAGCCAGCTAAGTGCCACAATCATTAAAAAAGGGTAGGAATTTGTGGTAGGATTTTTTCCCCCTGCTTACTCCAGATACACCATGTCAAGTGAAAATGGATTTCATACTTATTTCTTTCAGGATATTCACACTTCACGACAGAATAACTGATATGAAGATGAATTATGTACAGTTAAATTTATTATGAACTGTGCAATTATATATTGGTCCAGCATTGCAGCCTGACATTTTGCAAGAAAAACTGGAAAATGATCTTCAAAGGCAAATTTGTTAGAAAGAGAATTTGGGCACCAGAAAAGAATTCTACCTGCTTAATTCTGCTTAAACTTTCTCATTATGTAACTCCTCTGAAAAGGTTGCAGCACCTCAGGGAACTATCATATGCTGAAATTGTGCCAAGATCTAGTTGAAGCACAAATCTTTTAATATTGCCCTGTAATCAAGAAAAGCAAAGCTGGACATTGGTGCTTGAAAGTTCAAGAATTGAAAAACTGTGAATATCATCTATTAATATTTTTCTCAGATTTAATTTGCTCCAATCCCTTCGGGAAAGATGACTAAACAGAATGTCACAAAAGAAAACTTTGAGGAAAAATGCCCATAAACAAATCTTTATTAACAATTTTGTTTTTTTTGTCTAAATATGATCCATATATATTGTAATACAAGATGGATCCCTAAATAACTGCAAATATTTATGGTCTAATGCTTATTCTCAAAACCTAAATAACCCACAAAGTGTAATGCCAAGCAAAATGTTACCATTATTTTGCCTGTCAACCACACAGCTGCCCTGTATTCAATCTATTAACTTG
Source organism: Notechis scutatus (assembly GCF_049901735.1). Classification (NCBI taxonomy): domain Eukaryota; kingdom Metazoa; phylum Chordata; class Lepidosauria; order Squamata; family Elapidae; genus Notechis; species Notechis scutatus. The sequence goes on from NC_142012.1 coordinate 133,197,075, forward strand.
AGATAATTTCAAGGACTAGATCTGAAAAGGTTACTAGCTTTGCTTTTTATACTGAGCAAGATTTTGGATTTAATTTTTCATAAAAAATCTTCACAGGAAATTTGTCCTTGATGTTATACTAGTCACATATAATACATAGTTCATAATTTCCAATTGTTGTAACTGCTAGTTGATTTTATTCTTCACATTAGTTCATTTATGAACATAACGCATTGTGTTAGGACTGGCAAAAATACAGGTTTGAGTCTTAAATATAAAGATAAGGATAGAAAATAGAGAGATAAAAATATAATATGGCCACCCATCTCATATACATGACTCTGGGCAGCTAACAATTAAAACCAAATAGAAACAAACTAAAACACAACCAGTGGTTAAAAACATAAACAACATAAACATAAAACATAAACATTAGGGCAGCTCTGGTGGTCTAGAAGTGGAGCTCTCACATCACAATCAGGAGGTTGTGAGTTCGATCCTAGGTAGAGGCTAATATTTGGAATAGATTCTGCTGCTCAAGCAGGGAGTTGGACTAGACCTCCAAGGTCATTTCCAACTCTGTTATTCTTTGAAATAAGACCACATAAATAGCAGCTGAGAATACCAGACAATAGAATAACCCACAGAATTGTGGCCCAGTCTTGAGAGCAAAGTTTTTAATGTGAAACCCAGAAGGCGACTTTTTCCTTGAAAATATTTCACTTCTAATCCAAGAAGCTTCTTCAGTTTTAAAAAAGTTCAGTTGCCTTCTGAAAAACACCTTTGGGACAACCATGATCTTCATCAGGAGTCTCCAACCTTGGCAACTTTAAGACTTTGCTGGCTGAGGAATTCTGGAAGTTGAAGTCCACAAGTCTTACAGTTGTCAAGGTTGGAGACGCCTGATGATTGAGAATCTCCATAGACATTTTTTTTTTTTGAAAACAGTTTTATTAATTTTAACAACAAACAAAAACACATAAAACATAAAAACATCATCCTTTCCTTCATAAGTTTACAGACAGTGTATCGGTTGGTTTACCACTTTTTTTTTGTGCATCCATTTCATAGTCTCCATTGTAGTTATATTACATAATAGCTCATATTATCAATCAACAATTATATAGCCTGATATCATTATTAAACAATCATTTGACTATAATTTTATTAATTCATACTTTAACGAGATAACTATAGTTTACTTAATTTATTTTATAGCAAATCATAAAGTCATACCAAGTCTATCTTAATAAAATTTTATAAAGATAGTACCAAAGAAAACAAAAGAAATATGTATTCATTGTTTCCTAAAGTTCTAAATATTCTATTATTATATTTTATTATCTAGCCATTGATAGAAAAGGTCCCAACTTTCATAGAATTGTTTATCTTCTTGTTCTCTAATTTCAAATGTCAATCGACTCATTTCAGCACATTCCAATATTTTCTTAATAATTTCTTCCTGTGATGGTATTTTCTCACTCTTCCAATTTTTAGCAAATACAATCCTAGCCGCTGTTAATATATTTACAATCAAATATTTCAAATTTTTATTGTATGTATCAGGTAAGATTCCCAATAAAAAAATCTCTGGTTTTAAATCTATATGTTTCTTTGTCATTTTTTCCAACCATATGCGAATTTTAGTCCAATATTTTCTAGCGTCCTCACAAGTCCACCACATATGGTAATATGAGCCAGGAATCTGATGACATTTCCAGCATTTTTCAGATTTATTCTTGAACATTCTTGCTATTCTTGTCGGGGGAAATGCCACCTGTAAAACATCTTATACAGATTTTCTTTGTATGCTGTTGACATTGTCATTTTATAGTTTTGAGACCACCATTTTTGCCATTTCTCTAAATCAATCCCATATCCAAAATTCTTCCCCCAAACAATCATAGTTTCTTTAACTTGTTCTTCCTCTAGTTTAATTTCCAGTAAATAACCATATAATTTTTAATCACTTTTTCATCAGTACCTGTCAAAATCTTATCTAAGTCAATCAATTCATCATAAAATCCCTGTTTTAGAATCTTTAACATACCTTGAGTGTATTTGCGCATATGAAAACGAATTCATCTTTATACCTTGTTCTTCTAGATTTTGCATCGTTTTAAGTTCACCCTTTTCATCCAATATTTCCCCATATCTAACTGTTTGTTCCTTCTTATATGTTATCGGATAAGAAAAAGCTTCAATAGTTGACAACCAAACTGGGATTTTCAAATAACATTGTCTCTTAATTTTCTCCCAGTTTAACCATAAAGACTCTCGTATATAATGTCTTCTAAAATAGCCCTGCGATTTAGTTCCCTTATACCACAGAAAAGCATGCCAGCCCAGTAATAAATCATGTCCTTCTAGTGTCAACAATCTAGTCTTTCTTAATGTTATCCATTAGGAATGCCAAATCCTCCTCTAGTTCTAGCATCTTGTAAAGTTTTAATTTTATTCTCGCTTTCTTGCCTTGCCATATATACTTCAACACAATTTTATTTAAGTCTTCAAAATAATCTTTGCCAAGCCTAATTGGTATTGTTTGGAACAAATATAAAATTCTGGGTAAAATATTCATCTTAATTGTTGAAATTCTGCCTATTAATGACAGTTGTAGGTTTTCCCATTTCTTCAGATCAAGTGCTATCTGCTGTTTGAGTTTAATATAGTTATTCTCTTTCAATGTAGTACATCTTGATGTCAAATATATCCCCAAATACTTAACCTTATTCGTGACTTGAATTTTCAATTGGTCTGCCAGTTCTTCTCTTTGTCTTAATAACATGTTCTTTGTCAGAATCTTTGTTTTATCTTTATTTATTTTCAAACCAGCCATCTCATAGACATTTTATTGTGAAAGTTCTTTATGAAAAGCCAGCAGGTTTGGAGTATCATCAGGGGATGATATTCCAAAAGACAGGAACTACGGCATAAAAGGTTGCCTTTCTGAATCCTGCCAGATGACATTCTCTTGTAGATGGGACTCATAATATGTTTCTCCTGCATGATCAGACAGGATATAATAATGATCTTCTACTTGATGGCTGTAGACCTATTAATTTATCTCCACCTTTATGACCTCCAAGGGGTGTTGTAGAAAGAATTTTCATTTACAGGAAATACACAAGGCAGCACTTAGCTACTTATGTTCTAGAAGCAGAAATTTCAATAGGGGGAGTACTTCTGCTTAGGGAAATTTAGAAAATAAAGAAAGTTGTCTTTCATGCCTAAGGCAGTACTAGAACTCACAGTCACCTGGTTTCTAGGGCAGCATCTTAACCACTACACCAAACAGATCCTTTTATATTTATATGATTTTTCATATATTTTTCATGGCATACTGATTAATGAAGAGACCCATATAAAAATTTCTTCTGAGATAGACATTCAATTTCAGAGACTCTATCCATGGAATTATGTAGAGGAATTGAGCTCTGTAAAGGGGAATCACTATATTAATTTAATAAATAATAATGACAAGTATACGAGTTTTCTAGCAGAATCTGTCTTAAAGTGGACTTCAAGAGCCTGGCTCCTAACTTTTCATGTTCCATTAACCAGGATATAATAGTTGAATTCTTTCAGGTTTTTTCAGCATTGGCAATCCAACTGATTAATTGTTGATTATAATGATTTTAATACAACTATGATCACTTTGCAAAGTATTATATTCTGGCTTTTTAAAATAATCTTTGATTGTACGAATATTTCTTGTTACATATGATTGTGACTAACAATTTTAAAATTGAATCTAAATGCTGTTCTTAATATACATACGCACCCATGATTATGAAACCATAAATAAAGTTGTTTCTCAAATATCCATAGATGGCACATTCTGACAGCTTCGGACACTTCATATATGCTTTTTTAATTAAGAGTATGCTTAATTTTATATAAGTTGTTGAATGTTAAAATGTCACTCTTCTCTGAATCTTGATATACCTTTTGGGTTCTAAGCAGGATTAAGCAAGAAAAAAAAGAATATTCATAGCAAAGAATAATAGGGTTTAAAGTGGAATATGAATGGGTTATTTTATTGTGAAAAGAAATGTACACTACATATTATAGTAGGAAGTTGTCCTTTAATTCCAAGCATGTGCATCACTATCTTCAATCAGTGCTTTCAAAATCCTTTTATACCACAGTCCTGCATGCGATAGAAGGAAGAAAATTCCATTAAGCATTAGAGCTTCCAATCAAGTAAAAGTATAAAATTACAGTCAGGACAATGTAAATCCCTGCTTAAGATAGACGGCTGGCACAGGCATTAAAGACAGGTAGGAAATCCACATTTTTACACAGAATATCAAGAGTTAGTAGAATCTGGAAGATCTGAAGACTATTGATAATGGGTTCCATTAGGGAATTCACTGATAGTAACACCTAGTGGTGTTCAAATTTCTTTTATTACCAGTTCTATGAGACTGCACTTCTATGTCAGTGCTGGTGAGTAAAACAGCTGAGGTGCGGCAATCCACTCTGCTGTGCAAATCAGCTGAGCTAAAAATAAGGAAATATAGGACATGAAATGGCAGGGGCTGAGTGGGCGGGGACAACTATTCACCGGAGCTACCAGTTCGCTAGAACCAGTGCGAACCAGCAGCATCCCACCACTGGTAATACCACTGTTTACCCAAAACTGAAGATTGCTTTTGGTTTGTTTCATCCAATCTTCCTTTCCATTCCAAACTTGTTTTAGCCAGCCTTAGTAGGGAAAGCATCTTTTATACCTATGTAATTAAAAAAAAACAGTGGGTCTTATATTTTGTCTTAAGTAAGTTTGTAATCTACAGATCCAGATAAACAAATACTGCATCACTTTATTGTCTCTAAACAAACTAAGATTAATGCAGATAACTATCTTATTGAATAGTTAAAATAGGTAACCTTCCCAATTGCTTCTGCTCTACATTTCATTATTGCCTTCTTTCCCAAAGCCTTACCTTTGCTTTCTGTCAATTATTTTCAATAAAGTTCTCAGAATCTTATACATTTATTTAGAATAGATTGATAAGAGTGCTGTGCATAAAACTTATTTGCCTTGAAGTGCTCTTAAAAACAATATTTTAGTGTTTCATTTTGAAAAGAACCATAGGTACAGGGGCACATTTAAGTATTCTCAATTAGAAATTACAATATAGTATTCTTAAGGCAAGAATAGGGATTGGTTTTCATTGCAAGATAACAAATCTGTATTAAATAATGCTCATTAGGATAATGGAGACATTAATCGTGGATCTCAAATGGATCAAAAACTGTCAGCCCTTCAAAACAGTACAGATAATAAGCACAAACTAAAAATACTAATATTACCTTTATTGTAAGGTTACAGTAACAGAATTTTGCAAGTCTGAAAGCACTTCTCCCTTCCATTACATTTATTTTTAGAAAAAAGTCCCTTCTGAGATGCTTCCCATCCTTATTTCCTTCTATGGGCTGAGATATGCATAAGTTGTCTGGGTTATGGCTCTTCTTCCAGTCTACAAGTCATTTTCACATTCCATTATGCAAATTAACAGTGTTCCTAAATATAACCCACAGTACATTTTGTGTTATTAAACTTTTAGTATTGAGAAGGTAAGCCTCCTTGCCTTTCAGAAAGGACCCAGATTTGCCAAGGAGTTCTTGGTTTCCATGGTAAGCATGAACTTGTCTGAAGTCCCATATATAGCTAGACACAATCCAGTCAATTTCCATACAATCTCCTCTTCCTTAGGAAGATTATGGAGAAAGTAGTGGGGAATCAGACAGTGCTAGATGACATAGTTGACCTTTCATGTCAAGATGTTAAATATATACAAATACATAAGTCTTTCAAAAAGCTAAAATGCATGAAGAAAAAGAAAGGGTAGTTCTTCTGAAAGGACCATATTTTGTTATTCGTTATATTTTATTAATTGATTCTTCATAAAAGTCTTACATTCATCTTTCCACATTGATGGTAGACAAAAAAAAAAAATTACCTGCAAAGCTTATTGTATTTGTTTATATTCAACTCAAAGTTCATATTGTCTACCTGACAGCATAGACAGAAGAGTGAATTTGGCAGACAGAGCCAGCAAGCCTGGATCCATTCCTTTCTCATTTCAATTCTTGGCAATATCAAGTATTTACACAGGGGAAGATAAATGTAGATAAAAATAAGAACTGAAATAAATGTGCACAATGTACATTTTTCAAGCATTCATTCAATTTTTATCTAGATTTCAATAGCCTTTTTATAGCACAACCTCCAAAGTCTATAAGCAATTGCATTTGACAACCACAACACTAAAAGGATTCTTCACATTAGTCCTTGGAAGAAGAACCACAAAAACAAGAAAATAAAATTTCTGAAAGAATAAAAGGAAGAAAAAAAAAACAACGTATCTATACAGTAAATGCATATATGCCTAAAGATGACTTGATTAAATTCTAGTCCCCTATATCTATATTTGCCTAATTTATATAACTATAAAAGTATAATTACTACCAGTTGTGACAAAATTTAATGTACAGACATATAGCTATATTTATCTGGAAAATACAACCTCTCCTTTCTGAAAAGAAAATGAAACGAAACAGCTGCTAGCACTGTAAATAACAGGTAATACATCTGTTCTCCTAAGTGTAAGTTTTACTAGGTTAGTCCTCTGTAAAGGTTTGGCTATAGTACTAGTTCATGCTGCTTATGTGATAGGTAAGAAGGTGTGGGGAGAGACCTATCATAATTGAAGGGCGTTTTATTAAACAAGCATTGTAAATGGAATGAGTAATCTTCAAAAACAGTGAACCAATTCAAGTCTGATTGACAATGGAATTCCTCCTCTTGACTGACATTTAATTTGGAATCAATCTTCTTTTGAGATATTTCCTTTAGCAGTAAAGAGAAAGATGATTTAAACTGGAATAGACAAACAAGGCATGTCTTTATTTCAGAAAATGTGTGTGCAGGGGAGGAGGGAGAAGTCATTGTCATTGTCACAAGAATATAGACCTGTCTTTGCATCTTCCAGTTCTATATGGTGAGACTTTCCCGGTTTCAAAACTATGTCTCAGGTTAGGCCATGTAGATAGTTTTGCACAAGATTTTATCTGCCATTTCAGATTTTTAGAAAAAGTCTGTATTTATGTATATGTTTATGTTATCTACATATTGCCTTGCCCTGCCCCAAAATTACCAAAGCAGTACACAACAATCAAATACACTTGTATCAAATGCAATAATACATAGAACCAATAATTCTGTGTTAAAAAATACAATTTTAAATAGTTCTAAAAATCTACATTAAAAGTTTATCTTAAGACCTTTCTGTTATTCATTATCACCTTCAGAGGCATTTTCCACATCATAGGGAAAGACAGAATTCATTTCACACTATAGTTTTTAAGCAATCTTCTTGCAATATTCTTAGTTCTGAGAAAATAAACTTTTCTTTTTAGAAAGCATAGAAATCCTCACTGGCCTTTAATTGTTGCTCTCTTCCCATCTATGAAAGCAAAGTTAAAAGTATGTGGGAAATGCCACCTGAGAACAGCAGCAGTATGATGAAATTAGAGAATTTTTTCCCCAAGGGATCAGCTTGGGTGGTGGATGATCAAATGTATAGAACACAGAACTTTCCCAACAATTGTCACAGTATAATGACTGGTTGAAAAAATAAAGATGTTTGAAAAAAAATACAGTTGATTAAGTTATAACAAAAGGTTTGTAGGTGTATTGCACCATGAAATGATGGCTCTATAATTTCTTATTTTAACCTGATAAAAACAAATTCGACAAGCATCTCACATGTGAACTGGGAAAACAAAATTGATACTTAGCTTACTAGGAAAGGTGACACTGTTAGTGACATTTCTAACAAAGATCCATTTTGAAAGTGACAGCTGCAGCCTTTATAGGACATTCTGCTTTCTTCTTTGTCAAGTTCTAACATTGTGGCTCCCAAAGAGGATTAGAATGAAACAGGAGCAGTCTGAAAGGCCACATCTTTCAAACATGCAACGCAGGAAAAAAAAAAAAAAAGCTTTGATCATTGTTAGTTTGCCAATTTTTGTAATATCTTACACACCTCAAATCTAAAAGAATGTTTTTAAATTATTAATTAATTTATTCAATTTCTATAGTAGGCCATCTCAGTCCAACCGACTTTCTATATGTTACCTAAATAGAGAAGAGTGTCATATATTGCAAAATAGGATATAATCATCCTCTTTGTTTTATGTCAAGGCAACTCTGAAGATACTCCTGACTTTGTCCACCACATTTCCCCTTGTCCCTATCCAATAACATTTTGACACCAACTTCACCTGTAGAAATCCTTTGTATCATATAGTCAAATACAAGATAAAAGAGCCAAACAGTAGATAAATGTTTAATAATGTTTAATTTTTTTTTCAATCATAAGCTTCCCAAAGATATATTCCTAGTCATTATGAAACAGGTTGTTAGAGTAGGTGAACACTAACTTTATTGTCTACAATAAAGATGAGATCTGAATTCTCTAAATAATCCATGACTTTGATCCTATCTTTGCCATTGTCCCATAAGGTCTGTTATTGCCTTCTTTTTCTTCCACTAGTTGCTGAAACAAAAGCTATTTTAACTACAGATGAACCTTAAATATATTTTTCTAAATTTCAACTTTTACTTAATGCTTCTCAAAACATCCAAAGATTTGGAATTATTTTACAATCTGACTGATATACTGATTATTATATGAAACAATAAGATAATTGGAAATTTTTGGACTGTTTTTTTTTACTTATAAGCTCTTATAACTATAATATGAATTATACATATAATATGTGTAAATATTTTTAATCTGTAATGAAAACTGAAAAGAAAATGGCTATGTACAAAAGCATAAGCTAAAATGATCTACATTATGCACATGTCTGTTGCTTGTATTCTGATACACTTTTGATAAAAATCTTAGTCATTGGATGTTCTTCTGCACAGAAGAGATGAGAAAAATGGGACATAATTTATGGCTAAATATTCTATTATCTTATTAGAGTTATTTTACAGACTATGGAGGTGAATTTATTAATAGTCCCTCTATGACCTATAACACTGATCTGGCATCAAAAGAAACATCTGCTAGATCAAAGGCCTTTCTACCTGGAGAAGACTAACTTATTTAAAGTTATTTCTTTTCCTTAAACTTATTTCCTTTTTCATATTTTTCATGCCTCTACAAAATTAATATAATCCAGTATTCTGGAAATAATATTCCTTTTTGCATCCTCAAAATAAGGTATAATGAAACTGAGACTGAAATGTGTGTGAAGTGGCATCAGATCTCAGCTTAACAGAACTATTTTTTTGACAAATTAAATTTTCATTGTGGTTATTTATTGTTATGTAAGAAAAAAACTAAGATGAAATCATTGCCCTTTACCCTTCTCTCAAGGAAAACCCTAAGGGATGACTTGATTCATTTGTAAAAACTATCCCTTAAAATGATTAAATGCCTAGCATAGCACTATTGGCTGCCACTTAAAAAAATCTTAAGCATACTATTCCTATGGTTAAATGAAAAAAGTTAACTTAAATTGTGCTTTATGTGAATTAATATTAAAGCTAAGGAACGACTTGCTAAGGAAAGGATGAATGAAACACTAATTCTTCAGTTTTAAGCATGTGGTGCTTTCTGAACTTTTTATCAGCTGAACTTTTCAGGACAACGTAGTATTAATATCTAAGAAATTCCTCAACAACATTTAGCCCAGTGAGTGTTCCGACCCAATCTGCTTCCAAGAAAGCAAACACAAGATAAAGGCAGAAGTATAATCTGTTTAAGTTTCAGCTAAGAATCCTGTTTCTTCACAGATAAAAGGTTGCTTCCAACTAATTAGCTCCAACAAGAAAGAGCCTTGCCAAGTTTTTTCAAGTGTGACAAAAAACAACATATAAGAAATAATTTACAAGAGTCTTCAAATACCAATTGTAATGTCTATGAGGCCGAGTTCAAAATTTCTTTGCCTTCTGCAAAGAAGGTTAGTTTCACAGCTGGCCTTTATCTTCTTGATGGGCCATTACCTTGCAGCCTTATTCCTGAGTCACCCATGCTGTTGTAACTGTTCTTTCTTCCGAGCAATCCTTCATGCACACGCACTTGGCACAGGCTCCTCGGGAACCTCATCACTGCTGCCAGCCCCCACAATCTCTGAAGGCAGCAGTCCACTCCCTAATGGTCCTGGCCTGTCATCTGAATCCTCGCTCTCCCCAGCCGTCTGCACCTGCTGCTGGCTAACCACAACAGTGGGTCATATTTTCTTATTTAAGCAGAGAAACATTGAAAGGACATCTTGGACACCATGTCATTCGGAAGAGGCAGTTTTATTGTCTGATGTTCTTCCCGAAATGGTTTACAGCAGGTTTATCATTGCTATATAAATGGAGGAATTAATTAGGTAGAGGTTGTAAATTGCCTACTGTGACCTTTCCATTCATACAACAGAAATCAACTATTTCTCCAGGGAATAGAAATGCATGACAATGAGGGCAGACTTTGGCCTGTATCAACAGAAATATTACACCAAACAAGTCATGTATTTTGCCTTACTCTTTATCTGTTGAGGCCTTATTTTAGGTGGCAGGTATGTTGAAGTTCAGGCTTATTGTTGGACTCAAATATTGGCCTCAATTGTGGTCATAATCAAATATTTATTGGGATAATAATCATATTGAGATTGAAATGGAAGAATCTTTCCTTGACCAATTAAAACCATACTCAAGAAAATAAGTGACTCAGATAGCTGATCTCCAATTCTTTATCCATTTTTAGCAATAGATAAAATTGCATCATAATGGTCATTGCTCTTTCCGTTATATGAGTGAAGATGACTTGTAGCTCTATCATAATAGTGTTTCAATCCTTTATACCTGCTCAATGTCTTTTGGTGATCAATTAGAGAAGATGCCAAAGCCTTCTTATAGCATTGAAATCAAATATGATATGAGGTTATAGCTGCTATTGTAATACTTTTATTTTCAGATTACTGAACTGGAAAGAATATCAGTTATTCAGCTTGATGGGTATTGACAGTTAGTCTGTCACTTCTCCTCTTGAAAGGTAGCATGCTTCTCAAGTGAAAAGATTTGGCCGACACACATTTATTTTTGTTCAGTATAATACATAATTACCAATTAATAAAAGCTAAAAGGACTGTATACATTTCATATAAAATCAGCTGAACTTAAATGTGCTTGCTAAATCACATTCACAGTAAAATGTTTACAGTGCCCACTAAAATAAGCTAAAGTAATCATGCAAACAATGGAGCATCGCATACTATTCAGTAAGAAACTATTTTGTAATTTCTTCAGTATTCAATTATATGTCATGATAAGTTTCTAAACATAAAATCCTGCCTAACCCTAATCCAATTTCCAATCAGTGATAATATGACATGTTATCAAGCTAAGCTGAAGAAGGACATAGAACAATCTAGCTAGGTTCAGTTTTTTTGCTTACATACAATGGACAGAATCTTGCTAGACTAAAATCTCACTACTCTTACTCTAACTGGTATACCCTGGGACATTTTAGGGAGTGACTATCATTACTCTCCTCTGTCTCCTATTCTGCTCTGATCTGTTTTACTGCAATCCATCACACAAGCTCCCCTTTCTATTAAGTACCAGTTCTCCCCCTGTCTCTCTGTCTCTGTCTCTCTCTCTCACACACACACAAACTATACTTTCAGTAGTTCTTCTTTCTAAAGGATATTCTCCAATATATGCTGTCATACTTGCCTTCCATCTGATATAGTAGCTATATTCTAATTTTACTTGCATGCTAACATTAAAGACACTGGTGGCAACAACAAAACTGGTAGGGAGCAATTTAATATTTCACACATTCTCTTGGAAGCTTTCTATTACTTAGAACATGTTGCCAAATTGGGTTAAGTTGCAATGTTATTCTTTGATCCCTCACATCTAGAAGCAACTGCTTCACTTTAACTCATTTATAGGGGCAACTCTGAGAAAGCTGAAAACTGGTGTGGAAGGATGCAGCAGCACAATGGATGTTCTTTTCAGCTGATGCTTCTGTTAGTCCTTGCTATTTGAACGTGTCATCTACCAGCAGTATTTATTTACTGGACAATTAATAGTTTCTGCCCATGGAGATTTTCAGTCATCCAAATTGATAAAATGGAAAAACTTGGAATCACAAAAACTTTGAGCTAGGTAAATGCAATAATAAAAGTAAATAGAAGTATTGTAAAGATAATTTTTAAATAATATCTGAAATATAAATATAGACATGAACATCCTAACAATAACATCAGAATCAAAGAGACTACATATTAAGAAACAGTAAAATCTGTTCAGCTAGGATTTTCTCAGATGTAAATTATGGAAGAGACTATTAATTACTGGTTCAGATATATGGGTTAACTTTACAACATTAAAGAATATGTTAGCATTGTATGACCTGGAAAGTTACAAACAAGATCAGGATAAGGCGCAGTGTAATGCACTAAATTTATTCAAAGGAGAACTAAAGAGATGAAATAAAAGATAAAAGATATTGTGAAAACTGAAGCAAAAAATGTACTTCTAAGACTTCAAATAAGAAAACTACCAAATGATGTTTTTAAAAAAGCTATTAGAGTGGCCAAGAAAAGATCAAGATAAAAGCCTTAGGCAATAAGAACACATGACAACAGGGCACAGCCTTTCATATCAAACAAAAAAGACAAGGAAAGTTAATCAAGAATGACACCAAATGGAAAAATATTGTAAGAAAAGAAAAGTAAGATTTTAAAAGACGCTCAATAAAATCATTGGAAAATGTAGAATGAAATTAATTATGAAGACTTCTTTTTTTTTTTTTTAAAACAAGTTTTATTAATTTTTAAAACACACAAATTATCATTATTCATTACATGTTTAAACCTTTTTCCCTTGTAAATTTAACAAGTCAGATAAATTATGATTCTGTTTTAAACCATTTCCATATAATATACCAAAACCTCTTATTCAATTTCTCTTTACTTCTCTTTACTCTTATTCAATATCATTATTATTATTTCATCTGTTTCTTTCTGACTTAGTTACCATTATTCTCATTCTATATTTCTACAAGTTTTTACCAATTCTCCCCCAAAAAGACATATACACACAACACACAAAACATAAAAATATCTTTTTGGAAAGTAACTTGGACCCAGGTGTCTCTCTCTTCATGGACTTCAATTATATTCATGCTCATCTTACATATCATTACTTATTTTATTTACCATTCTAAGCCTTCTATATTAACTTCTCCACATATTTCACACTTCTTAATTCTACCTTAATTAATCATCTTAGTTTAAATCATTATATTTGTATCTTTTGTCCATTTTTTATCATCCCTTTGTCTCATCCCTTATGAAAAAAAAGAAAATCAGTTTCTCCTGAAATCATTAATCAGAGTATGATGCCTTTCTATCTCCCCCTAAGTTAATCAAATTAATCTTTAAAATAATATCTAATACCCAATCAGATTTTGCTTGGTACATTCTATCTAACTAATACATCCAACACAATTAAGTGCATAATTAGAGAATAAATCCAAATATTAAAAAGAAATACTATAATAAAAATTTTATAATAACATCAATACCATAATTTTATTAAACTCTTTAATTAAAACAATATTCTAAACCTCTCCTATTATTAAGTTTTAAAACCAATCATTTTTAAACATTTTAACATTTTAATCTCTTATCAACTCTTAAACCATTGCAATACTACCATCTCATCTTATGTACCTTGCAAAATCTTTTTTTTTAAAATTATACTTTATCCATTATCCATAAAAATTCCTTTTTTCCATTTAATTTCAAAACGTTGTAGCTTTTCTCCACCTTTTCCCTTTCTTTCTTTTCCCAACAAACCTTTCTACCCCCTTCTTCTAGCCTCTGCCTTACCGGCTTCCCTTCTCTGTCGTATTTCTTTTCCCCTTTGTTTACAATCATCATATTGGTTTTGCACTTTATTTTTCCCTTTCTTAAATGTTTTTTTAGATCTTAAATCCTTAAATCCTTTAGTTTTCTTCTTTCTCTTCTTTTCTTTTCTTTCTCTCTTCCTTTTTTCTGGATCAAATTCTGAGATTCATTAAAGATGGCTCCTTCCTTTCTTTCTTGTTCCTCTGCTGTCTTCATCTGTTGTAATTTTTGTTGATAATTAGTAAGCGCCATTTCTAAGAAAAGGAAAGCTTCTTCCACACCATTTCTTAGTTCCTCAACAGAAAGAGCCATTATAAATCTTTTCTTTTCTTTTCTCCTTCTTTCTTCTTACAACAACCAGAATATTCAAAAGAAAATAAAAAGATAGAACAGTCCCAAAGTTATCAATCAGTCCAAACCAAGGCAGAGTTCTCACTTTCTCCTTCTGGGGTGATATCAATCAAAGAGAAAGAAAGTCCATAATCTGTTTAAAGTCTTGTTACAATATATTCTAGTCTTCAAATCCTTAAGGCATCTGCTCCAACAAATCTTAGCATACAAATATTTTCTTTTTAATCCTCTCTCTTCCCACTCATCGCTTAAACCAATTTCCACCTAAAAAATAGGTTTCTTAATATCCAGTTATTTATTCCGTAGGAAAAGAGGGAAAGCTATCCTTTCAGCACCTTCAAGCAGCCGCTTTTTTCCTCTTCTGGCAGGTATTATTCAGAAAGTCATACTTTTCAGGAATTTTATTAAATATGTCTTAGAGTCCTAGGAGCCAAGAAAAACTTTCTCCCTCTCAATCACTTTCTCCACTTCCTCCTGCGCATTCTTACCCGGCTGCCAGCTTCTTTGTGGCGGCCATTACGGACCGCCGCTGCACCGTCCTGGGAAAAGGGGTTCTGCCGGCCAGGAGGGGGTCTGCAGCACCCCAAACCCTTCTCCGGATCCCCTTACCTTCAGCTGCCCCTGCAGGGCAGCCTAGCCCGCACCCGGCTGGGTCGGAGCCCCAAAAACGGCTAGCGCGGCAGGGATCGCGCAGCTTCGCAAATCCCTGCCGCTCGCGAAGCCGACAAACCGGAAGTCCACAATTATGAAGACTTCTAATAGTGGTCTCTGAAAATAAAAGTAGGTGGAGAACCTACAGTGTAACCAGCATTGTAATAGAGGTTGGTCAAATTGTGAATTGCATTAGGATGTTTTATCTGAGGAGCATTAGCAAAGTATAAACGACTCTTAGAAAAATAGCAAAAAGCAAACTATTCAGTGGATGTTGGATCTTTTGTGCCTAGAAAAACAAATCTACATCTATTAAACAGGGCTCTCACAATGTTTTGAAAATAAAAACCTGAAACATACCCTGTTTCTCCAACAATACGGCCTCCCCCAATAGGAAGTCCCAGCATGTTTTATAGGCATGAAATGAAATTAAGCCCCTCCCCCCATATTAAGGCCTATATTAAAACATGTGAAATGGGGGGGAATGGTGGGGGGGCTTGCCGTTAGGAAGTACTTTTGTTGCACACCTGGATATGGTGCTGACTGCGTTGACCCTGATACGAAGTGCCCCACCAACGCCGAGATCAACATCCAAGCTGTCGCTGCCCGCCCGAAGATGCAAGGGGGGAAATTAAGTCACCCCTGAAAAGACGGCCTAGCCATTTTTTCGTGACTAAAAAAAAAAAAAAAAAAAAAAGACCCGATTTCCGGTTTATCGGCTTTGCGAGCGGTAGGGATTCGTGAAGCTGCGCGATCCCTGCCGCGCTAGCCACTTTTGGGGCTCTGATCCGAAAGGCTGCGGAGCAAGGCTGCCCTGCAGGGGCAGCTGAAGGTAGGGGGGATCCGGAAAAGGGTTTGGGGGTGTTGCAGACCCCCTCCCTGGCCGGCAGAACCCCCTTTTACCAAGACGGTGTAGCGGCGGTCCGTAATGGCCGCCACAAAGAAGCCGGCAGCTGGGCAAGTATGCGAGGAGGAAGAGGAGAAAGTTTTTAAAAGTGAAAGTCTTCTTGGTCGATCCAGGACTCTGAGATATATTTAATTTAATTCCTGGAAGTGATGGCTTTTTGGATGATTCTTTCCACAAGAGAAAGTAAGCGGCAATTCTGAGGTGCTGAAAGGAAAGTTTACTCTCCCTCCCGACGGAATTAACAAACGGATATTGAGAAACCTGTTTTTTTTTTCAGGTAAAACTAGCTTTATGGGATAAGTCGGAAGGAGAGGACAAAAATATATTTATCTGGTTGGATTTTGTTGGAGGAGATGCCTTAAGGATTTGGAGACAGAAATAAAATTTTAATAAGGCTTCAAAACACAGATTTGGATTTTCTTTTTTCCTTTGTCTGATACTACCCTGGAAGAGAAAGAGGAAATTTTGGCTTGGCTTGGATTGATTGAGGATTGTGGACTTTGGGATTGTCTTACTTTTCTTTTGGAATATTTTGGTTGGAGTAAGAAGAAAGAGGGAAAAAAAGAAAAGAAAAGATTTATAATGGCTTTCTCCTTTGAGGAACTGAGGGATGAATATGAGCAAACAAAAGCAGCCTGTAAAGATGGTATGGAAAAAGCTTTTCTATTTTTAGAAATGGCGCTGGTTAACTATGAACAGACAATGCGACAGATGGAACAACAACAAGAAGACGAAGAAGACACCAT
The DNA here is from genome assembly GCF_049901735.1 of Notechis scutatus. Lineage (NCBI taxonomy): Eukaryota > Metazoa > Chordata > Lepidosauria > Squamata > Elapidae > Notechis > Notechis scutatus. Next base: position 133,213,644 of record NC_142012.1, read on the forward strand.
CTTTAATGAATTCCAAAATTTATCTAAGAAAGAAGGAAGGAAGAAAGCGAGGAAAATGAAGGACTTAAGATCTAAAAAAACATTTAAGAAAGAGAAAAATATGATGCAAAATAAATACAATGATAGCAAACAAGAGAAAAAGGGAATACAACAGAGAAGGCATGCCAGCAAGACAGAGGTTAGAAGAAGGGGGGTAGGAAGATCTGGTGGGGAAGAAAGAAAGGGGAAAGGCGGAGAAAAGCCACAAAGTTTTAAAATTGGATGGGAAAAGAGGAATCTTTTTTAGGGATAAAGGGTGAAGCATAAATTTTCTTAAAAAAGATTTTGCAAGGTACATAAGACGGTATTGTAATATTTGTATTAGAAATAAAAAATTAGAATGGCTTAAGAGTTAATAAGAAATTAAAATGTTGAAATGTTTAATAATGATTGATTTTTAAAATGTAATAAAATATTGAAGGGAAAGGCAATGAGAATGCTATAAGATTTATTATTTAGATTTATTATTTAACTACGTATTTAGGAGGATACTATGTATTTAAACATTTTTGATTTATTACTCTGTTTTTATTGTTATTAAAAGTAAAAATTAATAGATAGAATGTACCAAGCAGAATCAGATTGGGTATTAGGTGTCATTTTAAATGTTAATCTAATATTTAGGGAGAGGATAGAAAGGCATCATACTCTGATTAGAGATTTCAGGAGAAATTCTTTTTTTTTTCATTACAAGGAATGAGATAGAGGGATAATAAAGGATGGGCAAAAGATACAAATATAATGATTTAAATTAAGATGGATTGAATAAGATAGAATTATGAAGAGTGAAATGTGTGGAGAAGTATATATAGAAGATATAGAATGGCAAATAAAATAGGTAATGATCTGTAAGATGAGCATGAATATAATTAAAGCCCATATAAAGAGAGGCACTGGGGGCCAAGTTACTTTACTAAAAGATTTTTTATATGTTTGTTTGTGTCTGTTTATGTTTTTTGAGAAGTATTGGTGAAACCTTCTAGAAACACAGAAAGAGAATGACGATAATCAAGTCAGAAAGAAATAGAGGACAAGAGATGTTTTTATGCTCATTTAGAAATGGTTTAAAATAGAATTGTATTGTATAAGATAAGGTTTTATCTGACTTGTAAAATTTATAATGGAAAAAGGTTCAAATATGTAATGGTTGATGATGATTTGTTTGTTTCTGAAACTAATAAAACTTGTTTTTTTTTTTTTAAAAAAAAAGACCCGGCTTTATTATATGAGAAACACGGTAGATAGGAAGAAAAACTCATAAACAAAAATTCTGGGCTCATTAATCAATAGATGTTAAATGTCCAGCAATTTTACTTGCCCCCCCATCCTCAAAAGTTAAAGGGGGAAAAACAAGGAAGAAACTTAAACGGAATAAATATAAAACATGGTGTGCTTGTTACAGAATTTAATTGAAAAAAAATCTGTTGCCTTTCAAAATCAGATATACTGATATATACTGGCCTAATCCTCAGATAATATACTGACTTTCACAAGAATAATTTATAAAATAACAGATGGTGATGAATTTACATGAATAAGGAAGTATGAGAAATTTTTGTGTTACTTTTTTTATTATAGATTGTATGTGGATAAGTTGCAGTTTTTTAAAAGGGATGCCCAAGGTCTTTGTAGGCATGTTTTTGTTTATGTATTTATTTTTCACATTTTTAAACTGCTCATTTTCCTGAGAGTGGGACTCTGGGCAGTGTACAGTAAAATCTTAAAATATAAACAAGTATCAAAAAGTTAAAATTTGAGGAGGCAAGGATGAAAGCCATAGGGGGATGGGCTCTCAGACCACCAGACAGTCTCATGGCTGTTTACTCCTCTGTGCTCCCCAAATGAGCCTTCAGAGTCATATTTTGACTCCTATCTTAAATCTTGAAGGGGCTCTAGAAAATTCAAATCCATGTGTAGTTTTGCTTTGGAAATTTATTCTTTCAGCCTCTTTGACATTTTTGTTGATAGTTTCCTGATAACTAGTTGGTCCTGGGTCCACCTACCCCCCCTTTAGAGTTGTTAACCTAATCCTACCTCTTTTTTTTGGTAATATCCTTCCTTACCAGAGCTAAAAACTTTGCTAGACATACTCAATACAGTTCAAGTCTGGAACCAACGAAACACGTATATAACACCATAGTCTGGTCCTGGTCAATGCTTCAGCCTCAACCCATCCACAAGAGCACATAGATAACAAGAACGCCCACTTGATTCAGGAAATCCTTCCATAGGTTTGGTAATATCCCCCCTCCTTTTCTTCCTTCCTCCCCCCACCCCCCCCCTTAACCTTAGACGTCTCGCCTCCCCTTTCCCCCCCCCCTACGCGGCGCTTCCCCCCCCCACCCCCCCCATTGTTTCTCTTATTCTTTTATTTTCTTTTTCCCTTCATGTATTACCTTTCATTTATACTTATTACTTGTAAACAATTGGCATCAAAAAAAATAAATAAAATAAATAGTTTGGATGGTGCTCTTGGAAGAGATGGAATAGCTTTCTCCATATAGTCATGCTATTTAAAGAAAGAGCACTATGGATTTAGAAGTGTGAAGGAACTCTAAAGATGTGTAACCATATCCATGAAGGTGAGGTATCACTGAAGTGCCATGATTAATGGATCAGCTCCACTCCCAAATACAGAGGTTATCTGAATAATTTTGGATCAATCATTGTTTCTTTCAGACCTGTAGAAAATGTAGTAAATAATGTTTTATATGCTAACAATAAATTCTTGGAGGAAAAGGCAGAGTACTTGCAAATATAGAAATAAATATCTTCCAAGAAGAGTGATCACATGCATAGTTGAACACATGCAGTTTTGAAATCGTATAGTTGCATCTGTATAAAATGCTTTCAGTTGACTATGGAGATCAAAGGAAGAACCAGCTGATCTGATCTGACTTTGCCTTCAATAAAAGTGATTTGAAGTCATGATCCTCAATAGAGAAATATATTCTCAGAGGACTAAGTGTACTAAAGAAAAATTGAAGGAGTTGTATAAATTGAGCCTGGAGAAAAGAGTATTAAGATACGATGTGATTGTACTATCTAAATATTTAAGGGGCCATAACCTAGGTGATAGAGCATTTTTATTCTGTTGCTACAGGAAGTAAGAGCTGAATCCACAATTTCAACTTACCAGAAAGATTTCAATTAAATAATAGGATTTATTTATGAAAATGGCCATTTATTAGGAAAGCTGAAACTATACATTTATAAAAATTCTGCTGCACTTCTTTGTAATTATTGTCATTCAATTTATTGCAAAGAATTTGTTTTTGCTCTTTCTTTCAAAAGAGAATATTTTGATCAAATTATCATTGGGTTAGTGTAATGTTCTTGAAATAACTCAGTTACAAGATGATCAAGAAACATGTGAAAATATGTAGTCTTTCATTGCATAATGATTTTTACAGAGATCAGCAGTGTCCCTACATTCCTACATTTCAGTGAAATCCAAAAGGAAAATTTCACGAAGGAATTCACATTATACTTTAAGATTGGAGCTAGGCACGCTACAGACTGATGCAGAGATGTTACCATAGAAAGCAACAACACATGAAGTAATACATTTGTAACATCAAATAAGAAAGCAAGTTACAAAACACACCAAGCTAAATTTTCAAGCATTCTGAAAATCGGTCAGATTCCCTCCCAGTTGACTGGTTTGAATGGCAGCCAAGTTTCCTTCTTCAGGCCAAGGTTTTCAGTTATAAGTTTCAGAGATGGCAAATAAATAAACACTCTTCAGTTGAGGGCAGATATAAAGTACAGGAACACTGAATATTGTCCTATCTTGATCTCCATTTTATCCCAGTGTCATTCTTAAATGAGAGAGAAGATGAGAGTCTGATTAACAATACTGTAATATAACTTTGAGGGTCATTGTTTGTCAACTGCAGATTTTGATCAACATTTAAATATCATTGTAGTTATAGAACAGATGGGTGAACTTTTGCAAATTCATTGATTAATTTCTGCTGTATTTACCTGGATTGATTTGCTGACAACACTGAATTGGCTTGCTGGCTTGATTATATTGTTTGGATTATTTAGTATTACCAGTATTTATCTTTGTATATTGATTTTATTGAAAACAGTGTACAATTTGGATTAGATAAAGGGGACATTAAAAGGGATGAAAAGTGAGCTAACCAATTTCTGTTTGGTTCAGTTGTTTTAGTTTAAGTAGTCTTTATGAAAAATATTCCCTGATTATATGAGCAAAATAAAATATGCCTATTTCTGCTTCATTAACATTCGAAATAGCTTCATGCTATTTCCTTTCATTGGAAGTATTGAATTAGTTTGTAGTGAGCCTGTACTGTTCAATAATTGTAACTACTGTTGTGCTTGGGAAAATTGAACTATATTCCATTATAACCTTTGAAACCTATGCAATTTTTCTTATAATCAACGCAATGAATTGTACTTTTCCCTTTTATTATCTAGAATTTGGTTACAAGTCAGTTATTATCTTTTTTCCTTATCTTGTATAGCAAAGAGACAATTCTGCTGCATAGACTCATTGAGATTCTATGTGGCCATGACTATGAGAGAGATCAGCAGTTTAAAAATAGGAAACATAAATAAGCAAATAAATAAATAAATGATTCTCTACTATGACATCCAACAACAATTATCTTCGGCTCGATAATTTTATAGTGAAGTTTCTTGTAGGGATTAAAAAAGATGAATGGCAAGTCCCCATAAGCTTTTGAAATATTTAATACAGTGTCATTATCCTTGTATATTCTCCGGAACAATTTTGTTTCCACAACTAGATTTTGAATATTTATTTTCCTTTATTCAAGGAGCCAGCATTAAGACCAGGGGTGGGATTCTACTGGTTCTTCCCAGTTCTATAGAACCAGTTGTTATGAACGAGTAAATCAGGCCTCTGGCTGGCCCTGCTCCTCTCCACCTGGTTTTCCGCTCCCTGCTCAGTCAGTCTCTATCACGTATGTGCAACATCGTGCACATACACAACATACCTGCAGCCTGCATTTGCCTGCCTTCCAGGCCAGCCATTGCTGCCGGCCTAAATGCTTCCAAGACCCTGGCCCCTACCTTCAGGAAACAGCTCCTGTCTGCACAGGAATGCCTGCGAGTCGTACTGGCCCCTCCCCCACTCTCCTCGGGCCTCTCGTGGCCATCTCCAGAGTTCTCTGGGCCTCTCACAGCCATCTCCTTGGCTCCCTGGGCTTCTCGTGCCCATCTCCAGGCCTCCCGGGCCTCCCACGACCATCTCTGGGGCTCCCTGGCCCTTGCCCAGCCTACTTACCTGCCCCCCATCTCCAGGCTTGGCTGCCTGGCTAAGCCACCATGCGGTGCTCTCCCAACCACATAGCAGTGATGGCAGCGAGGCCTTGAGCACCCTCCCCCAGCCTGCCGCTGCTGCACGTGGAGGTACTTTGGGAGGGCCAAAGGGGTGCTCAAGGCCCCGCTACCCTCACCACCACATGTGGAGGTACTTTGACGTGGGAAGCAAGCATGCACAGGGAAGGGCTCCAGTGCTGAGATCTCCCATTTGTTTTCCTCGCAGGCCAGGGCAGCTTGGGAAGCAAGCGGGAGATCGTGGCACCAACCAGAGCCCTTCCCCATGCTTGCTTGCTTCCCTCGCAGCCCAGGATGCCACCCACAGAGGTGTTTTGGGAGGGCTATGGCCTGGGCAGATGATCAAGGCCCCGCTGCTGCCATCACCATTGCACTAAGAGATGCTTTGCCTTTGGGAGGACCGGGGTGGGGGAGGGAGTGCTCAACACCTTGCTGCCACCGTTGCATGGAGGTGCTTTTTCTTTTGGGAGGACTGCAGCTGCACGCCACCCCCCACCCTCCCTTTCTTCCTTTTCCCACCGCCTGCTGCTGACTGGAGCTCACCAGATCATTCTGTTCAACCCAGACCAGGGTGTGTGCGTGTGTGTGTGTGTGTGTGTGTGTGTGAGAGAGAGAGAGAGAGAGAGAAGGAGGGAGGGAGGGAGAGAGAGAGAGAAGAAAAGAAAAGAAAACAAGAAAGAGCAAGAAAAAAGAAGGGAGAGAAAGAGAAAAAGTATTCCATCAATTTGGAATAATGGTAGGAAAATCCAGTGATTTATCAGTCATGTCTAACCAGCTATCATTTAGCCTAACTGTTGATCAGTATATCAACAGTGTAGATAGGAACTAGAGTTAGAATGAGAAATAACAGAGTTAGGCTTGTTCAGATGCAAATTTGATAAAACATAATTGGAATGTGCCCACAGGTTGGGAATAAAGTAAGCTGAAGACAATTTTTGCTTGCTTACTTATTTGGTTTCTATAACCACTTATCTCAATCCAACTGACTCTGATCATGTTGTTGTACATTCAAATCTTTTTAATAGAACAGCTGAAGTGTTTTCCACCCTCTGTAACAGGTCTTATAGAAAAACCCTTAGATAGATGATTCAGAACTATAACATAGTAAGTAGTATTGAACACCTGTGACAGGTGCTAGTTTGATTAGATTCTCATTTACAATGCAGAAAGCATTTATTACAATCATTAATGGAACAGAGCTCTTGGGTACCTACCAATTTTTTTTGTAGAAATCTAAGTTAGTCAACATCTAATTATCAGTCAGCATTCTCTAGTTTACTTGGTCTATGGACCATAACAAATGCTGTTCCTGTCTACTAATTAATTGTAGTCTCAGCAGCACACCAGAACAGAATAGTATTGCATTTAGTTTCGCCATTCTAAAGGTGAAATGTATCTAGTGCTTGGTGCTTACACCAGCAGAATGCTTTTTGCAGAATTAAAATTTTAAATTTAAATACATTGAATGTTTTAGGCATTTGATTGCAAAACTTTAAATATTACTGTAGTTACCGTAGATATTAGACAAATCACAGCAATTATAATACAAATGGTAAAAGATTAAGTAAATTCTACTTACACTGTTTGTAAAACTGCATATCTTTTGATGGCTTTCTCATAAAATGTGGTGTATTGTATATTATTGTTCTTTAAAAAACACACAAATCCAGCTGGTCTTTTATGTAAATGTCTTCTTTTGGGGGGTCACATATTTTTTTTGAAGTAATGTTGAAAATGTTTAATGCAATTTATGTTCAACTAAATTAGAGTTGTAGCTTAAGTCTAAACTACTAAACTGTGATAGAATCATAATGCCACAAAATTGGAATGAACCAAATTACCAGGAAGAGTGCCTCATCACTACACATACATACCCATTGCAATTTTCAAAAATAAACACAACAGATATACAGTATATCAGGTAATAAAGATGGAATAGTCCCATCCCATTAAGTTTACATTAAAAATAATTAATTCTCTCTAAATCTGTCAACCTAGGTAGTGGTCAGAAACCAACAAAACCTGGGGAAACTCTGAGATACCAGGCAGGAGCAGAAACATTTAACTGTCCTTAGGGAGTGACTTAAAGAGAGAATAAGGGGAAAAAACAGATCCTGGGAGGTAAAGGTGAGTATCTTCTGAGAGTGGCTTCAGAGAAGTAAGGAAATTTTCCCAATTAGGAGAATTGGGAATACACATAAGGAACAGCAGAGCTAGATACAAATTAGAATTCTTTTATTGATTTATTTTATGGATTGATCTGAACCATGCTTTTATATCCTAAATCCTATTTGTTCTCTCTTTCTCTGATGTATGCCTGTATGCCAATTCAGGCAATTTCCCATTGCCTTCCCCCCCCCCCCCATTGTCTCCAACTGTTAATTTTCATAATAAACACTTTCAACATTGCCAACTTTAATAGACTCTGAAAAGCATACAGCCTTCACCCCAAATCTATAAAAACAGATAAAACCTAAAATCACACAAACAGCCTGGATTACAATGAACTAAAAATGACACAAACAAAATAAAACAGTGCCCACCCGTAAAACAACAATACATTAACCCCAGGCCTGAGATCAAAGCTAGGTTTTCAAAGCTTTCTAGATCCTAGGAGAGAGAGAACTATCCTTATCGCTGGGAGATGCAGGGGTGGGATTCTACAGGTTCACACCTATTCGCTAGAACCGATGTTAACATTCTAAGCAGTTCGGAGAAACGGTTGTTAGAAGAAATTACTGGCCTAATCCTGTAAGGAAGGCAGGAAGGAAACATTCTGGTGTTGTTTACAGAAACTGCCTCTCCGTTAACCCTTATTACATTATTGGCAGGACTAGACTTCCTGTCTCAGGAACGTCTCTGGAGTTATTTTTCCCTCCTTTGCTGGTACTTTGCTTGTGTGGAGTGACCATTCAAAGTTACGATGGCACTGAAAAAAGTGACTTATGACCGCTTTTCACACTTACGACTGTTGCAGCATTCCCACAGTCATGAGAGGCCAGGCGAGGAGATGCGAGCTTCGATGTGAGTGATGTTGAGTTGACCACACCAGCCAGTCACATGACCACCAAGCCACACCCACCAACTAAGCCACGCCTACAGAACCGGTTGTTAAAAAATTTGAATTCCACCCCTGGGGAGATGTTGTTCCAGAAGGTGGAGGCCATGGCAGAGAAGAAACACATAAGATGACCATGTTTAATGTAGGGGACCAGGAATACATTCATTCTGCTAGAGTGTACTGGTTGGGCAAAACCAGCTGGAGTTAAGCAGTCTCAGAGATCCAGGCCCTGTGCCATATATGGTAATAAATAGCACTGATTGTAGCCAGAAGCCATGTAGCAATCAATACAGATTTATGTAGTCTATAGGTTCAGAACAGGTGAACGTGTTTTATAAACATAAAAGCAACAATCAATAATTTTATGTTTTATAAACATAAAAGCAATAAATAATAATTCAACACTTTTCTTCTATCAAAATTCAACATCTTCAAAACAGCATGCCACTCAATATAATAGGCTGTCCAACCATTGCAATGAAAAACTGAATTAATATCACAGTAGAGTTTATTTTAAAATAATTTAAATGAATATGTCACTATTGTTGAATTTAAATTCCAGAGACTTGATTCAAAAGTAGTTACATTAATCATTACATTATGAAAATACTTCAGTTAATTTGTAACACCTCTCCCTTAAAAAATATATATCCTACTTTAGAACCAAATAATAGAAACAATTCTGTTGCCTGTCCTGGTTTTTTGGAATAATTTATTTCTTTTTCTCCACCCTCTAACCTTGATATAAAATGGGTATATTCAGATGAGGCAGTTCTTTACATGGAAAATTTCCAATTGAAATACTTATTAAATATGCAAGGACTTCCTGCTGAGATAAATGTAATTTCTACTGACTCAACCAGAGGCAGAATGTCTTTTTAGTTTGCATGAAGAACTTTTTGTTTCCAAGAATAGTCATTTTCCCAGAGTTTTGGCAGCAAATTTCTCAATGGATGCCATTTATTTGAAAAATATAATCCAAGTACAAAGCACAGGGTTTAAACATCTTCCGAAATGATCTGTCTGTCTATCATCTATTCTCTCCCCCCCTCCCTATTTCATAATATAATAATGTAATATAATATTAAATAATATAATGAATCTCAGATAAGATGCAATTGAATGGTTATGTTGGTATAGAAAATGACATATTTTTAGCATATGAAATATTATGAATATTCTGAGTTCTGAGGTTTGACAAAATACAGCAAGCAAGAATCTTCTTGTGAACTATATCAACTTTTCTTTTTATTCTTAGCCTAAAATGGGTAGAAAGATTTTTTTCAGGAAGACAACTAAATGAGCAAAATTTAGCTAATGCAGACAAACTTACCTTTCTTTGCTTTCCTCCAGTGTCTGTGGAGAATGGACTGCAATCAATTTCATTACCTAATTGTTCCATTACTCCAAAATTAACACTCTCCCTGCTGAGGCTAAGATGATGATGTGACTATCTGACCATGTAGCTGTTATTAACTTCTCCAAATAATTAATCTAGGATTCAGTTAGGCTTAGCAAATAAGGCTTTTATTGATATAAAAACATGAATCTTTTTATTTATTTCTTCGAATCCTCTTCTCTCTCTAGATTTTTGGACTGGGTAAGGAGATCTCACTTTGTGTTATATGTTTTTTTACATGAATGGTCAGTTGTTCAGCAGCCCAAATTTGTCACTTCCAATTTTGCCATCCTTGTGTCTCTTACTGTCCAATTTCCCCAAAACCAATCTCCATGAGCTGTTTAGTCCAGTTCCAACTCTCCTTCTCTTTTGAGACTATTAAAACTTCTTACCTGATTCTTTTTCCAGTCACAGCTTGCTGTCCAAAAATGTAGTTTGCATGGCTGGAAGTCACAGGACAGGATAGAGGATTATGTTTACTTCTTTGGCTTGTCACTTGATCAGATGTCCTGGTAAAAATGTTGTCTTCTCTGTAAACTATGAATCATATACCAACCACACTAAAATGGCTGCATAAAACGGAGACATAAAATGGAGAAAATACTCGAGGAATGGGGAAGAAAAGGTATATAAAATATGAAACATGTTTTCATCTTTTGTTTTCATCTCTTCAATGAATCCTTCAGGAGACTGTAGTAACTGCTGGGAAAACCTTCAAATATGTCCTTCTAAAAAGGCCACAATGTGATGTAGTGAATTATTTGAATTCATTCCACTTCCAGGTCCAATGGAGCAGAGGCAACTGAGATCTAACTCTGCCAGTACTTTATCTCCAGAAGCCGATATATTAACTGTTTGGCAGAATAATTAGGCAACATGGAGATGAGGCAGAGGGACAAGCCCTTGTAGATTTATGAATGTCCTTTGAGTCGCCTTGGTGCTGTTTGCACCTGAGATCTATCTTCAGTGCTTGCCTTGGTGTTAGATCTGTTATTCTAAGCTATTATAGACTAAAACACTGAAAAGTGTTGTTAGACTCATCTGGCTATCATAGATTAATAGGGCTCTCAGCTATAACATCCATTGTGAATGATAGTAACGGAGGTCACAAAACAGGAGACAACTACAAGTTAACACATATAATTACAGAAGAACACATATGCACTCCTTTAAAAAAACAAACCAGCATTCCTGTGAAGGAGCACTAGATTTCTGTAATAGTAAGATGATAGAATGTTCCTGAAATATGCAAAAGTCATGTTATTTGTGCTTTTTGCATATTACTTGGGCAAAAGGATCTGAAACATGGTTAAGTCCAGAGAAATGAAATAATATTCAAGTGACTACTTTGCTGTGATTCACTGGTATATAAGAAGGGACAGAACGTACAATATGATCGGATTTGCAAGATTTTGATATTATAGTTAAATCTTCATAAAAGTAGTTGTAAAAGTAGCAAATTGGAAAGTGATTTTGCCAATTCTGTGTTGCTAATCTGCCTTATCCATTTTCCACAGCTACTCTGTGGCTACTTTGGGATGGTATTGTTTGCATAACTTGGGGACTGGAGAAAGAAATTTCGATTTCCATGCTGCCTCTCCAACTCTTCCTCCCAGCTTCCTCATTCCATGTCCCACATGACATGACATCCTACTTCCACAGAAATAGCCACAGAGAACTGTATGAAAGATCAGTAATAGAAAATTGTTATGAAGAACTCTCGCAAGTTCATTAAGATTCCTTTCTACTACTGCTCCCATTGTGAGCAACAAGAAGCACTGATTTTCATAGTAATCTGTCAATAAAAAAGGGGGCAACTGGAAATGGGATGCAGTAGGAAAAAGTTTAACTGGTATTTTTCCTCTGCACTTTTTTTTTTTTGCTTCATCTTGTGTCTCTCCTTCTTGCCATCAATATGTCAGCCCTCTTCCTTTTTATTGCAGGATATTTATATTGTTTTCAATGTGATTAATAAACTGTCCACATAGCTATAATAGCTTTTATTGTTAAGAAAAGTGCCAGGTTCCACCACGCAATTCTTCCTGGCTACATTAAATTCATGGTTTTCCCATCCTACATGTGAGAGTAGAAAGTCTAGTCGGAGGGAAACCTACCAGGGAGGGAAACTCAACCACTAATCATTGCCTTTAACTCACTCTGAATTAAAATATTAAAGAGGCACCACTTGACTTCCTTGCTGTTAAAACAGGATAAATATGAGCTGCTGAAACAGAAAATATTATGCTGGCATAATTTTAGTGCTACCCTCATGAACTAAAAGACTGCACATTAAGAGAGCATTCTCGATGAGCCAACAAAGTGTTTGTAAAAAAATTATGGGAGAACAGCTGTTCAAAGTTTGTAAAGAAGTCAAGGGAGGTTGGGGAGTGTTTTGCTCCTTCATTACTACAAACAGCTCATTAAAAATTGCCCATCTTTGAGCTTCTGGCATATTTTCAAATGCAGAGATAAAATAACAGGAAAGCTTTTATAGCAGATTATTTGGCTGTGATTAATTTCAGTACAATAAAGTACAAATAAATAATCATAATTATAACCCAGATACTTTATATTCATCACAATGATGTTAAGTTTCAAACAGAAAAAGTATTCAAATTGAAGCTTTAATTGCAGAAATCAGAGCTTTGTAATAATGTGCCTGAAGGTGCATAGTCAATAGTTGATATATCAAGGGATTTGAAAATGGCCTTTGCTTTCTCCATTTAAAAGATTTTTTTTCTTTCCCACTCTTATCATACTACCTTGGCTGGCTATAATGTAGTTCATCTTATTACAAGTAGAGCAGGCATAGGTAACTCTAACCAAGGGTGCCTTTCATGGCCACCAAGAGGATGATTATGTGCTGGAACAAGACTAATATGCCCCTCTCACCTACATATTAACATCTCCCCTCACCCTCCTAACATGTGGATTTCACGTTATTCCCTGTACCGATGTAACCAACCAAGAGGCTCGTTTTTTAAAAAAAGGGGTGGGGGGCTGCCAGGGCAGTGAAGTAGATCAGGAAGTGGGGCGGTGTGTGTGTGTGTGTGAGGACGAAAAATGGAGACGCAGAGTTGGAGTTCACACAGCCCACAAATAGATAGTTTTTTTCTGACTAGGAGAAGAATGATTCACCCTAGTCTATACGAATGAAAGAAAAGTGATGCTTCCCTCACCTGCCCCCATCTCTTCCTCCAATTTATCCTCCTGTGTTTTAAAGCCACCCTTTGCCAGTTATCCTTTGGCATGGATGGCATGCACAGATCCTCTGACTAAGCTAACAGTGGTGCCTCTTTCCTTTTGGTATGAAGGATTTAAACAGGGTGAGAAGTGGGTGGGGTGATCATTGCTGCCACTGCTGCATGGAAGGACACGCCTTCCTTGCCATTTACCCTCTGATGAGTTGATTTGATCCAGCTTTGGAGTGTTTTTCTGTGAGCCAACCCCCTTTTGTTGTGGTAGCACAGAAATAATGAATAGCCAAAAGAAAGATTTTAAGGTCATGGCAGACAGCTTGATGAAAATGTACACATAATTGAGCAAAAGGTAAATTCCATGCTTGATAATTACCTCTCAGAAAGATGTGCTGCTCTGGGAAAGCTGTAGGAAAGGTCAAGCACAATATTTAAATAACTTTCTTTATGAAAGGTTACATTTTATGTATTTTGATTTATACAATTAAGATGATTATGTCTCTTGAAAATAAAGCATGTCTTCTTGCCACGGTCAATAAAAGTGACACTAAATAGAAAAATGTCTCTTTTTATTGAGTGATTGAAATTTTATTCAGTAATTCAGCAAAAAGTATAACTAAATTGGTTTCACACAAAATGTTTTTGTATAATGAACAAATTTTAATTAAATACCCTATCATTTGAATAAATATGAATACTAATAGTTTGGTATATAAATATTTACTATGAATTTGCCTATTTTTAAAATTACTATGATTGGGATTACTGTTAGTTTTCATAATCCTAACATCACTTTAAAATATATAGGGTAAAAATACCCTTCCCTATATTGTATTGCCATTGTGAATATGCTTTTATTAAACTTCAGATTCCTGATTTATAGTATCACTTATTCATGATATAATCAAACTGCAGAATTTGTACTGCATTTAAAGTTTACTTCAGCAGAAAGATAATAAGGAAGCATTTTAATGGTTCGTGAATTTAAATTTCCGTAGCTTTGGCCAGCCATAAACTGGATGGCCAAGAGCACATCATCACTAACATATCCTAAAAAAAGATCACAAAGAAGCAGATTCGTATAAGTTTACATATCTTAAATTTTACATAGATAAATATTAAAAATAATTCCTATATATTTCAGCTCCCATGTGTCCCAAAAGCAATAAAATATGCTGAATGTTGAGAAGTTGTTGAACAAAGGCCATTCTTCCTATTCATTCATGGCTATAAACCTCAGACAAGGCTGGGTAGTGTTTCAAATAGGAAACTGTAAATAAAAGTTTCAGAACATTTGATTTATCTGCTGTTCTGATTAGTACTGTCTGTCCACATGGAAGAACTCCTGAGCTTGCTAGCAGAAGATGCCATGTAATGAATCTTCATGGCAGTTTCAAAGGTTGCATATTATTTCCTGAATCTAAGGCTGTTTCTAGTGGAAAAGACACATGACAAATATAGTAAAGCCAAATCTTCATTGGCTGCCACCAAAAGAATTATTTCTAATAATTTCTAACCTAATCCAAAGATGCTTTTTCACAAAGCAACTGGACTTTCTTTGTATTTGCTTGAAGACATTTCACTTGTCATCCAAGAAGTTTCTTCAGTTCTTCTTCAGTCTTCAAGCAAAAACAAAGAAAGTCCAGTTGCCTTTTGAAAAAGCACTTGGGACAATCATGACTTGGATGACTGAGAATCTCCACAGACATTGTACGTAATGCAGGTCTTTGGGGTGGTATTATCACTTCACTCATGCATATTTTGTGGTCTATCTCTGTAGCTGCCATTTAATTACCCATCTTATGACTGTCATTCTGAGAAGAATTTCAGGATTATGGATATTTAGGGAGATTTCTCATAAGAGAGGGAGTACAAAATTAGAAGGGAGAGATATGCTGTCTTTCATCACTTAGGGAGCTCCTACTAATTTTGTACTTCTGGCAGATAGTTTTGATCAGCTTCTACTGTCCTAAATTGGCATAATATAATTATTGAGTGCATGTATTATATATGTAAAACTTCCATATTTTCCATAAACTGGGGGAACCACACAAACTGTTTTTTTCTCAATAAATCAGAAAAACAAAGCTTAACAGTAATTTTTATAAGGGCAATAGTATAGGGAGAAATACAATTCCTATATGCTAAAATTGAGTTTTGCAGATAATATATTTCATATTCATCTCTCTAGAACCTGTTATTCATGTAGTTAAACAGGTTATCTTTGGTTCATTTCACAGTTCATTTATACAATGATTAAAGTCATTCTGGTTTCAATTCAAACCATTGCCATTATCCTGCAAATGGGGTACAAAATATTACATATGGCAGTATAGATGGAACAATTAAAAGCAACTGAATTTTTATTTTGAAAGACAACTGACAATGGATACTTTGTTTTAAATTTATAGTACTTATTTATATAGAGGTAGTTTGAAATAATAGAGAACTTCAGTGGGTTCCATTGATACATTTAGAAAAAACACCTGCATCTAATTATGCATACAATGGAACCAGTCTAAGAATCCATCTTTCCTAATTTTTATAAAGAAAGTGGCAGGTGGTACTGCTATTATAACCATAGCCTGCTTCTCTGCACCAGAGAGAGAATTACAGAAACTCATTATTTCATTATTGTATATGCCAAAACTACTTTAAAATTATTCTTATTCATTAAATCAAGGGTAAACAAATATGCTTTCCCTCCCAGGGTGGCTTGTGGAACTTCCAAAGTTGTATCTCATACATTTTTGGTGTTGCTGTCATTCATATCTTACCATTCATTTGTGGATTTTCAGCCAATATGATGCATTGTTTCAAGTAATCAAAGATGTGCCTGTGCTATTGTTTATTTTGGAAGTAGGTTGTAGTCTTAACAAGTTGAAAGTCATCTGGACTGCAATCCCATCAACTCATGACTGCAGTAGTCAAGAACTAGGGTAAATTTGAGCAGGGTTAAATTTGAGCATCTTAAATGTAAAAGACACCAGAAATAAGGTTGGGTGCGAGGAAGAAAAATCTTTCTTGGGATTTACAGGATGATGCTAATCAGATATTATTAGGTTCAATTGATGGTGTAAGGCTATTCCCTTTCAACAGCTACAAGTATTCTCCTTTATTGGTAAGGATTACAATAATAGAAACTCAAGAAGCTAAAGACTCTGGGTCAAAACAGTCTGAATAGTAGATGCAGCAGTACCTGGAGACAGCGGAATAAAAGATAAAGAACTGGAGAAAATAACAAAATACAAAAACATGCAAATAAATATAGAATGATTGTGGCAAAATAAAGCAAAGTACCAATTGTAAAAGGAAGTTTGGGTGTAATACCAAACCAATTGGAGCACAACTTGAACATTATTGTAATTGACAAAATCATGTTTGGTCAATTGCAAATTGCAGTTTTAGTTGAAATACCTTACATTTTAGGATGATATTTTTAACACTATCAAACCACAATGCCTGCCTATCCTAGATATTTGGAAGGACTCAATAGGTGAATAAAAATACAAATCCAGTCTAAATATCTGGTTGACTTTGCAACCAACTCTGATTCTCAGAATATTATGAATAGACTACTGCCATATCATTATTTTAAACAAAATAAAAATATAAATGTAAATATCACTCCTGTTCTGAAGAGATTGGCTTTACATCATGTAAACAGAAGAAAGAATGACAAAAACCTGAATTTTGATTTCACATAAATAGTTTTTGCATTTAATTTATAATTAAATGAATGCTTCTTTAGCATCCTGAATGCTTCTTTAGTATTACAATTTACAGTAAACCAATTTATCTGAGATTTTGTGGCCTTTGAATCTATTCTTGCAATTTCTTGCTGCGTTAGCTGACAGAAGTCTGATAAGTGGTCTGTCTTGACTAGTATATACTAGAGGTGTTCAGAGCTTCAGGGAATTGTTTCAGTTTGATGAATCTTCAAAAAATCTTCTTAATAATATTTTATTAGGCACTAGGGATTCCCTTTTCTAAAGTTGTCACTGTCTTTATTAGTTTATAAGTTACTCAAGACAGTTCTTTCTCTTCCCATTTTCCGCACAAAAACAGGCCTAGGAGGTGAGAGGGTATGCTTTGATAATCCTCTCAATCTTTGCCATATTTGACCTAGGAAAAAATACTGAATGGAGACTGATTTGATAAAGAGCCTTTACCTATTGCAATATCTGAGAAATCTGTTAAGGAGCAATATCCCATGCAGAAAACTCTCTCAACTTTCTGATAACTATGGCTAGCATATTTTCCACAATAGAAACAAGAGGTATTGCATTGCCAAAGATGTTTACTTATCTATTGTCTTTCCATACAGGGACCAAGAGCTGTGGGCAATGGGTGTTGAAGAAGATAATACTGCTGGCTCACCTGCATGGGATGTATGCCCAGGAGCTTTGAACAGTCCTGAAGACAAGCAAGCAGCTCACTTCCTCCAGGATGCCCTAGTCAATTGTTAAGAGCTTTAATCAATTGGTGTGAAACAGATGAGTAACAACTAAAGCAGATTGTCTGTGCTCATATGACAAAGGTCTTGCAGCCTGGCCTTAAGAAAGTGTGTTAAGACTGCCTGCAGCACATACGAAAACTGTCCAGCCATGTCACTTCTTTTGTCTGATTTGCTTTCTCAATGTAAATATTAATTTTCATATAGGGCTAGTACGTAGTTGCTTTAGCTATTTCTAGTAACCACAAGATCAGAAGGAACCATTTAGGGCCACTAAGTCCACTTTTCCTGAGCAGAAGTGTTATATATGCCAAATGCCTGGTTGGCATAACTTCCTGCACCAGTGTACCACTGTACTTTGCACCAGCTGCACCAATACAGAAAGCACTGTCAATGTGATAGAATTCACAGTTTCAGTCACAAATTGACTTCCATGGGCCTTTCTTCATACTTAAGTGACCACTTAGAGGGAGTATGCATAAGTGCACTAACGTGCCTATCATCCCTGTCATTGTATTTTTACTCTCTTATTCTTGTTTGTTTGACAAATTCCAATAAATAAATAAATTTATAACTATACTAATATGCTTCTTATGACCTAATTTATACTATATATTTGCCACAAACTAAAATAAAAGAGAAAGTATGTCGAGAGACTGAGTCATGATTCCTCACCCACCCAGTGGAGTTATCACCAAACCATCTTCCTCTGATAAATCCAGTCATAAAAATCTGACCGCTGGCATTGTTCCATTTTTCTCCACTGTCCTCCCTCCCAAAGCTCTTGTCACTCAAAGTACCATGCTATCTAAGCAATTTTTTGATAATGACCAGCCAAATATTTATATTCAGAACAACTAATTCCCTCCATTTTAATCAGTCCATCTATGTAAACAGCCCCATCAAACTGAGAGTTATATAGAACATTTTATGAAAATACATTTGCTTCAATGCAAAAATATTGTGGGAATTAGTTATCACACAATAAAACAGCACAACAGGAAATCTGATTATTACAGAAACAAAAAACATATTTAGACAAGCCAACCTGTCCAAAGACTATTAATTGGACTTGTCTTTAATCATAGCAGCAGCTGTCCTTTTAAAAATGACTTCCAATATTTGTTCAATGTCTACATTTCTTGTGAGTAGTTGTACCTGTGTGATGAAGCTTTGAGAGATTTGATGGATTTCAGATTTCCAGAATTCAGAACAGAAATTAGTGTGTTGCTCACAAAGTAAGAAAATGCAGAATATAATTAGTAGGAAAGCAGATTTGGTATCGTCTTTGTATCTGTTGTTTCCTCCATGCAAATCACCTTTAAAGTTTTTCTTTCTAACTAAAAAGAACTATTCAGTGATGAATACCCTTCAAAGATATAGATATCTTTGACAGGATCCTTGTGTGCCAGGTGACAAAAGGTTAATCACACATTTCTGCTGCTGGTTACCGATTTGCAAAATCTTCCAATTCCAGTGTGATTGTTATAATAAAAGATCTGTGCTTATAAACTAGGATAGAAGTGATAAAAGAATACTGTGCTAACTAGATTATCTGAAAACAAGACCTTGTTGTTCTCTCATGTTCCAGAATCTATATGTCTCTTTCCAGCTTTGAGATTTCCAAAGAAAGTATTTTGGTTCATGTAGATAAATAGGAGAAAAATCTGGTAGGGTGCTGCATTCCATTAATATTACCTTTTCAGTCTATATTGAGACTGTGGCACGCTGGATATTTTCTAAAGCAGTTAATTAAAATAAAATTGAGAAGGCTCTGGAAAAAACCAGGCATCTATAAATAAGCAAGATCAAGTATATTTTTCTTGTCCTATTTTATTGACTAGAAAGCCCCTGTATCACATCATTATAACTAAACAGGTTGCGAGATCACTGAAAAGGTGGCAGTATCAGACATTTCAGTATTAGTAATTATACATTTGCTTTATTGATAGTGAAAGCATTTATGAATACTTTGCTGAAACATGCTGAGGACCATCAGAATTAGGTAATTTATAGTGTAATTTATAGTGTAATTTAGAATACTATCATTCTATTGAATAAGACAAGGATTTTCAGCTGTTTTATAAGGACAATTTCAATATTGTCTTTTATTTAGGAATTCTGAGAAACATAACCTAGGATAAATTCAGTCAAGGACTGTGCTGTCTTTTAAATGTAGCATATACAAGGGTGGGAACAGGGGGGCAAATGACAAAATGTGTGCCTTCTGTATGTCTTACACGTGTCTTATGTGTATGCTGTCAAGATGCAAGAATTGTAATTTTTTTTATAATTGTGTCTGGTAGCGGATGCCTACGTCCATGTCCACTCTTGTCTGGCCCACCTCAGAGACTTATATGTATGATATCTAATTGTTTTAGTTAGCTCATCTTTCTTACCTGTCTGCTTACAAAGCCCTTTTCATGCTAAGATTATTGCTGTAGGAATGGCACATAATCAAAAGCCTTATTTCCAATCCCTCTGGAGAAATGGGATGGTTTGTGTTTTGTGTATTAAGACTTGCCTGGGAGCTGGAAACAGATTTTCATGAAGCTGTGTGCCTGGAAACCTGTTGTATAAAATCTTAATCATGGGATGTTTGCAAGCATGCACATCAGAGTAGTTTTATAAGCACTTTGGGTAAAAGATATAGAAACATACTGAACAAAATAAGATCAGGATGGCTTAATCTGAAAGTATATATCTTAGGCTCTACTATGCTCTTTATTCTAATGTGTTTTATAGAACCGTAAGCTTTCCAATTATTTATCAGGCTTGTCTGGCACTTACATAACTTTCTGGCTTTTGCTTCTTGACAACCTTTTCTCAGTCTTCTTAGAGAGATTCTTTAGTCTGAAATTGCTTCTTTCTCAGAAATGATTGTGCCATGCTACATTTATGCAGGTTGACTGATTTCCTACCTTCTGTCAAGACTCTTATCTTTCTGATAGAACACTCCATCTCAGCTCCTGTCTCAGTTCTGCTGATATTTGAATTTTTGTCCTTTGAGTAGTTTATTCTGTGCAATTGGGTGCAGTAAAGTACAACCAATTGTGGACTGAGGTGCCATTTAAATTTCCTAGGGTTGCTTAGATTGTTTCATGTTTTTATTGCAGACATTGCATAATGTTGCTTAACACAAGGAAAATAGTGTAATGCAATGGTGTCAAAATCAAGGTCTGTGGGATGGATCCAGCTCATGGGATGCTTTGATCTGACCTGTGGGCCGCCCTGGAAACAGTGAAGTATCACCCTGTGGTGCCTCTGCCAGCGAAAATGGGCTTCCGAGCTCTGTTTTCAGTTGTGATGGCCTCCCGCAATCCTCTGCCAGTGAAAATAGGGCTTGCAGGATGCTGTCAGAGCCAAAAATGGAGCTCGGGAGCCTGTTTTCACTGGCAGAGCATCGAGCCACCAAAGGCACTGACACGAGTGACATTGAATTGGCCATGCCCACCCTGGCCACGCCCATCCCAGCCCACCAAGGTCAAACACAACCCTGATGCAGTAAGTGAAATCGAGTTTGACACCCCTGGTGTAATCCCCATGTATGGATATGGGTTTCTGAAATATACAGTTTCTTGGGAGGTATCTGGGTAACATAAATGATTAGTGATCTTTTATCACCTAATCTCATTGCTTGAAAACTCACTGTTACTAGTTACAAAGTAACACGAACAGATTCCTTAAGAGAAACTACTGTATAACATTTGGGTTTTATCATTGATAATTTCAAATTGATATGTATTTAAAATGTAGAAAAGCTCAAATAAGTCCACTGTATTCAAAATATATATAATGTAAAGGGGGTATAATTAGATATATTCACAGTAGATGTCAAAAATCTTCCATTCGAGTTCTGCAAGCTTAATTTATAAAATGATATAATTTATATTGTATCCCCTACATTCAGATGTCAATTGGAGAAATGTAATTTGAGAAAATACAAATGGAGCAGCAAAATCTCACTCTTCTACTGTATATAATACCCTCACTGTGGTAAAGCTTTTACTGGATAACTCCTTCCTTTTTACAGTTTTGTAGGTTTTGGGTGACTGTGTGTGTGTTAATAATGTTGTCATTCTCCTAGCTGGTCCAGTGATAAAAGCAAATGTTTTCTGTAACACCCCATTGCCCTAACCTATATCTATCATCAAAATATGGGTCATTTGGTGTTCACTAGGCCAAGAGATCATGCTCACCTTTTTTTCCCCTTCCTGTCAATTACTAAAGCATTTTTTTTTCTCTCAAAAAAATAAAGTGCATTAGATTTTTAGGAGGCATTTTAAACATCTCTTCCCTCCAGCATCCTGGATCATAATTTCTTCCTGCAGCTGGGGGAACATGTCAAAGCTTTTCCCTGCAGCTTGTCAGTGTTGATCATTATCTTAGCCCAGATGGGGCTCACTCTAGCAGAAGTGGAAAGCACTTGCTTCCAATAGATTTGCAGATGTTGCCTTTCCAACAAAAATCAGATGTGTCCCATTCATAACTGTATATAGACAACAACCACACTTTGCTTCCTTTGCTGTTATTTTTCTGTCAAACATTCTCTTTATTTCTTTCATTTTTCCAGGAATGAAGTGAAATTCTCTACTTAAATCATGGTTACCTCACATAATAAAGATGAATATACTGTTTTGTTTGTTTTTTAAAAAAGGTTCCCTACTGTTTCTCTAAGTATGCTTTGGCTTAGAGGGACAAAACTTCCATAGATAAAATGAGCTCAATCATACAATACCTTTATGGAATATTATAATAATTACAGAACTCTTAGAATTATATGATAGGAAAGTCTATGGGTATAGCTTACCCATTCTGCTTAACAGAGGAATCTTTTTTGAACGGATGTAGGCCCTGCCCACTTAGAAATATTACCACCTGAGCAGAAAGATAGATGGCTCATCCCATCCAGATTTTGCTTTAATTGTCATTTGCAGTATTAAGTCATAGTGGCTTCATTCATTAAGAAGGCCAAGTCATTTCCCATGATATGCAAACCATAATGATTAGTTCGCAGAAAGTAATAAGCTAAAGGCAAATGAAATACACTAGTATGGGCTATGAATATAACTATAGTTATGTGATCACCTTTCCTCCACTAACAACAAAAACGGTGTCCATGTTACTGCCATGTCCACTGTCCAAACTTTTTGTCTTTGTTATCAACAGTTGCTAAGTCTGGGATGTTACATAGTATGTGCTTGTCTGTTTGAATTCTGAAGTCCTGGAACACTTTAACTTCTTGATTTTCTATCACATTTTCTATCTGCTTTGTGATCCTACCAGTTCTTGCTTGCAAGCAAATGGTATTTCACGCTACTTTATTTGCCATTGTTTTTAGTCGGTCTATGTAATATTGCAGTAGCTAACTAGGTGGTCCATTGTTTCTTCAGCTTCTTTGCAAAGGCGGCATTTGCTGTCTGTTGATGCTTTCTCAATTCTGGCTTTGTAGGGATTTTTTTCTTTAAAAATGTGCAGCCAGAACTAGCCTGTGTGTCTCTTTTTCCTGCTCTTAGACATTTCCAGAACTTGTAATATGCCTGATTTAATATTTTTAAAAATACTGGCTATATAATACTTTGTCTTGTCATATCTCTTTTCTATTCTTTATTTGATCCTCCTTGTAGGACAGTTTGCTTTCTCCAGTTCTCAATAAGTCTTCATGATGTCATAGATTCCGTGCATTTTCTTCACTATCTTCAGATATTTTTCCAAAGCCCTCTAACTGGCTTGTATATTTGCACATTCCATACCAACCTATTTTCCTTATTAAATAGAATCTTATAAATTTGCTGCATGTATGAAGGGCATGGTTCATTGTCATTTTTTTCCATTGCCAGGGCTTTTCGTTCAGGATGTGTCCAGTACAATATTCCAGCTGTGTATCTAATGACTGGAATTGTTAGGGTTTTAATTGTCTCAATGGTATTTCTTCCACTGAGTTTGGATATTAAAATATTCTTCAATCTCATGATGTATTCATTTCTAACCTTTTCTTGACTTTAGGTGCTTGATGTTGTCAGCTTGAAGGATGGTATTTGTAGGGCCTTCTGCATTCAGACTCCTGATATTATTTCCATAGGACATCTTGATTCTTTTAGATTTCATTATTGATATCCACTATTCCCCTGTTGATGGTGAGGATAATGTCCAGCCTCCATGGCGATATCTTAGTTGTATATATAGACAGTTTGATCTGTGATTCTATTTTAGATAATGCTTTTCTATACAGCTTTGTCCATGTTAAGGAAGTAGGATATGCTGGAAGATATTTTTGATGTATTATCTTGCAAGATTCCTCTCTTGATGTTAATTTTTTCTAATCAATCATGATTGAGTGGCAACTGTGTCTTCCATTGTGACATTGATCTTTTCACAAAATTCTGACTCTTGACTCTTGTTATTTCTAGGCACTTGCTTATCCAGTCATGTGGCAGGGCATTGAAACCATTCTTGTAATAAATCTATTCTACACTCAAGTTGGTCTTCCTTCTCTTTCAGTTTTCCAGACTCATCTTGTCAATTAGGATCTTTGTTCCACTGCTGTCTGGCCAGTTTCCTTTCTGCTCGGGTAGAAAGTGTTTGTTTTCCACTAGATGCTGTTCGACTTCCTCAGCTACCATACCAGTTAACAATTTGAAAGTTATTGGTGAATAGGCAATTGCCCTATAGTTGCTTTATGCTGCTTTTTTCTGGATCTTTTATTATCAGGTAAGTTTTACAAAATGTTAATCAATCTTCAGTTTCATCTCCCTAATGTCTGTTGTTAAACTGCTTGACAATGAGTGGGTATTGTCTAGTCAGATGTTTCAACCAACTTCACCAGGTACTGACCATTTCTTCATTTTATTTATTTTTTGATCCTTTCTTCACCATTTCTGCTGTAAAAAAAAATCTATTTCAGATATCATTAAAAAGCTGAAAAAACAGAAACTAAAGCATATAACATCAGAAGTCACTTTTATAACTGCAATACACTGAAAACAACCAGTGTCATGAGACATATCACCATAAGTCAAGTCTTTATAGCATTGTGAATTTCTATTGCACTTCAGTTGTCTCTTGTGAATGATGGCATTTCAAAGTATCAGAATGATATGATTATCAATTCTACATCCAGAGGAATGGCAGGAGCAGAACAAAACCTTCAAACAAAAGCCATTACCCACTACTCTGTTTGACATTTGTAATGCAATATACATTATTTGGTTTCTTGTTATGTAAAACCCAATAATGTTGTAGAATAAAAAAAGGTACACATTGGAACAATTAAGTGTATTTCTTCTATTAAAATGTAATATTTCACCCCAAAAGGAAGTGTTTATTAAGGAACAGTACAATCCAGTTTATCTGTACTATTAATGTTAGAGACCAATAGGATTGCTAATAATCCAATTCTATGCATTTTTATGCCAAAATTTTGTGGACTTCAGAGGGACCCTGAACTGCATTTCAGCCCATGCAGAATCCCCAAGAGTAAATTAAAGTATTTTCTGATATCATCCAGCTATGGTTGAAATGAAATAAAACAGTCCTCATTACAATTATATCAACATAACAATGTTTGGAAGCCCAGAATTTGCTATTAGTCTCTAGTGTAGATATTGCTTGCTGAGACAGTGGTTCAAAGCCTATTCCAAATAATATGATCTTATCCCATCTTAATAACTTGATAGAGATGCTGCTTTAATTCACAGATTGCAGTTTGAATTTAAACTATTAAAATGCTTTCATTTAGCATTGTCTTACAAACTATTGTGTTCTGTTTTCCCAGAAATAACATTTTCCAGATACTGTTTTCTTTGTTTATGATTATTAAATTCATAGATTCATACAGTTAGAAGGGATCTTGGAGATCTTCTAGTTCAACCCCCTTCCCAAGGCAGGAGACCTTATTCCATCTTTGACAAATAGTAGTCCAATCTTTTCTTGAAAGCCTCCAGCGAAAGCCTCCAGTCACAACTCCGGAAGGCAAGCTGTTGCATTGATTGATTGTTCCTCCTTATTTCCTGGTTGAATCTCCCTCTGTCAAACCTCTACCCATTACTTCTTGTACTGTACTCTTGTGCTTTGAAAAATTAATTGATGCCCTGTTCCTTGTGACATCCCTTCAAGTATTGGAAGATTGCCATCATGTCTTCCCTGAGCCTTCTCTTCATTAGGTTAAAAATACCTAGTACTCTTAGCCGTTCATCTTATGATTTATGCTTGAGGCTCTTTATTTACCTTTGTTGCTTCTCTGCACTCTCTCTAGGGCAACAGCATCTTTTTTGAATTACGGTGATGAGATCTGCTCACAGTATTCCAAGTGTGGTCTCACTAGGGAAGTATAATCCTGATGCAATATAGAACTGCATTGGCTTTTTTGGCAGTTGCAGTGCACTGTTGACTCATACTTAAGTGGTGATCTACTAGGGTTCTTTGTCCCTCCCACAGTTCCTACAGTTGAGTCAAGTACATCCTATTTTATACTTATGCATTTCATTTTTCCTTCCTAAGTGCAGGAAGGAAACAATTGTTTCACCACTGAACTATATCTTGTTGGAGAGGGCCCAATGGTCAACTATGTCAAGAAAGTGTTGGCAATTTCCCCCAGCTTGGTATCATCTGAAAATTTGATGAGTTTCCCTTCTATCTGCTTATCTATGTAATTTATGAAGCTGTTGAAGAGCACCTGGCCAAAGATTGAACCAAGCTACCCCACTGCATACTTCCCTTCTTGCAGATGTAGCTCCATTGAAGACTACATGCTGACTGCAGTTGGTCGGCCAACTGTGAATCCATCTGGTGGTGGTACTGTTTATTCCACTGTTCTATCTTGCTAAGAAGTAGGCTGTAGTCTACTTTGTTAAATGCCCTACTGAAGTCCAAGTATATCGTATCCACTGCATTTCTCTATCCCCCAATTTAGTCACTTTATCAAAGATGGCAATAAGGTTTGTCTGGCATGACCTGTTTCTAATAAAACCATGCTGGTTTCCAGTAATCATCTTGTTCATTTCTAGGTGTTCACAAATCCTCTCCTTGATTATCTTTGTAAATTGTAAAGGAATTTATATCTGACCTTGACAAAAGTATGAAAGAACCATTAAGAGAAAGGAAGGAGTAAGTCATTATATCTTCTCTAAGGTCTGGTCTAATGGCTCACTCCAGTGGTGTATTAACCATTAAGCAGACTAAGCACATGCTTAGGGCACCAGGTCCAAAGGGGGCACCACAAAATTGAGAATATGGCTTCGTTTGTACAGTATGTACAAAGGAGAGGGGTTATCAAGATTTGTCAATGCTTAAGGCACTAATGAGCCTTAATCCACCATTGGCTCACTCCTACCGTCTTCTATTAATGGTTTTCTCATACCTTTCCCAAGGTCAGATCTAAATTCCTCGAAGAAGACATTCCACAATCCTGAGATGGAAAGAAGCATGTGAGGAAAAAAAATTACTCTAACTTCACCTTGATTTTGTTTAATGTAAGAGAATTGGATAGGGTTTCAAAACTCTGTTAATGTACCCTATAATTCAGTAGAATTCTGGGAATCCTTGTGGCATCTGTTTTTGATCTATCTTCAAAAGGCTGACGATCAGCCTCGAAAGCCTGACTTAATAGTTCTTTCATACCTTTCCCAAAATCAGCTCTAAATTCCTTTATAGGTGATCTTCATCAATATTAGGCTGGCAGTCCTACTGCAAAGTCTTCACCACATCAGAGTAACTCACACATTGCATTTCTATTTCAGATGCTATCAGCATGAAAGCAAAATGGTATTTGTCTAACCAATTAAGATACATTCCTTAGAATTTTTTTCTGGTTGAAGATTAACCCTTTGCTTTTCAATTAATTTTAACAGTGTTAAATCATTCTTTCTCTTTCTAAATTTTTAATTTTGATATACTGTTTTTTATATTTTATTATGCACTGCCCAGAGTCTCTGAGGGAAATGGCTGATTCAAAAATGTGAAAAACAAATAAATAAAAATAAAGTAAGTCTTGAAAATTCTTCTGTACCATGTTATGGTATTTATTTCATAGTTGATCATTTTTCCTCAATATAAGCACTTTGTGTATTGGATGTAAAATGTTTTTGGTGATACCAGTGATTAGTAGCAGAGTACTTGACAGAGTGCTTATGTATTGTGATGCAACTGGACTATCTGTATAGTCCATTTCAGCTTCTCAGATGATAATTTGGAAAATCTTATTATACTATGCAAATCTTTAATAGTACAAGCAAACATGGTTTAATTCCCATGGTCTATAATTTCAGTGACTTTAAAGTAGGTGGTTACTTGTTAAGTAGTTTAAACTAAACAAATTAAGTAATTTTGAAATAATGTTTTCAAAAAGAATTGGATGAAGATTCTGGTTAAAAAGACAAGGATATGTTTAAATAAAACATACTGTTATTTGTACTCTGTTTCTGTATGCTTTGCTCTATGATTTCAAGATATAAATGGTGATAAAAGAATGTATTGGCAGTGCATATAAGGTAGACAACAGCTATTTGTTTGCTTCACAACTGAAGTAATAAAGAGGGACTCTCAAGAGGGATTCCCATAAAACACATATAACCAGGATATAAAATCTCCTTTCTGTATTACTCTAGCTGTGTATATATGTGATGCATCAAATTAAAAAGGCAACAAAGAATAGCATAAGCTTAGAGTGGCAACAGAATGAATG
Organism: Notechis scutatus; assembly: GCF_049901735.1. Taxonomy (NCBI): domain Eukaryota; kingdom Metazoa; phylum Chordata; class Lepidosauria; order Squamata; family Elapidae; genus Notechis; species Notechis scutatus. The sequence continues at coordinate 133,241,811 of NC_142012.1, forward strand.
TGAACAGAATATTCTCTTCTTCAAGATTAGACAAATACTACAATAGTGCTCTGTGTGCTCTTTTATTTGAGCTCCTCAATCCAATAAACAGTGCTTACTTTGTAGGAAGTATAGAGATATCTATATAGAGCCATGGTTTTCTATATTCAACTATTGAATTTCCAGTGAATATTTTGCATAAGCTATGATCTTCTAATTACAGAGACTTCATTTACAACCAATTCAGTTATTCAGAATTTGTTTAAATTGGTTTAATTTCTTAGACTATATTAAATACAGTAGCTAAGTTTCAGTATGACATTTTGCCAATAATATAAAATTATACCTGTATTTATTGAATTGCTTAGCGTGGATATAGAATAATATGATTGCAGTGAACATGCCTTGAAATATATTTACATCATAAAACAGGGAGAAATAACTCCTATTTTCTACTTTAATATGAAGGCTTTAGTAAGTGAAGTGGTGATGAAAACAGATGATAAGGGATTTTTCAAAAACATCTGAAAGCAGCATAGCAGAAACATTTTTTATGAGGCATACACCTTCTCTGTCATCATTTTCTATCATCATTTTCATACTTCAAAAACCTCTGATATTTAATTGAAAAAAGTTAATTGGTGCTATTAAGCAATCTACACAATCTATTGGATTATATTAGCATTCATTTTATCCAGGTTGTCAAGCCTACTATGCAAAAAACTTGAAAAGAATCCAACTGTAATACTATTTTTCTTTGTTTGGCCAGCCTTTTTTCTATCATGCTGTGTTTGGTTTTAGTAGAAAACTATGTTTTATTGAACATGTTTTCTATGGTATTAATTATAATTTAAAATTATTATTTTATTAAAGTTGTTTTATATCTTAATTCATGTAAGGTGCCATAAGTGCCACTTATTTATTAGAAATATATTAATGCTAGGTAAACAATGAAATAATTTGAGGAAGTCAACAGTAATTATAATTCAGTCAGATTTTTCTTTTTTAATTTTTAAAAGTTTTTTTATTTTTTACACAAACATAAACATAACATAAACACGAAACATAAAACCGTCTTTCAATTACATACAGTGTGTCGGTTGGTATAAATCTCTTGTGCACAATCTCTACAGTTTTTCCCATCTAATCCAATTTAATCCTCATACTATAAGTCCACTATATATATTTATATTATTATCATTGTTACTTATTTACTAGACTGTTACTAATATACCATCATTTTATACGAGCAAATCACCATTTTAACTTGGCCTGCTTTATAACATTCATTTCATCATCACCAATCTATTCAAAAATAATATATCCTTACATTACTTTTTATCTCTACAATTCTATTATATTTATATTATAAAGTATTATAAAATATTTCATTTCCCTGTTTTTTTTATCTAACCATTGATAAAATAAATCCCATATCTTATAAAATTGTTTATCTTCTTGCTCTCTAATTTCAAGTGTCAATTTACTCATTTCTGTGCACTCCATTATTTTCTTAATAATTTCATCTTCCATTGGAAATTCAGTCAGATTTTTCTGATGCTTGCTGGAGAAAGCATGAAAGAGAGGATACAAAGATAAATGTATCTGGAATGCTATATTGTCAATCAGAGGGAAAACCATTTTATCCTTGTGAAAAATATACCAAATATTTTGCACTGATTGAAAGAACTACAACATAATTGAAATGTCTGTTAATTGAAAGTTCTGCTTTAGTGAAGTTACAAAACTGCCTCAACATTTCATTGATCCAGATTTGAAAATAATTGTGTAGAGGAACAAAAAGTTCAGTTAATTGGAAGAAGTAATGGAAAGAAAATTGCATCTGCACATGAACACATTCATATATTTTCCTTTTATATGCCTGTAATAAACTTCCAGTTTTTGCATTGCCTCTTCTGCCAGGCACAATTATCTTTCTCCTGCTATGTTGCTCATAAAAATATATTTATCCCAAGCTAGAACATAATTTGCTATTGAAGATAATCTGAGAAAACAGAACTTGGATTTGAATAATTCTGTTCAGGATTTTTTTAAAAATGGATACTGAGTGTAATGGGGTGATTGTTCTAGATCTCATTCAAGAAGATGGTCATATGTGAACTATAATTTAATTTTTGACATGACTATATGGATAACAATTATTCATTCAAAAAATGCAATGAATCATTAAAATATACAGTAATGACAAGAATTATTTCAACATTTCATATTGCTTTCATAAAGTTCTGTTAAGGGGGGAGGGTGTAGGGTATTCCCAATCGGAAAAAAATTAGAAAAAATAATTACATTGACATAGGACATGGTGGGAAGGAAATGTCCATGGAATATCTAAAAGTCTTAAGAAGGCTTGACTCACATGTATTTGTCAAAGTAATATAGGCATTGACACTGGTTTAATAAGTTTCAGGGTGGAATCAGGAATGTATATAATAAAAGGCACAGTATACAAATCAATTTCATTTGTTACAGTACCCATAAGTTTACATTATAATGCATGGACTTCAAGAATATAACAGAACAGAGACAGAATCCTGCATCAGTGGCAGTTTATTACAAATCTAATGGCTAAAACTATTAATTCAATTGTCTTTAAACCAATTGACTATGATTTAGCACCCTGAAATTTAAGTTTGCTCTTATTTCATTTTCTTTTCACAAATATTGCACTTCTTTGTGTCTGTTCAAGTGTATGTTTCTCCATTATTATTAAAATAACTTCATGCACCTTTACATAACTTCCACATAAAGTATTACTATTTATTATATCCTTCTTTTTCTTTTAATTTATATTTCACTTTTCTACCAAGAGAAATTTCAAGGCTGTATTACATCTTTGAAACATCTTGGTGTCTCTGTCTAAAAGTTCAACAGTATGCAAAGCTTTTGTGATTTTTCTGGTTGGATGTGTTAAGCCAATTCATTCTGGTTTATTGGACAATGAGAGATAAGGAAATCATAGTCTGGAATGATGAATAAACCCAGCCTTTACCTTAGAATAACGGTGATTAAAAAGATTAAAATAGAGCTGTATAAAATTATGATATGGAAAGATTTGATAGTGATAGTTTCTTAAATTGGGAATCACTAATCTATACCACTTTTTCTAGCTGCCATGCAGGGCAAATTCTAGGCTCAGGCAAAGTAGTTAGTTTCCTTGGGTCCAAATTTACAAGGTGCCAAAATTTAAAACACCTCTGAAATGCACAGCATGAGCATAAAATCTGACAATCTTTCCTCGACATTATTATTATTATTACAGCTATGGACTTCAAGAAATGGTTAATATTACCCCAAAAAAAGACAAAGATCCGATATGAAGTTATTGATTGATTGAATCACATTACTATTAGCTTATCAAAGTTATACCTGGAATGGCAGTGCTATTGTACTCTGAGCGCTAGCATGCCCACAGAAAGTTCGATATAATCTTGGGAAAGTCACAATATGACTGCCTAGGGTGCCAAAATATATAGAGTTCATCCTGCTGCTAGAGAAATAGAAATGTAAGGCCTGTGTTGGACAGTCAAAAGAAGATCTACTGGATAATTGCATTCTTGAGGCTTTCAAGACATTTCTGACATTAAAGGACATGTGAATATATTGTGGGAAGAAAGAGTGAATAGGGGTATGAAAATATCCCCAGGAACAGATATTGGTGAATGGTAACCAAAATTAGCCATACTCATAGCATACAGAATATAGAAAAGGTGTTTTTTTTAAATGCAGATTACTGTGTGTATTAAAAAGTGGCACTAACCACAAACTTTTTCTTAAATACTTGGAAACCAATCATATTCTACGGCCTTTAGGACCTATTCCTGCTGTAGGTCCACTATCCCAACATAAGTGAGATGAAGTCAGAAATCCAATCTTAATCAGGTAGTAGGCTGAGGCATTCCCAGACAGTTGGGAAACATATCTCAGAAGAAAAGATCAAATCAACTGTGTGATCTGAAATATGAGACATACTGGAATAGATCCATAATTGCTATTGCTCTATGAACTCCTGAGCTACTCCAGTCCAACTATTAAATTGGAAATTGAACACTATGAGCCTGTGATTTCAATCTTCCTTCTCCTCCTACCAGCTTGTCAGCTCAGTTAGTAATTCTCTTAAAGTAAGCTGTACATTTACAGTATTCCAAATATGTCTTGTTTCCAAGACTAAGCTACCCACACTTTACATTAATCAATTCTATTAAACCTATCTTGGTAAATTAGATATTGTTCTTACGGATCACTACATTTTCCTGTCTACTAACCTTTTTTTTTAAACTACAGAATGCCCAGCTGGTACAAGCTGAATCCATACCAGCCCTCTTACCACTTATAGCCAAGTGTCTTTTATTTTTATTTAATGTACAATTAAAGTACACAATAACTTGCTTTATTTGGAATTACCATTGCATTTCAAAGAAGTAAAATCAGGTTTTATATATTCTAGTTTTGTTTGCTCTGAAATATCCAGCTGCTAATGCAAATGCAGATGCAAATGTTTTTCTTCATATGTCTTTTATTTTCCTCTCCTATTTTTAATTTTGTTTCTAAGTAAAGGATAGAAGACAATTTCATATACACTCTACTTTCTTATTTTCTCCTTTACAATGACAGAGCCAAATATTTTAATTTAACTCCTGCAAGGCACAGCAAATCATTTAAATAAATATTGTAATCAAATATATTGTTTAATAATAATAAATTGAGACCCAGTTCGTCTGATTAAGACATCAGAATGGAAATCAGGGAACTGTAAGTTTTACTTGGGCCTTAGTCATGAAAGCTGGTTGGGTGATCTTGGACAATCACATGCTTTCAGGCTAATTTACCTCACAAGGTTGGTGTTCTAAGGAAAATAGGAGGAAGAAGGAGCATTAGATATGTTTTTGAGTTGTTTATAAAAATAATAAAGGTAGAATTAAAAAATAGCAAAAAAACAAATTTATAGTGGCATGTTAGTTCAAATTATGATAAATTTGTAGAATTTGGACTATGTGAAAGCAAACAAAGATGTATTGTGTATCTGTCATGCTTTTTTAGGTTTTATTTTTTTTGAAAAGTTCAGCTAACACAGGCCTGAAAACACAAAAGTCTTTGCAAATGTTCAAGGAATGTTTTTCCCCCTTAAAAATTGAGGATCTAATTGCATTGATCATAGAATGTAAAATGAATTATTTTGGATATTAAGCTTATAATAAGTAGAATGAGCTCCATACAGATTATTTCTTCATGAAAGAGTGAAAATATTGGCTAAAGTACCCCAGGCAGATATACTGTAGAAAAGGTGATTTGTTATGATTTGCATGCTGATCAAATGTCTTATCATGGAAATTTATTCTGCTTGATATCATGATTTTTTTTAAATAAAGCACCACCTGCTCACTTCTCTAGAGAGAACTAAATTCAGAAGCTAGGACATCAAATGTATGCTATTCACGTTTTGAGAGATATGCAGGATATACAAGAAAGATTCTTGTATGCCACAGCTTGTACCTGCATGCCTTCTAATAGGGAAAAAAAGTTTACATGGCCTTTCTTTTCACGCTTGTTATATTTACCTGCAAAGCTGTTGGTGTGAAATCCAGTAATAGAATCAGAAAGAAAACTATAGAGGAAAGCATAGATTCCATACATGTTGCATATAAAAACAGCTTGTGAAGTAATTATTATTAGAGTCTATAGACGATAATTGTGTTTTGCTCTCAACTATATCAAAACATAGATAAGGATTACTTTCAATTTTTATACTTAAACTGACCACATTTGGCCAAGACTAAGATTGCAGTGCTTTAGGCCCTAGGTAACTCAACCATAGATTGCACCTTGGTAGTGGAAATCTCACATCACATTTTCTCTTCTTTCTCCTTGTCAGTCTTTAAAATTATCTCTTTCTTACATTGGGAAATTCTATATTGAAAAATGTTATAATGAGAGCATGGAAGGATATGGAATGGATAAACCAAGCCCTCTGTAAAATAAGATACATTTCCCTAGTGGGAAAGCTGTTATATTTATTTATGTATTTGTTTATTATATTGCTTATTTATTAAATCTATATACTGCCCATCTCACTACCCAAAGCAACAAATATCCATATTATACCTTTGATTATACCTATCATCCTCGCCCAGTATCCTTTCCCTTAACGATAATTGTTGTTGGGAGTATTGGTACAATGCTTAAGATGCTGGCCTGGAAATCAGAGACAGAATTCCAGGCCTACTTAGGCATGAAAGCTGGCTGTTTGGCTGACTTGGGACAAATTACTCTCACTCAGTCCAAGCCACCTTAGAAGATTGCTGTTGTGAGCAAAAAAAAAAAAAAGGGGGAGACAGAAATATTAGATATGTTTACTACCTTGAATTGGCATATATATACATATGTATAGAAAGATGAAATATCATCATCATCAAGAAATGAGTAACAGGAAAAAATGGGGAGAATCTAGCATCTAGTAAAAGCTAACACGAGGGAGGAAATGTTTCTTCATATTTAAAGGCTAATTGCTTCTAGTTTAAGGCAAGGGTAGAAGCAATCAAGGTAACAGCTGCAAATATCTTGATATGATAATCATGCAAGATATCCTAACTTTAAAGATCTTTCTTCAGTAGTGGGATCCTACATTAGTTGTGACCGGTTCAGTAGGTGATGGCGTGCGCATGCTCCTAACGTGCATGCACCTAACAAGCCAATCAGCTAAAAGGATGAAGAAATGAAAAGCCCTCCCATGCACTTTTTGGTCTTTTATCCTCTCAGCTTTTTTTCCCCCTCCTCTCAGCTGATTGGAGTTTTTTTTTTATTACCTATTGATCAAACTGGTAGTGATTTTTACTACCGGTTCCATGAACCTGGCCAAACCGATAGCATACCACCATTGTATTTCTTGTAATAGCAATACTTAATTATGTATGATATCTGTACTCATTATTAGACTTCAATTCCCAAACATTTTAGAACTCATTTGCTGATGAGTTGAAAAACTGTTTAAAAATATCCCTATCTTTTCTAACCCTAAGTAAGGGTTAAGCAGACCTTTAGATGAATAGTTGATTGGTGGCATTAAAATTCATATTTGTGATGTTACATGAAACAATGGAACATAAATCAATTTAACTTTGATTTGTTGCATGTCTTGAATAGTAGATGTAAATCAGAAAGTCTTTTAGTCACTTTCATTGCTGTGCTGGCAGTTCTGGAGTGTTCAGAAAACCTTCTATAAGCTCACCTTCTAAAGGCTGAAAGATTCATGAGGCTTAAAGGACCCATGCAAAGGTTTTGGATGCCTCAGCAAACCCCATAATCCACCTGTCGCAGAAAGGTCTGACAACTGGCCTGTGTTGTAGAAAAAGGAGAATTCCCTTATGACTAGGTTAAGATAGTAGATTAATTCCTGAAATCTACTTGCTTTGGAGAAGTTGATATTTCCAGTGAAATGTTTTAACATTTCAGCTTTAACATTTGAAATCTTTAAAGGCTTTTGCAGATATTATGACTTTTGTTATCTGCAAAGTCTAAATATAGTGTATCTGAAAAAAGCAATAGATATTGTTATATACATATTGCATAGACTTTTTGTGTAATAGCCTATAATTTTAATCAAGGCAATAGCATAAATCTGAATCAGAAAAATGAAGATTCTGCAAGGCTGTTAAATGTATTAGTGGTAATATTTTATTTATATCAAAAAGAACTAGGACATTATATTTAATCTGTAGTAGGTAGCTGTGGAACACTGATTCTGCACAGAATAACTTCCAGGGGTCTTGTCTGAGAAGAAAGGCAATTTAGATTTTGAAGCAAAGGCCTATTTAATCAGCATTTCCCCCATTTCTTATATTTCTTACTCATTATTTCTTTCTACCTGTTTATTGTTGTTTCACTTGATATATTTGGCTGACTACTACATGAATATATTCATTTTCCAGTTGTAAAGAATGCTGTATTCCTTTTATATTCGTGCTGTATTAGGTATGTGTTTGGATCTCTTCCATATTTTAAAAAAATCATTTTTATTAAAGAGATCACATACTGAGAGTTTTATTGTGACTTTTTACTGTTTCTAATAAACACTTAAAAGCCTCCTTGGTTGCTCTAACATGCAATTGTGGCACTTGATAGAAATTGAAAAGCTATTTTTTAATAGTTCATCTGACATCAACATTTCTGTACAGTCATCTCTGTAAAATGTTGTAAGAAACTAGTCCAAGTTGAAAAGCAAAACATAGTCACTGAATTGGTAGTAACACCGGTTAAATCCCACCCCTGTCCTACACCGCAAAAAAATGAATTAATGATATAATTTATCTTGATTTCAGCATAACACTAATAGACAATTTAGGATGCTTCAGTTTCACAGTCATTTAGAAACTTTTTTTGGCAGTGCTCAGAAATAGTACACAAGATTCACTCCCCATACACTAATGATGTTACCTAGACCAAGAGTTAAATATTGGCAGGAAGAGAAGCAAGCTCAGAGATCCCCAGGTCCCAATGTTTTAATCTAGTCCAGTGTTCTCCAACTTCTGGGAGTTGGAATTCATACCTCTTAAAATTGTCAAGTTTTGAAAACATTTGTCTAGTCATTAAATTGCAGTGAATATCCAGTGGAATTCATGTTTGTCACAATAAGGGCAAGAATTGTAAAACAATTGTTGTTTTCCTCAGTTTTTCTGTTGTGGCAATATAATTGATTGGCTGAGTATATGCTATACTCAGCTAAATTTAAAAAACACAGTTCACAAACAAGCTAATTTTAACGAGATGTTTCATGTATGAATAAAGATAGAATATTTGGTTATTTCCAAATATAACCATAGTAATTCTTTTTATTTTTATTTTACTTTAAAATAAATTTTTATATATGAATAAAACTGTGTTTTGTCTGATTATGTAACTAAGAACATTAAGTGATAGAACTATAGATGTAACAAAAGTAACTGAAAATAAACATACTTCATTTAAAAAGTTCAATTTGTGCAGGATTCCAAAAAAGGATATGTAATAAATTTAAATTGTAAAGAGTAATAAGTTATTTTTTTTTGCCTTTTTGTTTATATATCTATTGGTTTCTGTATCTAACTCAAAGCAGCAAATATAGCTAATACTCCTGTCTCCTATTTTTTCCCCTATAAATCTGTGAGGTTGGTTGGGCTGTGAGAAAGTCCAAAGTCACCTATCTGCTTTCACATCAGAGAAGGACCAGAGCAAAAATCTTCACTGGTCATGAATCATTACTCTGAAATGTTATCCTTCTTCCCATTTCAGTTTCTGAAAAAAAAAATGCTTCTGTTTTATTCTAAAAATTATTTTGAGTAGATTCAGTACCAACATGTGACACCATTATATGGATTGGTTTCTATTGTTGTGCACCATCAAAGCCTTGTTTTCGGAGCAAATTGCTCCCTTTTTGATAACAGCTTCAAGTCAATAAATTATTTCTAGATTAACTTGAAGAAGTGCTCTTTTTTCCAGCTATTGTGAGAAATGAATTCCATCTAACTCACGAGAGCTGAAATTAATTTCAATGAAGAAACTGGAAATCTATATCAGGCATTGACATCTTTTATTAAACACACGTGCATAATACAGATGTACACTTGTACACAGATCTTGAAACTTTCTTGTAAAGCATAATAGTCTCTGAATGCATTCAGTATCTTTTCAATTAAAAATCTTGATTTGGCTTCTGCAGTTTTAATACTTCTTTTGTGTGAACCATGTGAATTTTCCCAGAGATTCTGGGTTTTTTGTTTTGGTCTTGCAGTAGCCACAACTAGGCTAGTTGTTAAAATCCAGAGTATAGGTCACTTCTAATGAGGGCATCAAACTCTACCCTTGCTGCCATCTTTTATAAAATAATTCCTTTTATCCTAAGATCCAAATCCCTTTCACTGGATTATGCTTCCTCCCTGACTTTGATCTCTTCCTAAAATACCCCAAACACTGCAATATGTAGGACTGTAAAAAAAAATAAAAAAAAAAAATGGTAGCTTTGAAAGCATTGATGTTTGTTTGCTTTTCCCCTCCCCCTTTGATGTTATGTTCATCAGCATTTTTTTTTCTTGGCATTCACCATGGGAAATGTTTGTACCAAATAATAGAATAGAAAACTTTCCCTCTTTTTTTAGATCTACTTATTTTTATTTATTATGAATGCCTTTATGATGCATTTATGAATCATTCTAAGTGGAAAGAAAGAGTTTTAATACATTTCTACATACATTGGTACATTAAATCTACAGATCAAACATTTTTCAATTAAATATGTATGGTCTCATCAGTATTTGTTAATTGAAAAGTTTCCAGTTGCTCTACTTACACAAATGGCTGATCTGTTTTGTAAACCACTAACCATTAGAAAATGTATGATATTATATAGTTAGCTTCTCTTCTTTCATTTCAGTTCTGTGGAATTTTATTTTTTTTTTTGAAATTTATATGTAAAATAACCTTAAATATATTGATAATTAAGTGAAAGATGTTTTTAAACAGTTCTATATGCTGTCTTTATGAAAATAGGTACAAGGCTTTGAAAGAGAAATGAAAAAAATAAAAAAGCTAGTAATAATGTTCTATTTCTAGTGACTCTAAAAATATTGGCCTTGTCCAAGTTAGTTGATATAACAAACTTTAAATAAAAACAACAAAACTAACCATTTTGGTTATTATTTTTCTGTTCTTTTTAAAGAAAGTCAAGGAAGCAACCTAATATTTCTTATTTAGTATAAGAATAAATACTAAAAAAATAAAATAACATGCCACTGATGCCAGGTTCATCTGTTTGTGGCTTGAGTTTATATCAAACTCGTAAGTTACAAGTCATACAGTACTTGGATAATTCACAAGCAAAACAACCAAGCTCAGAGAGCAGCACAGTTCCACCCTGAGCTACAGATATTTTCATCTTTTAAAACTGATAAATATATTTATATAGATTGTAGTAATATAATTTTAACAATATGTTCTCCTTTCTGTCTTTATACTGTAGGAAGTTCAGATAGTGATAGTTTTAATTTCTTTGCTAATGCTCTCCTCCTCCCTTCCTGATCTTAAAGCGTGTTTTGTAACTCTCACTCCATCCTTTATCCAAGGTTATCTCTATGACTTTCTGTGCCTGGCAGCTATTCTGTGTATGAGCAAATCATGAGTCATAGTAAATTTCAGATAGATAATTTAAAGCAATTTCTGCAAGAAACACGTTACAAATTTTAGGCTAGTTACAAAACAACCCTAAACTTAACCCTAATCCTAATCCTAACCCACCATTCCTTTATCAAAAAGCATGTCTACAAGAAAAACTAGCAGTATTTTGAACATAACGTATATATGGCAAGAATTTTGTCTGGAGGAATTCCATTTATTTTATAATTTCTATGCCAACTTTTTTTGTCTGATCTAACTATTGGAGACAAAGGATTCATCATAAAACTGATTGGAAAGCTCTTGAGGAACATTTGCTGTATTTTTTTTAAACTTGTAAGACACTTCACTATTCTCCTGTTCCCACCCTGGCATATTAGAGAGAAAAGGGACAATGCCTTAATTTTTGTGAATACAGCATCTGCCGTTGTGGATTGCTACAAAGCACCAGGCTGTTATAAAGTTTCTCCATGTTTAATTGCTTTGTAAGGATGCCTCTTGTTTATATAGCCACAAATTTACAGTGACACACTCTGTTTCTCTAAGAATGCAAGGTTTATCTCAATCCATATTCCTAATTAATATTGTTGTCAGTATCAATAGATAAAGGGAAATGAAGGAAAAAGGTCAGCCTAGAGTAGATCTTGGTGAAAACTCTCTTTAGTTAAATCAGTTATATTATTTATCTATATCTATCTATATCTATATATCTATGCATGTATGTATGTATGCATGTATATATGCAGCTGTGTTTGTGTGTTTGTGTGTGTGTGTGTGTGTGTGTGTGTGTGTAACCCGAATAACCAAAGATCCACATACAAATACCCGCGAGAACCTCAGAAAACAAATAATCTATCTATCTATCTATCTATCTATCTATCTATCTATCTATCTATCTATCTATCTATCTATCTCTTTGGTTATTCGGCTTTTCTCCCGCGTAAGGTTGGAAGTATCTAGGCAACATTTCGATGAAGTCTCATTCATCATCTTCAGGCTTGTGTCTTCAGCTCTGTGCTTCTCAGAGTGATGTGAGCTTGCAGCTGCTTCTTCCTTTTAACTGCTAGTGGGGGTGTGACTTGATTGGGTGGGGGCTTGGCTGTGTTCTGATTGGGTGGGGGGGTGTTCTGTTCAGGTGGGGGCTTGGTTGTGCTCAGGTTAGTCTTAGTTGCTGGGGGATTTGAGCTGGTGAGCTGTGATCTTGCTGTTTGGCTTCAAGTTCGTGGTCTTCATCATGAGACTTCATCGAAACGTTGCCTAGATACTTATTTATTTATTTTATTTATTTATTTGATTTGCCAATTGTTTACAAGATAATAAGTATAAGTGTATACATAGTTGTGAATACATGAAATGGGTACATATAAGAAAAATAAAAGAAGAATAAGAGAAACAATAGGACAGGGACAGTAGGCACGTTGGTGCGCTTATGCACGCCCCTACAGACTTCTTAGGAAAGGGTGAGGTCAATAGTAGACAGTCTAAGGTTAAAGTTTTTGGGGTTTGGGGAAGAAACTAGAGAGTCGGGTAGAGTATTCCAGACATTGACCACTCTATTGCTGAAGTCGTATTTCCTGCAATCAAGTTTGGTGCGGTTAACTTTGAGTTTGTATCTATTGTGTGCTCTTGTGTTGTTATGGTTGAAGCTGAAGTATTCATTGACAGGTAGGACATTGCAATGTATGATTTTATATACCATGCTTAAATCAGACCGAAGACGGCATAATTCAAGGTTTCTAGTTCTAGAATTTCAAGTCTGGTGGCATAAGGTATTCTACAACGAGTAGAGAGTGGAGAACTCTTCTTGTGAAATATTTCTGGACTTTTTCAATTGTGCTAATATCAGATATGTAATGTGGGTTCCAGACTGATGAACTGTATTCAAGTATTGGTCTAGCAAATGTTTTGTATGCTCTGGTTAGTAGTGTGATATTACCAGAGAAAAAGCTACGTAGGATTAGGTTAACAACTCTTAATGCCTTTTGGCTATGTAGTTGCAGTGGGCTCTAGCACTTATATCATTAGAGGTGAGTATTCCAAGGTCCTTTACAGAGCTTGTGTCATCAACAAGATCTTGACTATTCAGCTTGTATTTTATTTTCTGATTTTTTTTGCCAATATGTAAGACAGAGCATTTATTTGTTGAGATTTGAAGTTGCCATTTGTTTGACCATTCTGATACATAGTCAAGATCTTTTGTAGGGTAGCAGTATTGTCTGTGGTATTGAACAGCTTTACATCATCAGCGAAAAGAACGCAATTGCTCTTAATATGATCACAGAGGTCATTTATGTAGAGTATGAAGAGAGTTGGTCCTAGAACACTGCCTTGGGGGACACCACTATTGACAGGTACAGAATTTGATAGGACGCTCCCAATTTTGACCATTTGTTGTCTGTTTGCCAGGAATCCTTCTATCCAGTTATTCAGTTGTCCAGAGATACCATAGGATTTTATTTTTAGGAGTTGTTTGTCGTGTACCACTGAATCAAAGGCTTTACAGAAGTCTATGTAGATTGCGTCTATTGCTTTGCCCTGGTCGAGTTGTGTCATCCATATGTTTTTGCAGTGTAAGAGTTGCAGATTACAGGATAGTTTTTTTCTGAAACCAAATTTTGTTCGGGTATTTTCCCACGTCATTGTAGTTGTTCTTTTAAAGTTGTAGCAACGTTTCAGCAGAATCTCATCTGCCATCATCAGACTCCCAACCAATCAGGATGAAGAAAAAACCATTCTGGCACAGCAATAGGCTGCCCCAAATTTAAATCTGAAACCACTGCAAAAGTCTGACTCACAGACGAACACTATACAGAAGCATGATGATGGCAGATGAGATTCTGCTGAAACGTTGCTACAACTTTAAAAGAACAACTACAATGACGTGGGAAAATACCCAAACAAAGCCGAATGCCATACATGTAAGTACTGCGAAAACTTAAGAAAACAAATATATATATATATATATATATATATATATATATATATATATATATATGTTTTCTGAGGTTCTGGGTATTTGTATGTGGATCTTTGGTTATTCGGGTTTTCTCCGCGTAAGATTCAAAGTATCTAGGCAACGTTTGGCGAGGTCCCACTCGCCATCTTCAGGCTGGTGCTTTCGGCTTAGTGCCAGTGCAAGCAGTGTGTGACCGGAGCTGCCATCTCTATATATACAAGTGGTGGGGGATGGTGTGCTGGGCTGGTTGGCTGTGCTGCAGCCTCTTGATTGGTTGATGGAGTTGATGTTGGTATAATGGGCTGTGTAATGGCCTTTTGTTGTAGAGATATCCTGGATCTTGTGCTGTCATCTCCTGGGTCGTTAGCCTCTTGTGTTTTAATGGCTTGGGTAATGGGTTGTGTGATGGGCTTGTGAGTTCTTTTGTTGTGGTATCCTGGGTCTTGCGTTGTAATCTCCTGGGTCGTTTGTGTTTTGATCTCTTTTCCATTAGCCTCCTGTGTAGTAACAGCTTGGGTAATGGGTTGTGTGATGACCTTGTGAGATTTATTGCTGTGGTATCCTTGGTCTTGTGCTGTGATATCCTGGGTCATTTGCTGTGTTGTGACTTCTTGAGTTCTTGAGGTGTAATTTCTTGAGTTTTCTGATGTGATGTCCTGAGCGGGTGGCTGTGATGTAGCATTTTGGGTTTTTAATATGGCTTTGAGTTTGGGGTCTGGGTCTGTGTTCGTTTGGCTTCGAGTTCGTGGTCGTGCCACATCTTCATGGTGGGGTCAGTTCGCTTCATGTATGGTTCAGAGGAGTTTGAAGTGGGTAGTGATGCAGCTGCAGTGCGGCTTCTGGTCTGTGGTCGTGTCTCATCTTCTGTGTGGGTGTGAGTCTGATTTTTACGTGGAAGTGTGGTGGTGGCATCTTGTGTGGCCCTCATGGGTGTGGGTCTGGTGTCATTTATCATGTTGGGTACTCGTCTGTTCATGAGGGCGGGTTTCCAAATGGCTGGTAAGCGGGAGGTGTCATCTCTTTTATTCATGCTGTGTGGGCGTTTTTCTATCTCTATGGCTTCTAGCTGCCATCTCTCTATATATACAAGTGGTGGGGGATGGTGTGCTGGGCTGGTTGGCTGTGCCATAGAGATAGAAAACGCCCACACAGCATGAATAAAAGAGATGACACCTCCCGCTTACCAGCCATTTGGAAACCCGCCTCATGAACAGACGAGTACCCAACATGATAAATGACACCAGACCCACACCCATGAGGGCCACACAAGATGCCACCACCACACTTCCACGTAAAAATCAGACTCACACCCACACAGAAGATGAGACACGACCACAGACCAGAAGCCGCACTGCAGCTGCATCACTACCCACTTCAAACTCCTCTGAACCATACATGAAGCGAACTGACCCCACCATGAAGATGTGGCACCACCACGAACTCGAAGCCAAACGAACACAGACCCAGACCCCAAACTCAAAGCCATATTAAAAACCCAAATGCTACATCACAGCCACCCGCTCAGGACATCACATCAGAAAACTCAAGAAATTACACCTCAAGAACTCAAGAAGTCACAACACAGCAAATGACCCAGGATATCACAGCACAAGACCAAGGATACCACAGCAATAAATCTCACAAGGTCATCACACAACCCATTACCCAAGCTGTTACTACACAGGAGGCTAATGGAAAAGAGATCAAAACACAAACGACCCAGGAGATTACAACGCAAGACCCAGGATACCACAACAAAAGAACTCACAAGCCCATCACACAACCCATTACCCAAGCCATTAAAACACAAGAGGCTAACGACCCAGGAGATGACAGCACAAGATCCAGGATATCTCTACAACAAAAGGCCATTACACAGCCCATTATACCAACATCAACTCCATCAACCAATCAAGAGGCTGCAGCACAGCCAACCAGCCCAGCACACCATCCCCCACCACTTGTATATAGAGAGATGGCAGCTCCGGTCACACACTGCTTGCACTGGCACTAAGCCGAAAGCACCAGCCTGAAGATGGCGAGTGGGACTCGCCGAAACGTTGCCTAGATACTTTGAATCTTACGCTGGAGAGAAAACCCGAATAACTAAAGATCCATATATATATATATATATATATATATATATATATATATATATATATATATATATATATATATATATATATATATATATATATACACACATACACATACACATACACACACACACACACACACACACACACACACACACACACACACATGCATGCTTTGGAAAATGCCTTGAAGCTTCATGAATTTAATGGATTTACATTTCTAGTTTCTATCACTTCCCAAAGAATTGGATTCTGAATGAAGAGAAAAAGTTAGATTCACAGAATCAAACTTTACAGCATGATATTATGTTTTTTAAAAAACAGATATTTTATTAATTAAAAATAGCTTAATGATGTTGTTTTAATTGTATAGAGTTTTAGGAATGTCATGGTTTTAAATATGTATTTAAACATTTTATTTAGATTTATTTAATTGTTTTTGATAGTGTTTTCATTTAAGCTATTTAATCATAAATTAATTGTAAGACTACTCTGGGATAGTTAAAAATAATAAAATACTATTAAGAAAATCTCTTCTCATTCAATGGGTGGTATATATGTATCATTGTCAATCTGAGAGTTTGAGAGTTCTATATGGTATGTTAACAATTTCTAGCACTGCACTCTTCTGAATAGAGATCTCTGCTGATGTTCCTGGGAGTTATCAGAGTCACCCTCCCAGCTTAGGAGTCATAGCCCTGAATGCTCCTACAACCACTTTGACCTTTATTTTCTACACCTTCTCTAGTTGCTCCTTCAGACTGTGATACTTGTCCAGATTCTCACATTCCTTCTTCCTGAGATTTGTCACTTGGCATTGCTACTTATATATCACTATATATCATTTCCACTATTATCTGGTCCTTGTCTATATCACACTGTCTGGATGATTGACCAGTGCCTCCATGTCCAACAGGATTTGGAAGTTCCACAGAATCTGTTATTCTCCATTATCTTTTACAGAATCACCAATCTCGACATGAGAGTATCTGGCCTGTACTGTGCAATCTCAACTAGTTAATTGTGCCATTTGGTTTATGCTGTACCTGTCCACATCTTACACCTTGCCACTATGTGATGGACTGTCTCTGAGATCTTTCTATACAGTCTTCATACTAGTTCTGCCTAGTGTGATATACCCCTGCTACTATGAACCAACTCACTTGATGTATATCTCATGCAGTTCTTGTCTTGCCATTGCACTTCCTCTGCTTGATCTTCCTCCCATGCCTACTGCTCCTTCAGGCATTCTCTCATCTGGTCATCTTTGGGTTACTGATATACTCTTAGATGTTCTGAGTTTTGTCCAAGGTCCTATGTGGCCTGTTGATAGATCCACATTATCAAAACTATTTTCCTTCTCTTTTCTATCATATGGCTACACTTCTTCAGTCCAACTGATGTCCCAATATTGTTACTGTAGAACAGTCAGGTGTATCAGTGAATTGATGTCTTATTCATTCTTAGCATACAGCTTGATGTCAACCATGCAGAGGAAGTGACTGATGGTAGTTCCAGTCTTAAACTTGTACTGCATCCAGTCCTTGTGATTATATGGCTGACAAGGTTCAAAACTAGGAAGAATAGCAGCAAAACTAATACATCACATTGGTGCATGTCAGGGATATCAAACTTGTGTCGTAACGGTGGTGTCACATGATGTTTTACAACTTGCCCCCCTTCTCTAAACTGGGCATGGGCATGGCCAGTGTGTGATCTATCCAGGCTGTGGGCCGCAAATTTGACAGCCCCGGTGTATGCTGCATTTAATGGCTATTTGTGTGAGCTATCTTGAGTTTACCTTTATTATTGTTTTCCATAGTTTGATTGAGTTCTTGAGGACATTCTTCTATAGTGTCTTGATTCTGTTGACAAATATACACACTCATGTATGCAAATAAATGATGTCATCATAGTCTTCCAATATCCTTCATTAGAATCCCATGTAATGTTCCCCTCGTATCAAAATATCAGAAAATAATAGAAACAGTAATATAGCCACAATTTACAAAGAAAATGTCAACAAGTAGTCTTAAATACTTGTTGATGGTATTACCAGTATACTTACTTCCTTCCTTCCTTCCTTCCTTCCTTCCTTCCTTCCTTCCTTCCTTCCTTCCTTCCTTCCCTCCCTCCCCTATAAATAATAAATTTAAATTATCCACAATTATCATATAATAAATATTATATGAGAGTGTTTTAACAATAACCTTTGTCTTTATTTAAAGTCAGAAACATAATTAGAATTATGTTATCTGTAATGTTTACATAATAGGATTTTTCATTGACCTGTACTAAGATTCTGGCTTTTATGCAATACTACTTAACCAAAGCCTATTCAAGGAGAAACTGTGACAGATTGCCAGGGGCCAATTCTGTAAATTGGTGTTGTTATGAGAACATATTATAAATATTCTGCTTCCTTAAGCAGCAACAACAATGCCAGATAATCTGCTCCTGTGTAACATAAAATGTGTATTTGGTATTCAAAGGACATTTTCTCTTCTCTTTTGATATGATTGTGCTAATGTGATAAATTACAAGAAGAGCTTCTGATTAACTTGTTGTTGAGTTTCCTTTAGTAAACAGCAGATATTTTCATTCATATTAAGATAAGAAACAATTGAAGTAGAATATTCTAATGCAATTTTAGTAACAAAAATGCAATGCTTTTCTCCTTCTGTCAGTGAACATGGCTTTGAGTACTGACATTCTGCTGAATGATCGGTGTAAACAGATCAACTTGTATAAAGGATTGAGTGTTAAAATCAAATGTTTGAATATTTATAATCTAGATACTGATGATTAATATAAATATATACTCAAAACGAAGCAAGCAAAACTTGACACCCAAGATTTATTTAGAGTCACCAAATCTTCAGAATAAAGTTTTGAAGAATAGTTTGGTATAATGATAATAGGTGCATAAAGCAAGCATTACTTTTAAAAAAAAATGTTTATGTGTTTGTCTGTATGCTAAAATTCTGGTTCATCAGTGAAGAACGTTGAAGTCAGCTTCTGGTAGGTAAGAAATGTAAAATAAATATATTTAAATCTCCATTATTCAAAATTATAATGGATCAGTGGAAGTAGTAACTATGCATTTTCTGAAAATAGTAAAGTGGTCATGGATTGATTAAACTGCTTTCTGTTCTTCTTATTATTGCTGATGGTTCCAGCTATCACACAAAGGAAGACAATAATGATGATATAGCATTTACAGTTGTTGGTAACAAAAAATAAACAAACAAACATAGCTTTATTTATGCTGATAGGGCCAGTTTTATTCCCAAGCAGTTTCCCTGTAGCTGAAATATTGAATCCATTAAAGTTACATAGAATTGAAAATACTGCTTTTAGAGTGCTATTTATTACAGTTTAAAGTACTTTCTTATCAACGATTTTAAGACATTGCATGGAAAGCTAGTTGCCTAAAGCAGAAAATAGATTCCTCTTGGAAAATATTACTTTATAATCTATACATTAACTTCAAGCAACAGTAATACTGTTGTTTTGGGCTACTTTCATTGATTGTATTCTTCATTGGGTGGGGCATATATTTACAATATGGTTTCATGCTATTTGATTGTTAAATATCTCATATTTTTTCATTATGCATCATGCGAGACTTGATTGTGCTCCATTAGCTAAGACATGTCAGTAATAAAACAAGAATTGGGAAATGCATAAAATATTACAGTAAAAGCTAGCCAAAGTGCACAGCAAGACAAGCTAGCAATTTATGCAAATGGTGAAAATTAGAATGCAAACAAATAAATGCAGAACAAACTTTCTTAATGAAGAAAAATGCAGAATAGAAACTGGGACATGAACCTTTCCTTTTAAAGTCTCCTTTAATTCAGTCTAAATTCAGTTCAACACACCGCAATGCATAACTAATTTTAAGAAGTTTTATTTTTTAAAAAAAAAATAAAAGCAGCTATAATTTAAAGGGGAAATGGTTTTGGAAGATGGGGGTGGAAAGCCTGGTTTTTCTTATTTACAATTCTTTCTTTTTTTTAAATAATATTCAAAACTATTTTGCTCTCTGTCATATGGCTATACTTGTCTCAATTCCTTGGATAAAAAAAGCGAAGACTCAAAATAAAATAGACTTCTCTGCCATTTCTGGTTATATATATACACTTTTGAGACTTTTAAAAATTTTATAGTAAAAATAATCAGTTGAAAATTAAAATTTACTAGCAGGGGTAATATTTCAATTCAGCTTGTTGGATTGAAGAAATTTTAAAATGTCATTTCAAGTGGAAAATTGAGATACTTAAACACAAAAAACCCTATCTGTCTATCTATCATCTATCTCCTATCATATCTCTTTCTCTCTCTCTCTCTCCCCGTCTCTCCCTCCTTCCCTGTCTGTCTGTCTTTCTTTGTAATTTGAAATGGAGCTCATCTGTTTGTATAATATAATTCATTTGAACAGGTAGTCAATGCTATAATTAATGAGCAACATTCTAAATTGGTATATTTGTTAGATTTCTGGTAACTTCCTATAATCCATTGGGATTCATCAAGTTAGCTTCTTAAGTGAGAAGCTTTATGTTGTACTTGTGTCATTTTATGGTTGGAAAGTGTCACTGAGTTTCATAAGGTCAAACCAATCTTCTTTTGAGTACTTACTGGATGTGTAAAATGATAGAATGTTGGTTTTAGTAGTTACATTTGCACTGTAGTAAATTGTCCAATATTGTTTTCTTCCTATGATGGAATATTCTAGTTTTTCTGCAATTTCTGCAATTTTTGAAGAACAATTGAGGTATTGTAAATATAGCAGTCTCTCAAACACTGCTGGAAGGATGTTCCTGGAAGGAATGAAAGAAGGATGCTTGGACTGTATGTCAAAAATATACATAGGGTCATGAAGACCTGAAGGTCATAAGCAGAGGAACAGCTACATCAAGCAATGGTGATACAAGAAGATGCTGAAAGATGATGTTCACTTTGGAGATAACAGCAAATGCATCATTTCATACTGGAAAGGAAAAGGCAGTGAGAAACGTTTTCTACATTTTAGCAAGAAATCTACCTAGATAATCAAGCAGAGCAAACTCCTCTATTGTTTAAATCTTTGGTCCTTTTGCTAGGCTGAGTCTGTCAAAATATATTTCAGTTTGATATAAACTATGGCGATGAAGTTGGCATAAAATAAATTTGACTGTATATCACATAATTCTATTGATTACAGGTCATTACTACCAATTGTTAGGAGATAATGTAGTTCTTAAAGTTTTAAAAGTTGTTTTTAACAGCCAAAGAAAATGTTAGAGAAAATCTATTCATCTAAACGTAAAAAGAACTCTTGGTAACAAGAGTGACATCTGCCATTTGTTACCCTCTATTTTTGATCTAAAAGAATTCTAAGCAGTGTGTTGGCCATACTTATGGCACAAGGTCAGTTTCTGCTTTGGTGAAAAGCACTGTGCTAAAATGAAGTAGTATTTGTTTTAACAGTTGCTTGCCATTCTGTAACATTTTAAATATGAAAACCATATGTATGCAATAAATTGTGCTGGATAACTTGTAAGTGCATACATGTCATACTGAAAACTTTGATGTGACATATTTTTTCCTTGTTGAGTAGGAATGCATTTCATTATTTACATAGTGAAAATTTGTCTTTTAAAGGCAGATTAAACAAAGCTGCTAAAAACTCTGTTGTACTGCTTAAATTAGATCACTTATCAACTTGCTGACTTAATCCCTATATCTGCTTTTTGTTAAAAAAAAATCCCAGTAACTTCTAAAAAGTAATATTTTCTTAGAAGGATAATAGAAAAAGGAGTCAACAATAAAATGGTATTCAGCCCAATATATCTGAATTCTTTAAAAATCGATAATGAATATAGCCCTTGTATAAGATTTTCATTTTGCTTTATGGTGAATTTTTTAAAAAAATGTAGATAAAATATAAACTATATTACATACTTCATATATTGAGAGTGCTTATAAAATTATAGTTTGCTGAAATGTTACTTCATAATTTTTCAATGTGAAATGGATCAATGATTTGGGTGTGTGTAAAACATCTTATTTTAATTTAGTTTACCTCTTTGGAAATTACCAGTTATTTAAAAAAAACTATTAGGAGAGGCCTGAGAAATGAATGATCATCAGGTATGATTTTTATTTTCAGAATTTGTAAAATTTCAACCATGGAGCCCGATAGACAAGTAGAGTTTGGATTGCAGTTGTCAGTGTCTTTGGTCATAAACAAGGAAACAGGACCGACCATATGTGCAAAAAGGAAGATTGAAAGAATAATCTTGCCTTGTTTTTGTTTTGCACAGAAAAAGAGTTGCAGTATACATTGCTTCTGTTCAAGGTTGCAGTCATATTATGTGATCAATCTTTCTTTGGTCTTCTGCTTCTCACCCCCAGTGACCTGCTGTAACTACATTGACAACTCATTGGACAATTTTGGTTTTCTTTTCCACTATTTTTTCTTATTTTTTCTTTTAGGGGATGTGTCTGTAAAATGTTTTCCTGAATCCTAGCTACATCAACATGTACTAATGGTTGCTTGGCCAACTGTTACTTTTCCTTTTCCTTCTTTTGTATCTCAACAGATTAGTTAGTCACTTGGACAGAGTATATAAATAAAGAAGAAATCAAGAAAATATGGACAAACATCTTGATGTAATAGCAGAATGTCATCTAGCTATTTTGAACAGTTACATACAGAACTTTTTAGGGGGGCTCTGAGGAGTAATCCAGCTTCAGGGTTTTGTTTTCTTCATTAAAATGGCTGATATAGGCAATTTGAGGACAATCTGTGCTTTTCTGAAAGTGATTTATGATGCAAATTGGTTTGAAGTGCTTTAAACCCTTTAAGATACTTAGATCCTTTTTCAGGTATTGCTGCCTAGCATGGTATCTCCCTTCCTATACTCTACTCATATAAAGGACTCTTCAAATTGGTATCATTGTTTTTACCTATTATTCCACTTTATGAAGATTCTTTTGAATCTTGGTATTTATCTTCTATTTTAATGCAGGAGCCCAGGGCTGTTTAATAGTAATTGTGAAACTAGTATCTTTGTTCCAAACTTTTAAAGCGAATTTTATCAGTTTCAAAATTGTACAAAAACTTTCAGTGGCTATATTTCGAAAATGCTTTAAGCAACTGCCTGATGAGTGATACCATTTGCTCCTTTGTCAACGTGGATGACTGACAACAAGGTCAAGGACATCGGGGGAAAAAACATCATTCTGTGCTTTGATGGTTTCAAGGACTGTTAGGGAAAATGCCTTTGTTTTTGTCACTGATAACTGGAATCCAAACTCTATTTGTCTATTTCGATCCATACAAATTCATTCAATAAAACAGAATGTTAGTACAGTTGTCAAAATGTTCAAAATGCCAACGTCCAACTGAAATGCCAACTGAAGCAACCAGCAGTTGCTAACAAGATTATGTTCTTTCTCTGCATCATTCATAGAGTACAAAATGCTCCAATCCTAACACTTTCCAACATTTAATATACATCATCACAGCAAATTATGGAACTATAGTAGTTGCTTATGTGTGACTAAACAATCATTTGTAGTATTTAATTATATACATGATAATGTGTACAAGCGGAGTGAATATAATGAAACATGATACACATATAATGAAACGTGATACACACAGGGAGATAAAGCATAAAAGGAATTACTTACAGCTAAAACCACAAACTGCTGGGTATTTCTGTGATTTGTTACTTTTGCATTAGCCACTGATTCAAAGCACTTATGATAAAAGCTAATAATAAGAATGCCATGAGCTAACAAAGAAGCCATTACCTTTGGATAAATAATAGGCAGTAGAAAATGGTTTTAAACTTGAGTTGTTATGATAGAACTCTTGGTGCTTGGATAAATTATCCAAAATAACTTTCTGAATAAATGTCATTTTATCAAAGTAAGAGAAAAAAAATATCCTGTTTTTAAAAGTTTTTTTAATTAAAAAACGGACATATTGAATCTTATATTTGAAAAATCTGAGTGGTGGTAGCAGGGAATGGAGGTTGTTTTGTGCTTTTCTGATACTATCTTTACATTTTTATTTTAGCACTAGCACTGAAGATATTACCTAGTAATATCTAAGGACCCCTTGTTTTAACCCTGAGCTACAAATATTCTCCTTTACTGATATTTTTCTTTTTTAAACTAGAGCATAAATATTGTTCATGAATTACCAATAAACAAACCATAAACAACAAACATCATACATGAATAAGCATTTCATTTATGAAGATTGACATTTATGTATGTGTTTTTTAAAGTTCATTTTAAATAGACCTGAAAGGGAGATTATAGGACATTGCAATACTGGAGACAGCAGAAGAGAAAGAACTGGAAAAAATCACAAAATATAACAGTGTGCAAATTTAAGTAGAATGGCTGTGGAAAAAGGAAGCAAAGATACTACCAATAATAATAAGCATCTTGGGTGCAATTCCAAAACTTCTGGAGTACCACTTGAACACCATCAACATTGATAGAATCACCATCACTCAGCTGCAAAAGGGAACTTTAGTTGAAACAGCTCACATCCTGCAATCAACAAAAGTTGCATATTCCAGATCCTTGGTAAGGACTCAATAGATGGATAAAATGCCAAATTCAGACTAAACATCTGGCTGACTTTATGATCAATATAATAATCTAAATAGGCTTTATTTGCTGAAGAAGAAACGTTGTTATTTAGCATCTCTTTTTAAGTATTCATGGTTAGGCATAATAAATACTAGCCATTATCTGCTGAATGGAAAATATAAATAAGAAATGTACCTAAGTCGTATACAAATTATACAATCATTGAATTTCACAAGCAACTTGATATAATCTTTTTAACTATCACTTGTGACAGACTTTTTCTCTCTCTCCAAAATTTATTATGACCCATACTGCAGTGTCCCAGTTTTTGTTTGTACTAACAAAAAAAAAAGACATCCAAAATAGTGTAGGATTAATTTCCTGGGGATACTTAACAGTGGTTGGTAACTATACAAGTTTGACTGGAACAACCAAGTTTTACACAGCTGAGCAAATGGGGCTCCATAAGCCTGTTTTTAAAAGATGTGGCATTCTTCCCATTCCCACCCTATCATACCTCATCCAATCCCATCCCATCCCGCAAGTAAGAGGTTGGGGAAGTGAGTGAGGGATTGTGAGACTGGCTGGGAAAATATCATGGAATATTGAAACTGAAGATCATGTGATCACAGCAGCAGCCCAGCAGCAGCCAGTAGCACTGAAAAAACTACAACTTGCTTAAAGTTCATTATTTCATGAGTTATGGGTCTGGATATTGGGCGCATTCTGTTGTTTTCTCCAGAAGAAGCAGCATTTCCCTTATTTAGAATAACTTTAAATCTAATGGAATGAAAACCTGATGGTGAAAGTCCGTGTTTGCAGCTATTTCTTGAAATGAATGAATGAATCTTTGATAAAATCATTGATTATAATAAAATATGTCGTCGTCCTGATACAGGTAGTCCTCACCTTATGAACACAACTGATCTCAAAATTTCTGTTGCTAAATGAGATATTTGTTAAGTGAATTTTGCCCCATTGTATAACCTTTCTTGCCATAGTTGTTAAGTGAATCATTGCAGTTGTCACTTAGCAATACAGTTGTTAAGTGAATCTGGCTTCTCCATTGACTTTGCTTGTCAGAGGGTTGCAAAAGATGTTCACATGACCCTGGGTCACTGTAACTATCATAAATATAGGTCAGTTCCAAGCATCTGAATTTTGATCACATGGCCACAGGGATGCTGCAACAGCCATAAGTGTGAAAAACAGTCATAAGTTACTTTTTTTCAGTGCCACTGTAACTTTGAACAGTCACTAACCAAACTGTTGAAAGTCGAGGACTACTTGCACAGAAACTTTGTATATCTGTGTGCACTTTCAAGGAATTTGAAGAAATATTTCCTGGCAGATCTTGCATGCTATCTCAACATTTAAAGGCATTGTATGAATCACGTAATAATATATCTAAAGCACAACTGCTTGCCCTGAATAATCTTGTAAAAAAGAGGGCAGATAAACCTAATATCCCTATAATTGCAGTATAATAAGTGACCCACTCTTGCTTCCAAACTTCCTGCTTTACATACAGCATATATAATTTTTGTGTACCTCCCAGTGTTGCTGCATACATTACATTTAATTAGACTAGGGTTATAACTCTGTGATAATTTGGCAGTTACCCTATTTAAATTTCTTTCTGGTTTCATGTTGTTCAGTTTTATCCACTTAGTCCTACTTATTGGTCCATATTAAATATTTTCTTATTCTAATTGTTGTTCTTGTCTACTGGAACGCATTGGTATGAAAAATGCTAAAGAAATGCCAGAGAGATGCAACATTTTCCAATGAATACTTCCAGTGAGGGGAGAGAAAAAAATCAGATAATCCTAATGTGTCTTATTCATATTATATATATTATAATATATATATATATTATATATATATATATTATTTTGTTTAAATTTTAAGGAGACAACGTTATCATAGCTCAAGGTTGGAATAAATTCCTGAATTCCATTTCTGAGATTGGGCACTGAGAGCGGCTTTACCCCGGTTGCCTATTAATTTAATATTCTATTTTCCAAACACCACTAAATATGTTTTACAAGCTGAATGCCTTATTTTCACAGGCAAATACTTGAGAATTTTTAATCAGTCATATATCTTCCTGTACAGTAAAAGAGACTAAGATAAGAAACATGTTTTATTGCAGTACATTGAATTAGTAAAACTTCTTCATTTAAAAAAAAATAGTCTGTTATTTTGAATATTTTAGGAAAGGCTGATATGTTTTATATTACTTTCATAAAATCAAAATTTGGATGGTTAAATTTTATGAGTCTATTATTTCTATAAAATTACAACTGAATTAGTACCCCGTATAAGATGAAAGCAAGTGATTTAATAAATTAATCCATGTGTTAACTAGTGGGCTTAGGACTCAAGAAATAAAATTCCAAGGGTCTCAGGAATCTATAGTAAGTTGTGTGTATTACTATTTTTAATTTATGTTCCATTTTTAATTTATGCTCCATTTGAATTTATTTATTATTGAAAAGATTTATATGGCTGCCCATCTTAAGCAACTGAGTGGTCGCAGCAATAATAAAACCAATAAAAAACAATCATAAAACAGTAAAAGCTTTAACATAAAAGAAATCCTTAACTTTAATCATTCCTTAGGATGCACCACAGGTTCAGTTGCCCTTCTTCTATGCTATCTACCTATGAATTATGAATCACCATAATACTACAATAGCTTGAAAAAGCTATAAATGTTGGTAATTTAACTCTTTCTGTAAAATCCATTTCTTTTGATTAATTAATTGTTATTGAATTTATTTGACCAAGTGTGATGAGACACACAAGGAATTTGTCTCTGGTGCAGAATGAATGTGGGTAACACAGGCTCCTAAGAATTTACTTTCTAAAAAAGCAGTCTACAAAAGTTGGTTACAGAGATGAGAATTGTATGATCAATTTTGCCTTATGATTCATGACAGGTTTCTCCCTCCCCCCCCCTACTATCTTCTTAGAGGCTCCCCGGAATGTGTTTTAAATGCTGTACTCATATACCTCTTTGCATGCTGCTAGGCTTCTATGCAATAAGTCAGACCTGGATGAGGTATTCACTGCTGTTGTTGACATCTGTGGGATGAGATATAGTAGTACATTATTTTCCTCCAAGCTTTTTTCAAGGATTATCCCTCATGGGTGAAATGGTTGTATTTTTGGATTAGATACCTTGGGAAGGAAATATTGCATGCTTTGTCGCTACCATTACTATTAAAAGGTGGCCTTCTAAATAAGAATACTATTATTTTGTTTAGCTGTAAATAGTAATGATTTACTTACACATATGCAGTTGCCATGTCAAAGAAGAATAACATTTAAAATAATAAAACCAAATTATTCATAGGTAGGCAAGCTAATGAGAAAACACAGTATCAGTTCTAAGAGACATCAATAAAAATATAAATAAAGAATGGAAGCTTATAGTGTGCATGTATCACTGAGGTTACAAAGTATGACCCACCTGCACTACATATTTGCACCAATTGCTATGAGTGCATGAACACATTCTAGTTCAACATGAATATGAGTTTTCTTCAAATAGCTACAGTGTATGTGAATTTGGGGGGGGGGGGGCAAGGAAAAGGGGAGGTCATCTTACATTATGAGAAAACAATATGCTGTGATAGATAAGCAAATAGCTAGAGACTTCTTATGAATGTCTTTTCATTTATAGACATGGATGTCTATAAATTACAGTGGCCAGACAAGGGGGAAAAAGGAGTCATTCCTGCTATTTGCATCTGGTTAAATTTTTAACCTTTATGTGGTACCTAAAGCAGATTTTGCCTTTTTGTTCCTTCTCTTATCTCTTCTTGATCACAAAAGATTTTTTCCTGTTTCTGTCATCTCTTAATGCAGCTTTCCATTGATTACTATCAGTGGTGGGATTCATTTTTTTTACTACCGGTTCTGTGGGCAAGGCTTAATTGGTGGGTGTGGCTTGGTGGTCATGTGACTGGGTGGGTGTAGCCAACTCAATGTCACTCACGTCAAGGTGTCTTCTCACCTGGCCTCTCATGACAGTGGGGATGCTGCAACAATTGTAAGTGTGAAAAATGGTAATAAGTCACTTTTTTCAGTGCCATTGTAACTTTTAATGGCCACTAAATGAACTGTTGTAAGTCAAGGATTACCTGTACAAAAATAAAAAAGCTTCTTTGCTTGCAAAAAGCTGCCCTAAATACCAATCATTAGATTAAAAATACCTGCAAGCTGGAGTTACAAATCAGGCAGGGTTCCAGAGCACCTTGAGGAATGAAAATAGTTAAAATGCAATGATAACTATCAGCAGCCAAATCTTGCTCATAAAGTTTCCCCTTTAGCAGAAAGGTCATTTAAGCTCTCCAGAAAGAACACACCCAGGATAAGCAATCCTTAGATCCATTTGCACCACTTAAAGATACCAACTGGTCTCATTCATCTCACAAGATATCCTAAGGAAACCATCCAGATTTAAGGAAAAGTCCCATGCCCCGCAGAAAGGCAGTAAAAAAAATCAATGCGAAGCTTGCATCCTGTCTCTTGGAAGTACACCACAAAAGGACAGTACCAGATACCACTAAAGCAGTGAATGAAGACCCCTCCCCAGATTAAAAAAAAGAAACCATGAGACAGGAAAAAAAATCAAACACAATACAAATAATTAAATCACAACAGTAGCTGTTGCTTGTTAAACCAATTACCAGAACAAATAGACACAGGAACTAGCCAGATTTCTCAAATCAGTTTCTTTTCAGGAACTTTCAGGAATTTTCAGATTAATCTTTTTCCTTCCAAACAAAGCTTAATAGGGAAAATTATTCATCAATAAATTCAGGATTAAACATAACCAAGCACAGAATTAATCTTCACCAAAAACCAGTTTTAGATCAAAACTCAGAAAGGGTATGTAAACTCATGTTTGAATGTCAATCTTTCTAGCTAGCCAAGAAGAAGTATTTCCAGGGGAGTATTTCCTCCCAACAGCAGTGTAAAAAGCTTAAAACAACTCTTCTCCTTTAAGAAAGTATCAAGTTAAAAAAAAAAAACCTCCTTCAGAAACAGTAAGTCTAGGCATACTGCCAAGAATGAAATAAGGGTGGAAAAAAACAAAAGGAAATTTCTTCTAACTACTGGTTCTAAAGTTAACAAGGGGTTCTATAGAACTGCTCAGAACTGATAGAATCCCACCCCTGTAGATACGTATGTTTATTCAGTGCAGGGGGAAATCACCTTTTTTCAAGTTGTATTGCAGCCCAGTTTTTTGTTACAGATATAGATTTATGCATACATATATGAACCCACTTACTGCATTGGATAAATTTGATATTGTAAAAATATCCGATATTCTTTCCTATTCACTTATTTCATCTTTTTTTCCAATCTGTGCTTCCTTAGGGCTTGCTGAATAAATAAAGATTGCAGGAATGGCTGTAGGGTTGTGCTCATAGAACTCCCAAAACTTAAACAGTTCACAAGTTTTAAACAGAAAGGTACTGGTATTTTTTACAGTGTGGTAAAAAGGGTGATGGAGAAGAAAGAGTGCCAGTAAGATGAAAGTGGGAAAATGGAATTGAAATCGTTAGAATTGCATATAGGACCCTCAATGGATATCTTTCTCATCCTTTGCAACTCTGGTATCACCACCATCAGACCTAAAACTAAATATTTTTAGAGTACAACAAAACAACAGAAAAGTAACAGATACATCTGATTCATTTGTTTCTAGAGAGGAAGACATTTTAATCTGCAAAAGAATAATTAATTTGAGCTCTGAAGATACCACTTTCCACCTTGGTTGTTTAGATCAGCTTAATTAACTCCTCTTCCTGTTCTCCATATCTCTCCTGGTTCTCCATATGTGCACAATACATGTAACTTCATGGATGGAAGAAAAATATGAAATAGGAGAGAGTCACTTGGAAATTTTAGCAATAACCAAAAATGGGAGAAGTGTTGAGTAGGACTTTAGGGAAATAAAAATGTGTTATCACTCAGTAGCTGACCACATGGTTAACATAGATAAGATTCCAGACTCCATCTGCAGCTTTTCAAGTTGTTGTGAAGTACTCAGCTAGCAGATAGTAGGAAATAAAATTTTGTGAGAATCTGGAATCCTACCACCACAGATGTTGGCTAAAGTGGACAGCTTGAAGCTGCTTTTATAAGTCCAAGAATAGGACCAAGATCTTTCTTGGCCCTTTATTTTTAAGATTATTTTCTTGTATTACAATTAAGAAATAGTCTTTGATATTGAACCTCAGTCATACTTTATATCTGCTTCCACACAACTCTGCTACTTTTTATCTCTCCTCTTCCGAACTATGATATTCTGGGATGTGAGTTTCGAAATGCAACTTACTGACCCAGGAAGGATGCCTTTTAAAAATCACTCTAGGTGTGATCTAATCTATGATATATTTTCTCTTCCCCTCAAATTGTTGAAATGGAGTATGTATGCTTTATCCTTATCCTATGGCTCATGCTTCTTGCCACATATATATTGGGACAGAAAAGCTTGCCTGTTATTTTTAAATATTTAGAATAAAGATGAACAGCTGCTCTCCTAATTTTATAGGGCTTTTTTAAAGCCCTCACATTGACTCCTCAGACCCCCATTAAATATCTTTGATAACAGATTCTTAAGCAAAAGATTTCTCCTTTCTGGAGCATTTTTTCAGTAACTTTATAACATTTCAACACATGCTAACTTCCATATTAAATATATATCCTACTATATCAAGAGTTCTAGTCTTTCAACCTGACAAGGGATTTGTGAACCAAAGTCAGCACTTAGGTGTTGAAGAGAAAAGATGATTCAGAGCCCATGGGAATACTCCTTAAAGCAACTGTGATTTTTTTCCCTGCAGTGTGATCCTAAGAAAAGATCCATTTGGTTTAAGT
Organism: Notechis scutatus; assembly: GCF_049901735.1. Classification (NCBI taxonomy): domain Eukaryota; kingdom Metazoa; phylum Chordata; class Lepidosauria; order Squamata; family Elapidae; genus Notechis; species Notechis scutatus. The sequence goes on from NC_142012.1 coordinate 133,273,500, forward strand.
ACTTGCCAACAGGTGCCCATGCCTTTGCCTATTCTAAAACATTTTTCCCTTTGATAGGAAGCCCAACCCAGCCCAAACAGAGTGCATTCCATTTAGCCGCTGCCTTCCGGGGATAAATTTCCAATCTGTATATTTTCATTCCAAGTTCTTTATTTAAAAATATAGAGTCAAAAAAAATCCCTTTTAAAAACCCTGGTGCATTTAAAACGACCCTAGGCAGTTTGAAGCTCTTTTTGCAATGTTAATATGGCTGTCATAAAGTTTAGTTGATAAGTCCCATCCACCAAGACTCTATTTAGACCTTTAAAATCAAATACTCTGGGATTAAGATCTCTTTCACAAGGCAAATCCAACAAACTCATTCTCAGTTTCATTATTTTTTAGGTTTCAATAGAAGATATTTTTTACAATAAAAGTAGGATGTACTTTGTAAAGTAAACAAAAGGTAAAAGGCATACTTCTCTCATATGTGAAGTTGAGAATCAAGAGTTTTATATGTTGCAGGAACTCCAAAGAGTTACTTGTTACTACAAAACAACTCACGGAGGTGCAGAGAAAGTCCAGAGAAGATGTCAAAAACTTTTAGTCACATTTTTACATCTCTCCATCTTTCACGAAGTTTCATTATATAGTCTTCATTATTCATTTGAGTTCATTTTAGTGTTTGAATTGTTAGGGGAGGTGTATATATGTACACAAAAGAGAAGTATGATGGCAAAAAGGAACTCTTGTTATAAAAGTCTTCTCTAGTTCTTGCTATTTAAATTACCAAAGAATAAAAGAGGATTGTAGATTTCATAACATCCTTCTTTCTTTATTATGAGTTTAGATCCCTAAAGAAATAATAGCTATCACAATATCATTTCAAAATATTCTAAAAATAGAACTTCCAAGGATAAGATATTTCAGTTCTTGATACAGAAGCAGTCTATGATTACATTATTGAAATAAATAATCTTTGTTGAATTCATATATTATCTGTCTATAATAATACAAAAAATTGATTTGTGCATTACAAAGTTAAATAGAAGATCAGAAAGTTTAAAAAAATGTACCAATTATCAGTCTATAAAGCATATTCTTGACATCTTGAAATATGATTGCATGATAATAACATATGTATGGGATAATGTACAATTGCAATTTGAATACAATATTTGTTTATATAACACAATCTGTATAAAAGATTTGAAGAACGTGTGTGTGTGTATGTGTGTGTGTGTATCTAGTACATGTTAAATAATCCCAGTTCTATTCTTACATAAATATGAATTTGATCTTTTATTAACTCAACTGTATTTTTGTTTAAAATTAGCTGAGCTCTTTGTTAGGCTGTTCTTGATGCCATTCTTGTATTCTTGTTTTATAAAGATTTTGGATATTCCTTGCAATTAGTCAAAGCAATATTAGACTTTGTTATTATTAAGTCTTTATATGAATTACCAGAGAAGTACAATTTTTATGATTTCATGTGGTTTGTCAATATGAAGTAGAATACACACTGCAAAATTATCCATAATTTTGTTTTGATTCTACTTAATGTTTTCTCATATTTTTGCTAGGTGTCCATCTGAACTAGCATATGGAGACAGCAAGAAGCCGGATGAAAACTGAATCTTTACCTCGACATAATAAAGTGTTGTTTTATTGTCTGAATTAATATTTTCTTTGGATTAGGTTATTACAAGACGTCACCTTACAAGATTTCCCATGAAAAATGCATTTTGTTAATTTCATACGAGGCCGAAAACCATCACGTAGGGGCTGTCACTTTGAAATTATTCTACTAGATTGTACTAGGTTATAATTTTGCTTTTTGATGTAATATTTACATTTGTGTAATAAGGCCTTAAGTGTGATGTTATTCCACATGCCATTTTGATTGCAATAATCATCTGCAATTAGTATTGGTATTTATTAATATAAGGTTAATCATGTAAGTGCAGCAAAATGGGCAATTCTGTACAGCCAGAAGGTCATTTGTATTTTTATTTCTGATACTAAGTATAAATGAGAAAAAGATTAATTTGGATAAATTTTAATGTAAATTTACATGATCTGTGTTTCTTGAACTGCCATGCAATTATACATGGATAATCTTAGTTTCTTTAATTTTATGGTACAATTTATACATTGTACATAATAGGGAAAACTGGTGTTTAAAAAAAGAAAATAGATTGTAGCAAAAACAAAAGGGATGGGATACATGCATGTAGTCCTTGTTCAATGACTACTCATTCAGTGACCATTTGAACTTATGTCTTATGTCCAGTCCTTGAAGTTCCAAGTGTCTCAGCATCCATAAGGTCACATGACCTTCATGCTGGTTCTTGGTGCCCAGCTCACAATTATGATATCACATGACTTTGATCCTGGTTCTTGGTGCCCAGCTCACAATTATGATATCATAGTCACATGGTCACAATTACCCTCTTTGCCGGCTTCCTACATGTAAAGACAATGTAGAAGCCAGTACATGACTGCAAATGATTACCATATGATTTCTTTGCTTAACAAAGAATTCTCTTAAAAACAGCAACTGGGGAGTGCAGGAACTGCTATGCTAAGTGATGTGGCCATATGACATCAGTCTTTATGACCACATTGCTTGCTGATGGAAATTTGAGTCCAATTGCCATTATTAATCTATACACATAATCAAAAAACTGAATGAAATTGAACATGTCAAAATCACTTACTATATATTATAGTATATATTATATATATAGTATATATAGTATATATATTACTACATTTTACCCATTTAAAAAATAATTAATTTCAGTATTTTAAACTGTTTAAACAATCTATTGTTTTATGTGTGTGTGTGTGAGAGAGAGAGAGAGAGAGTTACTTTAATTGCTTAATTATTAATGATAGCTTTATTGCTCTTCTTGTGTTGCTATTGCTATCTATTTTGAGCTGCTCTAATAAGTGGAACAACAGGATATAAATTATTGATATGGGTAATAAATAAAGATAGACCAATGGACTAACTGAATATGACAGCTTTAGATTTTCAGGCATTAATAAAGTCATCTAATGGGTTTGATGGAACTGATACTCTATGATCCCAAACTGGATCTGACTAGAGAAAATTAGTCCAAACTAAATAAAACCTCATTTAGTGCTAAATACAACTGCATTGCAAGTGCATTTAACAATTTGCAGAATTGCTCTGGCTTTTGATCCAATTGTGATGTGCCATCAAGTCAGCAGACATGATATTTTCCAGGAGAACCTGCCCAACCTGCTCCTTTAAGTCTTGTAAAGGTACACCAAGTGCCACTGTAACTTCTTTTTCTTGTGTCATATCCATCATTGGACATTGGTGATCACGTTGGAGATCCTATTTTTATCAACAGCTGCACAAAAAAGGGCTGCTGAGTTTTGTCCAAACCAGTCCCTTAGATTTTGAAGCCATGATGTTCTTCTGCCTAGACCTCATTGCCTTCCATCTTTCTCTGTAACTAACTAACTTACTGACACTGAAACTAAGCCCATCCATCTTGTCATTAATTACCCTTTTTTTCTTTCATTCCAGCTTTCCAAAAGCTACACTTTTTCAGAGACCAAGACCCTTGCATATAGTGTCTGAGGTATCATAATTTGAACTTGGTCAAGAACTTTGGGTAGATTTGTTTGATATTCATTTGCTTTTGTTTTTTGCTACCATGTAGTTTCAGGAACCTATTGAATAGAATAGAATATAATTCTTTATTGGCCAAGTGTGATTGGACACAGAAGGAATTTGTCTTTGGTGCATATGCTCTGATTGTACATAAAGGAAAAAATACATTCATCAAGAATCATAAGATACAACACTTAGTGTTAGTCATAGGCTACTAATAAGCAATCAAATCATACTAGGAAACAAATAAAACCATACAAATTGTAAAGATACAAGCAACACGGTTATAGTCATAAGTGGGAAGAGATAGGTACTAGGAAGGATGAGAGGAATAATAGTAATACAGTCTTAGTAAATAAGTTGACAGTGTTGTGGGAATTAGTTATTTAGTAGAGTGATGCATTTGGGAAAAAACTGTCCTTGTGTCTAGTTGTTCTGGTGTGTGGTGCTCTATAGCATCGTTTTGAGGGTAGAAGTTGAAACAATATATGTCCAGGATGTGAGGGGTCTATAGATATTGCAATACCAAAGTTCAAAAAGTATCAATACTGTTTCTGAACTGCATCTTTAAAGTCTACCACTGGTTTATAAATGATAAAATGTAATACAGAGATAACAAAACCAGCTGATTAGAATATAGACTTGATGATAACATTATACAAATTCTGGAAAGGAAATCAGTCAGACAATTTCCTCAAAGACTAAAAATCATGAAGTTAGAGAATTCATTTCTAATAAAACAAATGCCTCTTAAGGAAATACTGTAAGATGAACAGACATAATTTTTTGTGGAAATTATTCTGCTACAAATAAATTAATATTTTGTTTATGTATTTATTTAAATACTAGAACATTTAAGAAAGGTAGCAAAAAAGCAGAAAGAATAGTAATGACTTCCAACTTTCTGCTGTCTTCCCCAGTGAATTTCTTTGTGGGAAGCTGGTAGGAGCATTAGAAATCTTTCCTTTCCCTTCCCCTGTGTGTCTCTCCTCCTTCCTTCTTTCCTCCCTCCCTCCCTCCCTCCCATCTTTTCCTTCCTTCCCTCCCTCTCTCAAATTCCTGCCAGCTTTCCCATTGACTATGCTTATGGAAAGCTTGCCAGGAGAAAGTCAGTGGAGAAGCCAGCAGGAATTTGCAAGGCCAAAGCTAGAAGTAAATGACTGCTGCTGGATGGGGACAGAGCAAGGTGATACATAGGGGTTTGGGTCAGGAATGGCATGTGCATGAGAGGTGCTACAAAGGTGTGTGGCTTTGCTTGTGATTCTTTGTCTTGAAATCAATCAATGTGGTGGGAAATATTTGCATTAATACAAGATTTCAGTAGATTCGGTTCCATTAAATATGATACGAGTAGCTCTTTAAATTCACTTCTGTGACTTGTTGAATATAGAAGATGCAGAAATAAGGCAGAGGGCTGATATCAGTGATACAAGATGTGGCAATTTTATTGGAAATATTCTGGTAAGGTCACAGTGAGTGACCTAATAATAGGTTACTCACTCTGGCTGTTATCTAAACAAGGAACAGATGGAAAGAATTCCTTTCCTTCTAATAAGAGCCAATTCTAGCTTTTCACATACAATGAATAGGAGAAACAGATACAAGAATTTGAGCCCTAATTGCAGTGTTAATATAATTTGCATTTGAGAGTTTTTCTACAATAAATTATATATCACAAAATGCCTGTTTGTCAATGGTGGGATTCAATTTTTTTTACTACTGGTTCTGTGGGCGTGCTTATTTGGTGGGTGTGGCTTAGGGTCACATGACTGGGTAGGCATGGCTTGGTGGCCATGTGACTGGGTGGGTATGGCCAACTTAATGTCACTCATGTCAAGGGGTGCCTCGCCTGGCCCCTCCCCTCCCAGCCATTCCTTGTCACACCCAGCCTCAACATATCTATAGTTCTGTAAAAATGTTGTTCACCTTTTTTTGACTTTGTTATCTACGTACTATAGACGTACTTTCATGGACCACTGAAAGGAGGAAATGGCTCACATGCTTTGCCCAAGAGGGTGATAGGCAACAGGCTTTTAGGGAGCTGTCAGAAAGAAGGGGAGGCAATATATTTTCCAAAGCACCAGAAGGCAAACAATGTATTTTCCAAAGCACCAGAAGGATAGAAACTGAACAGAGAGAGAAGCAACCTAAAAGTAAGGAGAAACTTCCTGACAATGAAAACAATTAACCAGTGGAATTGCTTGCCATCAGAAGTTCTGGGTGCTCCAACACTGGAGAATTTTAACAAGAGACTGGACAGCCATTTCTCTGAAATGGTATAGGATTTCCCCCAAGGTCCCTTTTAAGTGTTATTCTGTTATTCTGACACCTTTCCCAGGACCTCTAGTCAGATTTTGGCATCCTCAGAGTTTTCCTGCCTGAGCAGGGGGTTGGACTAGAACAGGGGTCTTCAAACTTGACAGCTTTAAGACTTGTGGACTTCAACTCCCAGAATTCCTCCTCCAGTCATATTATCTCAGGAATTCTGGGAGTTGAAGTCCACAAGTCTTAAACTTGCCAAGTTTGACTAGATCCCTTTCAGCCCTAGATTGCTGTGCTGTTTCAAAGAGTCTTCTGAAGCCAGGGTTTGTGTCGTTCCTTCCTCTCCTTTTTCTCTCTCTCCCTCCCTCCCTCCTTCCATGTATCTATCCATCCACTCATCCATATATCTTTCATTTTCTCCTCCCTCCCTCCTTCTTTCTTTCTTTCTCTCCCTTCCTTCCATCCCATTTTTCTTTGTCTGTTCCTTTTCTTCTTCCTTTCTTTCTTTCTTTCTTTCTTTCTTTCTTTCTTTCTTTCTTTCTTTCTTTCTTTCTTTCTTTCTTTCTTTCTTTCTTTCTTTCTTTCTTTCTTTCTTTCTTTCTTTCTTTCTTTCCCTTTTCTCTTTCTTTTCTTTCTTCTCTCTTCTCTCCTCTCTTTCTCTTTCTCTCTCCCTCTTTCTCTCTTTCCCTCTCTCCCTCCCTCTCTCTTTCTATCTGTTCTCTCTTTCCCTCTCTCTTCCTCTCTTCTTTCCCTCTAGGAAAGGAGACCCATCTGAAACACACACAGGCTTCCAAGTGCCCGGCAGAATCTCTCATTACAAGGGTTCATCCCAGCCAGTCTCCTGTCCTGCATTGCCTGAAAAAGCCTTCCTCCCCTCCCGCTTTTGGAGCTGGGAAATTCAAGCGAGGCGTGTGCTGCAGCCTCGCCCCACCCCCCAAACAGTAGCTCTGGGCTGCCTGAAACCTTACCTTCCTTCCTTCCACACTGAAAAAAACATGCAATGGCTATAGGCTTCTTCAAGAAGCTGTGCTGCACTTCTCCAACCCGCCGCCGCTGCATCCTAGCCACAGGCCACACAGGTCTATCCAATTGAGCCTGCTGGTGCAGCACTCCAAAAGAGGTGGTCAGAAATGGCTTTTTTTCGCTCCCAGCCACTCCTTTTTTCAGCACAACCAGAAGGACGGCTGCTCCCTTCCTTCTCTGCCTGCTTGTTCTATATGGCTGAGGAGGAAGAGAGTAGTCAGCTGGTTGGGAGAGGCTTCTGGCACTGCAAAAGAGGTGGTTGGAAATGGCTTTTTTTTGCTCCCAGCCACCCCTTTTTCAGCGCAACCGGATGGATGGCCACTCCCTTTCTTCTGTGCTCCGGGCAGATAAGCAGGTGGGCAGATGTCCCAAGGCCGCTGCATATGCGCACTGCATATGTAGTGGCTGCACTCACAGTGCGCATGTGCAGCAGCTGCAGGACATCCGCCCGAACTGCGCCTAGCCACCATGTGGTAGGAAAAGCTAGGAGAGCGACCAGGGCAAGTGAGCAACCGGGCAACCGGGTTGGGGATGTGGCCAGCCAGGGGTCACCACCGGTTCGGCGACCTACACCAAATCACCGCTACTGGTTCGCCCGAGCCAGTGCGAACCGGTTGAATACCACCTCTGCTGTTTGTCCCAATCCAGCTGAGTGCAAATTTATGTGTGTATTTAGAAATAACAATCGGTTTGGAAGTGCTCAAGAGAGAAATATAACTGGATCAATACCCAATGAAAATTTTAGACTGGAGCAATCTAAACAATATTCTCTTTCTCCATATAATTTTTGCTTTACCATCTTTTCTTCTGTCCCTAATGCTCACAGAAGATTTTGATAACAGGTTGGCAGAGAAGAGGAAATCCCCAAAACTCTTTTTTGTCCTCACTTGCAGCAACAGGGAACTGGAAGCTAAAACATACGATGAACAGTTGCAGGAACTGGGCTTGGCTAGTCTAGTAAAGAGAAGGACCAGGGGAGACATGATAGCGGTCTTCCAATATTTGAGGGGCTGCCACAGGGAGGAAGGAGTCACGCTATTTTCTAAAGCACCTGTAGGCCAGACAAGGAATAATGGATGGAAACTGAACAAGGAGAGATTTAACCTGGAAATAAGGAGAAACTTTCTGACAGTGAGAACCATCAACCAGCGGAACAGCTTGCCCTTGGAAGTTGTGGGAGCGTCATCACTTGAGACTTTCAAGAAGAGATTGGACTGCCATTTGTCAGAAATGGTGTGGGGTCTCCCGCTTGGGCGGGAGGTTGGACTAGATGGCCTACAAGGTCCCTTCCAACTCTGATTATCTGTTAACTGGAAGAATACATCTGTCTCTCTGTCTCTGTCTCTGTCTCTGTCTCTCTCTCTCTCTGTGTGTGTGTGTGTGTGTGTATTGCTGAATTTGTTTTGGAGACTGTTGGGTAATATATTTATCTTTATTCTTAGTACGGAAATTAATGTGTTTAATATCAGGAGTCAGGTCTCTGACTATTCCTAACCACCCTATATATATGTTGTTGTCATTCAAATTCATAAAAATCAACTGGTCATAAAGCAGGCTGGGGAGCTATTTTTGTCCAAAGCCATATTTCCTTGGAAGTAATTTGTAATTTGCTACATTTCAGGAAAAGATTGGATGAACCAGGAGCAGAAGTAGATGGGCCTATAATTCTTTGTCCATTGTCTCTCTCTCACATTCTCTTTTTCAAACACTTTTCTTTCTTCTGTTTCCCTCTGTCTGCCTATAATAGACCATGACCAATTACTCTTTACAGAGCTCTGAATTGCTCGTTAGGAAAGGCAGAGAAACACATGTCCACTTCTGTTTTAGGGACAGACAGTAATTTTTATCCAGGCATGGAACAACTATGCACATCCATTCTCTTATATATCTGATTTCACTTTGGGTCTTTAAATTGAACCAATCATTAACATTTAATTTAACTGAGACTTAGCACTCTTTTCAGTAAACTACTTTAAAATTAGGTCAATAAATTATGTGTCATACACTGTGATTTTGTCAATGACTATGACTTCTACCTGGCTTTGTTCACCACTTATTTTATAATCTGTTTTTTCTGTAAAAATTCTGTAAAACTATTCTGCAAAATTTTCACAGGATTCAATAATATGCATACTTTATATTCAAAGAAAGTCACTGCTTCATATTTCCTATTTCTTAATGCTGACACTAGCACAATAATTACTGTCTAAGCTATAGTGATAGGAGTTCAAGTGGAAGAATGAATTCCTATATTGTTTCAGATTAATGCAAGGTCAGAAATTCAACTAACTGATTTATGACATTAAGTAACACAGGTAAAAAAAATATTCCTGACTCTTTCCTCCTGATCCCAGCTCTGCCATTATTATCATGATGTACCAAACAATTGTTAAATGAATTTTTAAAAGAGGTATTCATGTAACTTTGATATAATAGTAAAATGCCACATTTTGGAAATCTCAGGCAAACTTATATAGGAACTGTATATCATACCCTCAGTTTGATATATGGAACCACACTAAAGTAGAGTGTATAATATAAAAGGCTTTGTGATATAAAAGCACCCAACCAAGAAATGCAGTGATAGGAGAAAGACATAATTATCCCAGAGCATTTTGCAGGTTCCCCTGGAAATTTTAATCTTTGCTATAGAGTACATATGGTGAAGCCTAATTTATAATGCCAAATTTCAGAAGTGTAAATAGTATTTGTTGTGATAAACCAGACAAATTGAATTATATACAGGTATAATATAATTTATATGAAATATATTTACACATGAATACATCATCTATATATATTTATCATTAACTGTGAGAATGTAATAATACTATGCATTCATAATACTATGCATTCATTAACTTACTAGAATGAAGTCATTGGAGAAAAAAATAAATCAATGAAAAAAGCCCACCCAGGGATCTTTTACCTAGTTTCCAAAATACACAAACCAAGAAACATAGGTAATCATATAATAAAAGAGTCCCTGTGGTTTAGCAATAGCAATAGCACTTAGACTTATATCACAGTACTTGTAGCCTCTCTAAGTGGTTTACAAAATCAGCATATCGCCCCCAACAATCTAGGTTCTTATTTTACCGACCCTGGAAGGATGAGTCAACCTCGAGTTGACGAGAATTGAACTGCCAAACTTCTGGCAGCTGGCAGTCAACAGAAGTAGTCTGCAGTACTGCATTCTAACCACTGCACCACCATACCTCTTAATGAAAAGAAGGACCGGAGTGACATGATAACAGTGATCCAATATCTAAGTTCTGCGACAAAGAAGAGAGGTCAACCTATACTCCAAAGCCTGTGAAGGCAGGGCAAAAAGCATTGGATTGAAATAATCAAGGATAGAACCAATGTAACAGTTAACCAGTGGAATGGTTTGCCTCCAGAAATTGTAGGTGTTCCAACACTGCAGAATTTAAAGAGATTGGACAACCATTTATCTGAAATGGCATAGGGTTTTCTGCTTGATCAGGCAATTGGACTAAAAGACTTCCAAGGTTCCTTCCAACTCTGTTTTTCTGTTTTTTATTATTCTGTTATTTTACTTTGCTAGTTGTTGCCAACTTGGAATAATGTTCTATATTTTCACAAAGAAACACAAGAATAATGTAAAGTGGCATCATGAAGAGAACCCGAAAACCCCAAATTTTATGAAATGCCTGCAACATAATGATTTTAAAAATTCAGGTTTTGAAAGCAATACATTATATGAAATAATAAAATCTAACAAGAAATCTGAATGGAATGAACTGGAGAACCAAGGAAATGCTACTATAGGAGTAGACATGAGTCCGTATGTAACAAGAACAGATGCTGTTATACAAGCTATAGTGTGTCAATATTGAACATTTAAGTTTTTGAGGAAGAAAACTGCTGTACATTAAATAGAAATTGGAACCAATGCTTTTTATTTATTTTACCTACCACTCCCAAATTAATAGACCAGTAAAATTAAATAATTGAATCCTGTTCTTTAAAATATAAACAGGCTCTCAAACTTGGCTTTATTACTAATGATTACATGAGCCCAAGTATGTCATTTTCCTAGCAACAGAGCTTCAACATCTCAACTGGACTGCAAACTTAAGTTATAAAAGTAATATAATTGTACTTTCCTCTAAGTTGACTTACACATCATCTATAATAGGGGTGTCAAACTCACAACATCATGGTGCCATCATATGATGTATCTGGATTTTTTTCTCCTTTGCTAAATGATCTAATACATATTGATTTTACAGAAAACAGTGTTGAAAAAGCACTGCACAATCTAAAACCATCTCTATCTGTCGGACCGGACGGAATATGTGCCTACTTCTTAAAAAAGCTATCCACTGCCATATAGAACCTCTAAGCATAATCTTTGAAAAATCTTTCAGGACCAGCTCCTTGCCAAAACTATGGTCACAAGCCATGGTCATCCCTATCTTCAAAAAGGGAGACCCCAGCCTAGTTGAAAATTACAGACCAATCTCTTTATGCTGCATCACCTGTAAAGTCATGGAATCAATTATTAACCAATCCATCATCCTCCACTTAGAAACAAACAACCTTCTCTCTAATAAACAATTTGGTTTCAGGAAAAACTATCATGTGATCTGCAACTCTTACACTGCAAAAACATATGGACTACACAACTCGATCAGGGCAAAGCAATAGATGCAATCTACATAGACTTCTGTAAAGCCTTTGATTTAGTGGTACATGACAAACTACTCCTAAAACTAAAATCATATGGTATCTCTGGACACCTGCATAACTGGATAGAAGCATTCCTGTCAAACAGACAACAAATGGTCAAAATTGGGAGTGTCCTATCAAATTCTGTACCTGTCAACAGTGGTGTCCCCCAAGGAAGTGTTCTAGGACCAACTCTTTTCATTCTCTACATCAGGGGTGGGCAAACTACGGCACGCGGGCCACATCTGGACCGTTGGTCTTTTTAATCCGGCCCGCCGAAGATTGGTACATAATTAAGGTTTGATGTGAATGATTGAATGATTACATTCATTTGATTTTGACTTGTAATGACAGGCATTTCGACACCAGGTGGCGCATTAGGCGCAGTGACTTGATTTTGTGGAGATTTTGCAGTTTTTTATATGTATCGTATCTTGTGCTGACCCGGCCCATCTGTCAAATTTTAAAAGTCAATGAGGCCCCCGAGCCAAAAAGTTTGCCCACCCCTGCTCTACATAAATGACCTCTGTGATCATATCAAGAGCAACTGCGTTCTGTTCACTGATGATGTAAAGCTATTCAACACCACAGACAATACTGCTACCCCTCAAAAAGACCTTGACTATCAGAATGGTCAAACAAATGGCAACTTCAAATCTCAACAAATAAATTCTCTGTCCTACATATTGGCAAAAAATATATATCAGAAAATAAAATACAGGCTGAATAGTCAAGACCTTGTCGATAATCCAAACTCTGTGAAGGATCTTGGAGCACTCATCTCAAATAACCTAAGTGCTAAAGCCCACTGTAACTACATAGCCAAAAAGGGCGTTAAGAGTTGTTAACCTAATCTTATGTAGCTTTTTCTCTGGTAATATTACACTAATAACTAGAGCATACAAAACATTTGCTAGACCAATACTCGAATACAGCTCATCAGTCTGGAACCCACATTACGTATCTGATATTAACACAGTTGGGAAAGTCCAGAAATATTTCACAAGAAGAGTTATCCATTCCTCTATTTGTTGCAGAATACCTTATGCCACCAGACTCAAAATTCTAGACCTAGAAAACCTAGAACTACGCCGCCTTTGGTCCGATCTAAGTATAGTGTATAAAATCATACATTGCAATGTCAATGAATACTTCAGCTTCAACCATAACACAAGAGCAAACAATAGATACAAACTCAAGGTTAATCGCACCAAACTTGATTGCAGGAAATACGACTTCAGCAACAGAGTGGTCAATGTCTGGAATACTCTACCTGACTCTGTGGTTTCTTTCCCAAACCCCAAAAACTTTAACCTTAGACTGTCTACTATTGACCTCACCCTTTTCCTAGGAGGTCTGTAGGGGGCGTGCATAAGCGCACCAACGTGCTTACCATCCCTGTCCTATTGTTTCTCTCTCTCTCTCTCTCTCTCTCTCTCTCTCTCTCTCTCTCTCTATCTCTCTCTCTATCTATCTATATATATATATATATATATATATATATATATATATATATATATATATATATATATGCATATATATATACTTGATTGGGTGGGGCTTGGCTGTGTTCTGATTGGGTGGGGTGTGTTCTCATTGGTTGGGGTTTGGCTAAGTCTCATTGGTTGGGGGTTGGCCATGTTCGATTGGTACTGTTCAGGTGGGGCTTGGTTGTGCCACATGTTACTGGGGATTTGCCTTCAGCTTTGTTCGGATAGGTTTGAAGTGATTTTCCCACGACATACAATCATAGCAGCCACAGTGATGCTGCAAACTCTTTAAAGTTGAAAATATATATATATATATATATATATATATATATATATATATATATTATATATATATATATATTATTTATTTAGCAACGTTTCAGCAGTTGTAATTCAGCGAATCATCTGCCATCATCAGGCTTCTGTATTGTGTCCGTCTGTGAGTCAGACTTTTACAGTGGTTTCAGATTTAAATTTGGGGCAGCCTATTGCTGTGCCAGAATGGTTTTTCTTCATCCTGATTGGTTGGGAGTCTTGGTCTGTGTTTATTGGTCTCGGAGTTTGCTGTGTTCTGCTTGATTGGTGTCTCTAATATCTTCTGTTTGTTTTTTGGCTCTTTTTGTATCTTGATTGGCTGGCAGCATTGTGTTGCTTTATTGGAGGCCTTTAGTGCAGCTTGGCTTCGGGTAAATGGACAGCTATCATTAGTTAGGAAGCTGGGTTTCATCTGGGTGCCTGGTTGGGATGTGTTTGAGCTGGAAGTATCAGGGGGGATCTGTTTGTGCCCAGGTGTTTGCCTGGCTTGTGGTGTGGAGATTTTTTTGTTTGTGAGTGCACTAAAGGCCTCCAATAAAGCAACACAATGCTGCCAGCCAATCAAGATACAAAAAGAGCCAAAAAACAAACAGAAGATATTAGAGACACCAATCAAGCAGAGCACAGCAAACTCCGAGACCAATAAACACAGACCAAGACTCCCAACCAATCAGGATGAAGAAAAAACCATTCTGGCACAGCAATAGGCTGCCCCAAATTTAAATCTGAAACCACTGTAAAAGTCTGACTCACAGACGGACACAATACAGAAGCCTGATGATGGCAGATGAGATTCTGCTGAAACGTTGCTACAACTTTAAAAGCATCACTACTATGACGTGGGAAAATATCCGAACAAAGCTGAAGGCCATACATACATACATACATACATACATACATATATGTGTGTGTGTGTGTGTGTGTGTGTGTGTGTTTTCTTAAGTTCTGTTGCTACAACTTTAAAAGCACAACTACTATGACGTGGGAAAATACCCGAACAAAGCTGAATGCCATATATATATATATATATATACACACACACATATATATATATACACACACACACACACACACACACACACACACACACACACACAGACACACATATATATACACACACGCACATATATATATACCTATTATCTTGTAAGCAATTGACAGAAATAAATAAATAAATAAAATAAAATAAAATAAAACTTTCTAGCCTGGTTCCTTAACCACTAGACCAAAATGACTCTTTTTTTAAAGGGCTAAACAACTGAAATCAGAAATACATGAAAAATTTAAATGTTAATGAGTGTTTTGAATTAGGATACAACAAAAGGGAAGTCACTTAGATATTTAATATCTCCTTTTTTCAAAAATATGAAAATTTTGGCACTTGCCTCAGAGTATCACATCCTATCTTATATTGTTAAAATAATTTATTATAATTTGTTTTTTTTATTAATTTCTTATACTTATACTGAACACTAACTACATAATGGATAACGCCTTTGTAGAGTTATTGATATTATATTATTACATTTCTGCATCAATTAAAAAGGCACAGTCTTAAATGGAAACATTTAAGTCACAAGTTGGATACTCCTATTTCTCACTAGAGATAATGTATGAATGGCAAAAGCAGAACTGAAATAAAAAGGAATTCTGGCTGTAGATAAAATGGACTTTATTAAATGAGTGCTTGATATTTCATTTTGCTGTTACATCTTTTCTCTGCTTTAGTAACCAACAGACTAATGTACTCACTGTGCAATTGGTACATGCCAGGATTTCAGAAAAAGTTTAAATTCTTTATAAGAGGAAACGTTCAGCACACTACAGAACCCATCAGTGCTCCCTAACGTATAACAAAACACAATTTTCCAGACCAAAGCATTCTCACTGCTTATGCTCTTCAGGCAAAATAATGTTTTAGGTTCAGAGTTCACCTTGTATTGCAAAACAGTAAGTGTGAAGCTGGGAAGAGAGAAAATCAAATTTTAACAATTATTCAGCAGCAAGGTACCTTTTCCTACTGTTTCAGTTGAATGGCAAAATCAATATGGCCATCTCTTTTGCAAATAAATCATTTATCAAGGGTAGGGTATGGATTTTGAAGCACTGGATACCTACAAACTCATAACATACTGACTTCATTCACTGTCTTTATATAGTATGGGTGTCAAACTCACGTCATCACATTTCCATCATGTGATGTTTCATGAAGTTTATCCCTTTTGCACAGCTGGAGTGGGCCTTGCCTGCATTTGACACATCCAGCCCACGGGCTTCTAGTTTGACACCCCTATAGCATTAAAAATGAAAGGACTAAGTAAAACTTGTACCTAGGTTTTCCTTCCAACAGAGATTAGATGGTAATGTGTAATAGACACATTTGTGATTATTTTCAATAACATTTCATCATTAATTGGGATTTACTTTTGATTCTTTGAAGAGAGGTGCTAAAGAGAGTTTGCTTGAATGGAAATGCACAGATAATTATTTAAGTTGTTACTTCTGTTCTCTTTTATTGGACTTTTGATGATTAATAAGAACTGAAGATTTAGATATGAGTTTATAGAAAAGGTGGGGAGATTTTTAATTAAGAAATATTTAGTTGTACCTTGAAAATCAGTGATAAGATGTTAATGTTCATTATACTTGCTAGAAATGAAGGAAGAATTTTTAAAATTGTTTCTCTTTCTGTGTGTGTTTGTACTGTTTTTTTTACTTGCACATTTTAGATATTTATTTTTAATCTATTTCTGCATTGGCTTTGTGCGCTATTCTTATTTGATATAATCCCTTATGAAATTACTGCAAAAAAGGTATGTATGTAGGTCATAGATTTGTACAATTTAAGATGTGCTGTAATCCTTTGTTTAATATTGTGTATAATCCATATGTGCTGTCTCTTCAGTTAAATAGAAATTATAGTTCTAAATAATCTGAAAATCACTGTCTTTTAACTTTAACAGACAGTGAATAATTCTTTGGTGGCTAAAATCAGCATTTAATATTTTTGGAGGGCTCAGGGCTGAAAAATAAACAGGGCTCATAACCTTGGGAGTATCGCATTGTAGAAATAGTACTTGGACTTATATACTGCTTCACAGTACTTTACAGCTCTCTCTAAGCGGTTTACAGAGTCAGCATATTGTTCCCCAACAATCTGGGTTCTCATTTTACTGACCTTGGAAGGATGAAAGGATAAGTCAATCTTGAGTTGGTGAGAATTGAACTGCCAAACGTCTGGCAGCTGGCAGTCAGCAGAAGTAATCTGCAGTACTGCACTCTAACCATGGGATATGGTGGAAGGAATATGGGAGGAATTTGGAGGTCTGTTTTTGTTTTATCAGTTTCCTATCTTAAAATAGAGGGGAGTTGTACCCATTTTGTTTTCAACATAGTCAGAGAAACTCTAGTGTCTGCAAAGCCAGAAAAAGAAAGCCTCGGCCCCATAGGTTGCCTATCCTGGTAGAACTGTAGCTCAATTTATAGACAAATGGTACATTCTAATTGTGACCAAAAGTAATTGATTAGGAAAATCAGCATTCCAACATTTTTTTCCAGGAGCATTCACTATTCCATGAACTCTTGAGTCAGAAAAAAATTAGTAAGGTTTTGTTTTTCAGTCGTCCCTTCCTAATGGGTCAGACAATCAACAGCAACTATAATTCTGCAGGAGCTATAAGAGGCTAAGTTAGGCAGTGAGTTCCAAGTGACAAGTTTGTTTCTTTTCTGTCTCCAAGTTTTTCTCTTGTATGCAAAATAAAGCAATGGACAGAACTGTGTTATTCCCATGATTTGGCCAATTGGATAGAGTGAGTTTAATTCTATGCAAATTCTGTATGAAGCTAAATCAAACTACCGTGGAACTAATTGATTGAGAAAAGTTTCCTGTTTGATGTTTCTACAACACAGTAACACGTTAGACTGAGATAGGATACTGGACAGCAACTGCAGGGTTTGGTCTATCAAAAAGCTACAAGAAACATTATTTCAAGTAGCACAAATTTGATTCAAAATTCACAATAAAATGAAACCAGCTACTTATTCTACAAATTCTCTTTGCATCTTTCCTGAAAGCTATTTCTCATTCTGTATTATTTTTCTTCATTCCTTGCTAGTTAATCTGTTTTTCTACCTCTTTCTCTTCAATTCTGCATTAATTGACCAAGAATCATGGTCACAAGAAATTAACTGTAAACTTAGAGAAATTTGTGACCATGAATGGAAAAAGGGAGTGACCCTTCTTACAACACAGGAAAAGCCAATTTCTGAGGTAGAGCTAGAGCTTATTAGAAACAATGATATGGTCTTCTCAGCAGCCAGTCCCAAGTAATAATCTTGCTGGGTGGTAGCACTAGGAAACCGATACTGGTAAGTGCAAATAATGTTAGACACTAAAGGATTTGTTCTGAGTAAGCCCAGTTTTAGGGTTAGGACCCAGTCACTGGGGTTAAAAAAAAGAGAGCAATATTCATATTTTTAATAGGGACAATATATTTGTAGTATAAGTACTCCTTGACTTGCAATCACAATTGCATCTGGAACCCTCACTGGGCCTAATGTGAGTTTGGCCCAATTTTATAACTTTTTTTGCCAGTTTGACACATTGACTTTGCATGTTAGAAGGAACTAGGAAGTTTGTAAATGGCAATTATGTGGCTCTGGGATATTACAACCATTAAAAATACAAGGCTGGATTTTGATGTGACCCTATGGATGCTAAGATGATCATTAGCGTGGGGATTTGTCATGTCACTTTTTCCAGAGTGTAACTTTGGATAGTCATTAAACGAATGATTGTAAGTTGAGGACTTCCTAATATACAAGAATAGCTCCTAAAATAATTAGGAGCGAATGATTGTAAGTTGAGGACTTCCTAATATACAAGAATAGCTCCTAAAATAATGGATGACAAAGAAATGATATCATATAATCAGGAATCAAGAAGTTAAAGTACTCCAGATACATTTCACTCAAGGACAAGGGATAGAGTTTATGAAAAAGACTCTTTTGCATATAATGAGCTATTTCCATACTAAGCACTTACTAATATCAGTGTTTAGAAGACTGTATTTCCTCACTGTGGTTACTAACAGTTAACTTCTATGGTAAAACTTCTTATCCTTTATATAAATAAAATAAGCTGAAAAATAATTTGCATGGATTCTCACTAAAGCAAATATCCTTCTTAATGTGACTTATTCATCAGCATTCTGATTGCTTCTTCTTGACTATAAGGTCAGAGCTATTTATTTTGTTAACAAAATTTAATGATTCAAGTAGAGGGCTTAATTCAGTTTTATAGGACAGTTATATTTCTCAAATATAATTTTGTTTAATTTGGTATATTTTTAAATTTTTAAAAAATCCAAATGTACATGTATTACACATAGACATACTTATTGAGCACATTTACAGATTAACTAATTTACAGACTAATACAGACTAATCCTTTGGACTGCAAGGCGATCAAACCGATCAATCCTAGACGAGATCAATCCTGACTGCTCTTTAGAAGGCCAGATCTTGAAGATGAAACTCAAATACTTTGGCCATCTAATGAGAAGGAATGACTCACTGAAGAAGAGCCTAATGCTGGGAATGATTGAGGGCAAAAGAAGAAGGGATGACAGAGAATGAGGTGGCTGGATGAAGTCACTGAAGCAGTTGCTGTGAGCTTAAATGGACTCCAGGGGATGATAGAGGATAAGAAAGCCTGGAGGAACATTGTCCATGGGGTTGAGATGGATTGGACACAACTTCGTGACTAACAACAACAGACTAATTTTCTTTAATATAATGTGATT